>NC_089595.1:8720774-9320774 GCF_019320115.1 Miscanthus floridulus
AAGACTTCCGCTATTTTACTCTGATGTATATATTTGAATAAATGTTGTAATACTGCAATGACTCTGTAACGTGATCCTGCTCGGAAATCGTGGATGATTCGGGGTTCCCCGAGGACACCCGACAGTCTTTTTAAGTTAATGGAAACATATGCATAAATGTCAAAGGTCGTCGGACAGTGATAGATGCATGTGGGCCCTATAACTTAGGAGGTTCTGCCACAACTATGCTGGTTTGCATTCAAGTCAGTATGAAATGCTATCTATGGTGTTCCCAGAATTGCAATGAACTCTGTTTTTGTAGTCTGACTCTGCTACCAATGTCGGTTTGTATTCAGGTCATAGGTTTCTGGTTATAATAGCGAGTGAGTGCTTGCTGTATATTTATTGTCTGTTCTTTCCTGCATTAGTTGTTTTTTGCTGAATGCTAAAGTAATAAGCTAAATGTAACTTCCAGATAGTTAACCAACAATGCTTGGCTGAAAGCTCGGAACTGAAACCTGTGCTGTGTTAGCCACAAAAGCTTCCAACTGGATTGCATGACATGTCTAGTTTTCGGATAAATATTCCAATATATGCTGCTGAACAGTAGTTGCCATATTGTAAAAAGGATGCTTCGGACTGATCATAGCTTGCTTGTCAATACCAGTTGCTAGAAGTGTTATGGAAGAACCATCTCATTCTATTTATCTGTAGACAATTGTTTGTTATACAGCAATCAATACTTTGAGCTTGTATTTGTGTCCGATATATACAAGTTAGCTCTGTCTGCAATATGGTACTTGAAAACTTGGAAGGCCTTTCACCTAAAATCCCAGTGACCAATGTACCCACACCTTGTTATAAGCTTGGAAATTATAGGTGATCAGGAGGCAAAAAAAAACTTGGAAAGTCAAGGAAACAATTTGAGAAAAGGAACCCCCACCATTATCTGGTTGTGAAGCAAGGAGAGAAATAATATATACTGTACAAATCTTTTTGAACAAAAATGATGGGCTACGAGACCATATGAACAAATCTTTTTGATAGTGATGCCTGCACAATAGCCTTGATGGTTGTGAAGCAAGGAGAGAAATAATATATACTGTACAAATCTTTTTGAACAAATCTTGCTAGTGATGGTTGTGGCTACAAAAAAATTGGTTCCATGTATTCCTCCATCTACAAGTGACATAGCAGCCTTTCAACCTTAGGTAAAATCTCATCATCCAATCTAGCAAATATCTTCTATGTGAATCGACCAAGAACATGAATGTCTCTTTATCATCTCATATGGTTTTTCTCTAGCACTACTACTCTATTGCTCTAAACTGCAATATCGTCTATATGTTAGGATGGATGACCGTCAGTGGATGTACACAGGCTATCAGAAGAGGGGTCAATACACAAATGAATGGATTGAGAAGGCCAATGATTTCATGACGAAGGCATTTGCAAACGGACGGCGACATGCCTGGTGTCCCTGTAGGAAGTGTAAGAACAAGGCAATGAAAACATATGAGGAGATGAGTAAAGATCTTGTCAACAATGGATTTGTAGAGAACTATACCCGGTGGACCATGCATGGTGAACGCCATCGTGCGAGAGAAGAGGTCGTGAGATAACGGATCGAGGAGTTTGATTCTGAAGCCGGGGTGGCAGAAATGTTAAATGACCATGACATGGCTTTCGATGAAGGAAGTGCAGAGCAGGAGCCAGAGCAAACTGCAAAGGCGTTTTACGCCATGTTGGATGCGGCACAACAACCCCTTCACGGGCGCACCAATGTTTCTAAACTGGATGCCATTGCACGTCTAATGGCTGTGAAGTCCCAGTTTAGCTGGAGTAGAGAATCCTTCGATCAACTGTTGACAGTAGTTGGCACTCTACTTCCGGATGATCACGTTCTGCCAAAGAACACGTATGAGTCAAATAAAATCCTTCGTGCACTCAAGATGTCGTACGAGCAGATACATGCTTGTCCGAACGGATGCATCTTATTCAGGGGAGAACATGCTGACGATAAGTACTGTCCGAAGTGTAAGGCATCTAGGTACATTGAGTTAGAATCTGGTGATGGTCGGAAGAAGCAAACAAAAGTCGGCGCAAAGATCCTGAGGTACCTTCCTTTCATACCGAGGATCCAACGGCTTTTCATGAGCGAGGAATCCGCAAAACAGATGACGTGGCACAAAACTAGACGCCGATACACTGACAAGATGATACATCCGTCCGATGGTGAATCATGGAAAAGCTTCAATCGGAAGCATACCGACAAAGCTGACGAGGCTCGTAATGTACGCATTGCACTGGCAACTGATGGATTCAATCCTTATGGAATGGGTTCTTCACCATACACATGTTGGCCCGTATTCATCATCCCTCTCAACCTCCCACCTGGCGTCGCCTTTCAACAGCAAAATATTTTCTTGTCACTTATAATTCCAGGACACCCAGGGGCTAATATGAGTGTGTACATGGAGCCTTTGATAGACGATTTGGTCCATGCATGGGACGAAGGGGTAGTGACATACGACCGATTCACAAAGACAAACTTCAGAATGCATATTTGGTACCATTATTCCATGCATGACTTCCTGGCTTATGGGTTATTTTGTGGCTGGTGTGTTCACACGAAGATGCCATGCCCGATATGCAAGTCAGCTGTGGAGTTCTTTCGGTTGGAGAAGGGGGGCAAGTTTTCTTCATTTGACAAACATCGACAATTCCTCCCTCTTGACCACCCATTCAGGAGAGACAAGAAGAACTTTCGAAAAGGTGTCACAGTGGAAGACTCTGCACCGGAAATGATGACAGGTGCCCAGGTTCTTGAGATGTTAGATGGTCTTGTGGTCGACAATGAAAAGGGGGGCTTCGTGGGATATGGAAAAGAGCATGCCCGGACACACAAGTCGTGCTTGTGGAAGCTTCCTTACTTTAAGGACCTCCTTCTTCCACATAACATTGATGTAATGCACACTGAAAAGAATTTCGCCGAGGCGGTCCTTCACACAATCATGGACTGGGAAAGTCAAAGGACAATGTCAAGGCTAGATTGGATCAAGCAACGCTGTGCGATAGACCAAACCTAAACATGTTGCCTCCCTTACGCGGGAAGTCATGGAAGAAGCCTAAGGCCGACTTTGTCCTAACGAGGGCCCAAAAGAAAGAAGTTCTTCAATGGTTCCAATCGTTGATGTTCCCTGACGGGTATGCAGCGAATTGGAGGAGGGGTGTGAACTTAAGTACCATGCGAATCACAGGGCTCAAGAGTCATGATTACCACATATGGATTGAACGCCTTCTTCCAGTGATGGTTCGTGGCTATTTCTCTGATCACATCTGGCGAGTGATGGCAGAGTTGAGCATGTTCTTCCGCAAGCTATGTGCTAAGGAGATATCTCGGACCGAGATTGAAGAAATGGAAAGAATGGCCCCGGTGTTGCTCTGCAAGTTGGAGAAGATCTTTCCCCCCGGCTTCTTCAATCCGATGCAACATTTGCTCTTGCACCTACCATATGAGGCAAAAATGGGGGGCCCTGTGCATGCCCGTTGGTGCTATCCAATTGAGCGATGCCTAAAGGTTCTTAGAACAAAATGCAAAAATAAATGCAAAATTGAAGCTTCCTGTGCAGAGGCATCCATTGTGGAGGAGGTGTCATACTTCACAACAAGATACTATGCCAACAACCTTCCTAACGTGCATAATCCACCCCCTCATTACAATGCTACCGACAATCAGTCGACCCTCAGCCTTTTCCGATGGCAACTCGGAAGTGCAAGTGAACCTACCTTGAAGATGTTGAGCCTAGAAGAGTGGCGCTCTATCCAGCTGTATGTGTTGCGGAACCTTGAAGAGGTTGGCCCATACATTGCGTAAGTTTTACACAAACTTGTTTCTTTTCTTGTCAATATTTCGCATGCACCCATCCAACCCTCTTGTTAACGGCCGTTACAACAAATTTGTTCTCCTCTACCATCGTCCATCATGGAGGGAACCCACTGAAGCAGAAGTTGAAACCCTTCTAAGACATGGCGCGGGAGAACGAAATCCCACTTTTATTTGTTGGTTCAAGGAGGAGGTACTGTTCAATTTCATTGGTTGTTTGTACTTAACTCTCAACTCGACAAATATATAACGAATCATCCTACTTGAACTAGTAGGCCAAAACTGACGTGTCTATGAGTGCCGAGTTGAGGCAAGTTGCCAATGGATTTGAATTTAGGGTCAAGTCATTCTCTATGTACGATGTCAATGGATATCGCTTTCACACAACTCGGCATGAGCAGAGTCGGCCGAATCAAAGAACCACAAATACCGGTGTTTTCACGCCAGGCACAGATGGGTTGGACTACTATGGAATAATTGAAGAAATATACAAACTCAAGTTTCCTGGTTATGTACCTCTTCGTCCTGTCATATTCAAATGCCATTGGTTTAATCCCAAAGAAGTGATAAAGACCCCTGAGCTTGGGTTAGTCGAAGTTCTAAAGTCATCCGTCTTGCTAGGAGATGACGTGTACATTGTGGCCCAACAGGCCACGCAAGTTTATTATCTCTCATACTCGTGCCAAACCAAAGACCGTCTTAAGGCGTATGATGTTGTGTACAAGGTATCGCCGCATGGTAAAGTACCCGTCCCAAACGATGATGATTATAACATCGATGCAAACACATATGACGGAGAGTTCTTTCAAGAAGAAGGATTAGAAGGGAGTTTTGAGATTGTCTTAGATGTAGATCTCGCAATGGAAGTAGACAATGATACGGTCATTGTTGACGGGAATGATGGAGAGGAGGTTCACAACGCGAAGGACTTGTTATTACTTGAGCAACACCATTCAGGCAGTGTCGCTAGTGATGAGACTTTGAGAGACGATCATAATTACGTCGACAATAGCGATGATGAGATTTTTGGCCCACCTATCGATGATCTTGATGATTATTTCTAGTACATGTAAGATCTATAGTACTTATGGCAATTTTATACATGTATGATACATTTACTTATTTTGCATCTCTTTTATACATGTATGATACATTTACTTATTTTGCATCTCTTTTATACATGTATGATACATTTACTTATTTTGCATCTCTTTTATACATGTATGATACATTTACTTTTGTATATGCGTACTGATAGTTTATTCCCTTTGTTGTAGGTGATTGATGGTGGGCGGTGGAATCAGGAAGATTAGGTCGGTTATGACCTTACTGGCTGGTGGCGAGGGGTCCAGCCAGGGTGGAGGACGAGGGCGTGCACAGACTGAGGGTGGAGGGCGTGCCCAGGGAGGAGGAGGAGGAGGATGACGACGAGGGCGTGCCTAGGGAGGTGGAGCCCAGGGTGGAGGTGGAGCCCAGGGTGGAGGAGGAGCCTAGGGTGGAGGAGGAGGACGGCGACGACGAGGGCGTCGAGAGCCGACACCTCCTCCATAGGATGATGACGATGAGTTCGTAGCGGCCACGGAGGAGGATGAGGAGGAGGAGACCAGGGAGGAGATAGCGGAGGTGGTGGAGGAGGCACGGAGGGAGGATGAGGCCGAGCGGGCTGAGCGCGAGGAGGATGCCGACTTGCTGGCAGAGGAAAATGGGGTGCCTACGGTTTGGCTGCGAGGGTCATCGCGCCTCCTAGACTTACCCATATAGAGACGGCCAGTGATTCGACCCTCCGGAACTAAGTAAGTAATTTTTGCATGTTAACACTACTTCATAGGTTTTTAAGTTATAACAGAAACTAATATTCAATCTCAATAACTTTGTGGAGGGATTGGGAAATGGTGATCCCAGGGAGTCACTCTCGCCGAGTAAACGGGATCCTGGGTCTTCTGTGCAGGGCAAACTACCCCGGGATGGTGAGGATCAATGGTGTTGTGCAGCCCACCATGAAGTGGTCCCACTGGCACGCCGCCAGCGATCAGACTGATTGAGCTGGCAGGTGTTATAACAGCAAGGCCGACCGGGTGATGAAAGAGCTATGGGTACGTGTTCATCACACTATGCTGATAATAACATCACATTAATTGTATATTACTGACTATATTTGCTTGTAGGATTACTACACCTTGGCGGAGGGAGTACGTAGGGAGGACGCGGATGACATGGTGAACAGAGTCTGTGTTCACCGAGTGCAGGACCTCTTCTACGAGACAAAGCTCCTGTGCAGAAGAATTTACCATGGCCGCAGAGGACACAGAGTCACCAGAGCGTAGGTAGTGCACCTGCCCCTGACTAAGGAGCAATACTCGACGATAAACATGAGATTACATCGTCTGTGATTAATTGCACTGAAATTGATTTATGATTTGTCATGTGCTCGTGTACGTGCAGGTGCCTCCTGCTTGGTGTGCGGGGATGGACAACTGCTGGGAGGCCATTGTGGACAAGTGGTTGAGTGAGGAGTACGAGCAATATCACGCCGTACGCTCACGTTGCCGTGCGATGATGCAGGGTTCCTCGCACAAACAAGGCCCCACTACCCTCAAGGAATATGCAGCCAGATATGTACGCGGATTTCATTTCGTTGTTGCTATGCTAACTTCTGAATGCATAATATCTTATTGTTGTGCTTCTTCCTGCAGACGCGGTTCCACCCCGGCCAGGAGTGCGCCTTGTTCAAGGCATATGCCTTGGCACACAAGGGCAAGGCAAAGGACCTCGACCTCGTCTACAACCCGGAGGACCTGCCCGAGGCATACAGCAACCCGAGCGTGCACAGGCGCCTCAGCGAGTACACGGCGATGGCGAGAGAGATCCATGGGTCAGAATTTGATCCGAGCACCGCTGACCTCGAGGGTGACATCGTCATGAGGTTGGGACCAGGTAAGCCACACGGGCGGTACTATATGGGCAACAGCACCATAGACACGGCCAACACTCAGACACTCGCCCAGATTAGAGCCCGGAGCACGAGTTCGAGTCCGGCCATACGCCCACACTCACAGCCCCAGGTGGTAGCACTCCAGGTTAGTTCTATTGCATTCGTTGTCCATTCATTTTCTACTCGTTCTTTATTTGCATTCTAACTATGTGATAAATAATTGTAGGCCCAGATTGAAGCCCTGCAGGAGTCACAGCAGGCCTCACAGAGCCAGCTTCAGGCCCTCGAGCTGTCGTACCAGGCCGAGTTGGCACAGGAGAGGGTGCGAGTGTAGACCCAGCTTGAGGCCTTCCAGCCGGCGCACAAGGACTGGTACGAGTACATGGCCCATTTTTCTCAAAGCATGGGCCAGCCTCCACCGCCTCCGTCGCCGCCGATGATACCGTTGGTGCCTCCACCTCCGCGCGACGGCACTCCTGTGAGTCACTTAGATGCACTCTTCACTTTCGTGTCATATAGAGCTACCTTCGACTTATACCTTAGTTTGACCTACCATAGCTTAGACCTTAGAATTTGCTTTGATCCAGATAATTCACATGTGCAATCTCATTCTAGGGACCTTCTACAGCTGGATCGAACAACGATATGCAGGGTGATCAAGACCTAGACTTGACTCCGTTTCTCCACAGGCCTCCGACCATGTGACAGGCCATCCAACCTTGTTTGATAGTTTTGTATGTTGAACTGTGGACTTGGTTGAACTTTGTGGACTTTGGACATATGTTGATGGTGTTTGTGGACTTTGCATGGTGCTTGTCGACATATGTTTGTTATTGTGAGTGAATGTGACATTTGTGGACATATATGTGATATATATTGCATATATGTCATGTTATTATAATTTCCTGTGATTTTGTTGCTTATTGTGACTGGATATGCACTGAAACAAACAAACAAAAATTCTATGGACATATTTTACCGAGTGTAGCACTCGGTAAAACAGAGATTCTGTCAGTTTTACCGAGTGTAGCACTCGGTAAAACAGCGAACAGAACCAAATTGGTTCTGATTCTGTGAATTTTGCCGAGGGTGCCATTTTTTACCGAGTGCCGCTTCCCCACTCGGAAATATTTGACTACTTTTTACCGAGTGGGAACACTCGGTAAACATTATTCCTGAAGACTATTTGCGGAATTGTTTTAATCACGAAAATGGTTATTATTTTACCGAGTGTTAGGAGCTACACTCGGTAAACATTATTCAAAAAATTTATTTGCGGAATTGTTTTAATCACAAAATGCTAATTCATTTACCGAGTGCTGCTAGTGACACTCGGTAAACGTCGCCGTTAACGGTTAGTTTGGAGGCTGACGACCGTCGAGTCATAATTGTTTACCGAGTGTCATTGTAGCACTCGGTAACTATCTTCTCCGAGTGTGCCGATATTAGACACTCGGTAAAATAACTTCACCGAGTCGTTGTTTGCCGAGTCCACTTTACCGAGTGTGGCACTCGGTAAAGAGTTTGCCGAGTGTGTAGCACTATTTACCGAGTGTGTAGCACTATTTGCCGAGTGTTACTCACACTCGGTAAATACACAGTATCCCGTAGTGCTTACCATAAAGACAATACCAAGTAGTGGCCCTCTTGGGACCCAAGGTAACAAGGTTAGGTCCTGTTTGATAGAGATTTGGCAGGTTTTGGCTCTGATTCCTTCTTGCACTATAATAAAAAGTTTGCTACACCTTTCTCTCTAATAAAGGATAGCATATTTTACTAAGATATACATACTAGCATTTGATTGCTCTTCGCGAGGGGCAAAGAAGAGCGGGTTTGGCAAATGGCCACTACCGGATTCAGCTTCTTTGCCGAGTGCCTCAGGCACTCGGCAAAGGCCGATATACACTCGGCAAAGCCGGGCGCTCGGTAAACAGTTTATCGGCAAAGACCTCTTTGTCGAGTGCACTTTATCGGGCACTCGGCAAAGCCTTTGCCGAGTGCTAACCTGACACTCGACAAATAAAAGTCGCCGTGACGATGAGCGCCACCGTGATGGCGGATTTGCCGAGTGTTAAGGTCAAACACTCGGCAAAGGTCGCCTCTTTGCCGAGCACCGTTGACTCAGACACTCGGCAAAGGTGGCCACTGTGCCGAGTGCCACCGGCAAGACACTCGGCAAACATGCGACCTTTGCCGAGTGCCTGGCCCGTGGCACTCGGCAAATCTGTGATGTTTGCCGAGTGCAATGGCCTTTGCACTCAGCAAAGCATGTTCTCAGGTCATCACTTTGCCGAGTGTCATGGCCATTGCACTCGGCAAAGTGACTGAAAACAACCTTTTTTATTTGTTTTTTACATTCCATCCAAACAAACAGAAGACATATATAACAAACATCACCAACATCACATATATATCATCAACAACACATATATATCACCAACACCACATATATATCACAAACGTCATATATATATAAAAAACGTCACATGTCTCACAATATATCACAAATAAGTTCACAAGTAATCCAAGTTCTCCATCATCTACAACCACAATTACAAATAGAAGTACCATTAACAACCACAAGTATCATCACCAAGATGGCCAATGAGACTAATTTGGTGAAGGATTCGCTAAAGCATGAGGATCGTTCGATGCCGCCGATTGATTCTACACAAAGGAGAAGAGATTGCATATGTGAGACAAGATAAATATATACCATACATGAATAAAACTTTCATACTCTACTAGGTTTGACCGTAAGCATGAACATACAAACTAAAATATTTATACTCACAGGAGTAGAATAGTGAGGAGGTGGAGTTGGAGGTGGAGCGAATAGCGAAGGTGGCGGAACTACACCCGTAGCAGCGCCAAGACTTTGCATGTACTGAAGAATCTCCGCCATCCTCCGCTGCTCGGCCTCCTGCTCAGCCTCCACCCTCTCCATCTTCGCCTGCATCTGCTCCCGTATCCTCCTCTCTTGTTCTAGCTGGACCTACAATATATTCACCCTAATGTTACAATAATGCAAAGGAAATGTATGAAAAAACCAATGAACGACGAATAAACCAGGAATAACCTTGAGTGCCTCCACCCGGTGGTGTGAAGTGTCCTGCTGAGGTCGTATGGCCGGGCTCCTACTCGTGTTGCTTGCTCGAATCTAGGAGAGACTAGGAGTAGCAGCCGAGTCGATTGCGCCGTCGCCAATCTAGTACCGCCCATGCTTCTTGCCTCCTCCCACCCTCATGATGACTTCTCCATCAAGGTCCTCGGTGCTCGGATCGTACTCTGGCCCATGGACCTCCCTTGCCATCGATGTGTACTCACTGAGGCGGTTGTGGATGGTCGCGTTGCTGTACGCCTCGGCCCTGTCCTCTGGGTTGTAGTCGACGTCAGACGTCGCCTTGCCCTTGTGGGCCATAGCAAATGCCTTGAAGATGGAGCAAGGCTGGCCACCATGTGATGCCGACTACGAGAAAAATAGCAAGATGATTAGAAATTATGCAGAATTGAGCGTTAGAATAAATAAATGAATTCGCGTACCCATGTTTCTGCGTATCTGCTGAGGTTGCAGCTGCCTTGATGGTGTGCTACACCTAGCATCATCAAACACTACTCCCGGCACAAGTTATGCGTCTCCTCCCACTCGCGTGAGCACCACTTGTCCATCATCTGTTCCCAGCACTAGGGATGCGCGGCACACCAATAAGGAATCATCTATAGGCCATCAAGTACATGACATATCAGAAGATGAAATTAAGCCTACTTAATCTCAAAAAGAATCAGTATTAATGTTCTGTATTTACCTACAGGTACTGGTCTCAAGTCAGCGTCATGGTTCTTGCGTCCCTTTTGGTGACCTTCGTTCCAAGGATGGTCCCGTGGTAAGTTACGACGGCCTGGATGCACGCCTCGTAATGCATGTCCATGATGAGTTTTTTGTAGCATTTGGTAGCCACCGCATCTGCCCTGGCCTCATGTCCATCCTAGCATCTAAAGAAATCCTGCATACAAACATGATGTATCCATTCATTATTTCAAGAATATCCAATGAATGTGATGTATTGAGCAATGTAGTGCGAGGAAGACTTACCCACAGCTCTTGCTTCACTCGCTCTGCCTTATTGTTGAATACCCTGTGGGCCCGATCTGCAGCATCGGGGGTGGTGGCGTAGTGGTCAAACGAGTAGGTCGGCCCCGTCACTCCGGCGTACTCAACCAGGCTAGGGAAGTGCTCCTTGCACAGAAGACCAAGGATGACATTGACTTGGTGTGTGTGACCACCTCCACTCACCACAATCGTCCAGTTCCTGCCCAAGTGATTAAGAAAAATTATTAGTTTCTATTTTGATCTTCAACATATCATATAAAGTAGTGATAACATCTAAAGTTACTTACTTTTAACCCTCGGGTCGAATCAGCGGGCGTCTCTCACGAGGTATCGGTCGCTGAGGGAGGCTCGTGGGACCTCGCAAGTAGACGCTCGACGAACTAGAGGAAGCAGAACCCCCTGCTATCGCCTCCTCCTCCTCGTCCTCCTGCGTGTCCTCCTAGGGCACCTGCTCCTCCTTCTCCTCATGCGACGGGGTGGCTGGCGATGGCTCCCTCCTGTGGCTGCTCCTCGTACTACCACTGGTAGAGAACCGAGCTTTACTCCCGGTGGGGAACCCCCTCTAGTCCCGGTTCCCCACCCGGGAGCAAGCATCAGGGACTAAAGGGGGGTCCTTTAGTCCCGGGTCAGGAACCGGGACTAAAGGAGGACCTTTAGTCCCGGTGGGTAACACCAACCGGGACTAAAGGTGCCTCCTGACATGCCACGATGGCCGGCACCTTTAGTCCCGGTTGGTAATACGAACCGGGACTAAAGGTTTTTTTTCTTTTTTCTTTTCTTTTCATTTTTTGTTTTCTTTTCAAAATAGGTTTTCGAAGTCGTATTGTACACTGCTAATTATACATTTATACGCGCATATAGTATGTTTCGGTTCAAGCACAATGAACGTATTAAATCACACAATTCAAGCATAGAAATATATATATATATATGCATGCATGCATCATATATATATTTACATGCATGCATGCATATGTGTATTTTACATTATATTATTTCATGTGCATATATTACAAAAGATTGCATTATAGTTGTTGTGACATAACAAGTTTCCTCTCATCCTCTAGCTTGGCTTCAATGGCAGTGTTGGGTCGAAGTAGAACTCGCCCTTGGAATCGATGACCTGCTCATTAAAAAATCCGGCTATAGACTCTTGAATTGCTTTGATTTGGTCTTGCCGTATGACCTTTTCCTCCAACCATCGAGTCTACTGGTTTGAATTAAAGGAAAATAAATTAATATATGTATATATATATATATAAAGACATAGTAACACAATCAATAATAATAATTAAATGAATATATAGTGTATTTTTAACGTACTTTGAGTCTCTCTGTAGGAGTTCTTTGGGAGAGCACCTTGATAAACTTGCAAATATAGTAACCACAGTAGTTGTTCCCCTGTTCCTGCCTCAGACACCACTTTACGAGAAAAAGATTTGTCATCCAATCTGGTGATCCGGTGAAAGCTATATGTTTAATTAATAAAGATGATGCGATTCAGGGGACTTACTTTCAAAGGGATTACATTCAGTGGCGCTTTGCATTTTTCCATGTGTTGCTTCTCAATAATGGTTTTCCAAACACTGCCCAATAAAAAATTTGCCACGTCATTAGATATAGTTAATCATCATGTTTGTGTGTATATATAGTTGCTAGAGATCCCGAAATTACCTCTGGATAATATCTATCATATCTTGGTAGTCTTGTTGTGGTTTTCTCATCGAGTCATAGATTATCAAGTGACTTTTCACCAGATCGATGTCCATCAATATCCAGTGATTGCTGCATGTGTTTATAGGATATAACGCATAACACTCATTAATTAACTAGAATCAACATATGAGCCATTAAGGCTATGATCGACATGATTAACACTCACTTGAAGTTATAGGGAAAGAGTATATCCTTCTTGTGGCGTTGGTTCACTAAGAAGTTCATGAGGTTACTCTCTGACTCAGACTTCCAATTAGTCTTTGGAGTAATTGGGTCTTTGAATACTATATGGGGATCAACAAAACCAATTTCATTGCAGCCTTCCTTTCTGAGCTCTGTCATTGTAAATCTGCATATATATAGTACTTGTTAGGATAATTTATATGCATATACACACATATGATGAGTTTAATAATAGATCGAAAGAATTATTACTTACAGGCAATAGCAGCTAATGATAACTTTGTCCAGAGAGGTCAGGTGGCATAGTTGATGAAATTCTGCAAAGTCAACATACATAACATCATCGCCACGGAACCAATGTTCGTCTCTAATTCTGACACCAACGCAGAAGTCTCCACTGGTAGACGCCTGCATGTACCATTTGTTTAGCAGGTACATTTGCGTCCCCAGATCAGATAAGGCTTGAGGGTTGTATAGACTCTGGCCTAGTACAAATTTTTTCTTCCAAATATCAACCTCCGCCGCACTCAATGTTTCCATCACCAAACATCTGGTAAAGGTCGAGACCAGTCTCATCAAGAAATTCACCAAGGTGATCCAAATCGACATCCGGAGGTATGTTTGCCTGATGCATTAATCCTAAATTCGAACCATATTCATTACCAACAACTAGCGGGGGGATTGATTGGTGCGCTTGTTGTCCGAGTTGGACAACTCCTTTCCCTGCCCGCTTCTTTTTCTGTGCCGCCTCAATTGACTTGGTGAGAGTGCGGTCATAGTCTGATAACGTTGATTTGGACGGCTTACGAGATTCCCGCTGTTGTTGCTGGTAAGAAGTCACCTTTTTTCTTAGAATATCTGGAGCTACGAAGAAGTATGGTTTCTCCGGGTTTCTCCTTGCTTCTTGATTCATTTTAAGTTTGTCATAGAATCTAGACATGTCTTTTTTATATGCATCAGTTCCTTCTTCCTTCTCTTCAGATATTATTTTGGGAATAGCCCTTGGTTTCACGGTGGCTTTCTTTGCAGGCGGGGACTGGTTCTTCGTTTGAGGGGCTGGCCTCTTGCTAGGCTTCTTGGTAGGCGGGGGCGGGGGAGGCGTTGGAGACCTCCTTGGAGGTGTTGGCAGCGGCGTTGGAGACCTCCTTGGAGGTGGCGGCTGCGGCGTTGGAGACCTCCTTGGAGATGGTGTGGATGCAGCCTCGTCTTCCAACACAATGTCATCGTACAGAGCACTATGATGATCTGGCGATTGAACAATTGGATTTAGGTTGGGGGAGGATCTGCTACAAAAAAAGGAATGACATATTATTATGAGCAGATTGTTAATTATTTAAGCCAATACAAATTAATGATGTAGTGTTTTCATCCACACGTACCTATGGTGAGGTAGTTCAGGAGGAGGTGGAGCCGACATCCCTGGAATGATGATGTAGCGCTTGCGCCATAGAATGAATGTCTTCTCCGCTTCTCCTAGAGTCTTCTCGCCATCACCTCCAGGAATGTCAAGAGGCAAATCACTAAAACCTTTTTCAGCTTTATCTACCGAGATGGTAGCATATCCTTCTTGGATTATATTCCCATGAATCCTTGGTGTCTTGGTTCGGTCGATAGGATTAACAAGACCGATAGCCACCTTGATTGTGGAATTCTCCTTCAGAATGTGTAGCTCACACGTTGTACAAGGTTCAGTGACGTCATCCACAGGGAAGCGTAATCCTGTGTCCCCTTGATTTGGTATCTCCGTGGAAGCGTAGCTGCTTTTCAACTGAACAGATTGGCCAATGTTGATTCCTGGCTCTGATGCCTGCTTGCTTGCACTCACTGCTATTTGCACTTGCCTTCTGATTTCCTCCTACATTCTCGCTTCAAGGTTTTTTTCCCGCTCCTGTGCTTCACGCACCCCTTCCTCCAACCTCTGGAGCCGTTGTGCCTCTTCTTCCTTCTTTCTCTGGCGACTTCTATAGGAAGGTCTGTCCTGAGGGAATCCATGCTCCCACGAGACACTTCCTTTGCCTCTAGTTCGGCCACCATGTTCAATAGTCCCGATGGCGTATGTCAGCTCATCCTTCTCTCTGTTGGGCCTGAACGCACCACTAGCAGTAGCTCTCTGAGCATAAAACAATCTTTCTGCTGCTTCTTGCAGTCTTGCGCCATAAACGCACTTCCCTGTCTCCTGGTCTAGTGTTCCCCCATGACCGAAAAACCAATTCTTTGCATGTTCTCCCCACTCGAGTGATTCTGGTCTGATACCCTTGGCAAGAAGGTCTGCTTCTATTTTGTTCCACTTCTTAATGGCAGTCGGGTAGCCACCTGATCCCAAGGTATGGTGGTATGTCTTCTGTTGGGCATTACGTTGGTTCTTTATCACCCGACTCACACCCTCTTCCGAAGTCTTGTACTATACAAACTCATCCCAATAGGGCCTCTGCTTTGAGATCGGGCCTGGGACAGTAAAATCTGGTGCTATGTTCTTCTTGACATACGTCGTGTATAGGTGTTTCTTCCAAGTCTGAAACTGGGTGGCCATCTTCTTCATTGCCCAATCCCTAACTCGCTCCTTCAATTCATCACCATCTATTATATCATCATAACCATCTGTTTGGAGCGTGAAATGTACCAAGACATCATTCCAAATTAACGCCTTGTCACGATCGGAGACAAAACTGATATGAGGAGCATTGGTCTTCTTCTTCCATTCACGGGTACTAATCGGGAGCCGGTCCCGTACAAGGTAACCACAGTGGTGCACAAATTTCATTTTATTCGCCCCCCCCCCCGGTTCTCCTGTATCCACATTGAACTCCGAGATGATGAAGCGACCCTCCAATGGCTTTTTGGGACCTTGAACATTTTTACTCTTCGTTGTAGTTGTTGATGTCGATCCAGAGGGCTACAAAACATAAACATTATTTTTAATGTCATGAGCACACATAAGACATATGATAATATATATAGCTAATAATAAAAAATATATACTTGGCCAATATGTTGTTGCTCATTTTGTTCAAGAGCTAAGTACTGACTCCCGTCATCTGCATCCTCTTGCACGTTATTTTTAGCACCATCATCGCCGGCAACTTGAGTGCCAGTGTTGATCAAATTCATCATCAACTCCTCCTCATCCATATTTCTCGGGTCGGCCATCTAGCTTCAAAAAACAAAACTAATATATAGTACATCAAATCTTTGCTTATTACATGCGTAAAATCTACGAACAATATGCATTATTAAATCTTGCCCCTCGGTCACGGACGCAATTCGCCACACTAGGACGAACTACGTCGGTACTAGGGCGAATTAGGGCTATACATAAACGGCCGAGGGCAAATTGCGTCGGTGACTAGGGCGAACCACATCGGTGACATCAACAGCGCGGTTCGCCCTGGTGTGATTGTTTAGCATTAACGATAACGATAATACGAATGTTGATCAACTAGGCCACGAGAAAGGGTGGTGTGACAAGAGTGGCGGTGCTCCACTCCGCCGTATATATGTCTGTACACATGGGTGAACGAGGGCGGCGGTGCTCTGCCGTATACATAGAAACGCATGGACGAAATGCATATGAATACAAATGACGTATATATACGTGTCGGCGCGGTGGCCGGTGTGCTGACGACGATGACGTGAGGCGGGCCGGGGCGGTGTCGGTGCGTGATGTTGTGATCCTATGTACCATGTGAACCATGTAGTCATTCATCATATGAGAAAATTCTATGTTAATAATGTAAGTATAAGTCATTATGAAATGTAAGTATATGTGTCTTATTGCTCATATAACCATTACTATTTCCGAAATGATAAGAATTTATTTTCTTCTTCTACAGGCGATCTCTGATGCTATGATATAAAGTTTGAAGATAGTCTTCCCAGAAAAAAATATGTAATGCTCATATTACTTTAGCAACATTAATATATTATATCTGTATATTCAAAGTTCACAAATGAAGAAACATTGAAGTTTTCCTTCATTTGTCTGTAGCCATGCATGCAAGTCCAACCAAAACTGCTAACATCATCACATGTGATATTTTTGATAAACTAAAAAACGCTTAGTTTACAAACTGGGTATCAAAATTGAGTTCCTATTTGACCATTATATATCCTACAACAAATACTTCAAAAAAAAAGACCCTACATGAATATATTTGGATAAAATTTCGTTAACAAACGTTGATCTATGAAGATAGAAAAAATTCTTCTATTGAAACTGCATCTTGGAATAATGGCATATCATATAGTGATGAATATATGGTGGTTGATGGGCTGGATCATTTTCAGCTTTAGTGACAACGACAATGGTTGCCATCCTGAGGAGTTTGTAACAAAAGTTCATTAGCGGATGGTTCGTAGCGTTGTTTCCAAATAATATATAGCGTGTTTATTATACAAGCCATGGATTTACATCGATCTAATTAATTTCTAAAGTAATTTCATTGGTGGTCCTTAATTAAACTTGTCATGAGTTCAGGTCCCAGTGATCTTAAAATGTATTTTTGTACCATAAAATGTAGTTTTTGACACTCTAATTAAACTTGCTAATTTATCCATATAATATCCAAATATTCAAAACTTGCGTTAAGATATGTTTTTTATTTAAAATCATTTAGAGTTCCAAATATTCATTTTTAGTTCCTAGATTTTGTGATTCAAAATTTGGAATTTTCAATCGACCTCGAGCGTTGACATGGCTTACACCAAAGTTGTAGTTTTCGACGTGATCTATAACTCGGCAGTGGAGGGCTCGGACGAATGTACAAAGAGATCGACGAATATATCACCTCGATCGAGCTCGGCAGTGTGGAGGGCCTCAGGCGCGGTGGGGCAACGCGCGGTGGAGGGCCTCGGGCGCAGAGGAGGGCGCGGTGGAGGGCCACGGGCGCGCGCGGAGGAGGGGCATGGGCGCGCGCGGTGGAGGCCGCACGAGGAAGAAGAGGGCGGCGCCGGTGTCACGGAAGGCGAACGGACGCGGCGCGAGGAAGAAGAGGGCGGCGGTGTTCGACGAGGAAGAAGACGAGCGGATCGATCTGCGCCAGGCGCTGGAGGTTATATATCAGAGAGAATTACTCCTGGTGCCAGCCACCAACCGGGAGTAAAAACCCTTTACTCCCGGTGAGTATTACCAACCGGGAGTAAAGGTACCTTTACTCCCGGTGCGTGTTACCAACCGGGAGTAAAGGTATACCTTTACTCCCGGTTGGTAACACGCACCGGGAGTAAAGGGTTTTTTTGGCGAGCCACGAAACTGCAGCCCACCTTTACTCCCAGGTGGGCTTCCCACCCGGGAGTAAAGGTGGCCCGCAGTTTCGTTTCCCGCCTGTTTTAAGCAATAGTCTTGTTAAATACAATAGAAATGCAATAGTTTTTGTTAAATACATAGTAAATTAAATAAAAGGCATAAAATTATTTTGTTAAAAATATGAATTTTCTTTTTGTTTATTGCACATAGGAAAAATCTATAACCTAACTTTTTTTATTTTTTGTTAGAATTATAAAACATAATGTAACTAATATTTATTATTTCGTTAATGCAAAAATGTAGTGTTTAATTAAAATTATTAAAACTATTGGTTTTGGACAGGAAATTTGTTTTCACATCATTTTAACGTTAATATTTTAATTTTTCATCACTCAGTATCCTAATTTACCTTTTTGAGAGAGAAATCCCACCAAATCAAACATTGATTTAATTTGAAACATGACATAATAAACATCTGAATTCATAATTATTACATAATATCTCAAACACACACTATATTAAATCACTATATCATCAAGTGGACACAGCAGTGAACTTCTTCTTTACGTATGTCCCTTGGTTATGATCGCTTCGTAACCATGGAGTGTCCTCATCATTTACCAAGATGCTAGGGTCTTTGTTCACTTTGAAGGGCGGAATTCGGTCATCCTTTTCATATTCTTCTGACATGTCCGACTTGTCCTCAATTCCCACGATGACTCTTTTCCCTGAAAGAACTATGTGGCGCTTTGGCTCTTTGGTTGAGTCATTATCGTTTTTCCCTCTTTTTGGTTTGGTAGACATATCATTGACATAGAACACCTGATTCACATCCTTGGCAACGACGAATGGTTCGTCTTTGTACCCAATATTACTAAGGTCTATTGTTGTCATTCCATACTCGTTGTCTACTGTTACCCCGCCTCCGGTCACCTTGACCCATTGGCACTTGAACAATAGGATCTTCAAAGTAGGTGCATATTCTAGTTCCCATATTTCATCTATGCGTCCATAATATGTCTGCTTATTCCCATTCGGGTCTGTGGCATCTATGCGGACACCACTGTTTTGGTTGGTACTCCTTTTATCTTGGGCTACTGTGTAGAATATGTTCCCATTTATCTCGTACCCTTTGTATGTGACGATATGCCATGATGGTTGCATAGCCAATAAATACAGTTGCTCATGGATGCTCTCATCACCTTGACATTTTTTTCGCAACCAACCGTCAAAAGTTTCCATGTGCTTATGCGTAATCCAAGCTTCAGTCTTCCCTGGAAACTCGGATCGTAAGAGATCCTTGTGTGTCTCAATATACGGATCTACCAAAGAGGAGTTCTGTAGAACTATGTAGTGCGCTTTATTGAAATAATCATCATCCGTACCAATATATGTTTTCCTCCCTAGTGTCCCCTTTCCGCTTAGTCTCCCCTCATGTCTCGATTCAGGAACACCAATCGAGTCAAGGTCGGGAATAAAGTCAACACAGAACTCAATGACCTCTTCTGTTCCATAGCCCTTAGCGATGCTTCCTTCTGGGCGAGCATGGTTGTGAACATATTTCTTCAGGACTCCCATGAATCTCTCTAAGGGGAACATGTTGTGTAGGAACACAGGACCGAGAGTGAAAATCTCCTTGACTAGGTGAACTAGGAGGTGTGTCATAATATCAAAGAAGGAAGGAGGGAACACTAACTCAAAGCTGACGAGACATTGAACCACATCATTCTGTAGTTTAGCTAGATCAGTTGGATCAATTGCCTTCTGAGAAATTGCATTGAGGAATGCACATAGCTTCACGGTGGCTAGACGTACATTTGGAGGTAGAATTCCTCTTAATGCAACTGGAAGTAATTGTGTCATGAGAACGTGATAGTCATGGGACTTTAAGTTACAGAATTTCTTCTCTGGCACATTTATAATACCCTTTATATTCGAGGAGAATCCAGATGGTACCTTTATGTTGTTTAAGCATTCAAACATGATTTCCTTCTCCTCTTTGCTTAGAGTGTAGCTAGCAGGACGTAAGTAATGGCGTCCATCATCTGTCTTCTCTGGATGCAGGTTGTCTCTTTCTCTCAAACAACGCAGGTCCTGTCGTGCTTCAAATGTGTCCTTAGGCTTTCCATACACACCCATAAAGCCTAGCAGGTTCACACAAAGATTCTTCGTCAGGTGCATCACGTCGATCGAGCTACGGACCTCCAGGACTTGCCAATAGGGTAGGTCCCAAAATATGGACTTTTTCTTCCACATGGGTGCGTGACCGTTAGCGTCTTTCGGAATAGGTTGGCTTCCATGTCCTTTTCCAAAGACAACTTTCACATCATTGACCATATCGAGTACATCCTCACCGGTTCGGTTGCGAGGCTTGGTCAGGTGGTCTGCCTTCCCTTTAAAATGTTTGCCTTTCTTTCTTACGGGGTGATTTGCAGGAAGAAATCGACGATGGCCAAGGTACACGACCTTTCGACATTTTTTCAAGAATACACCTCTAATATCACCGAAGCAGTGTGTGCATGCATTATATCCCTTGTTTGACTATCCTGAAAGATTACTTAGAGTAGGCCAATCATTGATTGTTACGAACAACAATGCTCGCAGATCAAAGTGTTCCTGTTTGTACTCATCCCACACACGTACACCTTCTTTATTCCACAAAATGAGAAGTTCGTCAATAAGTGGTCTCAGGTACACATCGATGTCATTGCCAGGTTGCTTCGGGCCTTGGATGAGCACAGGCATCATAATGAACTTCCGCTTCATGCATAACCAAGGAGGAATGTTGTAGATACTTAGAGTAACAGGCCAAGTGCTATGACTACTGTTCTGCTCTCCAAAAGGATTGATACCATCTGTACTTAAAGCAAACCTTAAGTTTCTTGCGTCATTTGCAAACTTCGGGAATTCTCTATCGATTGCTCTCCACTGGGACCCATCAGCAGGGTGTCTCAACATATTGTCTACCTTACGGTCTTCTTTGTGCCATCGTAACAATTTTGCATGTTCTTTGTTTCTGAACAGACGTTTTAAGCGTGGTATTATAGGAGCATACCACATAACCTTGGCAGGGATTTTCTTACGCGGACGTTCGCCCTCAACATCACCAGGGTCATCTCGCCTGATCTTATACCGCGACGCATGGCATACCGGGCATGCATCCAATTTCTCGTACTCTTTGCCACGGTATAGGATGCAGTCATTAGGACATGCATGTATCTTCTCTATTTCTAGCCCCATAGGACAGACAACTTGTTTTGCTTCATAGGTAGTGGTGGGCAATTCATTGTACTTCGGAAGCATCTTCTTTTGGATTTTTAGTAACTCTCCAAATCCCTTGTTAGATACACCATTCTTTGCCTTCCATTGCAGCAATTCTAGTGTGGTTCCCAACTTTTTCTGCCCTGCATCACAAGTTGGGTACAACAATTTCTTGTGATCTTCTAGCATCCGCTCGAACTTGATCTTCTCCTTTTCACTTTCACATTCTCTTTGTGCATCACGAATGACCTGACAAAGATCATCAGCCGGCTCATCTTCTGCGGCTACCTCTTCTTCAGCTTCTCCCATTGCAGTATCATTGAAGCACGCACCATCAGGAATAATATCATTGTCGTCCCATTGTTCTTCTTCACCTTCTTCCATTACAACACCGGTTTCTCCGTGCTTTGTCCAACAAATATAGTTTGGCATGAAACTCGACTTGAACAAGTGTGAATGAAGAGTCCTTGAGCAAGGATATTCCACCGTATTCTTACATATGGCACATGGGCAGCACATGAAACCATCGCGTTTGTTTGCCTTGGCCGCACGTAACAAAGAATGCACGCCGTCAATGAACTCTTGGGAGCGGCGATCAGCATTATACATCCAATGACGGCTCATCTGCATTACATGACATAAATATCATATTAAAACCTAGATCATAATTAATTATTTATACAACATGCGTGCCACCACAAAAGATACAAATTTATGAAAGCATCGCTACAATGTAGACAATCCCAACTACCACTAAAAGAACTAAAGCTAAAATACATTTCAGGAGCATAAGGATTTCGCGACCAATCTCAACTAAAACAGACAGATCCCCCGATTGTGCAACATCTTTGGGCTTCTTCGGTTAGATCACTGCCTCATTAGCCGCCGTATCTGCCTGTTGTGCAAGATATTTTTGCACGAGTTCAACATACTCTTCCTCCCAGTAGAAGCCTGAACATCGTCCACTGCCATCCCACTGAAATTAAAACAAAAAATTAGAACTTTAATCACAACCATCATGAAAATAGGTATAAACTAACCATAATCATTAAATACGATAAAATAACTCACATTGCGATCCGGACACTTGTAGAAGATACGATCCTTGTTGGGACCCTCCTTCACTCGGTACTCCATCACAATCTTCGTCTCATCACGACACTTGCCGCATGGAATGAGAGGAAGGCCCGGCCTAAGTCGCTTTGGAAACCCATGAGAGGCCGAGGACCCGGAAGCAGTTGCCATCTACTCTCTATACTCATTTTTAATACACTATAAATTTCTCCTTTTATAAACAAATAAAATTAACAAACTATAAAATTATCTAGATCTCTAAACAATGATATTTTTAATGGTCATTGTGTTCTCGTCTTTTACTGCGACAGGTAAGTAATTCATATGATATTTCCGCAAATTAACAGAAGAATGGGAATGTACACACATAACAGACTACTACGATGATATCGGGACGTGTGAATAAATAACCATCCGTACTAGTTGACCTTGCTTACGTGATCATCTCGGCAAGCATTTCTCCACCGGACGGCACCGTACTTGGCCACGGAAGAGCTCCAATTCTATGAGGAAGGGAACACGGTCTTCCACGACCGTTGCCGCTCTCCCTTGTAGAATCAAAGCTCCTCCTTGACGTCCGTTACCGCTCGGCAGAGAACATGCTCGCCGAAATGAACACGGTCCACTAGTTCAACTAGTACGGATTTTCTATAATTTTCTAACTATTTTCTAAGTTTTTCATTTCATAAAAAGTTAAAATAAAAAGTATGGTGATTGACAGACTACTGCGACGATATCGGGACATGTGAATAAATAACCATCCGTACTAGTTGAACTTGCTTACGTGATCATCTCGGCGAGCATTTCTCCACCGGACGGCACCGTACTTGGTCAAGGAAGAGCTCCGATTCTACGAGGAAGGGAACACGGTCTCCCACGACCGTTGTCACTCTCCCTCGTAGAATCAAAGCTCCTCCTTGATGTCCGTTACCGCTCGACAGAGAACATGCTTGCCGAGCTGAACACGGTCCGCAAGTTCAACTAGTACGGATTTTCTATAATTTTCTAACTATTTTCTAAGTTTTTATTTATATATACTACGTTTTGGTACGGTGATTGACAGACTACTGCGATGATATCGGGACATGTGAATAAATAACCATCCGTACTAGTTGACCTTGCTTACGTGATCAGCTCGGCGAGCATTTCTCCACCGGACGGCACCGTACTTGGTCAAGGAAGAGCTCTGATTCTACGAGTAAGGGAACACGGTCTTCCACGACTGTTGTCGCTCTCCCTCGTAGAATCAAAGCTCCTCCTTGACGTCCGTTACCGCTCGGCAGAGAACATCCTCGCCGACCTGAACACGGTCCGCAAGTTCAACTAGTAAGGATTTGCTATAATTTTCTAACTATTTTCTAACTTTATATTTATATATACTTTAACCTTCTTTCATGTAAATATGCAAGCTTGAAGTGATTTTGAGCTCAAATTGCTTACAAATGAAAAAACCACAATAAAGAACCATAAATATATATAGTGAACAAAATGGCATAAGAAAATGGTAAAAAATGAGAGTATGAGATTGGTAACCTTTACAACTGAAGAATCGACGGAGGAATCGAAGAAATCGACGGAGGAATCGAAGAATGGATGGAGGAACAATGGAGGGAGGGAGGAAGCAAGAACACTACTGCAGTGAGCTTCAAAATGTGCTGAGCTCGGGCTCGGGGAGGAAGGAGGAGACGGCCGATTTATAAAGGGAGAACATTTAGTCCCGGTTGATGGATCCAACCGGGACTAAAGGTAACTTTCCAACCCCGGGCGCAGCCACGGCCCGGGAGTAGACCTTTACTCCCGGTTGGAGCCACCAACCAGGAGTAAAAGTATACCTTTAGTCCCGGTTGGTGGATCCAACCGGGACTAAAGGTCCCTGCCACCTCTGTCTGGCGCAGTAGCCGTTGGGCAGGGACCTTTAGTCCCGGTTGGATCCACCAACTGGGACTAAAGGTATCTCTAGTCCCGGGCGCAAAAAATCCCGGGACTAGAGCTCATTTTGGCCGAGGATCAAAGGTCTGTTCTCTACTAATGTACTCCCACCGCCCACCATCTTTTTTGTGGCTTATAAGTCGGCTGATGATGTTTTATTGTGAGAGAAAAACACTGTATCATGATAGTTGAGAATATGGTGTATATATTCGAAACAGTACCAAAATGGGGAATGTTCAAACATAGTTATTATATTATTATATATAGTTGAGAAGTCCATTGCTAACTCAAGTTAAAAGTGGGTTTCACATTAAAATATTACTCTGTTTCCCTTTAATAACTGTTACATATTATATATACCACAGAATCATTGATGTTCACTTTGCAATTGTGGATAGGTAGGGTCTAAACAAAAGATTAGTCATGATTGTTTCTTTGTTTCGTGGAGCATCCTTTCCTCCGTTCAATTCCTAGGGTCTAAATAATGATGGCTGAATTCCAGCTATAGCTATTTGATTTTTTTAGATAAGGGCAGCTATTTGATTTATATAAACTAATTATAGCATATGCAGATTATTTAAGAAGACCCAATATTTGAGGAATGTTGTGACATTTAAAAGATGATGAATTTCCGCCTGGCTTTTTGTAATCCTAGTTGGAAGATACATTTGATAACTTGTTCTATTCAGGGCACAATAATCGGATGACATGTAACTCTGTGTGCTTGTGAGATTTGCTTCAAGTACTAGTTTATCTCCTTCTGGTATGCGTACTATTACTACTAAAAGGTTTGCTTTCCTCGACAACGATTTTTCATCTTTGGTTTATACGACAAGTATAATATAGTTCGATCTGTTATTTTATATGTTAATGGGTGGAGCTTCTATGGTAAATTTTATTCTTGCTTAGCTTGTTGTGATGTACAACTAGCTACGTGTGGCATTCTAATGGAAATAGCACCCTAGCTTTTATAAGTTTGATACATGAAAAATCATGTCTACTGTTTTAGCAATAGATCTACAAATTAAAGATGTGCGGAGATAGAACTAACATGCAAGAATACGTTGTATAGTACCACAGAGTTTATACAGTTATTGGCCTCCTACTAGATTATAATAAGCCATAAAAACAAACAATAGGGATGTTCGCTGGTCTGGTCTGAACCAGCCAGCCAGCTGATCCCCCTCTCATTTCACTGTTCACCAAACCAGCCAACAGTATTTTTCTCTCACAACAATTCAGCCAGAACAGTGTTTTTCAGCCAAGTTTCAGACCAGCGAACGGGACCAATATGTGATGGTCATACGAAACATGAAAATATTGCTATAGCTCTGAAGCACCACAAGCAAGCCTCCTCCACACAAACAAACAATCTTGCAACTAATTCTATACTAGAGAGCTAGCAAGAGAACTAATTACAACTAGTTACAACTAAGCTACTCTACTAGCTACATAGTGGCGGCGGGGCGGTGGCGTACCAGTGGAAGGGGAGCCTCCTCCTCCTCCTCCTCCTCCTTCTTCCTCCTTCCTCCTTCCACCTTCTTCCTCCTCCTCCTTCTCTTCCTCCTTCTTTCTTCTTCCTCCTCTCCTCCTCCTCCTCTCTTTCTCCTCCTCCTCCGGCGGCATGGGCGCGGGCGGGGGCGGCGGGCGGTGCTGGCGCGGGCGCGGGCGGGTGCAGTGGCTTCGCTGGCGCGGGTGGGGGTGGCGGCGGCGCTGGCGCGAGCGCGAGCGGTGTGCGTGTGCGTGTGTGTGCGTGTCTGTGGGCCGGCGGGGTTAAATCCCCCCTTTGCCAAGTGCCCCTGATCTGGCACTCGGCAAAGGGTTTTTTTTAATTTTTTTAAATTCTTTGCCGAGTGCCACCCGACCTGGCACTCGACAAAGAGGGTTTTTTTAAAAAAAATTAAAATTATTTGCCGAGTGCCAGCTGTCTTGGCACTCGGCAAAGAGCTGATTTGCTGAGTGTCATTTTTTGACACTCGGCAAACCATATTTTTTCACTTTTGATCTCCAAACTTTTTCTGTAGTCCTCATACAATACCTGGTACTCCATGTTCCAATGTGGCACATTTTTCGGACTTTTTCTATATTTCTTTAATTTATTTTTATTTAATTGAATTTTCTTGGATAATTCAAATTATAACCGCTAGTCATTCGAATAATGAAAAAAATGAATGGAAAAATGATATTCATGTTATTTAGTATAATGTGAGGCCGTATCCAGGAACAGACCACCAATTTTGAACATCTTGTTCACGAAACATGACCACAAACTTGCGGTCGAGTTGTTTTTAAATTCTATAAAAAGAAAATGAAGTCCGAAAATCATGAAACTTGTCAAGATGTCATGATATCATATGTGGAGGCTGTGATAAAAATTTAAGAAGGTTTCGCGCAAGTTGTCATGCACTCGGCAAAGTCTGGGACACTCGACAAAAAAGTCATCTCTGGTAGTGGGCAATGGTCATGCTTATCGATTCACACTCCACCCATGTGTGTTGATAGCTGGTTTAGTAATAATAAAATTAAAGGAGTTGCTATATTTCAGGTGCCTAAAGTTTTAGACAATAATATCTTAGACAATCATCTAGTAGTACAATTAAAAGGACAACTCATAAGAGACAATTTATATTTTTTCTATAGTCAAATAATTAAAAAATTTACATGTTACCTGAACAATAACAAAACAAACCAGGCACCTAAGTGTAAAATGAATTGTCCTCCCTGCATGTTCATCATGTTTGTCGTCCATGGGATAGTGAAGTTGATCTATATGTCCATCAATATAGGACATGTTTAAAAAAGGTCCCTTATAGAAGTAGGTCTCTGTTTAAATTTCTCTTTCAATATATTGCCGGTTGCTACAAAATCAATATGGCCACAAAACTTTTTTAAACAAACTAGGTAAGAGGGCTAACAATTATATTAAAAGGAAGAAAAAATGTAGACTAGACAATATAACAGAGCAAGGACCCAAAGGGTCAAGCAACAACAACACAACAAAGAACCAGAAGCAACTAAAACACAACTATTGACAATTTACAGACAGACCCGTGGATTAAGAACTCAACACATGTCGCACAACACCATCTCGCCACTACTCTATATCAATGTTCCACAGTCTACCAAGTTGCACCATCATCACTTGGATGACAAAACCAACACGCCGACTTGTCATCATCACCAATTGCGTTGTTGCTACCGATGATGTCCTATATTGAATCAGGCATTACCATGCCTAGTCGCTTCAGCTTGCTCCAAGCCATATAACCATCATGTCATCAATTCTGGTTGCTCCACCTATTGACGTTGTCCCATACCAGACTAGTCCCGAGCATGCAGGGCTAGTAGCCTTATATCACCACAAGCCACGTGTTGGCGTTTCTTAGTGCAATCACTAGGATTGGTGTTTTCTAGCAATGGCACCAGAAATGTGGTGACAATATTTCTGAATACATGCAGAAATATTCTGCAAGGGCACGGATACATCATTGTAGCATTTCACCTGGAGGTACTTGGTATCGTTCATTTATATTTTCCCAAATGAAGGCATGGTATAAAAGTCTCTAGTAGGGGCATGGTCAAGATAACATGATTGTATATTAGACCAAAGTCCATAATAGGGGTAATCCATGATAGATAGTGGATAGTGTGACACACACACTCAAGCCAAACTCAAGGATAAAGATAAAAGAAAGAATAAAGAATAAAAGAATAAACCTAAACTAGAGCAGGTTTATCTTGTATAGCTATGCTAATATTAGTAGATCATACAAATACATGAATTTCTAATGGTAGAGATCCTAAGTTAAGATAGCTTTGGTAACTATAAACTTACATCGGGCACTGGCGTACACCTGGTCTGCCAAGCGATACCGGGCTATGGCTCTACGTCGTATCCGAACATGGGGGAGTGCTAGGCACGGACAGGGCTGTCACCACCTACCACCTACCCCACTACTATGGGATACGGAGCAAACGAAGGTAACGTGTAGCTTAGACACCACGTCTACACTAACTGTAACTACTCTAGCGTTGGCTAGAAACTTCCGTCTTTATCAGGAGTCCTCTACTAGAGCATCCACCTCGGGGACGGACGACAAACCCACAAGAATATAATGACCAAAATGAATCTTAAAGTAGAACCTACTACCTCAATTTAGGCTTTGGTCTAAACATGTATGTTGTATGAAAGATTAAGTATAAAGTTCTATATGCTAAATGAATAACATAAGTGAAAGGATCAAGATGCCCAAGAGCGGGGGTGAATTGGGCTAATTCTAAATTTCTTTGCAATAATTAAATCCTATTGTTAGCCCAATTAACCCCATGTGCCTAGAAAGTGTTTCTAATGTTCTATCGCACAAAAAGTCTTGCAACCTAAGTTCCAATCCTACTCTAGCATGGCAATTCTATGAATGTAAAGACAAATATTGAATTGCTCAAAGTAAATGCTCAAAGTAAAGAGAGAAGGAGGAACGCGGCGATGTTTTGCCGAGGTATCAGAGAGTCACCACTCTCCACTAGTCCTCGTTGGAGCACCTGCGCAAGGGTGTAGCTCTCCCTTGATCTGCGCAAGGATCAAGTGCTCTCTACGGGTTGATTCTTCGATACTCCATCGTGGGGAATCACCCAGAACCGCTCACAACTTGAGTTGGGTCATCCACAAGCTCCGGCAGATGATCACCAAGCTCCGAATCACCGCCGAGCCATCTAGGTGATGGCGATCACCAAGAGTAACAAGCACGAACTCTCACTTGACCACAACAAGCCTAATGAGAAGGGTGGACGCACACTTTGCTACTCTTGATCTCACTAATGAGGGCTCTCTTTGGGATTCTCAAATCTCAATCACCTCACTAGGACCTTGCTCTTCTTGGCACTCTCAAAGGTGTTTCTCAGCTGCTGAAATGAGTAAAAGTACCCCCACACACGAATGGAAGAAGTATTTATAACATGGGCTGAAAACGAACCGTTATGTGCCTCTGTGGGGTGACCGGATGCTCCGGTCATGTTGATCGGATGCGCCGGTCAGTTCACCCCGAATTCCAGTGATCAAATAGTGACCGGACGCGTCTGGTCATGATTTTCCCTCTCTGGAACCTTATTGGAGTCAACCGAACGCTGGCCCTCAGCGTTCGGTCACTTCCAGATGACTTTACCTTGATCAAATGAACTGACCAGACTCTGCACCAGTGTTCGGTCACACCGAAGCCAGCGTCCGGTTAGTATTTGACCCTCCATTCACTTCCAACTTTCGAACGTACGTGAATGAAGTTTGCTCCAATGGATCTAAGGGCTTTTTAGGAGCTACCTAGTGCTAGGTTTAGCAAGTGTGCACCACACCTAACCCACTAGACTCACCTAGGTCAAGCTACCCATCCATACCCCCTTAATAGTACGGCCAAAGGAAAAACAAAGTCATAAACTACTCTAAGTGTCTTTTCAACACCAAACGACACTTAGAACTAGTCCATCCTTAACCTTGTCGCCCATCCTTTGAAAACCAAAATGATTTCCATCGTAGGGGCATGACCACCATGATAGCCCAATCGATCTCCATTACCATGACCTAACTTAATTTTCTTTGCAAAACACGCGTTAGTCATAGTAATCATGTATTGTCATTAATCATCGAAACCCGACTAGGGGCCTAGATGCTTTCAATCTCCCCCTTTTTGGTGATTGATGACAATACCACCTTGAGTATGTGAAAGAGTTGAGGTTTTTAATATGCTTGGTTCATATAAGCTTTTGATAATAAGAACAAAAGAGTTAGGCAAGCTTATATGACCCAAACCAACATGATGTACTCAAAAGATATGAAAATAAGCATGAGTACAAGTAGTAAAGCTCATTTGCATCGGAGTACAATGTGAAAGCAAAGCAAATGAGCATAGCACAAGTGATATGACATATAAATAATTCAAAGTAGAGAGCACAAATGCCATATATCATGGTCACGTAGATATCACTATCACATAAAATATAGTTTGATGCATAAAAGTAAACACATGAATGCATAATAGTGTATCACACATAAAACTCCAAATGTAATAGATAATCTAATAGATAAACTTCGAATGCATAATAGTGTATCACACATAAAACTCCAAATATAATAGATAATCTATTAGATAAACTAAGCTCACCCTAGATATGTCGCTCCCCTTAAGACTAACATACTTGATCCCTCTCCCCCTTTGGCGTCAAACACCAAAACCTAAGGGTTGATCGGCGGGGCTATAGCAGACAAGTCAGGAGTTGAGGTACGAGGAGCAAGCTAGAACTAAGTGCCATCATCATCTGAACTAGAGCTCTGAGCAGTCTGACCCTCTGTAGCTAGAAGCGACGCTGAAGCGGTCTGGGTCAGATCGACAACTGGAGCTGCTGTAGACTGTGCAGGTATGACTAGAGCAGCCGGCTCTGATGATGCCACTGAGGAAGGGAGCATCTCCATAGTCCTGGTAATAGGTGCAACTATAGAAGGACCTAGGACATGCAAATATGACGGAGTAGGCTACCCTGTCAACTCACTGAAAGTCGCTCTAAGACTCCTGGAGACTGAGGTATCTAGCACTAGTAGCGAGAAAGTCTAAGCCAGTGTGAAGCCCGTCTAGAAAGGTGTGAACTGCGGGGCTAACACGGGCGAAGCAAACCACTAGGACACCTGCTCTATCGGTGAAGCAAACTGTGCTGGTGGATGTCCCTAACTCTAAAGCCCACTAGGCTGTAAAGCTAGAGTCATAGAAGTGGTGGCAGGCTGACCAAGCTGGGGTGAAGGCTGTGGCGGTGGAACCCCAATAGCTGTCACTACATGCTGCATAAATCCAAGGAGTTGCTGCTGCATGAGGAGCTGCTGCTGATGCATGGCCTACTACTATTGTTGTATGGCCTGCTGCTACCGCTGAAACTCATCCTACCAAGTCTAAAACTGTGTAAAAGTGGCGGTGGTCTCCTAAGCCTGGCGAGCCTGATCCTGCCTCATCCGCTCAAGTATAGCAAGTAGAGCGGGGTCTATCTGTGGTGCAGGTGGAGCTGAACTAGAGCTACCAGCCTCATCGTCATGTCAACATGGAGGCATCTGTGGAATGTCTCAGTAGTCCTCATCTGAGCTATCACTGGGGTCGCTCTCGACCATCCCCTCCTGCTGAGCGTCAAGCTGCTCCTCCTCTATAGCTGCTATGCCCCTGATAGTCTCATCCTACTGAGCTGCAGTCTCTAGCACCTTTTGATGTCGGCTCAGCTGGCTGGGTGTCCTCACTGCACTATGTCTAATCATCTGAGTCATGTTGTATGCAGGGAACTCTATAGTGGCACCACTGTACTCTATCAGCATCTCTGGTGGCCTCACAGTAACTGCCCTATGGATCAGGAATGTAATCTAGTGAGCATACGGCAGCTGTCTATGACCCCTGAACTCCTCTGCAATAGTATCCTCTATCTCTGATAGAAGGAGATCTCAAATATCAAACACTGTCTGCTGCATCAAAGAGTTCAGTAACCACAACTGTATGCGAGTCAAGCCCTTGCGATACCCCATCCTTGGAAGCAGTGTCCTCCTTATAATGACATCTAGCACTCTAGTAGTGGGAGTGAGATCACTGGGTGTCCTGCTAGACCCCTCTTCGAATGGCTCTATGAAGCAGTGGCGGACTAGATCTGTAGGGGGCACCATACCACCATGAGGGCGTCTGGGGGTGCTGTCTGTCCATAGCAAACCTCATGTAATCGAATGGGCTGCTCCTAAAGTCTGAGTATCTCTCTGACCCTAGTGCTCATCAGTTTGTAATCTTTGCCACTGAATGCAAAGTGTATAAATCAGTGCTACGGGTCAATCCAGAGAGAAGCATACAACTGACGGACCCAAGATGGAACATATAAGCCTATCCGTCCAAGTAAATCTATCAGCCCTGGCAGCTAAGATAGGTAGGGGCGAATGTGCTCTCCAGCTGCTGCAACAATGGTCTCAATGTTACACACCCTCTGAGATCTGAATACAGCCCCACTGTTAAGATATGCATTACAAAAATCTTTCTATAGAGGTGTGTAGAAACCCTCTGAAGCACGCTCATCCCGCCTCGGTGGAAACCACTGCTCAAAATCCACAAATCTGAGCTGCTGAACCTGCTTGGCCGTGGCGGCCCTCAAATCTAAGTGGGTCACTAGGGGCGGACCCTGTGGTCTAGGCGGTGGATGTGAACCCCTTCGTTGAGTCTCTGACCTCAGAGTGACTGGCACACATGTACGTCTAGAGCAGCAAAGTTATGGCTGAGGTGCCTGCTCTATCTCCATGGCTTGCTCTCCCTACTAAGTCTACGCTGCTAGCTATGGCTCCTGTTGTGACCCCTTGAGGCTGACTCTCATCCAAGACAACTCACCGTCCTGCAACCATGATAGTCTCAGCTGGACCACCATGACGGCGCTCAACCTGCTCTAGTGCAGCTCTCGTAGATGGAGAGAGCTGATCTATAATCTAGACTCCACTCCTAGCACCTCTTGCCTCTGCACGCTCTACTGCTACTGCAACTGCGGCTGCTCTAGCTACATCTGCATCTAGATACTTTCGCTTCTTTGTTGCAAGTTTCTTTGTCGCCTTGCCTTTTGGATCTACAGGCAAGCGAGGCGGGTGTCTCAGATCCTCATCATCGGGACCACCTCCAACATTCTTGACATGAACCATCTGATGGATCTAAAAACAATAACTACCGCAGACGAAGATCAACTGTCAACTATCGCTTCAGAGGCTTGTCGTCGATCCGTACTCGCGAGCTTGGCCCCGAGTTGACTGATAACTGAAAATAGGACCACAACGGCACTGACTCGCTGCACGATAGAAAAGAGGATATACAAATAATTATAATTATTCATCTAGAGATACAAAACCCTAGGAAGCAAGCAATTAGGTACAAAATTGGAAATGAGGGCTTGCTACCTGACGAACCGGCGAAACGACGAGAAGAGAAATGGATCGAGAAACCACCGGGTCGGCAACTAGAGATTAGGGTTCGCAATGCACAGTGAATCGATGGCTAGGGTTTGCAGTGGAAGCACTGGCGCATGGAACATGGCGGTAGGAGAGGCGCTGGCTTTAGGGTACGGGAGCAGAGAGCACGGCGGTGGCGCTGCAGCTGTGGGAGCTCGGCGGCATGAAGCAAGACGACGACGCAGCTAGGGCAAGCATGGTGGGGCGGTGACGTGAAGGTGCGGGCGTGCAAAGGCACGTGGCGTGGAGGCGTGAGCGGCGGCACGGGTGCGGCGCAGCGCGGGCGGCGTGGCGGTGGTGGCGCTCGGTGCGGAGGCGTGAGCGGCGTAGGGACGCGGCGGCGACACGGGTTAGGGCACGGGCATTGGCACGGGTTAGGGCACGGGTGTTGGCGCGATGCAGCGTTATATGGGTCCCCCGTGGAACAGAAAAGGAAACAAAGATAAGAGATTGAATTCCGCACGTTTTCTACTGGCTGGACGCTCCGGTGGCAGCGACCGGACACTGCCACCTAGCGTCCGGTCGATTCCAAAGAGGTCCAAATCCCCTAGAATCACAACCGGACGCGTCCGGTGAACACCGACCAGACGCAGCCAAAGTCCGGTGCAAGCTGCCTTCATCATCTTCGATCGACCGGACGCTGGATCACCATCTAACCGGATGCTGGGAAAACAATGTTTCAGCGTCCGATCACTCCTTCTCAGCAGCAGTTCATCTCCTATGAACAGACCGAATGCTAGACATCAGAGTCTGGTGCAGCGTCCGGTCACCCTTTTTCCAGCAAATCTTCAAAGTCCTTCGTGCTGCCTGTTCCCAATCAAGTCACAACTCCAATAAGATCCAAAGAAACACCAATTGGGACTGATGTGAGTGACCTCTCTCAAACCCTCAAGTTTTTCAAAAATAGTTTGCCTTAGGCTATAATTCTTTTTTAGAAAATAGGCAATAAGAGGGCAATTGAAGATAAACGACAAAGGAATATTCATGCATATGCAATGCAATACTTGAAAATAAATCTAGTTGCTTGTCAAGTTTGATCCAAGGTTAAGCTTCTTCACACGCTTTACGGCGGTTATCTTAATCATGTTAGACAAGCCCTATATGCATTACCAAAAATTGAATATGTTGTATATTACAATGCAATGCAAGGGACAACACAAGCTCATTTTTTTGTGAAGTTACTAAAATCAAGAACATTGAGCTCATTCCGCAATCGACAAAAAGTCGCCTCATCTAGCGGTTTAGTGAAGATATCCGTCAATTAATCCTCGGTCCTTACACCTTCTAATGATATATCATTTTTAGCAACATGATCTCTAAGAAAGTGATGGTGGATATCTATGTGCTTGATGCGAGAGTGTTGAACTGGATTATTTGCAAGTTTTACCACACTTTCGTTATCGCACAAAATAGGTGCTTTTTCTAGAACTACACCATAGTCTAGTAAAGTTTGCTTCATGTAAAGTATTTGTGCACAACAAGCACCCGCAGCAATGTATTCCGCTTCGGCAGTGGATAAGGCCACACTGTTTTGTTTCTTGGAGGACCAAGACACAAGTGATCTACCAAGCAAATGGCACCGTCCGGATGTGCTTTTTCTATCAACTTTGCAACCGGCATAATCCAGATCGGAATAGCCAACTAATTCAAATATAGCTCCTTTGGGATACCAAAGGCCAATGCTTGGTGTGTGCTTAAGATACCTAAGGATTCTTTTTACGGCAATTAAATGAGTTTCCTTAGGATTAGCTTGAAATCTTGCACACATGCACACACTAAACATGATGTCGGGCCTAGATGTGATTAAATATAATAAGCTACCAATCATAGAGCAGTAGATAGTTTGATCAACCGTGTTACCTCCCTCATCTATGTCGAGATGTCTATTAGTTGGTATTGGTGTCTTGATTGGCTTACATTCATCCATCTTGAATCTCTTGAGAAGATCATTTGTATATTTCTCTTGAGAGATGAAAAATCCCTTCTCTCATTTGCTTGACTTAAAACCCAAGAAAGAATGTAAGCTCTCCAATCATTGACATCTCAAACTCCTTTGACATCAATTCACCGAACTCTTTGCAAGAATCTTCATTTGATGATCCAAAGATGATATCATCAACATACACTTGACAAATGAAGATGTGCCCATCAATCTTCGTGGTGAATAGTATGGTGTCAACCTTCTCGATGGTGAAGCCCTTCTCAATGAGGAAGTCCCAAAGGCGCTCATACCGTGCTCTTGGGGCTTGCTTAAGCCCATATAATGCCTTGGACACCTATAAACATGATTAGGATATCTAGGGTCTTCAAACCTGGGAGGTTGATCAACATAGACTAGTTCATTAATAAAGCCATTTAAAAATGCACTTTTCACATCCATTTGATATAGTTTCATTTCATGATGTGATGCATATGCAAGGAGGATATGAATGGCTTCTAGTCTTGCAACCGGTGCAAAGGTCTCTCTAAAATCCAATCCTTCAACTTGAGAGAACCCCTTTGCAACTAGTCTTGCCTTGTTCCTCACAACTACGCCTTGATCATCTTGCTTGTTGCGGAACACCCACTTTGTTCCAATGACTCTTGCACCTTTTGGCCGCTCTTCGAGAGTCCAAACTTCATTGCGGGTGAAGTTGTTCAACTCTTCATGCATGGCATTTATCCAATCTAGATCTTGAAGAGCTTCTTCTACCTTGGTAGGCTCATAGCAAGAGACAAAAGAGTGATGAGCAATAAATGAAGCAAGTTTTTGTGAGCGAGTCATTACACCCTTTGATGGACTCCCTATGATGAGATCTTGTGGATGATCTTGTAGTAGAGGTGTATTTCTTCTATTGACCACTTGAGGAGGAGGTTGTGGAGCATCAACATCTTGTGCTTGTACCACCATTTGATCATGGGAGACATGAGTATCTTTATTTTCTACTCTCCCATCTTTATCACAATCTTATGGCACACTTGATGAACAAGGTGGATCAATCACTTGTACATCATCTTTATCATCTTTAGGCTTGATGCCTCCTACCAGAATGTTCTTCATAGCCTCCCTCAATGGTTCATCACCTACATCATCAAGATTCTCATGTGCTCCTTGGGAGCCGTTAGATTCATCAAATTCCACATCATATGTTTCTTCAACCAAGCCGATGGCATGATTAAATACTCTATATGCTTTGGACTTTGATGAGTAACCAACAAGAAAACCAATATCACAACATCTTTAAAACTTCCCTAGGTGTTGCTGCTTCTTGTAGAGGTAGCATTTGCAACCAAACACCCTAAAGAAAGAGACATCCGGCTTCTTCCCATTGAGCAACTCATAAGATGTTTTGCCAAGGAACTTTTGAAGGAATAGGTGGTTGGATGCATAGCATGCGGTGTTGATAGTTTCCGCCCATAGAGCTTCGGGGGTGTTGTACTCATCTAGCATTGTTCTTGCAAGAGTGATTAATGTCCGGTTCTTTCTCTCAACTACACCATTTTGTTGAGGAGTATATGTTGCGGAGACCTCATGCTTGATACCAACTTCATCACAATAGACTTCTATGTTTGTATTGTCAAATTCCTTCCCATTGTCACTTCTAATCTTCTTGAGCTTCACTTCAAATTCATTTTGTGTTCTCTTGGCAAACTTCTTGAAGCAAGATGCAACTTTAGATTTGTCATGAAGGAAGAATACCCATGTATATCTTGAATAATCATCAACAATCACAAGACAATAAAGTTTTCCTCCCAAACTCTTGTATGTTGTTGGTCCAAATAAATCCATGTGAAGGAGTTCTAGCACTCTTGTGGTTGACATAAAAGCTTTGGTTGGATGAGTATTTGCAACTTGCTTGCCGGCTTGACATGCACTACAAAGCTTGTCCTTCTCAAACTTCACATCCTTCAACCCTCTCACCAAATCATTCTTCATTAGCTTCTTGAGTGAGCTCATCCCAATATGACCAAGTCTTCTATGCCATAGCCACCCAAGTGTTGTTTTGGTGAATAGACAAGTCTTCAAATTTGCATCTTCGGAGGTGAAATCCACTAGATATAGGTTGTTGTATCCAAATCCTTTGAATACCACTTGATCATCATCCTTCTTAGATACAACTTCCTTCTCAGTGAACAAGCATTGGAAGTCAAGATCACACAATTGTCCAACGGATAGCAAGTTGAAGCTCAATGAAGCAACATATAGCACATTTGAGATAGAATGATCATTTGATATTGACACTTTGCCCAATCCTTTAACCTTGCCCTTTGAATTATCTCCAAATGTGATTCTTTCTTTTCCATCTACTTCTTCATCTAGTGACGTGAACATACGAGGATCACCGGTCATATGTTGTGTGCAACCACTATCAATAACCCAATGACTTTCACCGGTCTTGTAGTTCACCTACACATAAGAGATCAAGCTTTAGGAACCCAAACTTGTTGAGGGCCCTTCACCTTCTCAACAAGTGACTTTGCAACCCAAATTTTCTTAGGCCTATTATTGTTGGGAGGTCCTAAGAATATGACTTTCATTTTCCCACTAGAATCCTTTCTAAGCATGTAGTGAGCATTGAAGGCAAAAGGTCTAGCATGCTTGGGCAAGGGTTGTGGTGGTGGAGTTTGGCACTCATGGGCAAAGTGACCTTCTTGTCCACACTCAAAATATCTCTTTGGCTTTGGATTTGACTTGTGTTGTTGTTGAGCTTGAGCCTTCTACTCTTGGTTTGCTAAATACCCAATGCCACTTCTATCCATCTTTATGATAGTGTTCATAAGTAGCTCACTTTGGAGATACTTGCCTCTTGTGAACTTGCTCAAACTAATCTTGAGATGTTCTTTCTCCAATTTGAGCTTCTTGTTTTCTTCCTTGAGAGCATCATTGTTTTTCTCTTCCTTCAGCTTCTTGTTCTCTTCTTTGAGCTTCTCATTCTCAAGGATCAAGTCACCTTCATGATCAAGAGTTTCTTGCACAATAGTGTTGTGGCTTTTGATCTCTTCAAGATTTTTCTTGAGCTTTTCATTGTCATTCTTGAGCTTGACAAACTCATCATAATCATCGGCCTCAACCACTTGCTTGCCCTTGCTACTAGAACTTTGCTCAATGCTCTCAATGATCAAATCATCACATGATATAGCTATATCAATCTTAACAACATCGTTAGTAGTAACATGTGGCTCGATGGATAAGAATTCTTGAGCAATAACAAGGTTATCATGATTGATCTTTAGAGTTGTATATTCTTCTTTTAGCTTGTTATGGCTAGTGATGAGCTCATTGTGTATCCTCTCAAGTTTATCATGTTTATCTCTAAGCTCTTTCTTAGAAGATTTGAGCTCCTTGAGTTTGGATGATATAGCATCATTTGCTTCTCTAAGCTCAATACTAGCATTTTCCGCCATATCACATTTTGCTAAAAGTGAATCATTCTTAGCTTCTAGCTTTTCATTCTTAGCTCTAGTCTTTATAATGATCTTAGTGTATTGTTTTAGCAATCTAGCAAGATCATCATAAGAAGGTGATTTATATTCATCATTATCACTATCACTATCATCATTACTAGCATGTTCATCACCACTACTATCATCATCATTTGATACCTTGCGTTCACCCTTGGCCACAAGGCATAGGTGTGTAGAGGATGATGGCGGTGGTGGCGGTGAAGGTGATGAAGAGTCAATAACAATTGCAGCCACCTTCTCGTTGTCACTATCATCATCGGCTGAGCCACTAGATGAATCAATGTCCGTGAGCCAATCACCGATGATGTATGCCTTTCCACTGTTCTTCTTCTTATGGAAGTCTTTCTTCTTGCCATCTCTCTTCTTGTATGGCTTGTTTTTCTTCTTCTCATCTTCTTCTTCATTACTTGAGTCATCTTTCTTGCCCTTGTACTTATTCTTGAACTTGACTTTCTTAGGCTTGGTGCATTGGTGTGCTAGGTAACCAAGTTCTCCACAATTATAGCAATCCATCTCGGAGATTGGCTTCCTTCTAGAGCTAGTGAAGAACTTCTTCTTGCCATCGAACTTGATGCCACTCTTGTTGAGCTTCTTTAGCATCTTTGTGGTTTTTCTCACCATGAGAACAAGACATGCATCATCAACTTCATCATCACTTGAGCTCTCATACTCAAGTCTTGCTTTGCCCTTCTCTTTACTAGCTTTGAATGCTAAGTCCTTGTCTTTCTTCTTGGTAGAGGATGAGCCATCTTGTGGTGTGATGTGCATTACATCTCATGAGCATTGATCTTTCCCAAGATTTGTGTTGGTGTAGCGGTGGAAAGATCACCTTAATGAAGCACGGTCACAATATGCCCATATTTGTCAATGGGGAGGACACTCAAGATCTTTCTTACAACATCGAATGGTTGTATTTGAGTGAGTCCAAGCCCATTGACTTCCTCTACAAGAACATTCAAGCATGAATATATTTCATTAGCACATTCTTTAGGAAGCATCTCAAAGGAGTTAAGCTTTTTCATAACAAGATGATAGCGTTCCTCACGCTCACTCTTTGTTCCCTTATGGAGCGCACAAACATCCGACAATAGTGCATGGGCATCTTTGTGGTTCCTCACCCGGTTAAACATATCTTTGCAAAGGCCTCTAAAGATGGTGTTTCGAGCCTTTGCATTCCATTTCTCGTAATTCACCTCATCGCCTTGTAGGTTTATAGCATCCTAAGGTTTTGGGAAGCCTTGTGAGGCGGCTCTAAGTATTCCAACATCTAGAGCTTCTAAGTATGCCTCCATGCGAATTTTCCAATATGGAAAATCATCCCCCTAAAAGATAGGAGGTCCATCACCGTGAGATATCTTTCTCTAGGCAGTTAAGCCTAAATACGTGAGCATGAGGCTCCGATACCAAATGAAAGGATCAAGATGCCCAAGAGGGGGGTGAATTGGGCTAATTCTAAATTTCTTTGCAATAATTAAATCATATTGTTAGCCCAATTAACCCCTTGTGCCTAGAAAGTGTTTCTAATGTTCTATCGCACAAAAAGTCTTGCAACCTAAGTTTCAATTCTACTCTAGCATGGCAATTCTATGAATATAAAGACAAATATTGAATTGCTCAAAGTAAATGCTCAAAGTAAAGAGAGGAGGAACGCGGCGATGTTTTGCTGAGGTATCGGAGAGCCGCCACTCCCCACTAGTCCTTGTTGGAGCACCCGTCCAAGGGTGTAGCTCCCCCTTGATCCGTGCAAGGATCAAGTACTCTCTACGGGTTGATTCTTCGACACTCTGTCACGGTGAATCACCCACAACCGCTCACAACTTGAGTTGGGTCATCCACAAGCTCCGCCGGATGATCACCAAGCTCCCAATCACCACCAAGCCGTCTAGGTGATGGCGATCACCAAGAGTAACAAGCACGAACTCTCACTTGACCACAACAAGCCTAATGAGAAGGATGGATGCACACTTTGCTACTCTTGATCTCACTAATGAGGGCTCTCTTTGGGATTCTTAAATCTCAATCACCTCACTAGGACCTTGCTCTTCTTGGCACTCTCAAAGGTGTTTCTCAGCTGTTGAAATGAGCAAAAGTACCCCCATACACGAATGGAGGAAGTATTTATAACATGGGCTGAAAAACGAACCATTATGTGCCTCTGCGGGGTGACCGGATGCTCCGGTCATGTTGACCGGACGCGCCGGTCAGTTCACCCCAAATTCCAGTGATCAAATAGTGACCGGACGCGTCCGGTCGTGATTTTCCCTCTCTGGAACCTTACTGGAGTCGACCGGACGCTGGCCGTCAGTGTCCGGTCACTTTACCTTTTAGCGTCTGGTCACTTCTAGAAGACTTCACCTTGATCAAATGAACTGACCGGACTCTGCGCTAGCATCCGGTCACACCGAAGCCAGCGTCCGGTCAGTATTTGATCCTCCATTCACTTCCAACTTTCGAACGTACGTGAATGAAGTTTGCTCCAATGGATCTAATGGCTTTTTAAGAGCTACCTAGTGCTAGGTTTAGCAAGTATGCACCACACCTAACCCACTAGACTCACCTAGGTCAAGCTACCCATCCATACCCCCCTTAATGGTACGGCCAAAGGAAACCTCCTTCTTCCTCCTTCCTCCTTCCACCTTCTCCTCCTCCTCTCTCTTCCTCCTTCTTTCTTCTTCCTCCTTCCTCCTCCTCCTCTCTTTCTCCTCCTCCTACCCCTGGCGCATGGGGCGCGGGCGGGGGCGGCGGGCGGTGCTGGCGCGGGCGCGGGCGGGTGCAGTGGCTTCGCTGGCGCGGGTGGGGTGGGCGGCGGCGCTGGCGCGAGCGCGAGCGGTGTGCGTGTGCGTGTGTTGTGCGTGTCTGTGGGCCGGCGGGGTTAAATCCCCCCTTTGCCAAGTGCCCCTGATCTGGCACTCGGGCAAGGGTTTTTTTTAATTTTTTTTAAATTCTTTGCCGAGTGCCACCCGACCTGGCACTCGACAAAGAGGGTTTTTTTTTAAAAAAAATTAAATTATTGCCGAGTGCCAGCTGTCTTGGGCACTCGGCAAAGAGCTGATTTGCTGAGTGTCATTTTTTGACACTCGGCAAACCATATTTTTTCACTTTTGATCTCCAAACTTTTCTGTAGTCCTCATACAATACCTGGTACTCCATGTTCCAATGTGGCACATTTTTCGGACTTTTTCTATATTTCTTTAATTTATTTTTATTTAATTGAATTTTCTTGGATAATTCAAATTATAAACCGCTAGTCATTCGAATAATGAAAAAAATGAATGGAAAAATGATATTCATGTTATTTAGTATAATGTGAGGCCGTATCCAGGAACAGACCACCAATTTTGAACATCTTGTTCACGAAACATGACCACAAACTTGCGGTCGAGTTGTTTTTAAATTCTATAAAAAGAAAATGAAGTCCGAAAATCATGAAACTTGTCAAGATGTCATGATATCATATGTGGAGGCTGTGATAAAAATTTAAGAAGGTTTCGCGCAAGTTGTCATGCACTCGGCAAAGTCTGGGACACTCGACAAAAAAGTCATCTCTGGTAGTGGGCAATGGTCATGCTTATCGATTCACACTCCACCCATGTGTGTTGATAGCTGGTTTAGTAATAATAAAATTAAAGGAGTTGCTATATTTCAGGTGCCTAAAGTTTTAGACAATAATATCTTAGACAATCATCTAGTAGTACAATTAAAAGGACAACTCATAAGAGACAATTTATATTTTTTCTATAGTCAAATAATTAAAAAATTTACATGTTACCTGAACAATAACAAAACAAACCAGGCACCTAAGTGTAAAATGAATTGTCCTCCCTGCATGTTCATCATGTTTGTCGTCCATGGGATAGTGAAGTTGATCTATATGTCCATCAATATAGGACATGTTTAAAAAAGGTCCCTTATAGAAGTAGGTCTCTGTTTAAATTTTCTCTTTCAATATATTGCCGGTTGCTACAAAATCAATATGGCCACAAAACTTTTTTAAACAAACTAGGTAAGAGGGCTAACAATTATATTAAAAGGAAGAAAAAAATGTAGACTAGACAATATAACAGAGCAAGGACCCAAGGGTCAAGCAACAACAACACAACAAAGAACCAGAAGCAACTAAAACACAACTATTGACAATTTACAGACAGACCCGTGGATTAAGAACTCAACACATGTCGCACAACACCATCTCGCCACTACTCTATATCAATGTTCCACAGTCTACCAAGTTGCACCATCATCACTTGGATGACAAAACCAACACGCCGACTTGTCATCATCACCAATTGCGTTGTTGCTACCGATGATGTCCTATATTGAATCAGGCATTACCATGCCTAGTCGCTTCAGCTTGCTCCAAGCCATATAACCATCATGTCATCAATTCTGGTTGCTCCACCTATTGACGTTGTCCCATACCAGACTAGTCCCGAGCATGCAGGGCTAGTAGCCTTATATCACCACAAGCCACGTGTTGGCGTTTTCTTAGTGCAATCACTAGGATTGGTGTTTTCTAGCAATGGCACCAGAAATGTGGTGACAATATTTCTGAATACATGCAGAAATATTCTGCAAGGGCACGGATACATCATTGTAGCATTTCACCTGGAGGTACTTGGTATCGTTCATTTATATTTTCCCAAATGAAGGCATGGTATAAAAGTCTCTAGTAGGGGCATGGTCAAGATAACATGATTGTATATTAGACCAAAGTCCATAATAGGGGTAATCCATGATAGATAGTGGATAGTGTGACACACACACTCAAGCCAAACTCAAGGATAAAGATAAAAGAAAGAATAAAGAATAAAAGAATAAACCTAAACTAGAGCAGGTTTATCTTGTATAGCTATGCTAATATTAGTAGATCATACAAATACATGAATTTCTAATGGTAGAGATCCTAAGTTAAGATAGCTTTGGTAACTATAAACTTACATCGGGCACTGGCGTACACCTGGTCTGCCAAGCGATACCGGGCTATGGCTCTACGTCGTATCCGAACATGGGGGAGTGCTAGGCACGGACAGGGCTGTCACCACCTACCACCTACCCCACTACTATGGGATACGGAGCAAACGAAGGTAACGTGTAGCTTAGACACCACGTCTACACTAACTGTAACTACTCTAGCGTTGGCTAGAAACTTCCGTCTTTATCAGGAGTCCTCTACTAGAGCATCCACCTCGGGGACGGACGACAAACCCACAAGAATATAATGACCAAAATGAATCTTAAAGTAGAACCTACTACCTCAATTTAGGCTTTGGTCTAAACATGTATGTTGTATGAAAGATTAAGTATAAAGTTCTATATGCTAAATGAATAACATAAGTGAAAGGATCAAGATGCCCAAGAGCGGGGGTGAATTGGGCTAATTCTAAATTTCTTTGCAATAATTAAATCCTATTGTTAGCCCAATTAACCCCATGTGCCTAGAAAGTGTTTCTAATGTTCTATCGCACAAAAAGTCTTGCAACCTAAGTTCCAATCCTACTCTAGCATGGCAATTCTATGAATGTAAAGACAAATATTGAATTGCTCAAAGTAAATGCTCAAAGTAAAGAGAGAAGGAGGAACGCGGCGATGTTTTGCCGAGGTATCAGAGAGTCACCACTCTCCACTAGTCCTCGTTGGAGCACCTGCGCAAGGGTGTAGCTCTCCCTTGATCTGCGCAAGGATCAAGTGCTCTCTACGGGTTGATTCTTCGATACTCCATCGTGGGGAATCACCCAGAACCGCTCACAACTTGAGTTGGGTCATCCACAAGCTCCGGCAGATGATCACCAAGCTCCGAATCACCGCCGAGCCATCTAGGTGATGGCGATCACCAAGAGTAACAAGCACGAACTCTCACTTGACCACAACAAGCCTAATGAGAAGGGTGGACGCACACTTTGCTACTCTTGATCTCACTAATGAGGGCTCTCTTTGGGATTCTCAAATCTCAATCACCTCACTAGGACCTTGCTCTTCTTGGCACTCTCAAAGGTGTTTCTCAGCTGCTGAAATGAGTAAAAGTACCCCCACACACGAATGGAAGAAGTATTTATAACATGGGCTGAAAACGAACCGTTATGTGCCTCTGTGGGGTGACCGGATGCTCCGGTCATGTTGATCGGATGCGCCGGTCAGTTCACCCCGAATTCCAGTGATCAAATAGTGACCGGACGCGTCTGGTCATGATTTTCCCTCTCTGGAACCTTATTGGAGTCAACCGAACGCTGGCCCTCAGCGTTCGGTCACTTCCAGATGACTTTACCTTGATCAAATGAACTGACCAGACTCTGCACCAGTGTTCGGTCACACCGAAGCCAGCGTCCGGTTAGTATTTGACCCTCCATTCACTTCCAACTTTCGAACGTACGTGAATGAAGTTTGCTCCAATGGATCTAAGGGCTTTTTAGGAGCTACCTAGTGCTAGGTTTAGCAAGTGTGCACCACACCTAACCCACTAGACTCACCTAGGTCAAGCTACCCATCCATACCCCCTTAATAGTACGGCCAAAGGAAAAACAAAGTCATAAACTACTCTAAGTGTCTTTTCAACACCAAACGACACTTAGAACTAGTCCATCCTTAACCTTGTCGCCCATCCTTTGAAAACCAAAATGATTTCCATCGTAGGGGCATGACCACCATGATAGCCCAATCGATCTCCATTACCATGACCTAACTTAATTTTCTTTGCAAAACACGCGTTAGTCATAGTAATCATGTATTGTCATTAATCATCGAAACCCGACTAGGGGCCTAGATGCTTTCAATCTCCCCCTTTTTGGTGATTGATGACAATACCACCTTGAGTATGTGAAAGAGTTGAGGTTTTTAATATGCTTGGTTCATATAAGCTTTTGATAATAAGAACAAAAGAGTTAGGCAAGCTTATATGACCCAAACCAACATGATGTACTCAAAAGATATGAAAATAAGCATGAGTACAAGTAGTAAAGCTCATTTGCATCGGAGTACAATGTGAAAGCAAAGCAAATGAGCATAGCACAAGTGATATGACATATAAATAATTCAAAGTAGAGAGCACAAATGCCATATATCATGGTCACGTAGATATCACTATCACATAAATATAGTTTGATGCATAAAAGTAAACACATGAATGCATAATAGTGTATCACACATAAAACTCCAAATGTAATAGATAATCTAATAGATAAACTTCGAATGCATAATAGTGTATCACACATAAAAACTCCAAATATAATAGATAATCTATTAGATAAACTAAGCTCACCCTAGATATGTCGCTCCCCTTAAGACTAACATACTTGATCCCTCTCCCCCTTTGGCGTCAAACACCAAAACCTAAGGGTTGATCGGCGGGGCTATAGCAGACAAGTCAGGAGTTGAGGTACGAGGAGCAAGCTAGAACTAAGTGCCATCATCATCTGAACTAGAGCTCTGAGCAGTCTGACCCTCTGTAGCTAGAAGCGACGCTGAAGCGGTCTGGGTCAGATCGACAACTGGAGCTGCTGTAGACTGTGCAGGTATGACTAGAGCAGCCGGCTCTGATGATGCCACTGAGGAAGGGAGCATCTCCATAGTCCTGGTAATAGGTGCAACTATAGAAGGACCTAGGACATGCAAATATGACGGAGTAGGCTACCCTGTCAACTCACTGAAAGTCGCTCTAAGACTCCTGGAGACTGAGGTATCTAGCACTAGTAGCGAGAAAGTCTAAGCCAGTGTGAAGCCCGTCTAGAAAGGTGTGAACTGCGGGGCTAACACGGGCGAAGCAAACCACTAGGACACCTGCTCTATCGGTGAAGCAAACTGTGCTGGTGGATGTCCCTAACTCTAAAGCCCACTAGGCTGTAAAGCTAGAGTCATAGAAGTGGTGGCAGGCTGACCAAGCTGGGGTGAAGGCTGTGGCGGTGGAACCCCAATAGCTGTCACTACATGCTGCATAAATCCAAGGAGTTGCTGCTGCATGAGGAGCTGCTGCTGATGCATGGCCTACTACTATTGTTGTATGGCCTGCTGCTACCGCTGAAACTCATCCTACCAAGTCTAAAACTGTGTAAAAGTGGCGGTGGTCTCCTAAGCCTGGCGAGCCTGATCCTGCCTCATCCGCTCAAGTATAGCAAGTAGAGCGGGGTCTATCTGTGGTGCAGGTGGAGCTGAACTAGAGCTACCAGCCTCATCGTCATGTCAACATGGAGGCATCTGTGGAATGTCTCAGTAGTCCTCATCTGAGCTATCACTGGGGTCGCTCTCGACCATCCCCTCCTGCTGAGCGTCAAGCTGCTCCTCCTCTATAGCTGCTATGCCCCTGATAGTCTCATCCTACTGAGCTGCAGTCTCTAGCACCTTTTGATGTCGGCTCAGCTGGCTGGGTGTCCTCACTGCACTATGTCTAATCATCTGAGTCATGTTGTATGCAGGGAACTCTATAGTGGCACCACTGTACTCTATCAGCATCTCTGGTGGCCTCACAGTAACTGCCCTATGGATCAGGAATGTAATCTAGTGAGCATACGGCAGCTGTCTATGACCCCTGAACTCCTCTGCAATAGTATCCTCTATCTCTGATAGAAGGAGATCTCAAATATCAAACACTGTCTGCTGCATCAAAGAGTTCAGTAACCACAACTGTATGCGAGTCAAGCCCTTGCGATACCCCATCCTTGGAAGCAGTGTCCTCCTTATAATGACATCTAGCACTCTAGTAGTGGGAGTGAGATCACTGGGTGTCCTGCTAGACCCCTCTTCGAATGGCTCTATGAAGCAGTGGCGGACTAGATCTGTAGGGGGCACCATACCACCATGAGGGCGTCTGGGGGTGCTGTCTGTCCATAGCAAACCTCATGTAATCGAATGGGCTGCTCCTAAAGTCTGAGTATCTCTCTGACCCTAGTGCTCATCAGTTTGTAATCTTTGCCACTGAATGCAAAGTGTATAAATCAGTGCTACGGGTCAATCCAGAGAGAAGCATACAACTGACGGACCCAAGATGGAACATATAAGCCTATCCGTCCAAGTAAATCTATCAGCCCTGGCAGCTAAGATAGGTAGGGGCGAATGTGCTCTCCAGCTGCTGCAACAATGGTCTCAATGTTACACACCCTCTGAGATCTGAATACAGCCCCACTGTTAAGATATGCATTACAAAAATCTTTCTATAGAGGTGTGTAGAAACCCTCTGAAGCACGCTCATCCCGCCTCGGTGGAAACCACTGCTCAAAATCCACAAATCTGAGCTGCTGAACCTGCTTGGCCGTGGCGGCCCTCAAATCTAAGTGGGTCACTAGGGGCGGACCCTGTGGTCTAGGCGGTGGATGTGAACCCCTTCGTTGAGTCTCTGACCTCAGAGTGACTGGCACACATGTACGTCTAGAGCAGCAAAGTTATGGCTGAGGTGCCTGCTCTATCTCCATGGCTTGCTCTCCCTACTAAGTCTACGCTGCTAGCTATGGCTCCTGTTGTGACCCCTTGAGGCTGACTCTCATCCAAGACAACTCACCGTCCTGCAACCATGATAGTCTCAGCTGGACCACCATGACGGCGCTCAACCTGCTCTAGTGCAGCTCTCGTAGATGGAGAGAGCTGATCTATAATCTAGACTCCACTCCTAGCACCTCTTGCCTCTGCACGCTCTACTGCTACTGCAACTGCGGCTGCTCTAGCTACATCTGCATCTAGATACTTTCGCTTCTTTGTTGCAAGTTTCTTTGTCGCCTTGCCTTTTGGATCTACAGGCAAGCGAGGCGGGTGTCTCAGATCCTCATCATCGGGACCACCTCCAACATTCTTGACATGAACCATCTGATGGATCTAAAAACAATAACTACCGCAGACGAAGATCAACTGTCAACTATCGCTTCAGAGGCTTGTCGTCGATCCGTACTCGCGAGCTTGGCCCCGAGTTGACTGATAACTGAAAATAGGACCACAACGGCACTGACTCGCTGCACGATAGAAAAGAGGATATACAAATAATTATAATTATTCATCTAGAGATACAAAACCCTAGGAAGCAAGCAATTAGGTACAAAATTGGAAATGAGGGCTTGCTACCTGACGAACCGGCGAAACGACGAGAAGAGAAATGGATCGAGAAACCACCGGGTCGGCAACTAGAGATTAGGGTTCGCAATGCACAGTGAATCGATGGCTAGGGTTTGCAGTGGAAGCACTGGCGCATGGAACATGGCGGTAGGAGAGGCGCTGGCTTTAGGGTACGGGAGCAGAGAGCACGGCGGTGGCGCTGCAGCTGTGGGAGCTCGGCGGCATGAAGCAAGACGACGACGCAGCTAGGGCAAGCATGGTGGGGCGGTGACGTGAAGGTGCGGGCGTGCAAAGGCACGTGGCGTGGAGGCGTGAGCGGCGGCACGGGTGCGGCGCAGCGCGGGCGGCGTGGCGGTGGTGGCGCTCGGTGCGGAGGCGTGAGCGGCGTAGGGACGCGGCGGCGACACGGGTTAGGGCACGGGCATTGGCACGGGTTAGGGCACGGGTGTTGGCGCGATGCAGCGTTATATGGGTCCCCCGTGGAACAGAAAAGGAAACAAAGATAAGAGATTGAATTCCGCACGTTTTCTACTGGCTGGACGCTCCGGTGGCAGCGACCGGACACTGCCACCTAGCGTCCGGTCGATTCCAAAGAGGTCCAAATCCCCTAGAATCACAACCGGACGCGTCCGGTGAACACCGACCAGACGCAGCCAAAGTCCGGTGCAAGCTGCCTTCATCATCTTCGATCGACCGGACGCTGGATCACCATCTAACCGGATGCTGGGAAAACAATGTTTCAGCGTCCGATCACTCCTTCTCAGCAGCAGTTCATCTCCTATGAACAGACCGAATGCTAGACATCAGAGTCTGGTGCAGCGTCCGGTCACCCTTTTTCCAGCAAATCTTCAAAGTCCTTCGTGCTGCCTGTTCCCAATCAAGTCACAACTCCAATAAGATCCAAAGAAACACCAATTGGGACTGATGTGAGTGACCTCTCTCAAACCCTCAAGTTTTTCAAAAATAGTTTGCCTTAGGCTATAATTCTTTTTTAGAAAATAGGCAATAAGAGGGCAATTGAAGATAAACGACAAAGGAATATTCATGCATATGCAATGCAATACTTGAAAATAAATCTAGTTGCTTGTCAAGTTTGATCCAAGGTTAAGCTTCTTCACACGCTTTACGGCGGTTATCTTAATCATGTTAGACAAGCCCTATATGCATTACCAAAAATTGAATATGTTGTATATTACAATGCAATGCAAGGGACAACACAAGCTCATTTTTTTGTGAAGTTACTAAAATCAAGAACATTGAGCTCATTCCGCAATCGACAAAAAGTCGCCTCATCTAGCGGTTTAGTGAAGATATCCGTCAATTAATCCTCGGTCCTTACACCTTCTAATGATATATCATTTTTAGCAACATGATCTCTAAGAAAGTGATGGTGGATATCTATGTGCTTGATGCGAGAGTGTTGAACTGGATTATTTGCAAGTTTTACCACACTTTCGTTATCGCACAAAATAGGTGCTTTTTCTAGAACTACACCATAGTCTAGTAAAGTTTGCTTCATGTAAAGTATTTGTGCACAACAAGCACCCGCAGCAATGTATTCCGCTTCGGCAGTGGATAAGGCCACACTGTTTTGTTTCTTGGAGGACCAAGACACAAGTGATCTACCAAGCAAATGGCACCGTCCGGATGTGCTTTTTCTATCAACTTTGCAACCGGCATAATCCAGATCGGAATAGCCAACTAATTCAAATATAGCTCCTTTGGGATACCAAAGGCCAATGCTTGGTGTGTGCTTAAGATACCTAAGGATTCTTTTTACGGCAATTAAATGAGTTTCCTTAGGATTAGCTTGAAATCTTGCACACATGCACACACTAAACATGATGTCGGGCCTAGATGTGATTAAATATAATAAGCTACCAATCATAGAGCAGTAGATAGTTTGATCAACCGTGTTACCTCCCTCATCTATGTCGAGATGTCTATTAGTTGGTATTGGTGTCTTGATTGGCTTACATTCATCCATCTTGAATCTCTTGAGAAGATCATTTGTATATTTCTCTTGAGAGATGAAAAATCCCTTCTCTCATTTGCTTGACTTAAAACCCAAGAAAGAATGTAAGCTCTCCAATCATTGACATCTCAAACTCCTTTGACATCAATTCACCGAACTCTTTGCAAGAATCTTCATTTGATGATCCAAAGATGATATCATCAACATACACTTGACAAATGAAGATGTGCCCATCAATCTTCGTGGTGAATAGTATGGTGTCAACCTTCTCGATGGTGAAGCCCTTCTCAATGAGGAAGTCCCAAAGGCGCTCATACCGTGCTCTTGGGGCTTGCTTAAGCCCATATAATGCCTTGGACACCTATAAACATGATTAGGATATCTAGGGTCTTCAAACCTGGGAGGTTGATCAACATAGACTAGTTCATTAATAAAGCCATTTAAAAATGCACTTTTCACATCCATTTGATATAGTTTCATTTCATGATGTGATGCATATGCAAGGAGGATATGAATGGCTTCTAGTCTTGCAACCGGTGCAAAGGTCTCTCTAAAATCCAATCCTTCAACTTGAGAGAACCCCTTTGCAACTAGTCTTGCCTTGTTCCTCACAACTACGCCTTGATCATCTTGCTTGTTGCGGAACACCCACTTTGTTCCAATGACTCTTGCACCTTTTGGCCGCTCTTCGAGAGTCCAAACTTCATTGCGGGTGAAGTTGTTCAACTCTTCATGCATGGCATTTATCCAATCTAGATCTTGAAGAGCTTCTTCTACCTTGGTAGGCTCATAGCAAGAGACAAAAGAGTGATGAGCAATAAATGAAGCAAGTTTTTGTGAGCGAGTCATTACACCCTTTGATGGACTCCCTATGATGAGATCTTGTGGATGATCTTGTAGTAGAGGTGTATTTCTTCTATTGACCACTTGAGGAGGAGGTTGTGGAGCATCAACATCTTGTGCTTGTACCACCATTTGATCATGGGAGACATGAGTATCTTTATTTTCTACTCTCCCATCTTTATCACAATCTTATGGCACACTTGATGAACAAGGTGGATCAATCACTTGTACATCATCTTTATCATCTTTAGGCTTGATGCCTCCTACCAGAATGTTCTTCATAGCCTCCCTCAATGGTTCATCACCTACATCATCAAGATTCTCATGTGCTCCTTGGGAGCCGTTAGATTCATCAAATTCCACATCATATGTTTCTTCAACCAAGCCGATGGCATGATTAAATACTCTATATGCTTTGGACTTTGATGAGTAACCAACAAGAAAACCAATATCACAACATCTTTAAAACTTCCCTAGGTGTTGCTGCTTCTTGTAGAGGTAGCATTTGCAACCAAACACCCTAAAGAAAGAGACATCCGGCTTCTTCCCATTGAGCAACTCATAAGATGTTTTGCCAAGGAACTTTTGAAGGAATAGGTGGTTGGATGCATAGCATGCGGTGTTGATAGTTTCCGCCCATAGAGCTTCGGGGGTGTTGTACTCATCTAGCATTGTTCTTGCAAGAGTGATTAATGTCCGGTTCTTTCTCTCAACTACACCATTTTGTTGAGGAGTATATGTTGCGGAGACCTCATGCTTGATACCAACTTCATCACAATAGACTTCTATGTTTGTATTGTCAAATTCCTTCCCATTGTCACTTCTAATCTTCTTGAGCTTCACTTCAAATTCATTTTGTGTTCTCTTGGCAAACTTCTTGAAGCAAGATGCAACTTTAGATTTGTCATGAAGGAAGAATACCCATGTATATCTTGAATAATCATCAACAATCACAAGACAATAAAGTTTTCCTCCCAAACTCTTGTATGTTGTTGGTCCAAATAAATCCATGTGAAGGAGTTCTAGCACTCTTGTGGTTGACATAAAAGCTTTGGTTGGATGAGTATTTGCAACTTGCTTGCCGGCTTGACATGCACTACAAAGCTTGTCCTTCTCAAACTTCACATCCTTCAACCCTCTCACCAAATCATTCTTCATTAGCTTCTTGAGTGAGCTCATCCCAATATGACCAAGTCTTCTATGCCATAGCCACCCAAGTGTTGTTTTGGTGAATAGACAAGTCTTCAAATTTGCATCTTCGGAGGTGAAATCCACTAGATATAGGTTGTTGTATCCAAATCCTTTGAATACCACTTGATCATCATCCTTCTTAGATACAACTTCCTTCTCAGTGAACAAGCATTGGAAGTCAAGATCACACAATTGTCCAACGGATAGCAAGTTGAAGCTCAATGAAGCAACATATAGCACATTTGAGATAGAATGATCATTTGATATTGACACTTTGCCCAATCCTTTAACCTTGCCCTTTGAATTATCTCCAAATGTGATTCTTTCTTTTCCATCTACTTCTTCATCTAGTGACGTGAACATACGAGGATCACCGGTCATATGTTGTGTGCAACCACTATCAATAACCCAATGACTTTCACCGGTCTTGTAGTTCACCTACACATAAGAGATCAAGCTTTAGGAACCCAAACTTGTTGAGGGCCCTTCACCTTCTCAACAAGTGACTTTGCAACCCAAATTTTCTTAGGCCTATTATTGTTGGGAGGTCCTAAGAATATGACTTTCATTTTCCCACTAGAATCCTTTCTAAGCATGTAGTGAGCATTGAAGGCAAAAGGTCTAGCATGCTTGGGCAAGGGTTGTGGTGGTGGAGTTTGGCACTCATGGGCAAAGTGACCTTCTTGTCCACACTCAAAATATCTCTTTGGCTTTGGATTTGACTTGTGTTGTTGTTGAGCTTGAGCCTTCTACTCTTGGTTTGCTAAATACCCAATGCCACTTCTATCCATCTTTATGATAGTGTTCATAAGTAGCTCACTTTGGAGATACTTGCCTCTTGTGAACTTGCTCAAACTAATCTTGAGATGTTCTTTCTCCAATTTGAGCTTCTTGTTTTCTTCCTTGAGAGCATCATTGTTTTTCTCTTCCTTCAGCTTCTTGTTCTCTTCTTTGAGCTTCTCATTCTCAAGGATCAAGTCACCTTCATGATCAAGAGTTTCTTGCACAATAGTGTTGTGGCTTTTGATCTCTTCAAGATTTTTCTTGAGCTTTTCATTGTCATTCTTGAGCTTGACAAACTCATCATAATCATCGGCCTCAACCACTTGCTTGCCCTTGCTACTAGAACTTTGCTCAATGCTCTCAATGATCAAATCATCACATGATATAGCTATATCAATCTTAACAACATCGTTAGTAGTAACATGTGGCTCGATGGATAAGAATTCTTGAGCAATAACAAGGTTATCATGATTGATCTTTAGAGTTGTATATTCTTCTTTTAGCTTGTTATGGCTAGTGATGAGCTCATTGTGTATCCTCTCAAGTTTATCATGTTTATCTCTAAGCTCTTTCTTAGAAGATTTGAGCTCCTTGAGTTTGGATGATATAGCATCATTTGCTTCTCTAAGCTCAATACTAGCATTTTCCGCCATATCACATTTTGCTAAAAGTGAATCATTCTTAGCTTCTAGCTTTTCATTCTTAGCTCTAGTCTTTATAATGATCTTAGTGTATTGTTTTAGCAATCTAGCAAGATCATCATAAGAAGGTGATTTATATTCATCATTATCACTATCACTATCATCATTACTAGCATGTTCATCACCACTACTATCATCATCATTTGATACCTTGCGTTCACCCTTGGCCACAAGGCATAGGTGTGTAGAGGATGATGGCGGTGGTGGCGGTGAAGGTGATGAAGAGTCAATAACAATTGCAGCCACCTTCTCGTTGTCACTATCATCATCGGCTGAGCCACTAGATGAATCAATGTCCGTGAGCCAATCACCGATGATGTATGCCTTTCCACTGTTCTTCTTCTTATGGAAGTCTTTCTTCTTGCCATCTCTCTTCTTGTATGGCTTGTTTTTCTTCTTCTCATCTTCTTCTTCATTACTTGAGTCATCTTTCTTGCCCTTGTACTTATTCTTGAACTTGACTTTCTTAGGCTTGGTGCATTGGTGTGCTAGGTAACCAAGTTCTCCACAATTATAGCAATCCATCTCGGAGATTGGCTTCCTTCTAGAGCTAGTGAAGAACTTCTTCTTGCCATCGAACTTGATGCCACTCTTGTTGAGCTTCTTTAGCATCTTTGTGGTTTTTCTCACCATGAGAACAAGACATGCATCATCAACTTCATCATCACTTGAGCTCTCATACTCAAGTCTTGCTTTGCCCTTCTCTTTACTAGCTTTGAATGCTAAGTCCTTGTCTTTCTTCTTGGTAGAGGATGAGCCATCTTGTGGTGTGATGTGCATTACATCTCATGAGCATTGATCTTTCCCAAGATTTGTGTTGGTGTAGCGGTGGAAAGATCACCTTAATGAAGCACGGTCACAATATGCCCATATTTGTCAATGGGGAGGACACTCAAGATCTTTCTTACAACATCGAATGGTTGTATTTGAGTGAGTCCAAGCCCATTGACTTCCTCTACAAGAACATTCAAGCATGAATATATTTCATTAGCACATTCTTTAGGAAGCATCTCAAAGGAGTTAAGCTTTTTCATAACAAGATGATAGCGTTCCTCACGCTCACTCTTTGTTCCCTTATGGAGCGCACAAACATCCGACAATAGTGCATGGGCATCTTTGTGGTTCCTCACCCGGTTAAACATATCTTTGCAAAGGCCTCTAAAGATGGTGTTTCGAGCCTTTGCATTCCATTTCTCGTAATTCACCTCATCGCCTTGTAGGTTTATAGCATCCTAAGGTTTTGGGAAGCCTTGTGAGGCGGCTCTAAGTATTCCAACATCTAGAGCTTCTAAGTATGCCTCCATGCGAATTTTCCAATATGGAAAATCATCCCCCTAAAAGATAGGAGGTCCATCACCGTGAGATATCTTTCTCTAGGCAGTTAAGCCTAAATACGTGAGCATGAGGCTCCGATACCAAATGAAAGGATCAAGATGCCCAAGAGGGGGGTGAATTGGGCTAATTCTAAATTTCTTTGCAATAATTAAATCATATTGTTAGCCCAATTAACCCCTTGTGCCTAGAAAGTGTTTCTAATGTTCTATCGCACAAAAAGTCTTGCAACCTAAGTTTCAATTCTACTCTAGCATGGCAATTCTATGAATATAAAGACAAATATTGAATTGCTCAAAGTAAATGCTCAAAGTAAAGAGAGGAGGAACGCGGCGATGTTTTGCTGAGGTATCGGAGAGCCGCCACTCCCCACTAGTCCTTGTTGGAGCACCCGTCCAAGGGTGTAGCTCCCCCTTGATCCGTGCAAGGATCAAGTACTCTCTACGGGTTGATTCTTCGACACTCTGTCACGGTGAATCACCCACAACCGCTCACAACTTGAGTTGGGTCATCCACAAGCTCCGCCGGATGATCACCAAGCTCCCAATCACCACCAAGCCGTCTAGGTGATGGCGATCACCAAGAGTAACAAGCACGAACTCTCACTTGACCACAACAAGCCTAATGAGAAGGATGGATGCACACTTTGCTACTCTTGATCTCACTAATGAGGGCTCTCTTTGGGATTCTTAAATCTCAATCACCTCACTAGGACCTTGCTCTTCTTGGCACTCTCAAAGGTGTTTCTCAGCTGTTGAAATGAGCAAAAGTACCCCCATACACGAATGGAGGAAGTATTTATAACATGGGCTGAAAAACGAACCATTATGTGCCTCTGCGGGGTGACCGGATGCTCCGGTCATGTTGACCGGACGCGCCGGTCAGTTCACCCCAAATTCCAGTGATCAAATAGTGACCGGACGCGTCCGGTCGTGATTTTCCCTCTCTGGAACCTTACTGGAGTCGACCGGACGCTGGCCGTCAGTGTCCGGTCACTTTACCTTTTAGCGTCTGGTCACTTCTAGAAGACTTCACCTTGATCAAATGAACTGACCGGACTCTGCGCTAGCATCCGGTCACACCGAAGCCAGCGTCCGGTCAGTATTTGATCCTCCATTCACTTCCAACTTTCGAACGTACGTGAATGAAGTTTGCTCCAATGGATCTAATGGCTTTTTAAGAGCTACCTAGTGCTAGGTTTAGCAAGTATGCACCACACCTAACCCACTAGACTCACCTAGGTCAAGCTACCCATCCATACCCCCCTTAATGGTACGGCCAAAGGAAAAACAAAGTCATAAACTACTCTAAGTGTCTCTTCAATACCAAACGACACTTAGAACTAGTCCATCCTTAACCTTGTCGTCCATCCTTTGAAAACCGAAATAATTTCCATCGTAGGGGCATGACCACCATGATAGCCCAATCGATCTCCATTACCATGACCTAACTTAATTGTCTCTGCAAAACACACGTTAGTCATAGTAATCATGTATTGTCATTAATCATCGAAACCCAACTAGGGGCCTAGATGCTTTCAATAAGAACTTAGCTCTAGTTTCATAACATAACTATATTGATATGATAAGAACAAGAACATAAGGGAGCTCTTCATAGTATTCATATCAAGTCTTGCCCTTAGAGGTTCGAGCTCTCCAATGAAGCTTGCCTTGCTCCAACTACTAAAACTAGTAAAAGGTAAAAAGATACAAGTGGAGGGAGAGAGACTCTTCAAGTGTGGTGTGTGTAAATGGGGGCCTCTACACCTCTACTTATACATGCTTGAGGTCGGTTTAGCGAGGGATAAATTAGGAAACCATGTTGAACCGCCTTTGCATGGCATTAATGAACGACCAGAGAAGAGTGGGGTCGAGCGGTGCTAGGGGCAGAGCGACCGCACCCCCTGCCTGGCCCATCTGGCCACCGCCTTCGCCTAGTGGGTCTCTTTGTGGGCCTTGAGCGTAGCCATGGTGGAGTTCTACCCAAATTCGTTGGTTGGATGGGCCATCTTCTCATTCCTTGGCATAGGATCTGCTTTACGCTTTGAGCATTTCGACTATAATTCCATTGTATCTAAGTATAAGTGCTGTAAAATAGAAATCTTGCAATACAATTGGAACCATGTCAATAGTAAATGCATATATGTCAAAAGCATGTCTATTTCTCCTATTTTGGACAATAATTGGCGGTTAGAAATGGTCATTAGTGACCGACAACACCGCGCAGCGGATATGTGAGCCTTCGACCATCACCATGTCATGCACATCCTCCGATATCCAACTGCTACACCGTAGTAATAAGCAATGCCACCGCCTCAATGAGGATAGCAGGAATATCATGTTGGGCCTCTGGCCGCCATTAGGAGGCCGCCTCACGCTGGAAGGGCCAATAGCAATGCAGGACCATCCGCCACCACACCACACAAACCACCTCAACAAAGCACTTCTCTTGGACCATCTCTCCTACGATGACCTCAACAAAGCTCCTATTTTCATCTTGCTCCACACAAATCCCCTATGAGAGTAGGTTTTCAGGAGCTGCACATGCGAAGTTATTTTAGAAATGCCCCTTTTGTTGAAAAAACAACTTGAAACGGCTCGTAAATGTTGCTTAGAGCATCTCTAAGAGATTAGTCATATCATTTTGTGAATGTAAATATGGCTATTATTAGGAAAAACAGTCTCCAACAGACTCTGTATATGGCACTTCAAATTTGGTAGCTTGTCAGCCCTGAGATTCTGGTCTCCATACGTGGATAGCTTGTGCCGCTCTCCACCGGCCTTTTTCCACACCAGGCAACTCCTTCGCGCACGATGCCCCCTTCTTCCTGCGCAAATGCGATCCCGCACATGCTGTCTGCTTCAGCTTCCTCTCCTCCCACTCACGGCCTTTTGCGCCTGTTCCCCAATCACCCTCGACGCGAGATGTCCCTGCCGCTGAGACCCCCGTGGTCCGGCACCTGTGCGGGGGGGGGGGGGTACGGCAAAACCTGGCCTCCCGATCATCTTCTTCGATGGCCCAGTTCACCGGCGGTTCCATGGCTCAATGAAGCTAGGACTCCGTTGGTTGCCAAGGCCACGTGGATCTAGAATAGATGAACAGAGAGGTGCGGCGTCGAGTGATTCCTCCCACTAGCTTCAATGACCAGCCATCACAGACCCTCTCCCCAAACGTGAGCCAGCCACGCCATAGTTCCCCTCTCTAGGTGCAGCACATGACATTGTCGAGGAATTATCTGGTGAGGTCTTTGTCATTTTATTTCATTTGTCACAATGTTCCTAACAGTGGATGGATTTTGCTCCGCTCTGTTGCATGGATTGCCATGATTGGTCTCTATTTTGCTCGCCTGTTTAATGGATGAACTTTGGTATCTTACTATTACTATTTATAGTCCCTAATGGAGGCACCACTAATTCTCACAAGACGCACTTGAAAAAAGGATAAATCCTAGAAATTCTCATAATAATCAGAAACGTTTGGCCTTTGATTTGGTAGACTCTAATCATCATCAATGATAATAGCCATTGGATCTATTGTAGTTTATTAAAAAATTATCCACCATTGCCATTATGAAAAATACATAAAGTAACCTCCTAATTTTGCATTAACATTGTCCACATCTGCCCTTACAAAAGATAATTCAAAATAACCCGATTTCTATATAAATTACCCACATCAACCAATTACTGATTAGAGGCCCCAACGGAGGCACACCATTAATTCTCACAGACACGCTAGAAAAAAAGTGAAATCCTAAAAATTCTCACAATAATCAGAAATATTTGGCCTTGATTTGATAGACTCTAATCATCATCAACGATAATAGCCATTGGATCTATTATAGTTTATTAAAATTTACCCACCATTGCTATTGTGAAAAATACATAAAGTGACCCCTAATTTTGCATCAAAATCCACCTATGTCATTGCAAAAGATAATTCAAAATTACCCTCTATATTTTTATATAAATTATGCACATCAACCAATTACTAATTAAAGGCCCTAATGGAGGCACCATTTAATTCTCACTAGACGTGTTGGAAAAAGATAAATCTTAGAAATTCTCACGATAATCAGAAACCTCTCGTCTTTGATTTCGTAGACTCTAATCATCATCAAGGATAATAGCCATTGGATCTATCGTAGTTTATTAAAAAAATTACCCACCATTGCCATTATGAAAAATACATAAAGTGACCCCCTAATTTTGCATCTTTGTCATTGCAAAAGAAAATTCAAAATAACCCCCTACATTTCTATATAAATTAACCACATCAACCATCAACCAATTACCAATTAGAGGCCCCAATAGAGGCACCACGTTAATTCTCACTAGACGCGCTAGAAAAAAATAAATCTTAAAAATCCTCACAATAATTAGAAACATCTCGCCTTTGATTTGGTAGACTCTAATCATCATCAATGAAGTATTTTTCATAATGGCAGTGTGAAAGGGCATGTGGTCCAGTGGTAGGGCAGTCTAGTTGGATGCTACCCACCAGGATTCAAACCTTTATGTTGCACCTTTTTTCTGTTTTTTTTCCAGAAAAAGCAGGGTACACGCACGCGTGCGTGTTTTGTGGTACTGCACGTTTTCTGCGCACTGGAGGCTCGCGAGCCTCCCAATCTCTTCTTTACGTGTGTACGGACGCGCAAACATATGTGTGGTGTGAGTGGGGAGTGTGTGGGTTATGTGTGTCTAAATTGTATCCGATCAAAAAACATGTAAAGTAACCTCCTAATTTTACATCAAAATTACTCCCTCTTCCATTATAAAAGATATTTTAAAATAACTCCCTATATTTATACAACTTACCCACAGGTGTCATAACCGAGCTGAAGCTACTGATACGAGAAGATTTCAATATATGTAATATAAGTCTGTGTCGCCGTGAATGTAATAGGGTAGCACATGCTCTTGCTGCTATCGAGTGTAAATTTCCTAGTGATTGTAAAATTACTTGGGAGGAGGAGGTACCTCACGGGGTTGAGCTGAAGCTGCTGATACGAAAAGACTTCAATATATGTAATATAAGTCTGTGTCGTCGTGAATGTAATATATAGGGTAGCACATGCTCTAGTTGCTATCGGATGTAAATTTCCTAGTTATTGTAAAATTACTTGGGAGGAGGTACCTCACAGGGTTGAGACCTTGGTGACCGAATTTCAACTTATGTGGAAAATAATATTACTAGGACCTAGAATCTTTTTAATAAAAACAATTTTTGAATAAAAGATAAAGAATACTAAAATTTCCAATTAACATGTGAAAAGATAGCAACAACTTGATTAAAAGTTAAAAGATAAACTATAGATTTATGAACTCACAAAAAGGTTGGATCAAGAGTTTATATATCTTAAGACTAGATTTCAACTAAATACATATCATACTAGAAAAATAAGATAAATACTAGAAATTCTAACTAAAGGTCCTCACTGAGCCTGCATGTTAACCCTCACAAGACTTGATAGGAAAATAAAAGATAAACCCAAAAATTCTCATAAACATAAAAAATATCTTACCATCAATTAGGTATAACAAAATCCCCATTGATAATGATAATAGTTATTCGATCCATTCTATTTTCTAAATAACTATCCACTTCTGCTATTGTGTAAAACAATATAAACTAACACATGGCTCTAATTTATATTACCCACATATGTAAAGTAGACCTAAATTTGCATTTAATTACAGACGTCCGCTTATTATATATGATTGATAATTTATGCAACTCAATTTTCATCTCATTATTAGAAAAATAAAATATCCCCTCAAATCAACATCTCCTATTACAAAAAAATATTTAGATAACGAATAGAACATATATATGTTTGTAAATTATCCCACCTCAATCAATATTAATATAGTAAGATTTGATTAAAGTAAATATACACGTCATGCCAACATGCATGGAAAATAAAATACATATGTTATGTTTCATAAAAAATATTCTTAAAACCATATTGGTAACCATAACGTATAATTTATATAGATTGTACTTTAGATATACTTATGTATTTTAACTAAAATGTTTGACATGTCTATATTGATAGTATAACCATAACTGCAAATATAATTCCTTGATAGGAAAATTCAATCATCTTGATAAGTGTGAACTCTGCATTTTATTTTACCCTTGACTTAACACCGTTAAGTGCTAGAAACAGACTGAAGGCCATACAGGTAAGAGAATTTCGTTTTCAGACCTTACAGGTAAGTTCGAAAAAGAACGGGCCATGAAAGAAAGCCACATTATTTTGAGGGACATATAAGTAAATATCTCTTAATAAGGTTACAATAAAACTTAATAAGCTTACAATAAAACAAAAATAGTGAAACCCCTCTTCTTTGATTTTATTGATACTAGAAGACTACCCCGCGCGTTGCTGCGGGATTTTCTTAAAAATAAATCTGTTACATGCGTAGCATTACTATATGGTATTCCATATACTGTGTATATATATGAATTTGACTTGCATATTATTTTATTATATCAGATTTGGTAAAAAATTGATAAGCTAATAGAAGAAAAAACAATAGAATATTTGATTTAGTAATTAATAAGAGATAGAGATGATGTGGATATTTTTTGTAATTAATAAGGGATGATATGGATTTAGTGGGAAATAATGTGGACACCTTGTATGAAGAGAAAAATCATCTAGTGGAGTTTTGCTTTATAAGAGTATATAGATATATAGATTTGACGTGCCTTAAAAATTATGTTCAGATTGCTCGCGTGTCTTCTCATTAACGGCAGTGAGAACAGGTGAATTGTAGCCTGAGTAGCTCCCACTGTCTCCCTTTCCTGGTGGAGAGATGAAAAAAAAATAGGGATGTGATGGCATAAATGTAGGAAATCGACACAATCCTGCACACAAATTTGGTGTACTGATCGACCATACAGCATTAGTTGGAAGGAAACTTAGGGCCCGTTCGTTAGGCCAGGAAAAGAGTCAGGAAGCGTTTCGGCTGGACAAAGCTTACACAAATTAAACACCCAATCCTAGCCGGATTACATCCTGGTCACGGTTCCCTAGGAACCGAACATGCCCTTGTGGGATTCTGTAAACACACTGGATGGGTGATTAATCCAATGCCACCAGCACATATCTATACAAATCTGTAGGCAAAAGTTAGAAAACCCCAAATCAAACGCATCCAGAAACCAAACCAAAGGGTTGATCAGTTAATTAAGCTGCTACTCTAAAATATCGTGAGAATGAAGGTTACAGATTTGATTACCTCTATCGAGAAACAGGATATGTCAGGCCATCTCCAAGAACAATAGTTTGATTGAACCTCGTGGCAATTGAGATGCAAAGAGGGGGACAACAACACAGTATGTAGTCAACCAGGAGGCCGTGCCTCACACTGGTAGATGCGCTATCTGTGTGTGTGCGCGAGCGCGCGCATCCAGTGCCATGGTGGTGGACGGCCATGAGAGGTATCCTGAGTTGATTGGTCTTATCTTTTCATTTTCTTTTAGTGGATATTCATTTGTGGTGGTGATTATTACATGTTAGTGCTGCATGGGATATTATTATTGGAGAGGGACGTGGGCTAAGTGGCAGTGGGGAGAGTAATAGTGTGGCATTATGGATTAGAAGAGAAACAACATAATGGATGGTCAGGATCTAGATGACTACTTAAGATCAGACAGTTGAAATAGAAGAGATGATGTGCCTTAACGGATTGCAGAGAAACTGGAGTTAATGAATTTTAGTGGGTTCCATCTATATAGAAGAATTCCCCGCGCGTTGCTGCAGGATTTTATAAAGTAATTCGTCGCAAATTGCTTTGGGATTTTGAGAAATATTTATAGTACAACTATTGTAGGATAGTATAGAAGAATTCCTGAAAGAATGTAAATTAAGATATAAAAAGCTGGCAGCAAAATAAGAGCTTACTGTTCCCAAATGTGGACAGGATGTGTTCCATATGCATTTTAGTGTAGTATCTTATTGCCAATTATGCAGCGCTGCTTAGGAAATCCTAAGCAATTAGTAAACTTAGATACCAAGGTGCTATATGAACTAATAGCTTCTCCATATATATGTGTGTTATTTCAAGCACTATGATTGTATAAGGCAAAGAAGAATCTTTAAACAATGTGTAGAAATGGTATACATCTTTTCAAGAAAGGCAAAAATGGACTACCAGCAAAAGATCATGAAAGGAAAATAATTTTGAACAACTTTTTTGTTTCGACAAAAGGTCTAGTATTTAGTTTAATTTCTTTTAGATAATAGTAGTAATATGATAGTTAGAACTTTTTATCTTCTGCAAGGAGAATAAAGGATAGGTACTCTACTGTCCTTTCATTATGGATATATACTCGACTGCACGTGATTTGTTTGGAGGAACACATGACCTATCGTGAGTATTGATGAACCCAAAAAAACGAAGGAATATACATTCGAACACAAGGTTGACAAGTACCCTTGTATGTTCGTTTTGTGATGAGTGATTGTCAATGTGATCCACGAAGTGGGTTGAGTGGTGACTAACCTTACCATGGACGAAAGCTATGTGTGCGACATGTCTTTTGGCTTGTGTTGTGCAGGTGTGGAGCTCGGATGCGGTGGTCGACGGCGAGGTGAAGGTCAAGGAGGACGTGCCGTGCCGACAGACCGGGAGCGGTGAAGGACGGACGTGAGGCTTGGACCGAGGGTACCCAGAGGCCGGGTGACTAGCCACGGTGGCTGACACTTGGGACATCGACAAGTGCAAGAAGACATGGAAGTGACGGTGTTGACCGGGTCAAGACGGCGGACGCGTGAGTCGAGCGAGGCTCAGGAGGACTTGGCGGGCCGGCCGGTCGAGGACGGCGGTGACACGCGTCGGATGGCGGGGAACGCGTATGGAGTACGCTACCCGCGGACGGTTTACGGGTTTGGGCCTCAAAACCCGGGCGGAGGTTCCGAGGAGGGACGGACGGCACGTGGCGGCATCGGGGAGTTCGCGTCGAGGCGAAGCTACCGGTGAGAAGGCGCGGTGGCCGTCGGATCAAGATTACACCGGGTTGGACAACAATGCCCTTGGGCTTAGCGGTTCAACTCATTTATATCCAGGGGACAAAACTGGAATGTGTAATAGCCCTGTTAAATAGGATGAGGGAGCCCCCATCTCCCTTACCTCCTCCAGTTTTCATTTTCTCCTTTAGGGTTTCTTCCTCTAGTTTGCTCCCATGTATGAGAGAGGTCCACAACTCAAATTGTGACTTTGGTTTTGAAGGAATCGGTGGCCGTAACCACCGTATGCCCTCCGGGATTCATGATTTAGTTGTGTTCTTGATGTGATTTTGGTGTTCTTCACGAGCTCCTTTTGTCCCTTCTTGTTTCCCCTCTCGTTTCTTTCGTTTTGGGATCGGTTTTGGTTCATTCTTGTTGCCTTGGATCGATCAATGACATGAGTAGAAGCTTTCCACCGAAGGAAATCCACTAATTCCTCACGAGATCGCAGATCCGAGCAATTTTAGTTCTTGACCTATTTTTGGGGGATTCTTCAATTCCTTCGATTCATGGAGTTAGAGTTTGTTCTCGGGCCATGATCCTTTAGAGGTTGCCTTTCTACTCGCTTGTGAACCCTTGTGCAAAGTTTCAAGTCATTTGGAGTTGATTTGATCAAGTTATGGCTTGATTTGATTTTTCCCGAGAAACTGCTCGTTCATACCGGACGCGTCCGATATGATCTAGGACGTGTCCGATATTTCTCACTTTGGAGTTTTGAGCTGAAATTTGGTGGAGACCTTCCCTTGGTGTCTAAAGAGCTATGGTTAAAATTTCATGATTTTTGGACACCATTTGATGGGGTTTTGGATTTTTCTCTTTTGGTCAGCTTGCTGCTGAAAATACCGGACGTGTCCGAGATCATACCGGACGTGTCCGAAAATACTGGACGTGTCCGATATAATACCGGACGTGTCCGATATTTGCAGGAGCAGTGCTGTTTTCTTTTGGGAGTTTGCTCGTTTGGGCTTCGATCTGTGTTCCGTTTGCTCTGTGGTGACCCGCTGTGTTCTGAGGGAGCATCCACCCTTCTCTAGGGTCATGGTCATCAAGTCTTTCGTGTATGCTTTTTGGGGATTGATGTTGGGACAGTGGTCGAAGATTTCAAAAGAAATTTGAGGCTCCCATTCACCCCCCCCCTCTGGTCTCCGTTTCCGGTCCTTCAATTGGTATCAGAGACGGTTAAGGATCATTCCACCTTAATCGGTCCATGATCCACGAAGGCGACATGGAGCGTGGTTCCGGCAAACCACCGCACTTTGATGGGTCCAACTATCCTTATTGGAAGATCCGCATGTCTGCGCATCTCCAGGGGATTGATTGGCTTGTCTGGGAAATTTGTGAGGATGCTACTTACGTTGTGCTCCCTGTTGCGGCCCGTACCACCCAGGATCATAAGGATCGGCACAACGCAAATAGCAAAGCTCGCAGTGTGCTTTTCTCGAGTCTTTCGCTTTCTGAGTTCGAGCGTGTCTCCGATTGTACTACAGCTCGAGAGATCTGGGTGAGGCTTCAGAGCTATCACGAGGGGACCGCACAGGTCAAGACCAGACTCTACGAGACGTACAAGCACGAGTACGAGAACTTCTCTCAGTTTGATGGCGAGTCCATCGATGCCATGTTTTCCCGCTTTCAGACTATTGTCAACAAAATGAAAGCGAACAAGGCCAACCTACCTTATAGTGATCATGAGAGGGCGCTCAAGCTTCTCTATGCCCTTGATCGAAAGGTATGGGATGTGAAGGTGTCGGCGATCATCGAGTCGGCCAACTACGACACCCTCACCGTCGACGAGCTTTTCAGCAAGCTCAAGTCCACAGAGATCGACTACCAAACCCAAGCCAAGCTCAAGAATCCTTCTGCACCAACCATGGCTTTGGTCTCAGGTAGTGGTTCAAGTTCATTGACTAACCCTTCACAAGCTTCTTTCTCTTTGTCGTGCTTGATGTCAGTCATAGAGGAGCAGCTGGAGTCTCTTGGGGATGATGAGTTGGCACTCGTCATCAGGTCGGTTCTCTCGGTTTCACAACAACCGTTTGAACCGCCGACGCAGTGGTGGCCCGAAGGAGGGATGCTATGGATGTGGAGATCCGGACCACTTTGTCGCGCACTGCCCCAAGAAGAAGCCCTTCACCAACAAGTACGACTCCAGCAAGCGCAAGGATAAGCGCGACTACACCTCCGGCAAGCACAAGGCCAAGGGCGGCTTCGACAAGGAGGCGATCAAGAAGGCGTACCGCAGGAAGGCCAAAGCTCAAGAACGTGCCTTCCTCGCCTCCCTCAGCGACCTCGACGATGACTCCGACGATGATCACTCTTCTTCTCCCTCGACCGACGATGAGTCCGAGAAGAAGCGCGAAGGACAAGCTCAACGGTCTCTGCTTTGTTGCCGGTGCAAACCGTGGTGGGTTTTGCACTATGGCGGTTGACGGTGGAGCAAAGCTCAAAAAGGACTGTCGACGTCGACGACGACAAAATGAGGTACCGCCCACACTTGACTCACTTATGCTTGAGCTTGATACTATGAATGATACATTGATGAGTCAAGATAAGTTGCTTAAGTGTGATGCCCGCGAGAGAAAAGAGTTTAAGGACCAGCTAGAGGTTGCTTTGAAGGAGTTGGAGCTTGCCAAGAGTGGTGTAGTGGTGTCAGAGGAGGAGGAGTGCGATGAGTGCGCTATACACATGTCTAACCTCTCTGACTTGCAATCCAAGTATGCTATTTTGCTTGATGAATGTGATGAGCTGAAGTCTCGTTCTGGGTTGCTCGGTGCATGCAAGTCCTGCTCAGGCTTGCAATCTGAGTTGGCAGAGAAGGTTGCCAAACTTGCTGAGTTTGAGAAGGCCAACTCAGATAGCACCACCACTACATGTGTTCGATGTGAAGCTTTGGTGTTGGAGCTTGAGTCCTTGCAGGCACGACAAGATGGGAACCGAGGAAGAAAACACACAACTTCGGTCCATCTTGAGTTGGGTGTCGTGCAGTGAGCCTCAGTTGGGCATGATGGTGAGCCAGTTCAGGCGGGGAACTAACTCATCGGGAGTAGGCTTTGCTATAGGTGGGAAGGGTGAGCATGTCTATGGCAAGGTTGGTGAACATAGTGGTTTGAACCCAAGTGAGAAACCCACCAACACTCCCAAATTGATCAAGATCCCTCCACCAGAGTCTACCAAGCCTATGATCAAAGATGGTGTGTTTGAAGAACCACCAAAAGCTCCACCATCCAAGCAAGTTTGGGTTCCCAAACCGAACCACTTTCGGAACTCACTCGATACTCTACCCAACATCTCTAGTGCACCCCTTCCTAAAGCCAAAAAGCCTCAGAGAGTGAACCACATCCACAAGAGAGTGAGTCAACCACCATCCAAGAGAGAGGTGAGGTACCACTGTGACTATTGCCATAGAGATGGTCATTTGGCTGAGTTTTGCTTTAGGAGGAAGAGAGATGAGCGGCGCGAGTATGAGTTGAACAACCGGAACATGTACCGTCCTCCCCATGGCGTACATGTACCACCTGTTCAGAGGCACAGTGTTAGGCCTAGAGGTGCAATGCCTCAAGGTGCTAGGCCTCAGGTGGCGAGACCACGTGGTGGTCGTGCCCGGCGTGGCCCAAGTCATGATCTATATGACTCTGGACCTCACGACGGTGGCTTTCAGTCCCACACTCCTAGCGGACCACATTTTCCCCCACGTGGTGATCGCTTCTCTCCAATGGGACATGGCATGTATGGTGTTTTTCCTAACACTTTTCTAGGGCAAATGACTCAACACTGGTATTCTCCTCATTTCACTAACCCCAGTGTTGTGCCATTTGCTCACCCCCTGTCTTTCTATTGATGCAGAGCGGAGGCCTGGAGAACACATGGCTTGTTGATTCCGGCTGTTCACGCCACATGACCGGAAGTTCCAAATGGTTCTCCAGCCTCGACCCCATGCAATACAAGGAGTACATCACATTTGGGGACAATAGCAAAGGTAAGGTGCTGTCTCGTGGGACCATTCGGGTCAATGAGTCTTTTATCTTGAAGGACGTTGCTTTGGTTTCAAGCCTGCATTTCAATTTGCTCTCTGTTTCGCAACTCCTTCAAGATGGGTTTGAGGTGCGCTTTAAGACTGGACTTTCTCGTGTGCTCGATTCTCAGGGACATCTAGTTTGTCAGATCGTTCCTTTCGGTCGAGTTTTCAGAGCTGATTTCTCTCAGTCTTTCGGTTCTTCTCGCTGTTTGGTTGCCGGATCTTCTTCTGAATTTGTGGAAGTGGCATAGGAGACTTGGTCACTTGAGCTTCGATCTCCTAGTGAGGTTGAGTTCTCTTGACATGATCCGAGGATTGCCCAAACTTAAGTTTGAGAAGGATCTGGTATGCCATCCCTGTCGCCATGGAAAGATGGTGGCTGCTTCCCATCCTCCAGTGACTCAGGTCATGACCACGAGACCCGGTGAGCTACTCCATATGGACACTGTTGGTCCGGCTCGGGTTCGGTCAGAGGGAGGGAAGTGGTACGTTCTTGTGATCGTGGATGATTTTTCTCGCTATTCTTGGGTGTTTTTCATGGAGGGCAAGGACTGAAGCAGTTTTCTCATGCTCGTGACTTGATCTTGAGGTTGCAAACTGAGTTACCAAAGAATGCCATACGAGCTATCCGCAGTGACAATGGCACTGAGTTCAAAAACTCTCAGTTTGACACCTTCTGTGCTTCCTTGGGTCTTGAACATCAGTTTTCTTTGCCCTATGTCCCTCAGCAGAATGGTGTTGTTGAGCGCAAAAATCAGACTTTGGTTGAAATGGCCAGGACGATGCTCGATGAGCATAGGACTCCTAGGCGTTACTGGGCCGAAGCCATCAACACCGCCTGCCATGTTTCAAACCGCATTTTTCTTCGTGCTTTCTTAAAGAAGACATCCTACGAGTTGCGGTTTGGGCGTCCACCCAAGGTGAGTCATTTTCGAGTCTTTGGTTGCAGGTGCTTCATTCTTAAGCAAGGTAATCTTGACAAGTTTGAATCTAGATCTTCGGACGGTATATTTCTCGGTTACGCTTCTCATTCACATGCGTACCGTGTGCTTAATCTTGAGACTAACCGTGTCGTGGAGACTTGTGAAGTCACCTTCGACGAAACCATGCCCTCTTCTATTTCTGTCTTTGAACGTGCAGGTGATGAAGAGATGGGTGACAGCATTTTCGTTGAGGATGACGATGACGTCGATTGGGATGATCCCAAGCCATCTCAACCGGCTACCCTGATCGAGCCAGCTTCGACCACTTCGGCTCACGGCCCCGAGCCCTCCACCTCTACTTCATGGGGTCCGTGCGAGCCGCTTCCTCAATCGACTGAGGAGGCCCCAGCTGTGGATGAGGGGGAGGCGACTTCATCTTTGGGTGCACCTCGACATATCCAGCGACGCCATCCTCCTCAGACCATGATCGGCGACATCGACGAAAGGGTAACGCGTTCCAAGTCTTATCATATTTCCCATTTCGCTCATTCTGCTTTCGTAGCTTCTTTTGAGCCTCGAGATATTGGACACGCACTATCTAATGCCGATTGGGTTAATGCTATGCACGAGGAGTTAGAGAACTTTGAGCGGAACCAAGTGTGGGTTTTAGTTCCACCTCCACCAGAGTGCCACCCCATAGGTACAAAGTGGGTTTACAAGAACAAGCAGAGTGAGGATGGGGTGGTGGTGAGAAACAAGGCGAGATTAGTGGCTCAGGGTTTTTGCCAAAAAGAGGGAATAGACTATGAAGAAACCTTTGCTCCTGTTGCCCGTCTAGAAGCCATTAGGATTCTTTTAGCATTTGCAGCTTCGAAAGGGTTCAAGCTGTATCAGATGGATGTAAAGAGTGCCTTCTTGAATGGGTACATAGAGGAAGAGGTTTATGTGAGGCAACCCCCTGGCTTTGAAAATCCAAAGTACCCCAACCATGTTTTTAAACTCCACAAAGCCTTGTATGGTTTGAAACAAGCCCCGAGAGCCTGGTATGAGCGTTTGAAAGCTTTCTTGCTTGATAAGGGTTTTAGGATGGGTTCCGTAGATAAGACTTTGTTCCTCCTCAAGCAAGGCATAGACATCCTTTTGGTTCAGATATACGTGGATGATATAATCTTTGGTGGCTCTTCTCATGCTCTTGTTGCCAAGTTTTCAGATACTATGAGCAGGGAATTTGAGATGAGCATGATGGGCGAATTGACTTTCTTCCTCGGGCTGCAAATCAAGCAAACTCATGAGGGGACAGTTCGTGCACCAAGGCAAGTACACCAAGGATGTGCTCAAGAAATTTGATATGGGTGAGGCCAAGCCTCTTTCGACGCCTATGTCAACCACGACGGCCCTAGATGAGGACAAGGAGGGAGAAGCCGTGGACCAGAAGGAATACCGAAGCATGATCGGGTCCCTGTTGTATCTAACAGCGACGAGACCGGACATCCAGTTCGCAGTCTGCTTGTGCGTGCGCTTTCAGTCTTCGCCGCGCACGTCTCATCGTCAAGCCATCAAGTGGATCCTCAGGTACCTTCGTTTCACACCCGAGTTTGGTCTTTGGTTTTCAGCCTCCTCCTCTCTTTCTCTTTGCGGGTATTCTGATGCAGGATTATGCTGGTTGTCGTGTTGAGAGGAAGTACACTTCGGGGACTTGTCAGTTTCTTGGATCTTCTCTTAGTGTCTTGGTCTTCTCGCAAGCAGTCTAGCGTCGCCCAATCCACCACAGAAGCTGAGTATGTTGCTGCTGCTGCTTGTTGTTCCCAGTTGCTTTGGATGATAGCTACTCTGAGAGACTTTGGGTTAGAGTTTAGGCGAGTGCCTTTGTTTTGTGACAGCACCAGTGCCATAAGTGTAGCCAAAAACCCAGTCCTTCACTCAAAGACAAAGCACATAGAAGTTCGCTTTCACTTCTTGCGTGACCACTATGAGAAAGGTGATATCGATCTGCACCACATTGATACCCAAAACCAGCTCGTAGATATCTTCACCAAACCACTTGACCAAGCCCAGTTTGCTCGCTTGCGAGGGGAGCTTGGAGTTTGTTTCCCTTTTTAGAGGAGGGAAACTTTGGTTGTTGTATTCTAGTTTTGCTTTTCTTTGTAGTTTAGCCTTTGTTTTTGTTTTTATATCATACTTGCATATCATATCATCATGTATCATATTGCATCCTGAGCTTCATCCTTATAGTAGCTAGATTGACACTATGCTCTTGTTGGGGATGTTATGGATATACATGATGTGCTTTTGGCTTAGGCTCCTTTTGATCAATTGATGCATGTTATGAGCTAAGCTTGTTTTCCAAACTGTGAACTTGATTAAAACTTATTGAAACATGAAATGTGTTCACCACTACTTGTGGCACTAGCATGTGTAGAATGTGTCGAGATCTTTTTCTTGCTTCATATATATGCTTAGTTGCTACGGCTCATACCTTGAGTTACACACTTGCTTGAGAAACTTGAATTTGTGCGAAAACTTGAAAATCAAACTAAGTGATTTGAAAAGATCGGGATGGGTCTGTACTATCCTATGTCAGAGTATCGAGACAGCTCCAAATTGCACTCATTGGTGAACTTGAGCTCTGTAATGGATACCGAGATCATTGTCTTAAGCTTCTGATTGCCTTTGGCATAGGCTTGACATGGTCGCTAAGTCAGGTTTTGATGGCACAGATAACCTCCCGCACACACTTGTCTGACAAACTTTGGTAATAAGCTGCATAACTCCGATAAATTTCAATTGGTGTCTAAATTTGATCAAACCACAAGTTTGTCTCATGACATGATGTGTGAACTTTGTTTGGGGTAGTTCACTTTGCATACATGTGTAGCACAAGGTCGATCTCCTGTCTATTTTTGCTATGTGCTCCTTTGGTGGTGAACCCTCTTTTAAAATTGCTCAAACTTGATCAAACTTGCTTAAATGCCATATTTCGTCTCATTTGGTCACCTTGAGCATTTGCTAGCACTTGTATGTGTTGCTATATATACATGACAGCATCCACTAGAGCATTCTTTCAATCTACTTGCTATAATCTTGAAGCTTCTGCATTCGCGCATTTCTGCATTCCTAGCTTGTTTTGAGGGGGAGTTGCAATTCTTGGGCTCTAGCTTGATAAGTGCATATGTCAACAAGGGGGAGAAGTTTCCACACTCACAATGTCACCTAAAGTTAAGAGATATGCATTCATTTGAGAGAGATTCACCTAAAGTTGAGAGATATGCATTCATTTGAGAGAGATTGCACCTGTTCAGGGGGAGTTACATTTGAGGTGTTTTGCTAGATGTGTTGAGCCTTTGCCTCTTCTGGAGGGTCTAGTAGTTTTGCATTTGAGGTGTTTTGCTAGATGTGTTGAGCCTTTGCCTCTTCTGGAGGGTCTAGCAGTTTTTCGGCTTTTCGAGCTTTGCTAGTGGTGTTGAGCCCGTTGCCTCTTCTTGAGGGCTAGTTTTGTTTTACTTGGTTGCGTCGAGCCGTTGCCCATGTCTTTGGGGACCAAGTTTTGCTCACTTTCAAATGACCCAGTTCTTGGCTTTTCTTTGGCTTTTGGTCATTTGGGTGAGTTCTTTCTTTTCTCTTCTTTCTTTTTCTTTTGCTCAAGTTGTTCGTGTATTGGTGTTGACAATGCACTCATCAAGGGGGAGATTGCGAACACAAGGTTGACAAGTACCCTTGTGTGTTCGTTTTGTGATGAGTGATTGTCAATGTGATCCACGAAGTGGGTTGAGTGGTGACTAACCTTACCATGGCGAAAGCTATGTGTGCGACATGTCTTTTGGCTTGTATTGTGCAGGTGTGGAGCTCGGATGCGGTGGTCGACGGCGAGGTGAAGGTCAAGGAGGAACGTGTCGTGCCGACAGACCGGGAGCGGTGAAGGACGGATGTGAGGCTTGGACCGAGGGACCCAGAGGCCGGGTGACTAGCCGCGGTGGCTGACACTTGGGACATCGACAAGTTCAAGAAGACATGGAGTGACGGTGTTGACGGGTCAAGACGGCAGACGCGTGAGTCGAGCGAGGCTCAGGAGGACTTGGCGGGTCCGGTCGATTGAGGACGGCGGTGACACGCGTCGGATGGCGGAGAACGCGTATGGAGTACGCTACCCGCGGATGGTTTACGGGTTTGGGCCTCAAAACCCGGGCGGAGGTTCCGAGGAGGGACGGAACGGCACGTGGCGGCATCGGGGAGTTCGCGTCGAGGCGAAGCTACCGGTGAGAAGGCGCGGTGGCCGTCGGATCAAGATTACACCGGGTTGGACAACAACGCCCTTGGGCTTAGCGGTTCAACTCATTTGTATCCAGGGGCAAAACTGGGAATGTGTAATAGCCCTATTAAATAGGATGAGGGAGCCCCCATCTCCCTTACCTCCTCCAGTTTTCATTTTCTCCTTTAGGGTTTCTTCCTCTAGTTTGCTCCCATGTATGAGAGAGGTCCACAACTCAAATTGTGACTTGGTTTTGAAGGAATCGGTGGCCGTAACCACCGTATGCCCTCTGGGATTCATGATTTAGTTGTGTTCTTGATGTGATTTTGGTGTTCTTCACGAGCTCCTTTTGTCCCTTCTTGTTTCCCCTCTCGTTTCTTCGTTTTGGGATGGTTTTGGTTCATTCTTGTTGCCTTGGATCGATCAATGACATGAGTAGAAGCTTTCCACCGAAGGAAATCCACTAATTCCTCATGAGATCGCAGATCCGGGCAATTTTAGTTCTTGACCTATCTATTGGGGGATTCTTCAATTCTTTCGATTCACGGAGTTAGAGTTTGTTTCGGGCCATGATCCTTTAGAGGTTGCCTTTCTACTCGCTTGTGAACCCTTGTGCAAAGTTTCAAGTCATTTGGAGTTGATTTGATAAGTTATGGCTTGATTTGATTTTTCCCGAGAAACTGCTCGTTCATACCGGACGCGTCCGATATGATCTAGGACGTGTCCGATATTTCTCACTTTGGAGTTTTGAGCTGAAATTTGGTGGAGACCTTCCCTTGGTGTCTAAAGAGCTATGGTTAAAATTTCATGATTTTTTGACACCATTTGACGGGGTTTTGGATTTTTCTCTTTTGGTCAGCTTGCTGCTGAAAATACCGGACGTGTCCGAGATCATACCGGACGTGTCCGAAAATACCGGACGTGTCCGATATAATACCGGACGTGTCCGATATTTGCAGGAGCAGTGCTGTTTTCTTTTGAGAGTTTGCTTGTTTGGGCTTCGATCTGTGTTCCGTTTGCTCTGTGGTGACCCGCTGTGTTCTGAGGGAGCATCCACCCTTCTCTAGGGTCGTGGTCATCAAGTCTTTCGTGTATGCTTTTTGGGGATTGATGTTGGGACAGTGGTCGAAGATTTCGAAAGAAATTTGAGACTCCCATTCAACCCCTCCCCCCCCCCCCCCCCCCCCCCCCAGTAAGTATTGAAGAAAGCAACACACACATGCCATGATGGAGCAGGCAGGTATGGAAGAAAAAGAATTGATGCAGTAGATTGACGTTAGATGTTAGTAAAGGTGTATTAGAAATATATTTGGATAAATTTAATTAGACCAGCCCAGAAAGAGTACGTTTTACCTCGATACACTGGCAGATGCGCTATATACTACTGCTTAAAGTCATTTGCCTAAGTACCGAGTTGGACGACAATACCCAAAATACTTCGCTATAGAGAGTACCCTTGATGAATAGTTAATTCAGTTAATGGTAGTCTGTATATGTCAAAAACATGTACAAATATGTCTCAAGATGCCATGGGACGATATGCGTACCATCTGGAACAGCTGGAAGCCAACAAATGCATCACCATCACCATGTAGGTTTGTCGAATTCAGCGTATATACTTGTAGGATACCTGGGCTATGCCATCACAAAGAAATATATAAAATATACTAATAATAGATCAACAGTTTTATTTCACAAATTGTAGATGAATAATATCAGAACAAAAGAGGATCGTCAGAAAACATATATCTGAGGCAACACGAACGGCAAGAGTGGAGTGGGATTCCAGCAGCACATGATTAAACACGAACAGGGCAGCATCTGATTGCTGGGAGAGGCGGTGTCGCGGTGATAGCACAGGTGATGGTGGAGAATGGAGGAAGGGATTTGCAGAACGGAGATCCTGGGCAGCCCGCTGGCTATTGAATCTACGCAGGGCCGGTCCTTATAGGGTTTAAGGGCCTAGAGCGAAATCATAGACGAAGGCCCCTTAAAAATTGAAATAAAGGGAAAAATATGCATATAAAATGTTACCAATAAACACATCTAAAATTATCAAGCAATTTAATATTTACATGTAAAAAATGATTATGTAATTTTGTGCGCCAATCTGTACGTGCAGGGGATCGATCATGGTGTTTTAGTTTGGTATTTAACATATTCTCATTCTGTCTTAAAATAAACACACATCACGCTTCTCAGAGAGTCAAACTCTTTTAAATTTAACTATAAAATAATATCAATATTTGTATCTTAAAATAGTTTATTATAAATATATAATGCACAACTAATGTAATAATGCTTATTGCACATAATAAATATTAGTATTATTGTGTATATATATTTGATCGAACTTAAAAATATTTGACTCCTTGATTAATAGGGTATGTACTTATTTTAGGATGGATGAAGTAACAAATAGTGAGACCGAGTAAACGATAAAAGGAACTCCGTTTCAAATTATAAGATATTTTAGTTTTTTTAGATTCATAACTTTTGCTATGCACCTGGATGTATTATGTCTAGATACATAATAAAAGGTATGAGTATAGAATTGCCAAAATGTCTTATAATGTAGGACAGAGGAAGTAGGAATTAATAGTCTATTGACAAAGTCACGTGGATCACGTCACGTTGCACAAGCACATGTATAGAAGCTGAGATTATACAAGTATAGCATTCAGTGAAACGATGCAACGAGGTTGAACGTGTCGCAAATTAAACCGGCAACGTGCCTGACAGCAGGCGATGCGAACGTTGGTGGTGCAGTTTCGATTGGTTTGGTGGATGGCAGTTTCTATTGGTTTTGTGGATGGGAGTTTCTAGATGGACACGGTTGTTTTGCCAGCTGAGATGAAACCCGAGAACATGGACGGTAGGATTAGTTTAGTGGATGAATCTAACGAATAACACTAACTGATCAGATGATGTGGCACAACGTAGAAGCAGAGAAATAGCAATAGTGGGATTTTGCTTTCTAAGAGATATAGATATTCTTGCTGCTTTGCAGATATTCCACCCTCCCGATAGCAATGGGCAATGACAGATTTTTTAAAAAAAAAAAAAAGACTCTTGCTGCTTTGCAGCTATTCCATCCTCCTGATAGCAATAGGCAAGGGCAGATTTTTTTTAAAAAAAATAATGTTCCTGTTGCTTTGCAACTATTCCATCCTCCTGATTAATCTTTGCAAATAAATCTTGTATGGTTGTCTCCATTGACCTATAGCATGGAAAGTTCTGGTAAGTTTAGTAACTTATTGAGCAGCAGTGAGAGTCTGTCTGACATTTGGATCCGGTGACAAGGATCATGTTCCACATATTGGAAACAGATACATGCATATTTCCATGCCCACAAGGATTTCTCATCTGATCGACTATCGATGACAAGGTTTGAGGACACACCTTTCCCTTTCCAATTGCATATGATTTGGATGCGTCTCACACGTTCATCTTTGTCCACTTTTAGGTAGCAAGCAGATCCACTGAAAAATGTTTATTAAAGAAGATAGGCCGGCAATTTCCGTACATGCATTGCTGGAAATTATTAAAAGACCAACTTAAGTGGGGCAGATAGGCACGATCAGATGGAAACCCAGAAAGGCGTGCGTGCGGCCGGCTGCATGTCGCAACGGCCCCCCTGCATGCCTTGATGGCTGGGTGACGGCCGGCCCCCTGCGTTTTTTTCCGATGGCTGGAGGTGGTGTCGCCGGGGGCCCAAAATGAATTTTTTTTAATTTTAACACTATTTGAAAACTAATTTTAAATCTAATATGACCGGGTTTTTTTTAACTAACACTTTTGGCCACGTCTATTGCCCTGGCGCGGCCAAATGCCTGTGCCGCACCATACATGGTGGCGCGGCACAGGGCTGACGTGGTGGTAACCGGGTCCGCTGACGGGGCAGGTCCTGTCGCGCCACCGATCTTGGCGCGGCAGTGCCGCGCCATGGAGCATGGCGCGGCTACGCCAAATAAAACCCCGCAGCGAGGCCGCCCGCCCTCCCGCTGCCCTGCCCGCCCGCCCGCCGCCAGCCGCCTCTGCCCCGCCGCCGCACAGCTCCCGCGGCCGCCTACGCCGCGCCCGCCTGCCCACGCCACGCCCGGCCACTCCTGCCGCGCAGCACCCCCGCCGGCCGCGCCCGCCCGCCCACGCTGCGCCCGGCCAGTCCCGCCGCGCAACGCCCGCGCCGGACGCGCCACGAACGCCGGCGCGTCAAGGCCGTCAGCTCCTAAGGCACCTCCCTCTCGATTTCATGTTATTTTGATTATTATTATTTTAGGATAATTAGTGATTGAGGATAATTAGTGATTTATGATAGTTAGTAATTTAGGACAGTTAGAGTTTTATGATTGTTATTGATTTATGATAGTTTGTCAAATTTAAGATACTTACTGATTTAGGATAGTTAGGTTAGTGAATTTGTTTGTGATTTACGTAGGTAGTTCTTAGGTTCGAGGTATTTATTAATTAGTTTATAGTTAGTTATTTAGTTAGGGATTTTGGATATACCTACTAGTTTACAAACGTCGGTACTTACTAGTGCGTGATACGTTGATTTTGATGACTTCATGAAGTTTCGTCAAATGCTTATATTCCTAGTGAAGTTGTTTATGTTACAAGTGTGTGATATGTCTGTTAATGTTACTTTGAATATATACATGTGCTTTCATATTGTGTTCGTATTGCATGACAAGTAGTTCAAATTTTGCAATGCTACATAATGTTAATTTGAATTTTGTTAATTTGAATACTCTAACGTTTTTTATCAATTTGTAATAGGATGGCCCCACCCACGCAGCACCCGTTGTACCCCATTCTTGAGGTGGAGTACGACGACCAACACCGAGCATATATCTTGAGCGACAATGACGCAGAGGTGGCCTTGTCTCCTTTGAGGCCCCGCACGCACACCAGAGAGCACCAGTGGGACGAGCGTTACGCGCCGTACATACGGCGTGCTGGCTTCCTCGAGCTTGTCCGTGTTGTCAACCATAATCTTCCGCTCCTTGACCCAGCACTACTTACTACAGTTGTAGACAGGTGCGAGTGCATTCTTTGTACGTAAACTTTCTTGTAACAAATTTGAGGCAAGTAACAGTCGTTCTATTCTTATATCAGGTGGAGGCCTGAGATCCACACGTTTCATCTACCTTGTGGCGAGATGACCTTGACCATGCAGGACATGAAGGCTATTTTTGACCTTCGGTTGGGGGGACTTCCAGTGACAGGGATAGTTAACAACGATCACTTGAGGGAGTTGGTGGCTCAGTTAACTGGCTTTCTTCCACCGGATGACGAGACTTCCAAGAAAAATAAGTGAGAAATCGAAGCTTATTTAATACTTTTTAATACTTGCATTGCTTTCCTGCAGCCATCGAGTCTCATTTTGTTTGGTAAATTTCAGGAAAACTTCTGGTGTTTTATCGTCTTGGATCACGGAGCGCTTTGATTACTTGGACCCACAGGCTGAGGAGGCTTAGATCGACAGGTTCTCTTGAGTTTGGCTCTGGCACTTTCTTGGTGCTTTTCTCTTCCCAGACGTCTCGGGCAACACTATCAGCTGGATCTTCCTTGACATACTACGCCAGCCGTGGGAGAACATAGCGGCGTACAGCTGGGGCAGCGCAGTCCTGGCATGGACGTATCGACAGCAATGCGTTGCCTGCCGTCGCACCTCAGTGGGGGGTTGCTCGTACCTACTCCAGGTTTGGTGTTGGGAACGATGGCCCGTTGGGAGGCCACTTAGTACTGGTTTACCGGTAAGTACTTCGGTTCATTATATTCTTCGATATGGTTACATATGATGAGTTTATTAATGGCTAATTCATTATCGTGTTCAATGCAGCAATGGAACGGGCAGGATACACTCCCTACAGCTCTGTTTATCTGGACGGAATCAGAGTTAGTTAGAGGGAATGCGATGCACAAGTATAGGGAGTACATGGACGGTCTCGACGTCCTGACATAGCACCAGGTTACGCTCTCTTTACTATCATATATGTGTTTTGTTCAATCTACATTATATCACAACCTAACACAATTACGAAATTTTAGGTGCATTGGTGTCCTTGGGATGCTCCGGAGCTCCAGTACTCTCAGTCCTGTCACTAGGAACGAGTCAGACGAGTATCGCTGCAACGTCCCTCTTATTTTCTTCCACGTGGTTGAGATTCACTTGCCCATCAGGGTCTGCAGATAGTTTGGAAGAATGACAAGCTACCCATCACCGCTTTACTCCACCAACCAAGGATTGCATGAGTGAGTTATCGATTAATAATAGAGCTACAATTCAGAGGTGTGTGGTACAACTAACATCGTTTTGTTGCAGGTATGACCGCATGAAGAGGTACAAGACCAAGGATTGGCGCGTGACACACAACACGCACATCCACTTGTGGGAGACCAGGGAACAGCAGCCGGTCCATGCGGGTCCTCCACACGACTAGCACACCTTCGATGAGTACTTGCGCTGGCTTCACAGGTCTACGAGGACACATATCAAGCCCCCGTACATTGAGGAAGCGATTGACGAGGACTTGAAGGAAGATGTGATTGAAGATGTATACGACGTTGCCACTAGAGAGGACACACAGCTACAGAGAGCCCCGCTATAAAGATACGTGGTAAGATACTTGAATGGTACAATTTGTTATCCATTTGGTATTAAGTATATATACTAAAATTGTTCAACCGTGTTTATGTACCCAGGCGACACAATTGTCGAGGCTGTCCAACGAAGCAGCGTACCGGCTTCACGAGTCTAGAGGGCTGGGCCAGGCGTTCTCGCGGCTTTTGTGGAGGTAAACATAAACTTGTCCGTTCCGAAAATATTTGTTCAGTGTATATGTGTTTGAGAAATGCACTAACTTTAACGTCTATTTATGCAGAAGGTGAAGAAGAGCTGCAGGAAGCTAGCTCAGAAGCTGAGCTGCATGGACACTCCTTATGAGGAACCGCCACTCCCAGCGCGGTCGGGTGCCACGTCTTCAGCCTCTTTGAGGACACCAGCCGGCTCTTCTCAGCAGATGACAGGTGTCACTTCCGCGGTGCGTACACCACCACATCATAGCACTGGCAAGGACCCTGCAACCGAAGACGAGGAGGACGACGATGACGACGACGACCAGTGGAAAGATTGGCCGCAGGACGAGATCGGCATGTCTCAGCTAGGTGGTGCCTCGCTTAGTACCCAAGGAGCCTCACATGTACTAACAAAGGTAGTTTCTTTAAATACGTAGGCTACATGAACTAACGATCATAAAGAATTCAAAGTAATCGTGCATATCACATACTTGCAGGGTACGAGCCGTACGCACCGGCAACGCGACCACACCGATGTTGGCTACACTCCCAATGTGTTGCCAACAAATCCGAAAAGACAAAGGCGTCCGAGGGATCCTTACACTCCTGGGTCTTAGTTTGTTAGGTCGAACTATTATTGGCGTCCGAAACTTGCAGGCTTAGTTGGTTATGTTATGTAGAACTTATGTCAAACCAATTAAAATGTTACGTGGCAGCTTGTCAACTTATGTTATTTGCTTCATATCCGTTTCAATGCGTCGCGTCATCGCTGCTTGCGAGATTAAGTAGCAACTAGTTTGGAAACCGGCAGTCCCAGGGTATCTCGATGCCGGTGGCCGGCGTCTTGCGCGAGGGGTCGAGGAAGCCGGGGTCCATGGTCGCGTCGCCGCCGATCCTACAATATGGGGCTAAAAATATCATTGGCTTATCAAATTCTCTATTCGGACGTGAAAAAAATTAACAAAATATAGAAACAAATTCATTATTGACTTTACGTTAAGCAATACTTATAATAACTCCCTGTATCGGCGCGACGCGTTCCGGGATGACGACGGGCGCGACGGCCAGGCTTGCTTGCTGCTCCGGCAGGCATGACTGGCAGCGGGTTTTATTTGGCGCAGCCGCGCCATGCTCCGTGACGTGACACTGCCGCGCCAAGATCAGTGGCGCGGCAGGACCTGCCCCGTCAACGGTCAGCGGACCCGGTTAACGCCACGTCAGCCCTGTGCCACGCCACTATGCATGGCGCGGCACAGGCATTTGGCCGCGCCAGGACAATAGACGTGGCAAAAAATAATAGTTTTTTAAAAAAAAACCAACCGTGTTAGATTTAAAATTAGTTTCAAAAAGCGTTAAAATTAAAAAAAAAATCACGTCATCCAGCGCCGGCCGGTCCGACTCCGAGTCTTCCGATCGAGCTGCTGCCACGTACGCACCCTTCTTGCCTGCCTGCCCGTGCACCACATCCGCATCTATATAAGCAGTAGCTCTTGATCACTAACTGTCAGCATAACACAAACACTTCAGAGGTTTGATCGAGCAAATAAAGATCATCTAATTGTAAATAAAACGGAGCAGCTAGCAGCCAGAGGCCCCAAATAAACCCAAAGCACGTCGATCGATGCCTGCTGCTGGCATGGACGACGCTGCTGCTGCAGGCAACAAGGCGTATGCGGTTGCCATCGCCATACAGGTGATCTACACCGGCATGTTCGTCGTCTCGAAGGCAGCCTTCGACCATGGCATCAACACCTTCGTCTTCACCTTCTACCGCCAGGCTGCTGGCTCTCTCCTCCTTTTGCCTATGGCCCTTCTCCGCCACAGGTAGGTGCACGCATATATAGCTCATCACACAAATAATATGGTGTGATCTTGCATGATGCATGCTATGCATGCCGAGTGTTTTATGGAGTTAATTTGTAGGAACGACTATGCAAGGTCCATGCCATCTCCGATGCTGATTTTCAAGCTCTTCATATGTGCCTTAACCGGGTACGTACGTACGTGATGTAAGTAGGTGCATATATATATATATATAAAGTAATCTCACTCTCCGTTCCAAACTATAAGTCGTTTTGACTTTTTTGGTACATCTATTTTACTATACATCTAGATATAAGAATATGTTTCGATACATAGTAAAATAGATAAACCAAAAAAGTCAAAGCGATCAATAATTTGGAACGGAGGGAGTATAAGACTAGGAAATATCGGAGAGACCAGACTTTAGATGAACTGAAACATGCATGTATGTATTGTTATGTTAGATTGATCTCTAACCTAACTGGACCTAACGGCCCAGTTAGGCCTTTGACTCACGTCCTGATCGGGGGCGCCCAGCCCACCATGGCTGGAGGGCCCCTGTCACCCTGCGCTATAAAAAGAGGTGGGGACCGGCGGCTCTTATCACGAGGTTGACCTGAGCCGACCTCCCCACCGACAAACCCTAAACCCGATCTAAGTGAGGGGCGCAGCCAGTGACGGGAAGTACCTCCGCCACAGCACTGCGCCGTCATCTACCTTCACCGCCGGCACCGCATCTCCAACACGTCTTCCCCGACCATCGCTGCCCATGTGCAGACTTCACCAACGAACCTGATGGAGGCCTCTGGATCTAATCCCTCCGCGGTGTCAGATTCGTCAGACCTCATCCACCTCTCTCTGTCTCTCTATCGTTGCACTAGAATGTGTTCTAGGTTCTTGTTTCATCAAGCACCCCGGCTAGATCTATGGTCCTAGCGATTCAACAGTACTAACAATGGTATCAGAGCCACGTTTAAGTATAGATCTAGCTAATCAGTTTAGATCCTTTCGGATCTAAGAACAGTAGGGGTCTCGGAAGAAAGACGAACCCTAACCCTAACTGGGTTAAAGAAAGGAAGATTTCGGTTGAACCCTAACCCTAACTGGGGATTAAAAGAAGAGGGTTTCGGCCTTAAGAATGTAAGAGTCGAACCCTAAACCCATAAAAGTCTTCAAAGGAGAAGAGAAACAGTAAAACACTAACCCATCCCAATCGGTCAAAACCGAGAAGAGCAAATAGATCCAAATCCGATTGGGGGAGAAGGGGAAACGGAGACCTACCTCGCCGCTACGCAGCGTTGCTGTCACGCCGGCGCTCGGGGAAAAGAAAGGGCCGAGCCGGGGGCACTGCTCGTCGGGCTCCGGCCAAAGAGCCACCGCGGCCAGGCCACTCGACGGCGGCGCACTCACCCGCTGGGGAGCGCGCCGCCGGCGAGGGGGGCCGGCGACGGCGACGTTGCTCCACTACTTCGCCTGCTCGTCGCTCGGTGCTGCGGTTCTGAAGAGAGTAGAGAGAGCGGCGAAGAGAGAGAGAGCAGAGGAGAAAGTGAGCTAGGGTTTCGGTTGGAGGCCGGCGTCGGTGGTTTTTATTCACCCGAAGTCGACGCGTGACCGTCCGATGTTGGATGAACGGCCGAGATCAAGCAGGCCAGCGACGCCCCCCAGGCGGATGAGCGCGCGAGGCCAAATTCCCGGCCCAGGCCCAGGTTGTGACCTGGGCGCGAGGGAGCGCACGGAAAGGGCACGTGCGGCCGTGGGCCATGGGCCGTTTCTGCTGCTATGTGCCGAAATGGCAAAACATAGTGAAAATGAATATCCTTTTGTTTTATTTTTTCCAGAAACTTTTTTGATACATATTTGATGAATTTCAATTGAATTTTGATGCCCTACTCTGCACAATTTTGATCCAACGACAATTTTGTTCAGAGAAAAGTAAAGTTCTATAAAGTTTCTAGAAAAATAATAATGAGAATATTTACGCTTTCCGCTGCGTATGTAAATATGTTATTTTCATTATTAAATTCGAACCAACGGGAGAATTTAATTTTGAAAAATAGATATGTTTTAATTGATTATAATATTGTTATTATTCTGACCAACGTTGATTAATGGCAATATTATGATCTTTTGTCTTGCATTAATTCTATTTCTGCCTAACGGTGATGTAGAATTAGTGTAGAGAACAATTATATGTTTTATTTTTGACCATCGTTGGAACTAAGGCATGCAATTGTTATTGTTATTATTTATGTTCTCATAATATTTGAATTGTGTTTTCAGGCGGATACAACTTGATGAGTTGTATCAAAGAAATCCCCACTCTAAAAGGTGATAACTACATTGAGTGGTAGAAAAAGATCGACCTGGCTTTCATCCTCACTGAGGTGGACTGGGTAGTCACCATACCGTGTCCCACAGAGCCTGTGGCACTGGTGAGGGAGACAAACGAGGCTGATGCCGCTTGGGCAACCAGAGAGAGAGATTTTGCATCCCAAAGAATGTCCTATGACCTTGAGCATAGGAAATAGGTCACTGCCGACAAGAAATGTTTGGCTGTGATAAAGAACATGATTGAGCCTGCAATTGTGAGCTCAATCCCAGAGTGTGACATTGTCACTGAGTATCTCGAAAGAATAAAGAGTCAGTTCACTGACTCTTCAAAGACATATGCTACCCAGCTGATAAAGCAGCTGATGACAGAAAGATACTCAGGCAATGGTGGCATAAGAGAGCACATACTAAGGATGAGCCATTTGGCATTCAAACTAAAACCAATGGATCTGGCTCTCAAGGATGAGTTCCTTATTCATCTAGTTTTTGCTTTCTTGCCAAAAGAGTTTGACACTTTTGTTGTCAACTATAACATATAGCCTAAAAAATGGGACATGGAGAGGCTTATGGCTATGTGTGTGCAAGAGGAGGAGAGAATAAAAGCTGTCAATGGTGGCACTATCAAGTATCTAAAAGATAACAAGAAAAAGAATACTAATGCTAACTTCTCATCAAAGTCAAAGGGAAAGGGTCCCATGCTGCATCAGCCTCAGCAAAACAAGTTCACAGTAGAGAAAGATCAATGTCTCTACTGCAAGAAAACAGGACATTATAAGAAAGATTGTCCCGATTACCTAAAGATGATCATGGCAAAAAAAGGTGACAACATTATTACGTTCATAAATGAATCCCTGTATGTACAGTATTCGAAATCTACTTGGTGGATTGACTCAGGTGCAACTGTTCATGTTGCTAATTCTTTACAGGGATTCCGTTCGACGAGGACTACGCAAAGAAGCGAAAGACACGTTAAAGTCGCAAATGGAGTCCAAGCAGAAGTTGAAGCTGTTGGCGATCTTTCTCTAGAGCTTGCTGATGGTTTCAAACTTATACTTAGGGATGTTCTTTATGTTCCCTCCCTACAGAGGAATTTGATTAGTGTTTCCTGTTTGGACAATGATGGTTATGATTTATAATGATGCATGTGTTGGTCTTGCTATCTTACAAAATGAGTTTTATCTGTTATCACTATGTGATGATGTGAATATTGTATGCGATGATGGGAACGTTGCGTGCGACAATGTGAATGTATCCTCGTCTGCGGATGTAAACAGAAAACGAAAGAGAGCTCACGATGCGTTGTCGAAATTATAGCACTGTCGTTTAGGCCATATTTCGAGGGGGAGAATAGAAATACTAGTTAAGAATGATATTCTTCCTCCATTAGAGCTCTCAGATTCAGAACAATGCAGAGATTGTATAAAAGGAAAGTATGTAAAGAAAATTAAGAAAGATGACAAACGAAGCACGGGAATTCTACAAATTATTCACATAGACATCTGTGGTCCTTTTCCTGTAAAGAGTGTGGATGGTTATGATTCATTTATAACATTCACAGATGATTACTCCTATTATGGCTATATTTATCCAATCAAAGAAAAAACAGAAACATTGGATAAATTTAAGATATTTAAGGCAGAAGTTGAAAACCAATACAACTTAAAGATTAAGATAGTCAGGTCCGACCGTGGAGGGGAGTACTATGGTCGGCATACCCCATATGGCCAAGTTCCTAGACCTTTTGCAAGGATCTTATAGGAGAATGGCATAGTAGCCCAGTATTCTACACCGGACTAACCTCAGCAGAATGGAGTAGCTGAAAGACGCAATCGTACACTGATGGATATGGTGCGTAGTATGATAAGTTACTCCACCTTACCATTGAGCCTGTGGATGGAGGCGTTAAAACCCGCCATTCATATTCTCAATAGAGTACCAAGTAAGTCGGTGCCCAAAACATCGTATGAGTTGTGGACAGGAAGAGTACCCTCACTAAACCACTTGCGTGTGTGGGGGAGCCCTGCTGAGGCTAAAGTATTTAACCCAAACATTGGAAAGCTAGATCCCAAAACAGTGAGTTGCCATTTCATTGGCTACCCAGAAAAGTCAAAAGGTTTTCGTTTCTACTATCCAGATAGACATACAAAGTTTGTGGAAACGAGACACGCTGTCTTCCTAGAGGATGAAATGATGAGGGGGGCATGGTAGCTCGAGAAATTGGCCTTGAAGAGAAGCGGGTGTATGCACCCACTCCGATGATTCATGAGCCATTTTTCTCACTACCTGCTGTCGCTACACCGACAGTGCAAGACACTGTAGTGCCAGCACCTGTTGTTATCCCGCCTGTGACAACAATGAATAATGATGAGAAACCTGTTCTTCAGGATCCTATAGAACCTATTGTCACAAATGAGGGTGAGCAACAACAGCCTCAAACAGAAGATGTGCCAAATGTGGAGGCCCCTAGAAGGTCTTAAAGAGTTAGAAAATCAGCTATTCCTGCTGATTATGAAGTGTACAACACTGAGGAATTTCAAATGGAGGATGATCCCATCTCATTTGAAGAAGCCATGAGAAGTGATCATTCATCAAAGTGGCTTGAGGCCATGGAAGATGAAATGAAATCAATGAATGCCAATAAAGTTTGGGATTTGGAGATAATTACTAAAGAAGCCAAAACAGTAGGTTGTAAATGGGTCTACAAAATAAAGCTTGACTCTCAAGGGACTATAGAGAGATATAAAGCCCGACTTGTGGCAAAAGACTTTACGCAAAGAGAAGGGATTGATTACAATGAGACTTTTTCTCCAGTCTCATGTAAGGATTCCTTCAGAATCATAATGGCATTAGTGGCACATTACGATCTAGAATTACATCAGATGGATGTAAAGACGGCATTTCTCAACGGAGACTTGGAGGAAAATGTTTACATAGCACAACCGAAAGGTTTTGTCATGGAAGGAAAAGAACGAATGGGATGACGCCTAAAGAAATTCATTTATGGATTAAAACAAGCTTCAAAACAGTGGTACTTGAAGTTTGATCAGACAATAAAGAATTTTGGGTTTAAAGAGAATGTAGAGGACAATTGTGTCTATATAAAGTTTAAGAATGGGAAGTTCATCTTCCTTGTCCTGTATGTGGATGATATCTTACTTTCTAGTAGTGATGTCAGTCTACTACGGGAGACAAAGAAGTTTTTGTCCTCAAAATTTGATATGAAAGATCTTGGTGAAGCTTCGTTCGTTCTAGGGATCGAGATTCACCGACATAGAAGTAAAGGGGTATTAGGACTGTCACAAAAGGCATACATAGAGAAAATCTTAATAAAATTTAGTATGCACAAATATAGTCCATCACCTGCTCCTATAGTCAAGGGCGATAGATATGGGGATTTTCAATGCCCCAGGAACTAATATGAGATCGATCAAATGAAAGTGGTTCCATATGCTTCAGCTGTCGGAAGCTTGCAATATGCTCAAGTATGCACGCGCCCTAATTTGGCATTTGTTACCGGGTTACTTGGCAGATTCCAGAGCAATCCTGGAATAGAACACTGGAAATTGATAAAGAAAGTCTTGCGTTATTTGCAAGGAACGAAAGGCCTCATGATGACGTATAGAAGATCTGATTCACTCCATATAGTGGGATATTCATATTCTGATTATGCGGGAGATGATAGAAAATACACGTCTGGATTTATATTCACTCTCGCAAGGGGAGCTATTTCATGGAAAAGCTCAAAGCAAACCGTCACTACATCGTCCACAATGTATGTCGAGTTTGTAGCGTGTTATGAGGCAATGGGGCAGGTGAACTGGCTAAAGAAATTTATACCCGGTTTGAAGGTGGTTGACGACATCTATAGACCACTTAAGTTATACTCAATAATAATCCGGCAGTACAGTATGCTCACATCAAAAAGTCAAGTGGTGCTGCCAAACACATTGACATAAAGTATTATGTTGTGAAAGATAAAGTCCAGGATCAAGTCATAAGTCTTGAGCATATAAGTACAGTAAAGATGCTCGCGGATCCGCTTACAAAAGGCTTACCACCCAACGTGTTCAGAGAATATGTAGCCGGCATAGGTTTAAGGGAAAGCCTATAATTCCTGGACAAAAGAAGGCACAAAGATAAGTATCTATTTCAGAACAGAGTAGTGTGTTGTAGTTGTTAAATCTATCGGCAATAGACAATGAGGATGAGGCATGCTCTATGCGCTAATCTGTAATGGAATGAACAAAAGTAAATGATATGAAAGTGAAAGATGGAAAGAGATCAAGGGGGAGATTGTTAGATTGATTTCTAACCTAACTGGACCCAACGGCCCAGTTGGGCCTTTGACTCGTGCCCTGATCGGGGGCGCTCAGCCCACCATGGCTGGAGGGCCCCTGTCACCCTGCGCTATAAAAAGAGGTGGGGACCGGCGGCTCTTATCACGAGGTTGACCTGAGCCGACCTCCCCACCGACAAACCCTAAACCCGATCTAAGTGAGGGGCGCAGCCAGTGACGGGAAGTACCTCCGCCACAGCACTGCGCCGTCATCTATCTTCACCGCCGGCACCGCATCTCCGACACGTCTTCCCCAACCGTCGCTGCCCGTGTGCAGACTTCACCAACGAACCCGATGGAGGCCTCTGGATCTAATCCCTCCGTGGTGTCAGGTTCGTCAGACCTCATCCACCTCTCTCTGTCTCTCTATCGTTGCACTAGAATGCGTTCTAGGTTCTTGTTTCATCAAGCACCCTGGCTAGATCTATGGTCCTAGCGATTCAACAGTACTAACATGTTCTTGTCCTCAGGATTACATTTCACTTGAACCTGTACAGTGTAAGCCTCAAGTTCACCTCTGCAACTGTGGCATCCGCGGCTGACAACTCACTGCCGGTGGTCACCTTCTTCCTCTCACTGCTGCTGAGGTACGTACTAGCTACATATGCTGCTTGTTGCCAGCTCGATCATCGCCATATAAGAGAAGAGCTCTGCAGGATGGAGCATGTGAAGCTGAAGAGCTTGTCAGGCGTAGCCAAGCTCGCCGGGATGGCGCTCTGCCTCGCCGGGGTCTTGGTCATCGCCTTGTACACCGGCCGGTCGATGAGCCCTGTCAACCATCACCATGCTGCCTTCGCCTCTCACGCTTCGTCTGGAGCCGATGTTGTTGTTACGCGCAGCGCATGGGTGAAATGGACATTCCTCATGGTTCTCGCGCCAACACGGCGTGGTCTCTCTGGATCGTCCTCCAGGTCAGTATGTCGTCGTCGTCGTCGTCCTACCTCTTCACACTGCAGTCCACCTTGTGGACGTACGGATTCCTGCAGTAAAGGATTAATCCCACATGTGAAAGAGTGACTCATCATCAATTTAAATGAGCGGATATTGTGTGCATCTGTTGTGAGGTTGACAATATGAAATGTGAGCCACACTCCCATATACAAGTCGAGTCGTGCTGGCCTGGTCACAACACGCACGCTCTCGGGCTTGCATTGGCTGGTTAGACCACGAAATGCTGGTGGTGTTAGAGGACGATAAAGTCTACATGAATTAGGCCCTTCGGTTATTAAATGAGAAGGGTGGGTGGGCGTGTATATGTACCTAATATTAAAATGCGCAAGCTAGGTTAGATTCTTGGTCCGATATGATGGAGCCAATCTCTTATGTGCCACAAAAGATATAGCAGTGTGTCCTAATACCGACACTGTAATAGTTATAGTAGCATGTTCAAGTACGGTGCAAAGTCCAATTCCAAATTAGTTAAATTTGAATATTGAGCGTTTTCATGGCCTGTCACTCTTTCTTGTATTTGTACGAGTTTTTTATGCTTGGGATAACCCATTTTTTATTCAACAGCCGAAACAAAGTTAATTAGATCGACGGCCAGAACAAGAGTTATGAGTTCAAAGAAGGAGCAGACGAGAACACAATCCATATAGCATGGCCAGCATGTTGACATATCCTGCAGACAAAAGATGTAACATAGAACCTTCGACAATTAGACATAGCGAGCTCCACATCCCCACAAGAAGACCTTGTTTATCATATCTCCTCCAAGCGAGATTCCTCCCTTATCTTCATAAATCCACCTTCTCATCAGGAGCAGTAAGGAGCAACTGAGGGTGTTGGGGCGCTCCCAGCATCATCTGGATAGCTACCCATAGTAGAATTAATGGTGGCTCCACCCATCACTTTCTCCTTTAGTCCTGCTTTGTAAACACCTGCACACCATTTAAGATATGAATGAACAAGCATTTTGTAATAGCCTCCAAGGGATGCTTATCTTTTTATCAAAACAGGCTCTGTTTCGATTCTTCCACATGGACGAACATATAGCAGCAGTCAAGAGGACACACATCCCTGTATCCTTTGGTAGCCATATTCGCAACCACTTCCAGCACTGATTAGTGGAAACAGGGGCAGGTGTTAATTGCATCGATTAGACATGCAAATAAGACCCCGATTTGCTTTAGCTACTTTGCACTCAAAGAAAAGATGGTTGGACAATTCACCACCATCATAAAAGTAACAAGATGGGTTTCCTTTCCATTTTCTCTTTATCATATTGTCTTTAGTTACCATGGCATCATTCTCAATAAACCACTTTCATTTTGGGTTAGATGCATGATAGTAGGTAGGTAGACTTGATAGAGAAAATACCCGATTTTGTCCATCTCCATCTACTAAAGTCTTTTTGTACGTCATCAGAGTAATTCATCGCATAATCTCTGGTCCCAACTCATTTATGTCTTTGAGCCCCATATAAAGTCATCTCCTAAACTTCAACTGGCCACAATTTTCTTTATTTACAATCATGTATTCACTACGTCAGAAACGTTTTTTAGGGGCGGCTTGTAACCCTTTGTAGGGACGGTTTTGTCAGCCGCCCCTACGAAGGGGTGGCTACAAATCGCTGATTTGTAGGGGCAGTTCTCAGACCACCCCTACAAATATTGAGCCGCCCCTACAAATCAATTTCCAGAAATCATAAAAAAGGGGCAAAAAATAGCAATTTTTTTTCATCCAAGGAGGTCCCACCGGCAGCCACACACACCCTCACTCTATCAAGGCAGTATTTTTTCACGATTTTTGCACACTTTGCGTCGGTCGGGTTTCGAACCCGCAACCTCTCATTTGCGTGTAAGCTCCTCTACCACTGCACATCACAATCACTTGTGTCTACATTCCATTTTGGTTCCCCACATATTATACAAAACTGAACATAAATTGATTATTTGAGGCCCTAAACTAATTCAAATGAAAAAGTTGTCAACTACAAAGTTTTATAACTTTTTGAGATCTACAATTTTCATTTTGGTAGTTTCTCCATCCGAGGTCACTTATAAAATTTGAATTTTAAATTTGAGAAATTCGAACGTAGTTTTTCATGACAAGATGATTTCAAATGAGAAAGTTATCAACTACAAAGTTTCATGACTTTTCAAGATCTACAACTTTCATTTTTACTGTTTGTCCATCCGAGGTCGTTTAAATAATTCAAATTTTAAATTTTTGGAAATTCAAACGTAGTTTTCTTTGATAAGATGATTTCAAATCAAAAAGTTGTCAACTATAAAGTTTCATAACTTTTCGAGATCTACAACTTTCATTTTGGTTATTTCTCCATCTGAGGTCGTTTACAAAATTTAAATTTTAGTGCTTAATTTTTAATACTCGGCATCTAGTAGGGGCACTTCAATATTGAGCCGCCCCTACAAATCCGATTTGTAGGGGCGACTGGATATAAAGCCGCCCCTACAAATCGGGTCATTTGTAGGGATGGCTGATAACACCGTCCGCCCCTACAAATCCATTTGTAAGGACGGCTCATTTGGCAACCATTTGTAGGGGCGGCTCAATATAGAGCCGCCCCTACAAAGAAAGGATGGCGTTGCTACAAATCGTTTTTGTAGTAGTGATTGTAATAAATTTATCATCACACATATCATACAACATAGGAAATTATTGGTACAGATGTGTCTCGCCCCACCAAGTGTCTAGCCAAAACTGAGTGTTTTTGCCACGATAGATGATCAATTAATTTCCTCCCTTTCAAATATACCCATCTTGCTTAAAGCAAATCAGTCCATATTGGAGAGTCATCTCTCCTGTGTTTGGTATGCCCAGTACATTTCCCTTAAATGTATTTCTATTTATCAAATCCTGACAAATATGCCCTATTCATTTTCCAACTTTCACCACCATTTGCACAAGAGTAATATTCATCTTTCTAAGGGTTTGAATGCCCAAACAACCCTTTTGCTTTTACAAATCTTCGTCCACTTGACAAGGTGGTAACTTTTCTTTGCACTACCTCCTTGCCAAAAGAAGATACGTCTTTGTTTATCCAAGATGTCAATAGTGGTTTGTGGGAGCAAGAACGTAGATATATATCTGATAAATTTGAGAGTTTATTTAGAATAGAGTTGATAACAATACAACTATCAGCCATAGACAGTGAACTGCATTGCCAATATCAAGCTTTTAGGCAAAATTATCATAAATTTGACCCCAGTCACAAATGTGGAGTTTGCTAGGATTCACCGGAACACCAAGGCACTTGATAGGGAAAGTACCAATTTTGCAATCAAAAAGATTTGCATACTTAACCAAATTGTTGTTATTGTCATTTCTCATAAGAACTTCACTTTTCACAAAGTTAATTTTTAAACCCAACAACATTTCATAAAGGTATAATAACTTAAGGTTCCTAGGCATCTCATAGTCATATTTTATGCACAGAATCATGCCATCGGCATATCAAAGAATAGACACACCTCTATCAATCATATGACTAGCTAGTCCCACCAACAAATCATTCTTTTGAGCATTAATAATCATCCTAGTAAGCACATCAGCTACAAGATTTTTGAACAACGATGGAGAGCTATGTGTCATTTTCATTAAGAGATGAAAATAGGAAAAATACTATACAAAAAATGGGATGGCTAGAAAAAAAAAAAACCTTCCCAACAAATCCAACTCACACTAGCATCCTCTGAAACCTTCTGCACAGCCTCTGGGTGCCACCCTTTTATTCGATGATCCCCACATTGTAGTATTCCAATACTTGGCAAAATCTTCTGAAGAAACTGCCGCCGACTATTGGCCTTGGAGCCTAAGCTCTGGTGCTGGTCAGTCAGCGCAACCGAAGAAATTTGGTGACTCTGTAAATTAAAGCTAACCAGTACACTACTGAATACGTAGGCCCTAAGCTCTTGGACTGCATGCATGACTTCCTGGGTCTTCAGCAGTACTCCATGGTCTTTCTTGAGGTGTTTGTCACTTGATCTTCATGATGTCTTAGTCCAAGACCATCCTTCTATCTAACAGACTAAATACCTTGTATACTAGCAAATAACATTAGTCCATTTAATCATGTTGTCATGTAATCACCAAAATGAAATATGACCCAAGCTAGGTGTCATTTTCCCTACAATGCAATTATTAGATAAATCTCCAAGCCTCTGCTTATATACATATATGAGCTAGAACAACGGACATGTCCATGCATAGTACAAGAGTTCCATTACAAGATAAATTAGCACAAATGGCATAATCATTAAATAAATCTTTGAGACACAAGTTGTCCAGATGGTCACACAATAAGTTATACATTACATTATAACGAACTATATAAAATTATGGTCGGTAACCGACAACGCAGACTGCGGTGCTCAAGGAGTATCCGGACAAGATCCTTGTGACAGCGGCGCAGTGCGTCTTCAGCACGGTGCAGTCATTTGTCGTTGCAGTTGTGGCTGAGAGGGACTTCTCCAAGTGGAAGCTCCGCTTCGATGTTGGCTTGCTCGCCATTTTCTACTCTGTAAGTTTTCTCCGGATTTCTTCACTAAAATAAGTCTAGGTAAGTAGGCTTTTAGTTACATGTACAAACTAAAAAAATAAGACATCTATCTAACTTTTAATAACCATTTGAAAATTTTGCTGGTGAACTGCTACATATGTATATATCAAACACTATCAGGGGTTTGTGGTGATGGGAGTCGCCTACTACCTGCAAGCTTGGTGCGTGGAGATGAAAGGCCCTGTCTTTCTCGCCGCATGGACTCCACTATGCTTCATCTTCACAATATTCTGCTCCTCTTTCTTCTTGGGAGAGATCGTCCACCTCGGCAGGTATATATCTCAAGTGTCTTGGACTAATAGTGACTACAATGGACGCAAATAAACAAGTTTCACATCATCACATTCACATGCATCATGATCTTTGGACTTTGGGGGACATATGATCGAATGCATATAACAATGATGAATGTCTTGTTATTTATCATTTTACGGCAGCATTGTTGGTGGAATCTTGCTGGTTGGCGGCCTCTATAGTGTATTGTGGGGTAAAAGCAAGGAGGCCAACATTGACCCATGCAGAGAGGTGAATAGGATCAGTGATCCACAAGACCATGTAGAGATCGATATATGAAGAAGAAGAAGAACAAGCAAGGGGATGAGAAAAGGACAGAAGAGGCAACGTTAGCACTTACCACTAGCTGAACAAGAGTCTGACCAATATAATCCATGCATTCTATCAATTGACTATGGATACAAATATAGCTCTTTGCCATATGCTACCCGGTGTGTGTGAGCTAGCATATGGCAAAGAGCTATATATATATATATATTATTCTATAGCTGGCTACAAAATAACTTATTCTGTAGCCACTTTGAGTTATGATAATTACTATGTTAATTTACGAGATTATAGTAACTCCTTACTAAGTGGTTTACTATAACGTTATGGTAAATATTCCCGTGTGTTATAGTAACCCAACTATCGTAAATATGTATTGACATTATCGTAAATTAGTATATAAAATTATAGTAAATGGAGGTGGCTACAAAATAACTTATTTTGTACCTGGCTACTGAATATACTCTCCATATATATATAACTACTATATATATATATATATATATATATATATATATATATGTGTGTGTGTGTGTGTGTGTGTGTGTGTGTGTGTGTGTGTGTGTGTGTGGAGCAAATCAAATAATGGCACTGAATTCTAGTCATTCATGCAAGCAAATATTAAACGGAACGTCTAGCGCCGGACGTCCGGATGGGGCTAGCATCCTGACGCCCAAGCCTGCTGCGCCTGCCTCACGTGGGGGCCCGCACTGCTCCATGTTCCACGGCTGCAACATGTCCCGTGCCGCACTGTGGCCCACGCCGCTCCATGTCCCACGCCTGCAGCGCCGCATGCGCTTTGTGTCCCGCGCTGCTCCATGTCCTGCGCCCGCACCATGGCGCCCCCTCCACACCCACGTACAAATGGGTCCTACTGCAACATGTGCAACACCAAGATCTACTTTTGCAATATCTATATGAAACACTTGCAACATATGTTCGAAACAATTGAAACACTTGCAACATACGTCTGAAACACGAGGAAAACACGTGTGTAGCCATTGCAAAACATACGCAACATCCAGATAAAACATTTGCAACAAATGTGTGAAACATATGCAACATCCGGATGAAACACACGTGTAACATATGCCTGAAAAATAGATGAAACATTGGGGACAAACGCTTGCAACATACGTGTACAACCATTGCAACATATGCAACATCCCGATCGTATGAAATACTTGAAACATACCTCTAAACACATCTGAAACATTTGAAATGTACACTTGCAACTGCATCATATCCCATCGCTACTAGATGCCCGTGGGCCTTGCTGCTGGCAACCTTCCTAACTGCTTGACGCCCACGACCACGGACCTGCGGAGCAACTACATCCTCGTCGGCACTGCTGGTCGAGTCGCCCCTGATGGGCAAGGCATCCCTGCCCTATCTCGTACGCATCATCGGAAACCGTTGCCGAGGGAGGAAGGGAGCGTGAGGTGCAGCCGGAGAAGCCTGCTCCGAGTATGGCCACTTGGATCTCGTGATGTCTCAAGATGAGTCGACAACGGCGAGGACCTTTTGGTGGGGAACGGCAGCGTCAGCAGCACGGAGGTGGAGTGGGCGTCACTACTATAGGAATCTTAACTGTGGCAGGCAAAAAGGGTTAACCGAGGTGGTTTTTGCAACCGCCTCGAACGAAAGGTCATGGTTAATCGTGGTCTTAACCGAGGCAGTTGTCCTAACCACCTTAGTTAATCCATTAACCGAGGCGGTCGACATAAGACAACTGCCTCGATTAATCCATTAACCGAGGCGGTCGGCATAAGACAATTGTCTCGGTTAATAATTTCACAAAATAAAAAAAGCCCACCGAGCCCGGTACCCTCCTCCTCCCTCCAGCCACCTTCGCTCCTAGAAGACCAAAGAGAGAGACGAGAGAGAGACCGAAGAGAGAGACGAGAGAGAGGGACGAATGAGAGAGATAGAGAGGGACGGACGTGCATGGAGTTATTTCCGCTGCGCACGAGCTCAGAGTTATCCTGTGGGCGGAATGGGAAAACCACCGGCATCGTCTCCGGTTTTGTGAAATCGCTGCACGCATGGTGAGCCACGACTGGCCACTAGCCCCGCTTTCGGATTGTTGACGTGGAGTAGCACACGGATCACCCTAGCGTGCAGCACATTTGTGCTTTCTCACTGCGACCGACACGTGGGCCCCACTCCCACTCCCGTTCCTGTGTGCCCATGCCTCGAGGTCTGAACGCAGTTAATAATTTGTTAGCCGAGGTGGTTGTTTGGAAGCGACCGCCTCGGTTAATGTATTAACCGAGGCGGTTGCTTTATAATGCCCGCCTCGGTTAATAGGCATTAATCGAGGCGGTTATATTACATTGTCCGTCTCGGTTAATGTATTAATCGAGACGGTTGTGTTATAATGCCCACCTCGGTTAATAGGTATTAACCGAGGTGGTTATATTACATTGCCGCCTCGGTTAAGTATTAACCGAGGCGGTTGTTGGGCAGGCTGCCCTGCCACAAATAACCGAGGCGGGCAGCCGACCCGCCCACCTCTGAGGCCCAAAGTGAAATGCTGTGTAAAAGATTTTCTGTAGTAGTGCGTGGGCGGCAAACACGACGTTGAGCTGAGCTGGATGGGGTGCATCGGAGGCGGAGTGGGCATAGGGGATCAGACGCGGAGGAGGCAGGATGGGAGGAGCAGGGGGATGGGGCGCATCGGAGGTGGAGTGGGCGTGGGCGGCAGATGCGGTGCCAAGCTGAGCGGATGGGGGGCACCGCGCGCAGCGCACGATGATGAGGCAGATGAGTGGGGTGGCCACCCGATGTGATGAAGCGAGTGGGGACTTTGTTAGGGATTTCGGTTTGGATTTCTGTTGTGGGTGGATGAGAAAGCGTCGGTGTAGAGGAGCAAGGCTGTTGTCTGTTGGGCCTGATCGCTTCGCAGGCCTAGGAATGACGTGTCTGGACGCACATGTCCAGACGGACGCCCTCATCGAAGTATTATCAAATATTAAAAGGTCCCCGAGCTTGAAGGAGTTTGAGTCGCCTAGGCCAATAATGGTATGTGTGCTTGAAGCCAGAGGAAACATAGCGTAGCCACCGCCAAATAGAAAATGTCGTTAACTTTAAAGGCTTCTGCAGTCCGAGATCTAGGGGCTTTTGGATCAGTGTTAAAAAGTAGCCCATTTTATGATAATGGGTTAAACATAGGTTAATCATATAAGCTACTACTCTACTTAGCCCCATTAGCTCTTATTAGCCTATGATTAGCTTATGTTTTTTCGTGTTTAAAATAAAAGAAAAAAAGATAAAATAAATGAAAGAAAATGAAAAGAATGAAACATGAAAATGAAATAAAGAAAATAATTAATTACAATAAAAGAAAAGAGAGATAAAAATATAAATATATAAATATAAATAAAAACCATAGAAAAGAAAAAAGTAAATAAAAAGGGAAAATAAATAGACGCAAGGGAGAAAAAGGTGAGTAATAAAAGGAAAAATAAGAAAGGAAAACAGGGACACCTACCAACCTGCGTCTTGCATAATATTTACATATGCGCATTCGGCCCGATAGAAAACTATCGACCCAACATTCCATATGCGTATGGCTCAAGACGATCGCTCGGCACGCTGCTCCCATCCAGTTTTGAGGTGCAAATCGTGAAAACCACTTTAGACCCCCTCCAGTTTTGAGGTGCAAATCGTGAATGAGGAATTACGGGCCGGGTGGCGCATCACAGTAGCCACAGGAGCCCAAGCCGTCAGGCCTTCAAGTCAAGGAGACCGTGGCTGCGCTTGTCATTCATTCACACCACACACCCCGAGCTCTCTCTCTCTCTCTCGTCGCGACGACTGGGGGAGACCGCCGCCGCCGCCCTACGCCAGGTGCCCAGGTCTCCACCGTGTCCTTCGCCAGCGACGAGAGGTCACCAGGTTCTCCTGCCCCTTCCTCTCCCTCTCCCTACCCGCTGGGCGAAACCGATCTCCCAAACCCTAGCTGAGCCTTCCCATTTGTGTGTGTACTTTCTGCATCCGGATCTGGTCCGGTTACAAGTGTAGCATGCTTGCATCCGGATCTGATCTAGTTGCAAGCGTAGCGTACTTGTTGCATTCGGATCTGATCTAGTTACGAGCGTAGCACAGTTGCATTCGGATCTGGTGTAAAAGATTTTTGTAACGAATTGGTCTGAGCTAACTGGATGCTTGAACTGGGGTGTCAGTTGAAGTTGTCGTTGGTGTGATTCCAGTGAAGAGCAGTTGGTCTTTCGTCCGGAAGTAGATCACCACACATTTTGCCTTACTGGAATATGATGTTGCAAATTTCAGATGCTATAAGTCATGAACAAATTGTTGTCTTTCTCTGACCTTTTTTTCTGTACAAGAATTGGATTTACTGCTTTCAGATAGCATGTGTGTTCGAATCCAGTGTTCCTTTCAATCAATCATATATTGAGAAAAAAAAAATCACTGATGGATTCTCTTTATATGCCACGCTGCAGCAATTCTGTAGAAATGGCTGATGGTGAGGACATCCAGCCTCTTGTCTGCGACAATGGCACCGGAATGGTCAAGGTCAGTCCTTGTACAACCTTTATCTCCTTTCTTTCCAGATACGCCACTAATTATGTCTGTCTATCTATCTTCCAGGCTGGTTTTGCTGGTGACGATGCACCAAGGGCTGTTTTCCCTAGCATCGTGGGCCGTCCTCGTCACACTGGTGTCATGGTAGGGATGGGACAGAAGGACGCGTATGTTGGTGACGAGGCACAGTCCAAGAGAGGTATTCTCACGCTCAAGTACCCGATTGAGCACGGTATTGTCAGCAACTGGGATGACATGGAGAAAATCTGGCATCACACTTTCTACAACGAGCTCCGTGTTGCCCCCGAGGAGCACCCTGTGCTGCTCACTGAAGCTCCTCTGAACCCAAAGGCCAACAGGGAGAAGATGACCCAGATTATGTTCGAGACTTTCAATGTTCCTGCCATGTACGTTGCGATTCAAGCCGTGCTCTCCCTCTATGCTAGTGGGCGTACTACTGGTATGACCTGCTTCTCCCTCAACCTGTAGTTCAGTGTTGATTCAGTTTCCTACTAATAATATCTCTGTGGTTCCATTATTCTGTTATCAAGTGTTTACCTGAGATTATTGTCAAGGTCATATCAAGTCGCCATGTATCTTATCTTCTATTCTTGCTCATGAGATTGCATAACTCAGGTACACTGCATATGTGGTTACCACCTCAGTCTGTACGGTGATATGAATTCAGGAAAAAATAAGTATCTCAGCTAATATACCAAGAATAAATAATGGAAGCTAAAATTAATTGTTTACACTGTGTCTGAAGTTTCCTCTTTTCTATTTTCTCAATCTACAGGTATTGTTCTCGACTCTGGTGATGGTGTGAGCCACACTGTGCCCATTTACGAAGGATATGCCCTTCCTCATGCCATTCTTCGTTTGGATCTTGCTGGTCGGGACCTCACGGACTCCCTCATGAAAATTCTCACTGAGAGGGGTTACTCCTTCACAACCTCTGCCGAGCGAGAAATTGTAAGGGACATCAAGGAGAAGCTTGCATATATAGCCCTTGACTATGAGCAAGAGTTGGAAACTGCCAAGAACAGCTCCTCAGTCGAAAAGAGCTATGAACTACCTGATGGTCAAGTAATTACCATCGGTGCAGAGAGATTCAGGTGCCCTGAGGTCCTCTTCCAGCCGTCCATGATTGGTATGGAGGCTGCTGGAATCCATGAGACAACATACAATTCAATCATGAAGTGCGACGTGGATATCAGGAAGGACCTCTACGGCAACATTGTGCTCAGTGGAGGTTCAACTATGTTCCCGGGTATCGCTGATCGTATGAGCAAGGAGATCACTTCCCTTGCACCAAGCAGCATGAAGATCAAGGTCGTTGCACCACCTGAAAGGAAGTACAGTGTCTGGATAGGAGGGTCGATCCTAGCCTCGCTCAGCACTTTCCAACAGGTGTGTGTTGTTTATATTACTTTCAGCTGCTGCACTTTATTTCTTTTAACTCATAATAATATGGCTGAAATGAAAACACTTCTGAATTCTGTTATGATGTGACATGGATGTACCAGATGTGGATATCGAAGGAGGAGTATGATGAGTCTGGCCCGGCAATTGTTCACAGGAAGTGCTTCTAGGTTTCGCAAGTTCCTCATCGTTACCTAGTCTCAAGTTATGTCCCCTTCATTTCTCAAGATATGTGTTGCAGATTTGCATGCTACGTTTATTTGCATCGGACCTGAGTCTTCTCTGGGATAGACCCTTCTTTGTGTGTTGTGGCTTCATGTGCGGTTTGTGAGATTAGTTGTCAAACATGCTTTGCTTGATTGGTTGTACCTGTAAGAGCTGATAGTCATATAAATTGCTTGAGACTGTGCTGGTGCTATCAGTAGTCTTGTATGTATCTGAATTCTGAAAGCATTGCTATCTGAGCATCCGTGCAAGTATGAACCTCAAGTAGCTTTTGTAATGGCGATATTAACTACGAGAATACAATATGCTTTGGTAGTTTGGTTGCAGCCACGTCAACTTGTCAAGGATGCAGTGCAGATATTTGAACAATATACCAACTGGAGATTATACAACCATGGAAGCCTGGTTTGGATTCATCTAGTTGAACCACTACAAAACAACTTGTATTTTACATAGTAGCCCCTATTCTATGTCAAACAAAGTAGTATTTGCTGACACTGCAGGAGTTTGAGGTCTTCAGGAGTCTCGAGATGTTTTGCGGCGTAAAATTGTGGAAAAAAATCACCTTGGAATAGTCTTCAGGAGTCTCTTACAGCGATGGTATCAACATGAAGCCAGAACTCGAAACTCAAGTTTCTTCTAGCTAGTTTGTGTTCCCATGTATGTAGTTCTCGTAAGAAAATCATCAAAAAATTTCTCACATTCGCATGTTCCCATGTAAATAGTTTGGTGCAAGCCATGTTAACTTGTCAAGTCCCATTGACAAACGCCGTGTTGGCAAGACTTCAAATATAAAAAAGGATGTAGCGCAGAAAAATGAACAAACTGGAGATTATACAGCAATGGTAGCCTGGTTTGGATTCAACTAGTTCAATCATCACAAAACAGTTTTTACAGAAGTTGCCTCTACCCCATTTTATATCAAATGAAGTACTTGCTGACACTGCAAGATTTCCACGAGTCTCGAGGATGCATTTTGCAGCGTCAAATTTGAAAAAAATCTCACCTTGTAACAGTGTTTACACTTACAGCGATGGTGGAATCAAATCATCATACAAATGAACCTGTAATTTGCTTTCTCATAAGATTTGGCAGGACTTGTTGGAGTATGAGAGTATGAGTATATTAGGCCCATGAGGCCCATGTATGACTAATATATATTGCTACCCTTCTAGGGTTAGCCTAAGTAATGGATTCTCACAACTCTAGCATGGTATCAGGACCTAGGTTTCTTCTCCCCACCAGCCGCCAGGCGCCGCCAGTCGGCCTTCTTGCCGCCGCCATGGATGGCGCCCTCCCCCTCCCTCCCAAACTACTTCCAGGCCTTCCCCTCCCTTCCCTACCCTCCTCTGGGACAAACGCGCGGGAGCGGCCGGCCGGCCGCGCGAAGCCGAGGAATCCTGAATGCGAGCGCGGATGGACGGCCGAAGCTGCTGATGCTGGGGCGTAGGCGCGGGTGGCGGCCGCTGACCGGCGAGGTGGAGGGCGGGGGGGAAAAGCAGAAGCTAGGGGGGGCGCAGGAGGCCCCGCCGCCGGGCGCGGGGCAGCGGGCAGCCTGGCCGCCGCTGCCGCGCCGTGCTGCAGGGGCGGGGCGGAGCGCAGGCAGCCCCGCCGCTGCCGCTGCCGCTGCGGGCGCGGGGGAGAACCTGGCTGGAGCATTTCGTCTTCCTCGCTCCTCCTCCTCTGCCGCCCCCTGCCCCTCTCCAGACGGCAGGGGCCAACTCCGCTCTCGCCGCCGCCCTCGTGGCTGCTCGGGCTACTGCTACGGACAGCCAGGCCCGGGTGCGGGCGGCCGCTCTCGCTTTGGAGCGCGAGCGCGACGCGACTGATGCCCTGGCCCGCCAGATCGCTGAGGCGGAGCAGCTCCTCGTCCTCCCTACCTCCTACAACACCGCGGCCACCTCCTCAGGCTCGACGGGTCACCGCGCGTCTCACACCGCGGTCATCTGGCACGACCCAGCCGACCCGCACGTGGCTCAGCTCCACTACCAGGCCGAGGGTGTCCAGAACATCCGACTCCTCGTCCCGGTCGTCCTCGAGCCTGAGTCGCCCTCTTACGCCCGCTGGAGGGACCTGGTCCTCCTCACCCTCCGCCGCTACGCCCTCGACGACCACGTCCTAATCGACGCCTCGATCGTGGCCCAGAACCCATCGTGGCTGCGCCTTGACAGTGTCGTCCTCTCCTGGATCCTCGGGACGATCTCCTTGGACCTCCACGACCTCGTCCACAACTCTGCTGACGCTCGCCGGGCCTGGCTTGCGCTCGAGGGCCAGTTTCTGGGCAATGCAGAAGCCCGGGCCCTGCGTCTCGATGCGAGCTTCCGCACCTTCGTTCAGGGTGACCTCTCCGTTGGCAAGTTCTGCCGGCGCATGAAGAGCATGGCGAACTCCCTCGGCAACCTTGGCTGGCCCGTGGAGGACCGCATTCTGGTCCTCAACGTCCTCCGCGGGCTCATTGACCGCTACGCCCACCTCCGGACGTGGATCACCCGGCAGAGGCCCTTTCCCTCCTTCCTGCAGGTCCGTGATGACCTTGTCATGGAGGAGCTCACTCAGGGCGTCCAGCCAGGGTCCACCTCCGCGCCAGGGTCCTCGTCTTCCTCGACTGCCCTGGCCGCTACTCCTCCGGCGCGTTCGTTCGCTCCACCGCCGTCGTCGCTTCTTGGTTCTCCTCCTCCCGGGCCGAGCGGGGGTGGGGGGGCCGTGGCGGCCGCCGTCGCCGCGGAGGGGGACGTGGGGGCCGCGGGGACCACCAAACACCGGTCCCTCCCGGGAGCCACCAGTCGCCCACGACTCCACGGGGTGCACCCTGGCCCTCTTTCCACAACCCGTGGTCGGGGCGCATCTCCATGTGGCCCTTCCCGGCTCCAGGCGGAGAGCCTCGCCCACCAGCGGCCTTGCTCACTGGAGCTCCTCCGGGGTTTCACTTCCCGTCTGCGTGGGCTCCACCTCCCGGCGCATCTTCGTGGGTGACACCTCTCGACACCTCGCCTGGGCCTGTCGGTTGGAACCCAGCGGCCTTGGCCAGATCCTTCAGCACCATGGCCCTGACACCGCCTGCCGGTCCCGACTGGATCGCCGACTCGGGTGCCACTTACCACACTACTCCAGACCCTGGTATACTCTCCTCTATTTACCCTCCTTCTTCCTCTCATCCTTCGTCCATCATGGTCGCGAATGGTTCGTGTCTTCCAATTACGTCCGTGGGTGCCGCCGGCACTCATGGTTCCTTTCGTCTTCCTGACATTCTTGTTGCACCCTCTATGGTTCACAACCTTCTTTCTATTCGTCGTTTTACAGCTGACAATTCCTATTCTGTTGAATTTGACTCTTCTGGTCTTACTGTAAAGGATTTGGCTTCCCGGCATCCTCTTCTCCGATGTGACAGCACGGGACCCCTTTACACCCTTCGGTTTCCGGCGTCTGCTTTCTCTTCGTCGCCGTCTACTTTGTCAGCTGCCTTCGCCGCCACTCCTTCCTCCACCACTTGGCACCGTCGCCTCGGCCATCCTGGACGTGATGCTCTGACGCAGCTTAGTCGCAGTTCCGACATTGGTTGTACTCGGGCTCACGATGAGCACTTGTGTCATGCGTGCCAGCTGGGCCGTCATGTTCGTCTCCCTTTTTGTTCTTCTTCACATACTACGCATGTGTTTGATCTTGTACACTGCGACCTATGGACATCTCCTGTCATCAGCATTTCTGGGTATAAATACTATCTTGTGGTGGTTGATGATTTCTCGCATTATTCGTGGACTTTCCCTTTGCGTGCAAAGTCGGATACCTTCACCACTCTTCTCCACTTTTTCGCCTGGGTGTCTACTCAGTTCAGCCTTACCATCAAGGCCGTCCAGTGTGACAATGGTCGTGAGTTCGATAACGGCACCTCCCGTGCCTTCTTCCTCTCTCAAGGTGTCCAGCTGCGCATGTCTTGCCCGTATACCTCCTCCCAGAACGGCAAGGCCGAGCGCATGATTCGCAGCACGAACGACACCATGCGCACCCTTCTGCTCCAGGCGTCGCTTCCTGCTCGCTTCTGGGCAGAGAGTCTGCACACCTCCACCTATCTCCTTAACCGCCTACCTTCCGCTGCCTGCCCGGCTCCCACACCACACCACGCTCTCTTCGGTACCCCTCCTCGGTTTGACCACCTTCGTGTCTTCGGGTGTGCATGTTACCCTAACACCACTACCACCGCTCCCCACAAGCTGGCTCCCCGTTTCGCTCTGTGTGTCTTCCTTGGGTACTCCCCGGATCACAAGGGGTACCGGTGCTTTGACCTCACCTCCCGTCGGGTCCTCATCTCTCGCCATGTGGTGTTTGATGAGTCTGTCTTCCCCTTCTCCACCACCACCACACCACCTCCCACCCCCGATCCTGACACCTTCTCTCTGTTTCCCACTGACACGGTGGTCCAGCCACTTTTACCGCTGTCTCCTGCAGGTACTGCTTCCCCGTGCCCCTCGCCGGGCCCGTGCCCCCGCTCGCCGCCCACCAGTGACGCTCCTGGCCCTGCGCCCTGCACGGGTCTGGAGGCGTCGCCCTCCGGAGCTGCCCCTGCCCCTACGTCCGCCGCGGGTCCGGGGACGCCGCCTGTCGCACCTCCTGCGCGTTTCGCCCAGCCGGTGCACGTCTACCAGCGCCGTGTGCAGGCGGCACCGCTGCCTCCGGCACCACTGGGGCCCCCTCTCCACTGGTGACGCCTACACCACCGGTGGCCCCTTCTCCGCCGGCGACCCCTACACCGCCGCCGCCGCCTCAAGCTGCCCATGTCGTGTCGCCAGTGTACCACCCGCCACTCCTTCACCGACACCCGCGGCATGTTCACCCTATGGTGACGCGACACACGGCTGGTACCCTGCGGCCCCGGGTTCTCGTGACGATGCCCGATGACCCGCAGATCTCTCCTGTACCCTCTTCCGTTCGTGACGCCTTGTCGGACCCTCGTTGGCGCCGCGCGATGGAAGAGGAGTACACGGCTCTCCTCGTCAACCAGACATGGGATCTGGTGCCCTGTCCACCCGGATCCAACGTCGTCACTAGCAAGTGGATCTGGACACACAAGCGGCGGGCTGATGGTACCCTTGAGAGGTACAAGGCTCGCTGGGTTCTCCGGGGTTTCACTCAGCGCCCTGGAGTCGATTATGATGAGACTTTCAGTCCCGTGGTGAAGCCGGCCACCGTACGCACAGTGCTCTCCCTGGCTCTCAGTCACTCTTGGCCCATGCATCAGCTGGACGTCAAGAATGCTTTTCTCCACGGGACTCTCACCGAGACAGTCTACTGCAGCCAGCCAGCGGGGTTTGTTGACTCTTCTCGTCCGGACATGGTCTGCCGGCTCAACAAGTCTCTCTACGGCCTCAAGCAGGCCACCCGGGCGTGGTACTCTCGGTTTGCTGCTTTCCTGCTGACACTGGGGTTTGTGGAGGCCAAGTCAGATACGTCCCTGTTTATCTATCATCATGGAGCTGAGACTGCCTATCTGCTGCTCTACGTTGATGATATTGTCCTCACAGCCTCCAGTCCGTCCTTACTCAGCCGTGTCATCGCCTCTCTTCAGCAGGAGTTTGCTCTGAAGGATCTTGGTGTGTTCCACCACTTCCTCGGGGTCACTGTTGAGCCTCGCCCCACCGGCCTTCTCCTTCACCAGCGGCAGTGCACTCTTGATATCCTGGAGCGTGCTGGGATGACTAACTGCAAGCCCTGCTCTACTCCAGTTGACACACAGGGCAAGCTGTCAGAGGCCGTGGGAACCACCGTGGCAGACCCCACTACTTACCGGAGTCTTGCAGGTGTCCTTCAATACCTCACCTTCACCAGGCCAGACATCACCTATGCAGTGCAGCAGATATGCCTTCACATGCATGATCCCCGAGAGCCTCACCTCACTGCGCTCAAGCGCCTCCTCCGCTACCTCTGCGGCACTGTCGACTACGGCTTACTCCTTCAGCGGTCTTCCTCCACCGAGCTCGTCGTCTACACTAACGCCGACTGGGCCGAGTGTCCGGACACTCGGCGCTCTACCTCCGGCTACGCTGTCTTTCTGAGCGGCAACCTGGTGTCCTGGTCGTCCAAGCGCCAGCCGGTGGTCTCCCGATCCAGTGCCGAGGCGGAGTACCGAGCTGTCGCTAACGGCGTGGCTGAGGCCTCCTGGCTCCGACAGCTCCTTGCCGAGCTCCACAACCCTCTCTCCCGGAGCACGCTGGTCTACTGCGACAACGTCAGTGCGGTGTACCTCTCCACCAACCCCGTGCAGCACCAACGGACCAAGCATGTGGAGATCGACCTACACTTTGTCCGTGATCGGGTTGCCATCGACGATGTTCGGGTCCTCCACGTCCCGACCACCTCCCAGTTTGCCGACATCTTCACCAAGGGCCTCCCGTCATCGACCTTCACCGAGTTTCGCTCCAGCCTCAACATCATTGGTGGCTAGTTGCGTCTGTGGGGGGGCTCGTGTGTGCGCTTCTTTTCATGTCCAGTCTGTAACTCCGCTGCGCCGGTAGTTCAGACTGCGGGGGGTGTTGGAGTATGAGAGTATGAGTATATTAGGCCCATGAGGCCCATGTATGACTAATATATATTGCTACCCTTCCAGGGTTAGCCTAAGTAATGGATTCTCACAACTCTAGCAGGACTGACCTAATCTATGCTTTTGGTACAGATTATGCTTCTATATTTCGTTATTACCAACATGAAGCTAAAACTCTGAAGTTTACTTTCTTCTAGTAGTTTCTGTGTCCTGAAGACCAGCAGCTCCACGCATCATTAGAAGTCATAAGAAAATCATCAAAAATTTCCTTGCATTCGCATGTCCCCATGGTAGTTAGCCACTTGACTTGAAGGCACAGGTCAATGCGTTGTAAGCTTCCACGCATCGTCTGAATTTTTCTTCTGCTTCAGCCTGGAGAATGCAGATGTGTTCAGATTTAACATCTTTGATATATGGTTAAATAAATCACCGAAACAGAACCAAGCTATTGTTTTTGGCTATTTGTATGTTCAAATCCACAGTTTCAACAAATCAATTCAATCTATTTGGTATGTTGTGCATTTCGATTTGGCAATGTTAGAATAGGAAGGTGCGGGAGCCTATCTGGACTGTCCGGCTAGCGCCCTATTGGGCCCTGCGCCCCCATGGCTAGGATTGATATGATTGATCTATTATAGGCAAGGATCACCATTAATTGGTTCTGTTTCTACAAGCCAAACCCTTAGGACATCCTTGCCTATATAAGTGTACCTTGAGACCCTCCAGAATCAATCTATTATCCCCGCTTGTTTACAGGCAATGCATGCAAAACAGTTCCTTGAAGATAGCTATTGAAATAGCCACTAAACTTCAGTACCAATCACCAGAATCACACAATGCAAGGATAACACACATACTATGGTTTGCCCTCAAAAACACACATACTATGGCACAAACCTGTGAAGGCCCTTGATGTTTGTCGGGGTGCCACTTGAGAGCAGATGCACGAAAACTACAGAAACACCATGTTGAGAAAGAATCAATTAGCAACCTTGTGACAATGAAGCCCTGCAAGCGCAATGTGCTGTTGTAGGAAATGTTTAAATGACTCACGCAGCCTTAATATGATCCAGATTTAAGGGGCCTAAAACTGGCAACCCGAGAGAGATCCTATAGCTTCGCAGATCATCATGGCCTGACTCCTCTTCCTCGTCGACATCACTTTCGTTCCAGAACTTTTCCTTTGATTTGGCAGACTGAGATTCCTCCCTCCATTGAAAACCACTAGGATTACTACCAAGGCCGTCATTCTCCCCAGGCCAGTACCATGTAAAAGATTTCTTACCACCATAGGTACCATATGGTGTGTCTGTGCATTCATCATCATCATCATCATAGCTTTTCCAGTTCTGCCCACCTAGGTTAATCATCAATGCGCACTTCTTGTCATCCAAATATACAGAAAATAATTTGGAGGTAACAGCAGATCATGAAATGTAAACTTATCCATAATAACAAAAGGTACACAGCAAATATGCTAGGGATGATCATCCAGATGTATTAATGTCACTATGACATATAGAATCCACATTTTAAGTAAATAGTGGAGCAAAAATCATGAGAAGGCAATGTTCACATGGAAATGTTAATGCAGAACAAATGCAACCAATGCATATGTAAAAGGTTGGCAGAGCACTCATGTTTGTATACTTTAGTATCCATTCGTCAGTCTAGTATTCTAGATGATTGAAAACATAGAATTGAGTTGTACAAAAGAGCACAAGCATTTAAAATTCAAAAAGTCATTCAAGGTAAACGATTTGAAAGAGCTTACGCTTATTTTTTCCATAGGGATTTTTTCCTGGAGTAGAGCGCTGGACCTTTGATCTGCTACTACCTTTCTGCTTTCTCATCTGTTTGCTACTGCTTTCCTGTAGAGAACATCGATACGCATTTGAAGCAATCCATTTTCACAGGGGGGATATGTTTCCGAAGAAATAAAAGAGAACAAGTCAATCACATGTATTTACTGGACTGTGGTACAACTATAGAGTCAGAAGAATTCACATGTTCAGGACTGGTACACCTAGAGTCAGAAGAATTCACATGTCCAGTTATACCGGGACAACGCATTGAAACGGGGTGGAGAATACAGCTCCAGAAGCTAAGCCCATTAGCGGAATTGCTTAGAGACAAGCTCACAAGTCTGCACGTAGAGAGAAATCCACGAGTAGGAAAATGGTCACCAAGACAATACCTGACATGGGCTGCCATTGAGCAGAAGGTTCTTGAGGGCGCTCTTTGCATCCCCACGCTTTTCACGGACGGCGAAACGGATACGAGGCTGCCCAAAATAACCGTTAGGTTCCAAACGATTCATGAAAAGCTGATGCCACGGTGCATTGCAAGCGGTTCAGGAGCGATGATTTCAGCTTTGGGTCGCATTGGGCTGGGTCTTGTTAGTCAAGAACTTATAGTTCCATACACAAGACAAGAAACTAAACGTGCCGTAACTTTTATTCAACTGCTCGTTAAGAATTCCAAATATATCTGAACTAACAGCTCGCAGAGTGATAGCGTGCAACATGACACACGCACATTTTGTTTAGGAGGAGGAAATGCAAGCTAAATCCATTGTCTAGTCTACTGACAGTTTGATACTGAAAACTGAAATTCCAGGGATGGTGTGCTGACACGGAAGGTTTTGCGTCGCGGTTGTTTAGCTTCCTAGACAGACTCAATCCAACTTGCATCTACTGGTGAGGAACCAAATCGAGTAAGTGAATATGCACGGTGGGGATGAGGTTATTAGGTAGGGGCTTACCGTGGATTTGGAGAGCGCTGGGGCGGAGGAGTGGAAGGCAGATGCCGCCCACGCCGCCGCCGCCGCCGCCGCGCCCCTCCGTGCGGCCGCTGCTGTCAGCATCCCCTCCGGCCCTCCCTTGCTTGCGGCTCGCGGCGGCGGCGCACGGCGACAGGGAAGAAAGGAGAGCGATCCCCTCTCTTAACCTTTCTTCTTCTGTAATGCTAATACACATCGATCGGGCCGCACACTTTTGATCCAACGGCTGGAGGCAAGTGTTTGCAGAAAAGCCCCTCACGATCAATTATTTTTGCGAAGAAGCTCTGAAATGGAGCACGCAGGGCGTCTCTCTTCTTGGAGGAAAGAATAACAACATGTCACATGGGACACTAATGGGTTATTTGGATCTCATGTCTTATGAAAGAGCGTTACTAGTGTTTAGGGTTTAGGGTTTAGGGTCCGGACGTCCGAGCCGCTTCGAAATATCAGATGCCTCCGGTCCTTCGTGCGGGAGGCCACGCCGCATACGAAAAGGAGTATGTGCCGTGTGCCGCCTGTTTTCGCGCGCCCCACCGCGTGGACCTCACGCTACGTACTGTCCTACCATCGCGCTCGCTCTGTTTCGCCTGACCACCACGCCCGCAGCTACAGCTGTAGCAGGTGGGTCCCGTTGCAACATGTCCAACATCAGATTTACTTTTGCAACGCCCAGATAAAACACTTACAACAGACGTCCGAGAAAACTGAAATACTTGTAACATATGTCTGAAACACTTGTAAAACACCAAACAAAAACTTGAAAACACGTGTGTAGCCATAGCAAAAATATATGCAACATCCAGATGAAACATTTACAACATACGTATGAAACACTTGAAACATACGCTTGCAACATGCATGTGTATGCAACATACAGATCTACTTTTGTAACATCCAGATAAAACACTTACAACATACGTCTGAAACTGATGTAACATTTGGAACATACACTTGAAACATGCGTGTATAGTCATTGCAACATGTGCAACATTTCGATATATTTTTGCAACATCGATATAAAACACTTGCAACAAACCTCTGAAACATCTAAAACACTTGAAACATAGGCTTGCAACATGCACTTTCAGTGCAATGTCACTTTGCTGCTTGGACGAATGGAGACCCGGCGGCGCGGAGGTCAACGGCGGCGCGTGGAGCTCGCCGGCGTGGCGGCGTCACACGAAGGTCCCTCCCCTCGCCTACTTGCTGGAGCATCCGTCGTGGAGCCTCGGCGGCTCGGAGGAGCGGCCACGGCGAGTGGACAGCGTGGTGGAGATGGGCGGCATGGTGGAGCGCGGAGTGGGGAAGGCGGGTGGCACAGTGGAGGCGGAGTAGGGAAGACTTACAACACGGTGGAGCGAGCGGACGGCGCGGTAGAGAGTGGGGAAATTTCCAAGAAGCCGCGTTCGTGCGTTCGGATGCCCTGACCCAACATTACCGTTTATGAAAACTAGATTTTATAGAACAAGTTTGAGCTCAACAACTAGCAATACAATGTTTGGATGCGCTAACTAACTTGGGATTATCTAAAACAAAGTTCTCCACAGCCTAGAAAAGTGAGGCTTAACAAAAAAAAAACAAATTTGTTTTATGATTTCTTAGAGAACTGGCTTACGTACAATATCTCAATTGCCAACATCCAACAAATCTAGCAATCATTCTACATGGTGGGTACAAGCCGGCAATGGTGCATATAAATTAATTAACTATTTAAGAGAGTCTTTCTAAATCTCACTCTCTAAATCATCATTTAGAGATCCCTTTACATAAAAATTGCTTGCTATATCATTTCACTCTCCAACAACTTTTCTATATCTCATGCGTACTCTAGAAAGTCATTCTCGTCTTGTATTTTTGCCTAGCGAAAAATCCAGAATGGAAGATGACTATATTTGGATGACCATTTAGAGAAGCTGTTGGACGGTAATTTTTCACCAAAATATCTATTCTTGGCATTTAGAAATGATACGGAGAGTCTGGGAGATGCTCTTAGGTGAGAGAAAGTGCTATCCCTGCTCCGGTGGTCGGTGGAGTGTCGCCTCCTGCCCTCCTCTATTCCCAAACAAAGAAGAAATATTCAAACACGGAGTAAAACACTAGCCAACAGCGTTTTTTTTTTGTCTCCTTTGCGTTCAAAAAAAATATTCTCCCGAAATTCCAAATAAACCATGTTTTACTAAAACTAGCTTCTGATTAGAAGGTCTAAACAACACGTGCCAAATTTGGACAAGTCAAGCTTTTGACTGCCATTTAACCTGTTACCACAACTTGCGTAACACATAGATGAGACACCCTCGGTAGAGATCACCTGCTATCCTCCATGATTCAGCCTATTCGTTTGGCTGTGGCTTATCGTAAACGATCGTAAATTTTCAGTCAGAATAGTATTTTTCTCTCACACAAACCAGCCAGCAGTACTTCTTCACGAACCAGCGACGATACGAACCAGCCAACTGAACAGGCCGATATGTGTAAGCTGTGCATTCGTCAGATCTAAACTTTCTAAATAACTCAACATAAACCTAGGTCCTATGACCTATCACTTATGCATAATGGCTCAAATAGTCAAAAGAAGCTGGCTATTTCAATAGCTCTCTCCCAGGAACTGTTTTGCATGCTTTGCAAAATCGAAATGCACAGCATATATACCAAATAGATTGAATTGATTTGTTGAAACTGCGGATTGAACATAAAAATAGCTAAAAAAATACTAGCTCGGTTCTTTTTGTTAATTTGTTTAACCAGATCAAAATCCTAAAGGCCTCTGTATTCTCCAAGCTGAAGCAGAGGAAAAATTCAGACGTTGCGTGGAGACATACGACGAACGAAGAGTTTTTGATGATTTTGAGATTTTCTTATGACTTCTACTGATGCGTGGAGCTGCTGGTCTTCAGGACACAGAAACTACTAGAAGTAAAGTTTAGAGTTTTGGATTCATGTTCATAACGAAATATAAAAGCATAATCTGTACCAAAAGCATAGATTGGGTCAGTCCAGCCAAATCTTATGAGAAAGCAAATTCAAGGGCTCATTTGTATGATGATCTGATTCCACCAACGCTGCAAGTGTAAAGCAAAACACTGTTCCACTGTGAGGCTTTGTCAAATTTGACGCTGCAAAACGTATCCTCGAGACTCCTGGAAATCTCAATCTTTCAGTGTCAGCGAATACTTTATTTGACATAAAATGCAGCAAATGCTACACTTGTAACACATGTTTTGTGGTGATTGAAAATCGAAACCAGGCTACCATTGTCGTATAATCATCTCCACACCATCCTTGTTTATATGTTAAGACTTGACAGTTGACAAACGCCGTATTGTATAGAAACCGGAAAACCCAGCCCATGTACAGGGCCATTCATACTTGCACGGATGCTCAGATTACAACGCTTTCAGAATAAATACAAAGCTATTGATAGCAGCAGCACAGTCAAAGCAATTTATAAAACTATCAGCTCTTACAGGTACAACCAATCAAGCCAAGCAAGTGACAACAACTCATCTCACAAACCAGGTGATACGACACAGCGTGCTCGCACATGGAGCCACAACATACAAAAGGGGAGCCTATCCCCAAGAGGACTCAGGTCCGATGAAAATAAACGTAGCATGCAAACCTGCCACACATATCTCGAGAAATGAAGGGCACATAACTTGAGACTAGGTGACGATGACGATGAGGAACTTGCGATACCTAGAAGCACTTCCTGTGAACAATGGCCGGGCCAGACTCATCATACTCCTCCTTTGATATCCACATCTGGTACATCAATGCCACATCATAACAGAATTCAGAAGTGTTTTCATTTCAGCCATATTATTATGAAGTTAAAAGAAATAAAGTGCAGCAGCTGAAAGTAATATAAACAACACACACCTGTTGGAAAGTGCTGAGCGAGGCTAGGATCGACCCTCCTATCCAGACACTGTACTTCCTTTCAGGTGGTGCAACGACCTTGATCTTCATGCTGCTTGGTGCAAGGGAAGTGATTCTCCTTGCTCATACGATCAGCGATACCCGGGAACATAGTTGAACCTCCACTGAGCACAATGTTGCCGTAGAGGTCCTTCCTGATATCCACGTCGCACTTCATGATTGAATTGTATGTTGTCTCATGGATTCCAGCAGCCTCCATACCAATCATGGACGGCTGGAAGAGGACCTCAGGGCACCTGAATCTCTCTGCACCGATGGTAATTACTTGACCATCAGGTAGTTCATAGCTCTTTTCGACTGAGGAGCTGTTCTTGGCAGTTTCCAACTCTTGCTCATAGTCAAGGGCTATGTATGCAAGCTTCTCCTTGATGTCCCTTACAATTTCTCGCTCAGCAGAGGTTGTGAAGGAGTAACCCCTCTCAGTGAGAATTTTCATGAGGGAGTCCGTGAGGTCCCGACCAGCAAGATCCAAACGAAGAATGGCATGAGGAAGGGCATATCCTTCGTAAATGGGCACAGTGTGGCTCACACCATCACCAGAGTCGAGAACAATACCTGTAGATTGAGAAAATAGAAAAGAGGAAACTTCAGACACACAGCGTAAACAATTAATTTTAGCTTCCATTATTTATTCTTGGTATATTAGCTGAGATACTTATTTTTTCCTGAATTCATATCACCGTACAGACTGAGGTGGTAACCACATATGCAGTGTATCTGAGTTGTGCAATCTCATGAGCAAGAATAGAAGATACATGGCGACATGATATGACCTTGACAATAACCTCAGATAAACACTAATGGAACCATAGAGGCATTATTAGTAGGAACCTGAAGCAACACCGGACTACAGGGAGAAGCAGGTCATACCAGTAGTACGCCCACTAGCATAGAGGGAGAGCACGGCTTGAATCGCAACGTACATGGCTGGAACATTGAAAGTCTCGAACATAATCTGGGTCATCTTCTCCCTGTTGGCCTTTGGGTTCAGAGGAGCTTCAGTGAGCAACACAGGGTGCTCCTCGGGGGCAACACGGAGCTCATTGTAGAAAGTGTGATGCCAGATTTTCTCCATGTCATCCCAGTTGCTCACAATACCGTGCTCAATCGGGTACTTGAGCGTGAGAATACCTCTCTTGGACTGTGCCTCGTCACCAACATACGCGTCCTTCTGTCCCATCCCTACCATGACACCAGTGTGACGAGGACGACCGACGATGCTCGGGAAAACAGCCCTTGGTGCATCGTCACCAGCAAAACCAGCCTATGAAGAGAGCCATTATTAGTGGCATATTTGGAAACAAACAAGGGAGATAATGTTTGTACAATAGGGGGGGGGGGGGGCGAGGGGGCGAGGGGGGGGGAGCACTGACCTTGACCATTCCGGTGCCATTGTCGCAGACAAGAGGCTGGATGTCCTCACCATCAGCCATTTCTACAGAACCGCTGCAGCTTGGCATATAAAGAGAATCCATCAGTGATATTTTTTTTTTCAATATATGATTGATTGAAAGGAACACTGGATTCGAATTCACATGCTAACTGAAAGCACTAAATCCAATTCTTAGTACAGAAAAAAGGTCACACAAAGAAAACAATTTATTCATGACTTGCAGCATCTCAAATTTGCAATCATATTCCAGTAAACTAATATGCGTGGAGGAAGTTTACTTCCGGACGAAAGACCAACTGCTCTTCACTGGAATCACGCCAACAACAACTTCCACTGACACCCCAGTTCAAGCATCCAGTTAGCTCAGACCAATTCGTAAAAAAAGACTAGCGAACTCTTCTACGCCAGATCCGAATGCAACTGTACCACACCCGTAACACTAGATCAGATCCGGATAACTAGATCAGATCCGGATGCAAGTACACAAATGGGAAGCGTAAGCTAGGGTTTGGGAGATCGGTTCCGCCCAGCACGAAGGGAAAGGAAGGGGGCAGGCGGCGAACCTGGTGATCTCCGGCGAAGGACGCGGCGGAGACCTGGGCACCAGGCGAAGGGCGGCGTCGGCGGTCTCGCCCAGTCGTCGCGAGGAGAGAGGGAGAGAGACTTGTGGCAGTCGGGGGCTGTGGTCTGTGAAGGGGAGGAGCAGAAGAACGTGGTCTCCTTGACTCCTCACGACTGTGGCTTAAAAAAATTAAAAAATAAACAGCTCTCAAAAAGGCACCAAACTGATTTTTGCGATGATTTTATACTCCTTATAAATTGAAGCGGTTCAAGGTGAAAATGGGAACCTTGAGGCTATAACTGTCGATCTGAAAATTGAAGCGGTTCAAAGTGATTTTTGCGATGATTTTTAGCCTGTTCGGTTGGCTGGTTCGTTTCGTTGCTGGTTCGTGAAGAAGTACTGCTGGCCGGTTTGTGTGAGAGAAAAATACTGTTCCGGTTGAAAATTTACGATCGTTTACGACAAGCCACAGCCAAACGAACAGGCTGTTTATACTCCTTATAAATGTTGTTGGCCGGTTCGTTTCGTTGCTGGTTCGTGAAGAAGTACTGCTGGCTGGTTTGTGTGAGAGAAAAATACTGTTCCGGTTGAAAATTTACGATCGTTTACGACAAGCCACAGTCAAACGAACAGGCTGTTTATACTCCTTATAAATGTTAAAATCAAAGACGACTAAAGTGGTTTTTTAAGATTTTCAAGACGAGTTTCACGTGTCAGAACATCTATACTTGTTTTTCTAATTGTTTTAAGCAACGTCATATGGTTTTTTTATCACGCCATCTATATCGAGCCCATCCTACCAGTAGGCTTCATTTCCTTCTATTCGTGTGTCCCCTTCCTTCATGCCTCTCACTGTAAGTCGACCCTAGTCACCCCATCCATCATCTTCGTCATCCTTCCATCTCTCTCACGGATCCTTATTACCCTTATCTTGAAGTGCCACCATGAGAAGCATGGCTAAAGATCGATGAGTAGCAGGTTGGAGTTGTGAAATGGAAGACCATCCTATGGCTTCTTTGTTGTCGCTGAGTGAAGTGAATAGCATATGAGGTCATTCATCATGGCTCTTATTTTTAGCTCTACCGCGTTATTGCAAGCTCATAGTAGTGGGTAATAGTGAGGGGGAGGGGCTAGGGAGTATGAATGATGTGTCCATCTAGTAGTGAGAGAAAAAGAGGGGGATGCATAGATGCATGAATAGAGTGGGAAGGATGCTTGCATGTTGGGTCTACATGTTACATTAGCAAAACTACCTTGGAAACATTTTGAAGTGTCACAGTGGGTAGTTTGTTTGATTTGGAGAGTCGATATAGCATATGATGTCGGATTTTTAGCAAAAACTTACCTTTAGATTACTTTGAATCGTTGTAGTAGATAATATGTCCCCTTCAGCAGTTCTAGGATTTAGTGGTGTATGATGTCTAGCTTTTGAGTTTATATAGGAGGGTGGGGTTGTTCAAATTATGAGACAAGTTCAGTATGATAAAATGGATTTTACTCTATATTTATCTTGGTAATATTTAGTTTTGTTTTTTTGGAAGTACTCATTAAAACTCATATGACGTATATAAAAATTGTATGAAATAGGTATTGTAAGTTAATTAAAAAATATCTACAATATATCCAAAATTTTGTTGATATATGTATGATACAATCTGGGTAGATGTAGAAGAACTTGAATTAAGGAGTATGCAAACATGAGTGAATTTGGAAATGCAAAGCTTGTTTTCGGAGCCCGCGGGGCATTTTAAAACCCGCCCCGCACTCAACCTGATTTGGGTCATGACCCTCAAACACTTGGGGCAAAAAGACACCCGCTCCCGCAGGGTCTGAAACTCACGGGGACCTGGCCCGATCTGCCCCCGTTGTTGTCCCTAGTTTGGACAAGCCAAAGCCAATCTATCGCCACCTCCCTCTCCGATCCGCACATGGCACTGATCCACGGCGAGATGGGTAGGCCAGAGCCAGATCCACTAGTGAACTAGGCCAGCTGGAGGCAAATGCATTGTTGTATGAGCTCAGATATGGCATGGATGACGAGATAGAGAACATCTCTCTCTCTCTCTCTCTCTCTCTCTCTCTCTCTCTCTCTCTCTCTCTCTCTCTTCCTATCCTCTCTCCCCCACCTCGCTCTATCTAACTCTCCTCAAGGTGAAGCTCAAATCTCCCAAGCTAAATGGTGGTGGTGGCAGGGGAGGAGTATGGAGTACGACAACAAATCATCTAGTGGTGGATGCAACAACAGTGAGAGTGAAAGCGGTGGAGTTGTTCATAATTAGGAAGAACCAGCCCAAAAGGATCACGTGTTCAAAGGTGGTGAGGGCATGATTGAAGGCAACGACGAGCCTCCGTCCATAGCGGGTTCAGCGGTGACATCCACGCATAGGCCCATTGGGTCTGCAGGCTCGCTCAACTAGGCATTTTTTATTTGTTGAATTTTATTTCTAGACTAGAGGTTGGGCGTTTAACCCGTTGTGTGTAAATCTTGATTTACACATGTGCTTTGACATAGGCGGTGTTCATATCCACCTATGGAAACTCAAGCTTTCCGCCACTAAAATATAGCATTGGATTGAATTAAAATATTAGTTTAGAGAGTTAATCAGGCATAGGTCATGCTTAATTAGGGCGGTAATTTGAGCTTTATACTTCTATTAATTATCCAAACCAAGGTGCCACATTGAAAATAAGGAAAATCACTTTTGGCATTTTGTGTGTGTATTATATATCATATATGGTGGGCATGTCACATATGGAAGCATTTCTAGGACATGTTTGGCGGGAATTTTTTGAAACCGATTTCACCCAAAAGGCAGAGAAGTCGGAGAAGCCAATTTTCGGTAGTTCCACTGGTATAGTTAAAAACACACCTTTTCCCCCTCTTGGGCTTCTTTCATAAAGTCATTTCTGAAACTAGCATTTAATATGACTTCACCTAAAAGGTTAAAGAAGCAAGAGTTGAAACCTATCAAAGAAGCCTTACCAAATAGTACCTAGTGCGACGATAGAGTTACGAATGCCAAGTTTAACACACCAGCGTTCATATAATCCGGCCTAGTGCACAATCGCCCTAGCTCAACTGGTTGGGGGTAATGCAGCCAACTATACTCCAGATTCAAGTCCTGCTCCCGATTTGAATTTTGGTGTCTTTTTTCTCTTCTTAATAATTAACAAAAAACCGCCGAATTCCTTCTAATAGGTTGGATCTTGTTTTTTATATATCTGGTTGGAGTAGATGTTGATAAATAAGGCATTTTCATATTTATTTTAATCCATAAAAATAACGCAATAAAAAAGAGAGTGAAGTCATGAATAAAAAGACAGAAATAATTCATGACAAATGTTAACAGGATGATAAGACAAATTATAGAGCCGAAACATATGTGAAACATTGTTTTACATAGCTGAAGCATCACAGACATGATCGTTTTACATAGTTGAAGCATCACAGATATGATCACAAATATAAAAGATGTGTTCTCAAATATTAAGATCATGATGATCACAAAATTAAAAGGAACCAGAAAACCAGTATTAGCATAATCATCCAAATCAACCAAACAGAGCATGTTGAATATGAAAGCAGTATTGCCTAGGAACATCATGATATTGATAATGAAACTCAGAAGAGGGTGAAGGAGATTATACCCTGCGGCGGAGCCGCTCGCACCAGGAAAAGCCATGGTGGTGCTTTGCTGTTGTAGTCGTCCCGCTCGATGCAGTGCAGAAAAGGACGCCGTGAAGAGGCACCGCTACAGGTTCACCAGCGAGTAGTCGTGCCACCACCGACACTCCCCAAAAACGTAATCGCCCGTCTTCACCCGAGCAGGTGAAGCCCACGACGGAGACACGTTCCGGAGGCCTACTCTTCCATCTCTGGTGCTCGCCGGAGGTGGAACGGGAAGAACTTGCGCTGCTGGAAGGTGGTGTATTTCGCCAAGAGAACTTAACCGAGAAGGGAGGATTTGATTTATAGGCAGAGGCCAGAAGACGAGAAGTCGACGGCACCGAGGGGTCACACCTCCCTTCTGCGGTGGAAGAGACGAAGACGGAGAGCCAGAAGTCACGGGAGTTAACCTCCAATCAATTCGTCACAGGAAACGGAAATGGAGTTTCAAAAATAAAGGCCTCGCCCGCCCGTCCGCTCGCTCGCCGCCGCCCGCCCGCCCGCCCGCCCGCCTGCCTGCCTCGCCTCGCCTCGCCACGCCACGCCCACGCCCACGCCCACGCGCACGGGCACGGGCTCGGGCCGGGCGGCGGCGGCGGCGCGCGCACGCGCGCGTGTGGCATCCAGGTGATTTACTTTTACTTCTCAAATAGATCGATCAATGATCAAGTATTTAAGTAGAGTCGCCTCTCGATTAAATTCCCATATGGTATAAAACCATTAATGTACATGTACGGACCATAGAGTTTAATAGAGATATTAAATAAATGGGCCAAGCCCATAATATCTAACAATCCCCACCAAACTCTAGGGTACGCAGTTTGAAATTCTCAGAACCACATTCCTTTTATATACCAGTGTTTCGATGGAGACTGTTAAGTTGAACATCCATCTAGAAAGCTAGCTACACTCATCCACAACTGAACAATGGACAGAACCTTGAATTGACAGTTTTGTGCGAGATGAGTTTCACATAACCTCTTAACTGATACTAGGCTGCCAAGTGCCTTCCCTCTATTTTGAAGCATATAAGTCACACTTCGAGGCCTTTTCATGAGCATCTAGAGATTACCCACATCTCATAGATTGTGACTAGCAATCGAGCTCATATAGGTGTGTTCCTTATAGGATGTTCTGTAGGACAACATCCCCGCTATACCAAGCCACTCGGATCACATTAAGAACTTAATCATCCTGCCTAACAGTATTAGAGAGACGGTGCATCTCCAACGAACTGAGCTATAATCTAAGGGGTCTCTCCCTCAGTCAATCAACAGCTTGTTCGCCATCCTAATTCACGGGATCTCCGATCACATAGGATAGGTTACCACTATTGATGGCTCTATGTGGGTCTCAAACCCAGTTCCCTCGACGCACCTTCTATCACATTGCGTGACAGACCCTTAGTGAATTGATCTGCCAGATTATTTGATGTATGGACATAGTCCAATGCAATTACTCCGGAGTTTCTCAGTTTTCTGACAGTCTTCAAACGTCTCTTCACATGCTTTGTGGACTTCATGTTATCCTTAGAACTGTTTACCTTAGTGATCACAGTTTGATTATCACAGTTCATGGAAATTGCTGGGATTGGTTTCTCAACAATCGGCAAATCCATCAGGAGATCACGGAGCCACTCTGCCTCAGCACTAGCGGTATCCAATGCGGTCAGTTCTGCTTCCATTGTAGACTTCGTTAAGATAGTCTGCTTGCAAGACTTCCAAGAAACAGCACCACCTCCAAGTAGAAACACGTATCCACTCGTGGCATACAGCTGATCCGCATCAGAAATCCAATTAGCATCACAATAACCCTCTAGTACCCTCGGATACCCGGAAAAGTGAATGCTGTAACTCATTGTCCCTTTCAAATAGCGCAACACTCTCTCAAGTGCATTCCAGTGAGTATCTCCCGGATTTGACACAAACCGGCTCAGTTTGCTTACAGCGAACGAGATATCAGGCCTGGTTGCGCTAGCTAGGTACATAAGAGAACCAATTATCTGTGAATATCTCAATTGGTCTCTTGCAATTCTATGATTCTTCCTCAAATGAATACTTGGATCGTACGGAGTAGGAGCAGGCGTACACTCATTGTACCTAAATCGGTTCAAGACCTTTTCCACATAGTGAGACTGCATAAGAGTTACCCCACCATTTCCTTCCTCCCTTGAAAGCTTAATGTTGAGAATAACATCAGCCTCTCCCAAGTCTTTCATCTCAAAGTTACTCGACAAAAAATCTTTTACTTCTTTAATCACATTTAGATTGTTGCCAAATATTAATATATCATCCACATATAAGCATAGTATCACACCATCACCACCACCAAACCGATAATATACACATTTATCAGCTTCATTCACAACAAAGCCGGCTGATGTTAAAGTTTTATCAAACTTCTCATGCCACTGCTTGGGGGCTTGCTTTAGGCCGTACAGGGACTTCAATAACTTACAAACTTTACCCTCTTGACCATTTGCAATAAACCCATCAGGCTGATCCATGTAGATCTCTTCCTCAAGCTCTCCATTTAGGAAGGCTGTCTTGACATCCATCTGATGAATGAAAAGACCATGTGAGGCAGCCAGGGATAGCAACACACGAATGGTCGTCAATCGAGCAACAGGTGAGTAAGTATCAAAGTAATCTTCACCTTCCTTCTGTGTATAACCCTTAGCAACAAGCCTAGCTTTGTACTTCTCAATTGTACCATCAGGCCTCAGCTTCTTTTTAAACACCCATTTACAGCCCACAGGTTTGCAACCAAATGGACGATCAACCACTTCCCACGTCCCATTGGACATAATGGAGTCCATCTCACTTTGCACTGCCTCCTTCCATATGTCAGAATCAGGAGAAGAGTATGCCTCAGAAATGGTTGTGGGAGTGTCATCCACGAGATATATAATAAAGTCTTCTCCAAAGGATTTTGCAACTCTTTGCCTCTTACTCCTTCGAGTGACAGTATTATCATCCTCCTTAGGATTTTGCTCAAGCTCATGGGTGTTATCATCAGCGTGTATATTTGATTCATGAAGTTCAGGAATAGGATCATGACTAGACATGCTAGATGCACCTATTTTTATTGGAAATTCATTCTCAAAGAACGTGGCATCTCTAGACTCCATGACCGTTCCAACAGCCATATCAGGAGCACTAGAATTTATTATTAAAAAACGATAGCCCACACTATGAATGGCATAGCCTAAGAAAACACAATCTATAGTTTTTGGTCTAAGCTTTCGCTTTTTGTTTATTGGCACGTTCACTTTGGCCAAACAACCCCAAACGCGAAGATAAGAAATATTTAATCTCTTTTTCTCCCAATCCTCAAATGGAGTGATTTCTTTGTTCTTTGTGGGCACTCTATTTAGGACATGATTCGCAGTTAAAATTGCCTCACCCCACCATTCCTTAGATAAACCAGCTGTCTCCAACATGGCATTCACCAAGTCAGTTAGAGTGCGGTTCTTTCTTTCAGCAATCCCATTGGATTGTGGTGAGTATGGAGGTGTCCTCTCATGAATTATACCGTGCACCGCGCAAAACTCAGAAAATTCATTAGAGAAATATTCTCCCCCGCGATCGGACCGCAACTGTTTGATATGCTTTTCAAGTTGATTCTCAGCCTCAGCTTTAAAGGTTTTAAAATAATGTAATGCCTCATCTTTTGTTTTAATTAGGTACACATAGCAATATCGAGTGCAATCATCTATGAACGTTATGAAGTATCTCTTACCACCTTTTGTCAAAATTCCGTTCATTTCACAAATATCGGAATGGATGAGATCAAGTGGTGCCAACTCTCTCGCCACAGCTGCCTTGTGAGGCTTGCGAGGTTGTTTTGCCTCAACGCATGTATGACATTTGGAGCTTTTGGCAACGTCAAATTTAGGAATTAAATTCAAACCAGCTAAGCGGGACATGCAACCAAGATTAACATGACATAATCGAGAATGCCAAACATTCATCTCAACATTAACGTTATTAACGACATTATTCACTGCAAGAGGTAAAGTATCAACCAAAGACAAGCGGAACAAGCCTCCGCTCTCATAGCCTTTTCCAACAAAGGTTCCATACTTTGACATAACACATTTATTTGACTCAAACATAAGTTTAAAACCGTCTCGACATAGCAGAGAGCCACTAATAAGATTTTTCCTTATTGAGGGGACATGATGCACGTTCTTGAGTTGCACGGTCTTCCCCGAAGTAAGCTTCAGATCCACCGTACCAACACCATGAACACCAGCACGCGCGCCATTCCCCATCAGCAAGGCTCCACTCCTCCCGACCTGGTAAAAAGAAAACAAGGACTTATCAGCACACACATGTATATTTGCACCTGTATCAACCCACCAATCAGGTGAGGAACAAACTGTAAATGCAGATAAATTACCATACCCAGCAGCGTCTGCATCAGTCTCAATGGTGTTGACTGTCTTCGTCTTTGGTGGGGGCTTCCACTTAGCCTCAGGACACTCTCTAGAAAAGTGCCCAGTGTTCCCACAAGTGAAGCAGTTCATTTTTGCCTTGTCTAATCCCATCTTCTTATTATTACCTTTCTTGAAGAAGGTAGTGGATTTCTGCTTAAGCTCCTGCTGGGGCTTCTTCTTTTGTGGCTTAGGACGAAACTTTTGCACCACATGTGCACTAGTAGTCGCCTCACCATTCCCGCCCTTGCTCTTTCCCTTAACATCCTTTGCTCTTGCCTTGTCATCAACATCAAGAGTGCCAACAAGTTCAACAATGCTAAACTGCTGCCTCTTGTGTTTCAAGGTAGTAGCAAAATCAGTCCAGGAAGGTGGCAGCTTAGCAATAATGCAACCTGCCACGAACCTGTCAGGGAGAGGACAGCCGTACAGCTCCAATTCCTTCACCAGTCCCTGTATCTCATGAGCCTGTTCGACTACAAGACGGTTATCAACCATCTTGTAGTCATGGAACTGCTCCATGATGTACAGCTCAGAACCGGCGTCGGAAAGACCGTACCGGGCCTCAAGGGCTTCCCACACAGCTCTGCCAGTCGGGAGTGGTATGTAGGCATCAACCAGAGAATCATTGATGATGCTCAACAGTGCAGCCTTGCACATGGTCTCAGCATGTCCCCAAGCCTGCTCATCCTCATCGGATCTCACAGTAGCAGGCTGCTCATTGAGCACATGACCACAGCGCATGGCCGACAACCACAGAAGGGCTTTCTCACGCCACCTCTTGTAGTGAGTGCCCTCAAACGGCGTAGGCTTTAGCATGCCCGCAAAGCCAACAGATGAAAATGGCCTGAAATTACGTTTTTGGATTGTTGATAAATAAGGCATTTTCATATTTATTTTAATCCATAAAAATAACGCAATAAAAAAGAGAGTGAAGTCATGAATAAAAAGACAGAAACAATTCATGACAAATGTTAACAGGATGATAAGACAAATTATAGAGCCGAAACATATGTGAAACATTGTTTTACATAGCGGAAGCATCATAGACATAATCGTTTTACATAGTTGAAGCATCACAGATATGATCACAAATATAAAAGATGTGTTCTCAAATATTAAGATCATGATGATCACAAAATTAAAAGGAACCAGAAAACCAGTACTAGCATAATCATCCAAATCAACCAAACAGAGCATGTTGAATATGAAAGCAGTATTGCCTAGGAACATCATGATATTGATAATGAAACTCAGAAGAGGGTGAAGGAGATTATACCCTGCGGCGGAGCCGCTCGCACCAGGAAAAGCCATGGTGGTGCTTTGCTGTTGTAGTCGTCCCGCTCGATGCAGTGTAGAAAAGGACGCCGTGAAGAGGCACCGCTACAGGTTCACCAGCGAGTAGTCGTGCCACCACCGACACTCCCCAAAAACGTAATCGCCCGTCTTCACCCGAGCAGGTGAAGCCCACGACGGAGACACGTTCTGGAGGCCTACTCTTCCATCTCTGGTGCTCGCCGGAGGTGGAACGGGAAGAACTTGCGCTGCTGAAAGGTGGTGTATTTCGCCAAGAGAACTTAACCGAGAAGGAAGGATTTGATTTATAGGCAGAGGCCAGAAGACGAGAAGTCGACGGCACCGAGGGGTCACACCTCCCTTCTGCGGTGGAAGAGACGAAGACAGAGAGCCAGAAGTCACGGGAGTTAACCTCCAATCAATTCGTCACAGGAAACGGAAATGGAGTTTCAAAAATAAAGGCCTCGCCCGCCCGTCCGCTCGCTCGCCGCCGCCCGCCTGCCCGCCTCGCCACGCCCACGCCCATGGGCCGGGCGGCGGCGGCGGCGGCGCGCGCGCGCGTGTGGCATCCAGGTGATTTTCTTTTACTTCTCAAATAGATCGATCAATGATCAAGTATTTAAGTAGAGTCGCCTCTCGATTAAATTCCCATATGGTATAAAACCATTAATGTATATGTACGCACCATAGAGTTTAATAGAGATATTAAATAAATGGGCCAAGCCCATAATATCTAACAGTAGAGGGCATGAGATTACTTCTATCATCTTTAAGGATTTTTTTATAGACGCAGACAAGTGTACATGCACCCAAACTCACTTTACCCATACGAGCATCATCTTAAAGGATTTTTCTGAATCATATTACCGATGCAGACAATTATACATACATACATACACACTTGCTCAAGCCATAGGAGCACCTCTGCAAAACTAGGACTAGGCTGACAGATCTTAAGATTAACAAAGTTATTACAGACGTCTCGCTATCAACGAATATGCCGCCATGCCTACCACAAATCTACTCATATGAACACATTTTAAAGACTAAGACTGAGTCGATAGATCTCGAAATTGATGTGTCACTGTAGACTTGTCGTTATTGCCGGACACGTTGCCACACCTACCAATAAAAAAACAACACAATTAAATCTTAGAATAAATCTAAAAAAAAATACAAGCATCCACGTCGAGTCAAAAACTACGTACCGCAAGAAATAATTCAACTAGCAGCTAAGGTACGTTCAGTTCGCTTTCTTAAAGTTTATATAACATACATATCGACATATATACATGCATGTCCATATACCATATTATGGCCATCATGTACGTTTCTTGCTTGGATGTTTTGACGTGTGTGTGTGTGTGTGTTGCGCGGGGTAGGAAGAGTTGGAACGTGTAACTAAATTAACTTGTTGCATTAACAAAAGGTTGTGGTACCAAATATGTAAAATTCTATTTGCTGTTGAAAGCACACTGCCAAAGCATGAAACAGCAAAACGAAAGTGAACATGTACATGTAGGCTGGGAGCTATTTTACTGTGTAGTCATTTCTAGCATCGATGTGAATGTCGCAAGCAGAAACTGTATGGAAATAGCATGACTAAGGCGTGTAACCAACAAATGGAAAGGAAAATAAGCATGTCTTTCCAAGTAACGGGGGGCTCCAGGCTTGGTATTTCGTGAAACACCAGATGCGATCACCGGATCAGTAATAACAACATGGTGCAGGTAGGGGCTGCAACCACCGCCTGTGGATACTCTCACAGTGTATCAGTTCCACAGGTGAACTGCATAACAATCTGCATTACTGCTGCTGGGAGTGGCGTCAATGCTGCCAATTGCGGAGTCCCTAGAAGAGTACGTGACTTCAGTTTGCAGTTTAGTAAAATAATGGAGTTTCTGGGGGGCACAATTCAGTTTAGTTTCAGTGAACATTTGTATGAAGGAGCAGTTGCAGTAGGCGAATATGTTAGTGCTAGGTTGGCAGCTATTCTATTGCCTAATCGTTATTTAGCGAAAAGTGACGAAGTGAATGTTGTTGGTACAAATCCCATGGAAATAGTATTGGTGGGTGTGATAATCAAGTAATTAGAATTTGGGAGTACTGGCTGAGGAATGGGATATTCCTGAGTCTGAAAACATTGTAATGGAGAGGTACAGAGGGCATATAAAAAAATATATATAAATGAGAGTATAACCCAAAATGTGGTCACTTAAAGAACAGGAGAAGGATGATATGCTGGCTGGTAACACAACTATTATAAGACCTAGGACGTTGTGTAGTGTTCTGCCACCAATCTAGAATTAACAAAGCTGCAGCTGGAATCACGAAGACTGTGCTCTCAAAGGAAATTGGTTTTATGAGGATAGCACTACAAAATTTTGATCATCTGTTGGCTGAGGTACAATTCTTGGATAGTCCCTGAATAAGCAGAATGAGAAGGTATTGATTTAGTTGCCGTGGACCTGGATGTGACCCAAAACGCATGTTACATGGTTTCCCTGAAGAGATATGGTTTGGAGCATACGAAACTTTCAAAGGCAAGGGGGCATATGGTTTGGAGCATACAAAACTTTCAAAGGCAAGGAACGACGAACATACCTAGTTAAACATAAAATTTTCAGCAATCCAGGAGTGTAGTAGGCTGTAGTAGTAGGAGATTAATTTATTGGAACATATATTTACATACTTAGTAGCAGTTAAAAGGATAAAGAGAGAGGGAAAGTTTATTTAAGGTATAATAGTGTTAGGTGTTATTTATCCAGGAATATCTGTTGCAGTTTTTTCACCAGTGTATGTATGAGCTTACACATGCGAAGGCTAGTGTTCTATTCGTCATCAGGAAAAGAGATTATAGGGAAGTTTACAGCCTAAGGCTCACCATTGAATATAGTAGGGAGATCATTGACTGAAACAATTGGGAATGTCAAAAAGTTGGGACCTACAAAATAATAATTTCAGTTAGAGGGGGGGGGAAAATTCCATGTTTGACATGACAAATTTTGGATTGTTAACAGGGGCAGGTACCTATGGAGCAGTGTAACGGATTCATCACACAATTAGGAACTTAAAAAATAGAACAGTAATGGGGAATTGCATGTAGGCTGTAGTACCTGCTGGATACAGTAGCTATCCGCTGATATGTCGTTTAAAATTTCAGAGTAGACAACATTATGTGTTTGATTTTCATATCCGTCAGAGCTATTTTCAATTAGTATCCGTAAGCCTCCAGGTGATGTAATGCAACATAAAGTTGGCAACACTGGAGTTGGCAGGTAGACGCCAACTATATCGAGTGTTTGTCCTTGGCTTCTATTTATTGTCATGGCATATGAGACACGGACTAGGAATTGTCGCCGCTTTATCTTGAAGGGCCACTTGGGATCAGACGAAGTAGTGACTACTCTTGGAATATAAGTCTTAGTTCCTTTAGCCTTTCCGGTAATTATCTGAGCTTCGATGATACAAATGTGTGAGTTGTGTCACTACGAGTCTAGTTCCATTGCATAAACCTTTTGAGGGTTTGAAATTTCTAAGTAACATTATGGGAACATCAATTTTAAGCTGCAGATGGTGGTCTGGAAGGCTGCTCATTGTAATAGTGTCGAGGAACTCCTGAGGATAAAGGGTTTCTAGAGTGCAATAGTTGGACGTTGGATCATCAATAGAGTCTGAGCTGTAGTATGACATCTCTTGAGTGGCTATATAGCTAATCATTTTTGCATTTATAGCAGCAGCCACCTCATTTGTTGGTGCTAATATTTCTCGTTTACATAGATAAGTGGGTAACTGGGAGTCCTCTGGAGGCGATCCGTACACAAAAGAAATCAAATTGTCAAGCGTTCTTTGTTCAGGTGGCAGTAAGAGGTTGTCTGGAATCAGAACCCATGATGTGTTGGGTAGGTCTGTAGGCCCGCTGCCCTGAGCTGTGCCATCTCCAACTGAGAGGAGCCACCTGGCAAAATTATCCAGCTCAATTCTTTTAGATTCCGAAAGGTTGGGGCATCTAAGTCTCATGTTTTCAGTCAGCTGAAGCACTTTGCAATTCCGCCATAAGTGAGATCGGGTGATTAATGCGGCCAAGATCTGTGTTTTTTTGGCTTTTGGAATAATTGGCAGGGTTTGTCGGAAATCGCTGCCAAGGACAACTGTTATACCACCAAACTGTTTTGCTGCTGCTTCATTGTTGTTGGATGACATGATATCTCTGAGTGCGCGGTCAAGTGCTTCGAAGCAGTGAGCCTGTGGTTGACAGGTGCCTCGTCCCATATAATCAGCGTTGTATGTTGTATCAATTCAGCCATCTGTGTGTTCCTTTTTATTGCACACACAGAGTGAGCTTGGATGTCTAGGGGGAGGTTGAAGCGTGAGTGTGGCGTTCGGCCTCCTGGGAGTAACAATGCTGCTATTCCCGAAGATGCAACTGCTAATGCTATCTTTCCCTTTGCTTCTGACACTGGTGAGCAAAGTGTTCCATAGAAAAATTTTGTCGGTTCCACCATATCCATAGACGAAAAAGGTTTGTCCTAAATCATTTGAGATTGAATGCTGTATGAGGTCATAAATATGCCTCTGTTCTGTATTGAGCTGACTGATGCACTGTTCTATTTGAGTGCCTGCATCACCTGTACCATAGGAAAGCTCTTCCATTATCAATCTGTTTGCAAGGATCTCAGAAGAGTTTGTATCTGGCTGGGGCAAATTGAAGTGATCTAGGCTGTATCCAGCGTGTCTAAGTAGCTTTTCTAGTTCATGTAAGACACAGGATTTGCTATGCTGTTGTATGATTGCTTCCGGTGCGTCCGGAGCCAGATGTTTTGCACGATATAACATGTCTTCCCCTATCACCTTCACATATTCATTAAATACTCTTGAGGGGCTCTTTGACTTCACAGAAAAGCAACAATGTGACAAAAAGCTGTCTTAATTGGCATGGAAATGCCCAACGCGCTGCATCGGACTTCGGACATGGCGTGGAACCACTCCTGGCCATTGCCAAGCAGGCCCAGCGCGTCACATGCAGCACGAAATGTTGGGTGCTGATGCCCAGCAACGTTCCGTATTTCAGAAAAGCATCGTGGTCCTTTGACTATGTGGAGCAGCATTCGTAAGTAAAATCTCTCCCCTTGATTGGGAATTTGGGAGCAACGTTAGCAAGACGGCCAACCTTGGCATGGTTATTGCGACGTCTATCCCAGAATTTGCCATCTTGATGCCATGTCCAGTGTTCAGGGAATTCTACGCAAGTGTGCTATCGAGCTTGTGGGTGTTGTTGGTTGGCATCTAACCATGCTGTTAGTTTAGTGATGAGCTTAGATGGATAGTTAATTACTTGATCAAGATAGTCGTCCTCTGTGTACAACACACCATTTCATTTTGTAGAGGAAGGTGGACAGGAAGTCGCTCCACAGCTGGATCAGTGTAGTGTATGTCAAACTGAAGTAGTCGCCATGTAGCATCATTAGGAGTTACACATCTGCAGTCCAGGTATTCGTTAATCTCATTAAACATCGCAGCGGCATTGTCAGAGGTACCTCTCTTTCTCTGGAGCGTAGCTTTAGCAGAATCGGGGCCTTTGTTTGTGTACTTGAATAGATATCTCTCCATTCCATTGCGATCGACACTCTCGACATTTATATGTGCTTGGTATTTGACCAATAGGTCTACATTATGTGGCACTACAAATGTGTTGTCCACCTGAACTCCGTTTTTGTGGGCAGTGATACCATTATTTGGGCGAGCATAATTAACGTAACTGTTGGGTAGCACTGTCGTCTGTTCACAAAATTTTTTTGGTAGAATTTGTCGCATTTTCCATTGTTCACGCAAGGAGAGGAGGGTTGTACAGATCCGCAGGGGCCATGAATCATGAACTTTGACACTGCCTCGAAACCCGTGGCATCAGTAGTTGGATCTGGAAGCTACGCTGATATGAATGCATCTATCTGAGCAGCTTCGAGAGGACTATCCTTTCTAAGCCAGAGTATGAGGTGTACATGTGTATACGACCGTAGAAATGAACGGGTAGCAAAAATTAGGGGCATCGGAGTTTAAAGGGAAGTGCATTTCATCAGTGGAGTGGAGTAACAATGTTATGTTTAGGATGGAATGATAAGGTATTAGTGAAGGACCGAAAAGGCGACCAGAGGGGGAGTGAATGGGAGCCGTAAAATTTCTCGTGAGACTTTTTCGATCGCTGTCCCAAAACACCACCAAGCACAAACGAGTTCCGGAGCTCAAATATCCAAGCCAACTAGTGACAAAAGTACCCACTAAAATTCCTCAGAACAGTAGAAAGCCAACGCAGCAGACGAAACACAAAATGGAGCTCAAACAACTAAGCTACAGAAGAAGAAGCAAGCTCTAAAAATAGACCAACATTTGGGTTGCTAACAAAAACAACCATGAGCTCACTGTAGGAAATATGATCAATCACTTGTACTTGACTTGAAATAAATAAATGACCATACAGTGATTACTCCTTGTAGCTGAGGCTGACAACACAATAATAGATGGAGAAGCAAGAGTCACGATCAAGGCAAGCACTTGAGCTCACTGTAGGAAATATGATCAATCACTTGTACTTGACTTGAAATAAATAAATGACCATACAGTAATTACTTCTTGTAGCTGAGGCTGACAACACAATAATAGATGGAGAAACAAAAGTCACGATCAAGGCAAGCACTTGCTGCTAGACAGAACCTACAAATTTCAGTTGATCTGCACAGAGAAGAAATGCAAGCAGCTGTTGCTCTGCGGGGTATTTGCACCTGAAATTCATGGCAAGCAACTGCTCGATGACACACCTGCAAGACCGAGCAGTAGAGGCAAGTAGCCCTGACGAGAAACTGATTCCCAGAACGAACACAGAAAGAGAGACCGAACACCCAGGCGCTCACAGCAACAGACTGCACCAGTGTCCTCGCAGCATGCTCGACCGGTGATTCAATGAAACCAGAGATGTGCTGGAAGCAGCTACAGGGACAAGCAGGGTCTGCGCTGCTCCCCTCACCAGATTGAAGTGTCGACCTGAAGGCAGAGTAGGAAGAACAAAACGAGCAGGCCGAGCGTTACGAACAGAAAGGATCAGTGAGCTATTCCCGAGAAATCATCGCTCAATTTCAACTGTAACTCTGAAAATCAAAGAGATTTGAGCAAGAACGAGTTTTCCCCCAAAAAAGAAAATCGGCTTGGATCTTGATGCACAAGTGGAATTGATTCAAATCACTTGGTAGAATTGTTCATCACTCGTCAAAGCATCAACTGGACCAAACAAATCACACAGAAAAACACAAATCAAGAAGGGGAAACTGGTGAACAGTAACTCGCGAAAAAGAAAAACACGAACACAAACACACATCAGGTTTCCACATCCAGAGGACAAAAAGAGGTTAGGGCCTCCATTCCCAGTACCAAATCACACCAAAATATATCACGAATTTTTAGTTCATGGGACCTCTCTCAAGAGTGCTTAGAAGAAGAAACCCTAGGTGGAAGGAGGGAATGAGAGAATGGGAGAGAGGTGAGGGAGATGGGGGCTCCCTCATCCTATTTAACAGGGCTATTACACATTCCCAGTTTTGCCCCTGGATACAAACGAGTTGAACCGCTAAGCCCAATGACGTTGTTGTCCAACCCGGTGTAATCTTGATCCGACGGCCACCGCGCCTTCTCATCAGTAGCTTCGCCTCGACGCGAACTCCCCGATGCCGCCACGTGCCGTCCGTCCCTCCTCGGAACCTCCGCCCGGGTTTTGAGGCCCAAACCCGTAAACCGTCCATCTGATGGTTTTGAGGTCCAAACCATCAAACCGTCCACGAGTAGCGTACTCCATACGCGTCCCCCGCCATCCGACGCGTGTCACCGCCGTCCTCGACCGACTGGCCCGCCAAGTCCTCCTGAGCCTCGCTCGACTCACGCGTCCGCCGTCTTGACCAGGTCAACACCGTCACTCCATGTCTTCTTGCACTTGTCGATGTCCCAAGTGTCAGCCACCGCGGCTAGTCACCCGACCTCTGGGTCCCTCGGTCTAAGCCTCACGTCCGTCCTTCACCGCTCCCGGTCTGTTGGCACGGCACGTCCTCCTTGACCTTCACCTCGTCGTCGACCACCGCATCCGAGCTCCACACCTGCACAACACAAGCCAAAAGACATGTCGCACACATAGCTTTCGCCATGGTAGGGTTAGTCACCACTCAACCTACTTCGTGGATCACATTGACAATCACTCATCACAAAACAAACACACAAGGGTACTTGTCAACCTTGTGTTCGCAATCTCCCCCTTGATGAGTGCATTGTCAACACCAATACACGAACAGCTTGAGCAAAAGAAAAAGAAGAAGAGAAAAGAAAGAACTCACCCAAATGACCAAAAGCCAAAGAAAAGCCAAGAACCGGGTCATTTGAAAATGAGCAAAACTTGGTCCCCAAAGACATGGGCAACGGCTCGACGCAACCAAGTGAAACAAAGCTAGCCCTCAAGAAGAGGCAATGGGCTCAACACCACTAGCAAAGCTCGAAAAACCAAAAAACTGCTAGACCCTCTAGAAGAGGCAAAGGCTCAACACATCTAGCAAAACACCTCAAATGCAACTCCCCCTGAACAAGTGCAATCTCTCTCAGATGAATGCATATCTCTCAACTTTAAGTGAAATTGGAAGTTTCTTCCCCTTGTGTCATTGTGAGTGTGGAAAACTTCTCCCCCTTGTTGACACATGCACTTATCAAGCTAGAGCCCAAAGATTGCATCTCCCCCTCAAATCATGCTATGAATGCAGAAATGCACGAATGCAGAAGCTTCAAGATTATAGTAAGTAGATTGAAAAGAGGCTCTAGTTGATGCTGTCATTTATATATAGCAACACATACAAGTGCTAGCAAATGCTCAAATTGACCAAATGAGACGAAATATGGCATTTAAGCAATTTTGATCAAGTTTGAGCAATTTTAAAAGAGGGTTCACCACCAAGGGAGCACATAGCAAAAGTAGACAGGAGATCGACCTTGTGCTACACATGTATGCAAAGTGAACTACCCCAAACAAAGTTCACACGTCATGTCATGAGACAAACTTGTGGTTTGATCAAATTTTAGACACCAATTAAAATTTATCGGAGTTATGCAGCTTATTACCAAAGTTTGTCAGACAAGTGTGTGCGGGAGGTTATCTGTGCCATCAAAACCTGACTTAGCGACCATGTCAAGCCTATGCCAAAGACAATCAGAAGCTTAAGACAATGATCTCGGTATCCATTACAGAGCTCAAGTTCACCAATGAGTGCAATTTGGAGTTGTCTCGATACTCTGACATAGGATAGTACAGACCCATCCCGATCTTTTCAAATCACTTAGTTTGATTTTCAAGTTTTCGCACAAATTCAAGTTTCTCAAGCAAGTGTGTAACTCAAGGTATGAGCCGTAGCAACTAAGCATATATATGAAGCAAGTAAAAGATCTTGACACATTCTACACATGCTAGTGCCACAAGTAGTGGTGAACACATTTCATGTTTCAATAAGTTTTAATCAAGTTCACAGTTTAGAAAACAAGCTTAGCTCATAACATGCATCAATTGATCAAGAGGAGCCTAAGCCAAAAGCACATCATGTATATCCATAACATCCCCAACAAGAGCATAGTGTCAATCTAGCTACTATAAGGATGAAGCTCAGGATGCAATATGATACATGATGATATGATATGCAAGTATGATATAAAAACAAAAACAAAGGCTAAACTACAAAGAAAAGCAAAACTAGAATACAACAACCAAAGTTTCCCTCCTCTAAAAAGGAAACAAACTCCAAGCTCCCCTCGCAAGCGAGCAAACTGGGCTTGGTCAAGTGGTTTGGTGAAGATATCTGCGAGCTGGTTTTGGGTATCAATGTGGTGTAGATCGATATCACCTTTCTCATAGTGGTCACGCAAGAAGTGAAAACGAACTTCAATGTGCTTTGTCTTTGAGTGAAGGACTGGGTTTTTGGCTACACTTATGGCACTGGTGCTGTCACAAAACAAAGGCACTCGCCTAAACTCTAACCCAAAGTCTCTCAGAGTAGCTATCATCCAAAGCAATTGGGAACAACAAGCAGCAGCAGCAACATACTCAGCTTCTGTGGTGGATTGGGCGACGCTAGACTGCTTGCGAGAAGACCAAGACACAAGAGAAGATCCAAGAAACTAACAAGTCCCCGAAGTGGACTTCCTCTCAACACGACAACTAGCATAATCCGCATCAGAATACCCACAAAGAGAAAGAGAGGAGGAAGCTGAAAACCAAAGACCAAACTCGGGTGTGAAACGAAGGTACCTGAGGATCCGCTTGATGGCTTGACGATGAGACGTGCACGGCAAAGACTGAAAGCGCGCGCACAAGCAGACTGCAAACTGGATGTCTGATCTCGTCGCCGTTAGGTACAGCAGGGACCCGATCATGCTTCGGTATTCCTTCTGGTCCACGGCTTCTCCTTCCTTGTCCTCATCTAGGGCCGTCGTGGTTGACATGGGCGTCGAAAGAGGCTTGGCCTCACCCATATCAAATTTCTTGAGCACGTCCTTGGTGTACTTGCCTTGGTGCACGAACATCCCCTCACGAGTTTGCTTGATTTGCAGCCCAAGGAAGAAAGTCAATTCGCCCATCATGCTCATCTCAAATTCCCTGCTCATAGTATCTGAAAACTTGGCAACAAGAGCATGAGAAGAGCCACCAAAGATTATATCATCCACGTATATCTGAACCAAAAGGATGTCTGTGCCTTGCTTGAGGAGGAACAAAGTCTTATCTACGGAACCCATCCTAAAACCTTTATCAAGCAAGAAAGCTTTTAAACGCTCATACCAGGCTCTCGGGGCTTGTTTCAAACCATACAAGGCTTTGTGGAGTTTAAAAACATGGTTGGGGTACTTTGGATTTTCAAAGCCATGGGGTTGCCTCACATAAACCTCTTCCTCTATGTACCCATTCAAGAAGGCACTCTTTACATCCATCTGATACAGCTTGAACCCTTTCGAAGCTGCAAATGCTAAAAGAATCCTAATGGCTTCTAGACGGGCAACAGGAGCAAATGTTTCTTCATAGTCTATTCCCTCTTTTTAGCAAAAACCCTAAGCCACTAATCTCGCCTTGTTTCTCACCACCACCCCATCCTCACTCTGCTTGTTCTTGTAAACCCACTTTGTACCTATGGGGTGGCACTCTGGTGGAGGTGGAACTAAAACCCACACTTGGTTCCGCTCAAAGTTCTCTAACTCCTCGTGCATAGCATTAACCCAATCGGCATTAGATAGTGCGTGTCCAATATCTTGAGGCTCAAAAGAAGCTACGAAAGCAGAATGAGCGAAATGGGAAATATGATAAGACTTGGAACGCGTTACCCTTTTGTCGATGTCACCGATCATGGTCTGAGGAGGATGGCGTCGCTGGATATGTCGAGGTGCACCCAAAGACGAAGTCGCCTCCCCCTCATCCACAGCTGGGGCCTCCTCAATCGATTGAGGAAGCGGCTCGCACGGACCCCATGAAGTAGAGGTGGAGGGCTCGGGGCCGTGAGCCGAAGTGGTCGAAGCTGGCTCGATTGGGGCAGCTGGTTGAGATGGCTTGGGATCATCCCAATCGACGTCATCGTCATCCTCAACGAAAATGCCGTCACCCATCTCTTCATCACCTGCATGTTCAAAGACCGAAATAGAAGAGGGCATGGTTTCGTCAAAGGTGACTTCACAAGTCTCCATGACACGGTTAGTCTCAAGATTAAGCACACGGTACGCATGTGAATGAGAAGCATAACCGAGATCCACACCTGCACAACACAAGCCAAAAGACATGTCGCACACATAGCTTTCGCCATGGTAGGGTTAGTCACCACTCAACCTACTTCGTGGATCACATTGACAATCACTCATCACAAAACGAACATACAAGGGTACTTGTCAACCTTGTGTTCGCAATTAGAAAAATACCTGCAAGTGTGGGTCCAAAAAATTCATTCTTCTCTATATCATTCATGAGCAGTTTAAGCTTCATCTGAAAAACTCAAATCAACAATCAGCTCGTTCGCTGGGCTGGGGCTGGCTGGGCTGGCTGGCCAGCCCCCTCCCATGAGCATTGTAGCAGCGAACCAGCCAGCAGGACCACTCTCTCACGTAAACGAACCAGCAACAATACGAACCAGCCAATCGAACCAGCCAAATATCAGGTATGTCAGAAGCCTGCTGGCCTGGTATGGATGATAAGGCGTCTTCAATTTCTGGCCACAAAGCATTGCATGTGAAGGTGGTAAATAGATCCAGACATCCGAACCTAAGACATATTGCAACACAATCTTGATAGTTCTGGTAGTAGTATCTTGGGCTTCCTATGAATGAACCTAGTAAGAAGGTTACTTGGCCAACGTCGGAGGCACGTGTGATGCCACTATTAGCAGCATCAACTAATGTTTTGTAGGAACTTGACCTGTATTTCTTCTGGAAAGATTCCTTTCTAAAATGCCGGAGTCGCTCATCCTCAACGCAGCAGTAAGCATCAACGATATATGCTTGTGTTAGCCTGCTGCAACGCAGAGGGGTGTTGCAGTCTGTGGGGACTCGCCGTGTTAATTCATCTAAATCGAGTGTCATCCACTTGACTGATCCAATTTAAACAAACTAACATCGGTGGCTCCCTAGGAGCGCACTTGACAACTCCTCTTAAGAACCAGGTTGAGTATCATACCACAATAGCCTCCACAACTCAAGATTACATCCCATCATCGGAGCACATAATAATTCAGCAGAAACATATATTACAAGTCTTGTTGAATATAATAAATTAATTATACAATGTAAGACTAAATGTAGTGTGAACCAAACGACTCTCTTACCAACACCGCTATGCTACAGATCACTCGTATAGCTAATAACTAGTGGTCACCTTGCCCATGGGTGTTGCCACCATAATCTGGACGGCTCCTGCCATTCACCCACTTTGCCACCGCCGATGGGTGAGATGGCCGCCGATGTCCTTTACCTACAAAACAACTTAACAGCAACACCGTGAGTACATTGCATATTCGCAGGGCTTAATTCCATCATATAGTATTTGGTGGATACATAGCGTGATTATCAGGCATTTGTATAAGTGCAGAAAGCAATGATGTTCATTAAGAATATGACATGCTATGCTTAACATAGAAGTAAACATATTTATCATTATAACAGAAGTGCTCATAGTCCATCATTCATGCTACCATGGGTACAGAAAGAAAGAACAACCGAATAGTTCTGTCCCGAGGGACTCCAGGTTTTCAAGACTCTGCAGAGGTGTACAACTGTACCCACACGGAAGGACGGAACTAACCACCATACCTCGTACACGAGAGTAAGGGTTGCCTCACGCCTTCCAACATTTCCTGAATCCGGCCTGAGTGTCACATGAAAGGTTCGAGCGGGTGCCCGGGTCAGGTTTCCACCCCTCTTCCCAGTCTCGGGTCAGGCTTCTATACTGTAACAGGTCCTCGGTTCGTAACGTACACCATCTTCCCGGCGCCACCCCCTTGCCAGTTTCACGGATAAACAGGTCGTAACTAGTTACTTGGCTTGTCGACCCCATCCGCGACATGTGTTCTGTACGTGTGGTTACTCGAACTTACGTATCTCAATACACGGTCCTTACTGCTCCACGAGCTACGTGCCTACGTCGCCTAAGATCCCACACTCATGATGACCTACCCCTCGCATGAGCAAGATATCCAAGTTATCATTAAGATTATCATATTAGGGATATTAGTCCTTAGCCAGATTAGTTAGGTAAGTCAAGTTGTACTCTCATTGGTTTTAGTAGTTAATTATCCAGGTGTAGCATCCTACACGCGCGAGTATGAGTTCCCTTCTCTTGCTCGACTTCTACCGTTGTCCAAGCAACTAAGCAATAAGCATTAAGCGTTCCCATTCCCATTGTTTAGATGAGAGACTTCTACAGATTATTAGACTACTCTAGGTGTAGTGTAGAGGTGATCATTATCCAAGACTATATATAATGCATAACTCATAATGCAACTTGGTAAGTATCCAAAGTAGGGTTCATAATAGTGGGGTGCCTGCCTGTTGGATGAGCAAGGATCCCATAGCTTGGAACATCGCTGGACGTCTATCCGATAACACGTACCTATATATATGTCCATGTATGAGATACTTATGTATGCATGACATTATATTAAACATGCAAGAGGGAGTGTTTAGGTAATCATTGAAGGGTTGTCGGTTTGTGTCATCGGGTAGTCCGACGTGAATGTTGGACAGTCCGGTGGTTTTGGGACTTAGTGGGAAAAGAACATACTGGGAATATCAGACCCTCCAAATTAAGATCGGACTCTCCGGTATGAAGTCTGTGCTGTCAGGAAACTCCTCTGTCTGTGATTTATAACTTATCGGACACTCCGGTGCGTGTGGCGGAGCCTCCGGTAAATAATAAGGGCTTAGCCTCATCCGGTGGTCAAAAATGAGATATTCCCTATGATGCCAAAGTTATGTCTAGCTGATAGAGGATATTCTATGGAGCACAACGAAACTCGTTTCACCATTTTTGGAGCTCAAACGCATCTTCTATGACATTTACAAGTTGGGGTTGTGATGCTGTGGTACAGCGGACAGCCCACGAATTCGGGCGGACAGTCCGCCAGGGACGAACACGTGCCGACGAACAGATCGGGCGTAAAAACGTTGGAGATGATTCCTGAGACATCTGGGCTCCAAATCGAGTGCGATTTGTTCCTATGACTTTCTAGTGATGTAGGGAAGCTTTTACAAGTGATGGATGTGCCATGCATGGGCTGTGGTGAGCTCGACCCCATCCATGGTGGTGGTGGCCATGGATGAGAGGTGAAGCTCATGGATTGGCCATGGAAGGTTAGGGAAGATGAAGTTAGGCTTTGGGGATGTGCTCACCATATCTTGGGGAAGCTCCATCTACAGCAGTTCGGACCGGAACGCATTGTGGTGGGAGATCGACGTCGGGCTTGCTCCATGGCTTGAGGAAGAAGATGACGAAGCTTGGGGCTGCCTCCTTCAACTCCAGCGAGGTGGTGGCGTGGGGAAGCTTGCCGACGACGACCTCCATCGTGGCTGCAGCAGGGGGCGTCCTCCTCCTCTCCTCTTCTTCCTTCCTTTTCTCCTCCTCTTCCTCTCTTGTTCTCTGGTTCCCCCGTGAATGGCAAAGAGGACGAGAGAGAGAGGGCTGATGGGTTTTGTGAGATGGAGTGCTGACACGTGGGGCCGAGTGGTGTGTGTGTGACGCAGCAACATTTGTATGTTACATGTGTCGGTCGAATTGGACGGACAGTCCGCCAGAGGCGTCAGACGATCCGCCAGTGCCCGACCGTGTCTGACAAATTGATTGGCTGTGCAAGGGTTTCGACAGACACTCCGCCGTGACGGCGGACACTCTGTCAGTGCACGGGTTGGCCAAGGTTATCCTAAGTCTGTGAGATGTCTTGACGGACGATCCGCCAAGTCAGATTCTAATTGTGATTATGACATGCACACTAGGATGGTCTGAAATGACTGCCTACATTGTAATGGTGTTCGGGTCGTTACACAATCATTGGCTCTATCATGCGGCCGGTATGAATAATACTCTGCCATGGTGACCTTTTTCCGTTTGATGTTGTTAGAGCGAGGACTTAGGGGGTGTTTGGTTCTATGGACTAAATTTTAGTCCATGTCACATCGGACGTTCGGATGCTATTTAGGAGAACTAAATATGAGTTAATTATAAAACTAATTACATAGATGGAGACTAATTTACGAGACGAATTTATTAAGCCTAATTAATCCGCCATCAGCACATATTTACTGTAGCACCACATTGTCAAATCATGGACTAATTAGGCTTAAAAAATTCGTCTCGCAAATTAGCCACAATCTGTGCAATTAGTTATTTTTTTCGTCTATATTTAATACTTCATGCATGTGTCCAAATATCCGATGGGACATGGACTAAAATTTTCCTGTAGTAACCAAACACCTCCTTAGATCTATAGTAAAGGTTCTCATGGAATCCATCTTCTATGTATGGAAATAACAGCGGATACTGCATTGCCATGAATTTGCAATGTGCCTCGCTTACTCTTTGGAGCTGAGATGAGTGGTCTTGCACTATTAAGTCCCGGGCCTCCTCGCTGCTACCTAAACCATCAGCCACCAAACCGACGACCTCTGATGCAACTGGGTCACTGTAGATGTTGCCATGCTGTCTGGCAGCCGAAAATAGCTTGACAGAGTAGCGGTCCTCGAACTGGTCCGCGGACAGTCTGTCACGGGCGGTCCGAAATACTTGCACAATGGGATTGTGTGCATCAAACATGGCTGCCAAGGCAGTAATGATACTCTCATTTGGCTGGAAGTCTCTATCCTGCCCCTCTGCAACAGCCATACGATTGCTAATCTCATTTGTGGTGTCGAAGATGTATAGCTGACAATATTCTGGTCTTTTTCCATGGGCTGGGATTAGTGAACCTATTCGATGGCAGATTTGGCCGCTAATTTTGAAGACATAAGGGCCACGACCATCGTTAATATCGTTTATGACTTTCGGTTACATGGAAGTCATGGCGAACATGGAGTTGTACCGCCTTATGTTGTCGAAGAAGTGCCTCGACAGCGACGGGGATTCTCTCTCTAAAAGACTCAGCAAAGGCTGTGGAGGCGCTCTGTACACAGGTATCCTCTGCAACACGTACACGTTCCTGAAGCCAGAAGTGAGCACCGCAGTGTCGGCACGTGCAAGTTGGTCCCCCGAAATAGAGAGGAGTGAAAATGGTGCCTACATGCGGTGACATTAAGAGCAAACGAACTAAAAGAGGTCAGGTTGATGCATAGGTACACCATTTCTCAAAAAAAAAAAAAAATCATGGGTAAAGGCTCAACAATGACGGGTTCGGAACATGCTTTGTGAATAAGATGTGGGAAGGCTTATGTGGACATCATAACAGCAAAATTTAGTGTCCTGTTAACAATATGAAGTTTGATCTATAACCTTGGCTTTTGTAAATAAGATGTGGGAAGACTTTTATGGATAGCAGGGTTGTACGGACCTACGGAGGTGTCGACCGTGGTTAAGTGTACGTCGAGTGCGGAGCGATGCATTTGAACTCTCTGGAAAGCCAGAGAAGCTATCTTGTTCCACTACTGAAGCAGCAAGCAATGGATCAAGGCAACGTCGAGTGCGGAGGTAGGGCACTGAACTTTGTGCAAATCGAGAGGGGACACCTTCGTCGTTTTCCAAAGCAGCAGCTAATGTACACCTCCTGCGTTTATAAGTGTTGTGGTGGTCGGTGTAGTGTGGGCAGCTGCAGGTAGGGACCCCAAAGAGTTTAAAGAAGGCGCAGGTACATTGGTGGACCTGATCATGCAGGAACAACATAGGTAGAGGCAACATTACCCTGGTATGGATTGTTGAGATGAACACGTCGGCCCTGCTCGCTTGGCTTATCAGCCGTATTTTTTTTTTAAGTAACGGAACAATGTTTTCCTCTCACAACAAATCAGCGAATAGTACTTTTCAGCCTGGCTTTTCAGCAAAGCGAACAGGGCAGTCGTCGCTTGCGGCCTGTGTCCATGGCATGCACATGTGCTGGAATTTGGAAATAGATGCTGCTGTTGTGGAAGTCAGAAGACGGAGACCAATTAAAAATTCGTCGGATGGTATTGATGATGGGGGAACGGTTACAATGGCGGCACAGATGACAAACTGCGAAGGAGGGGTGCTGTTACCTTGCACAGAGATGTAGGTGATCACCACACAGCAGGATAGAAAGCACAAAAATGGAGCATAAAAAGAAGGCACCGATGACGTTGAAAACGGCTGTAGATTTGACAAACAACACAAAGCACAATGAAGAATAATCACTGATCGAGTAACAGACCGGGCAGATAAATGTATGTGCGTGTGTGCATAAAACATAAGAGATAAGCAACAAGTGGACAGTAGGAGACTTTGTGAAGCATAATAATATTATTTAAGTTGTCAAAGATGCCAGATTTAGGAAAAGCACTAATAGGGACAGCCGACAATCTGTGAGAGGTATTTCTATTTGGGTATGAAAACAAACTAATTAATTTTCAGTTGCACAATTGTAGGATACACATATAAGCTGGCAAAAATACCAACAATAGTTGCAACTATCTCCTATGTACGTTTGCATGAGTATATATCCGAAAAGCTAGAGCAGGCTTTTGTTTGCTCCATCTTTGAACAGCAGTTCTTAATGTTGACGAATTTGTTGTAAAGAGATGACAGAAATGTAAACGGTGACACCTTGGAAATCTAAAGCATTGGTAATGACTTGAAAATGTAGGCTTGCAGATGAGTATGTAAACGTTCACGCTGTATATAGACAGGAAAGAAATTCACCGCACCATTGCACCAAGTGGTTGCATAGGAGAGGGGAAAAGTAATGTAAGAATCACCTGGAGGCAATATAAGCCGGCACGTAACAGGTCGTTGCGACGGGAAGCGAGATTCGGAGATAGAGCTTCGTAGATGAGAAGGCAGTAAGGCTGAGTTATCAGTTGCTCGAAGTTCAGCGCCGCTGGGTGCCTACATGACAAACCCAAACCATTTGGTTTGGCGATGAGTACACAAAATGCGACAGTATATATACACAGAAAAATCCACGACACCATCAATGCACAACTACCTGTGTTGAACAGACGAAGTGAGTTAAGAATGAAATGTCTGGTGCCTCATGATTTGAAAAAGTTTATGTTTTGGGAGGAAACATGTAGCCCTTGGGCTGTTTAGTTGCTCTCAACTCTCAACTTTCGCACTATGTAAAAAGAAGATTTCCTGTCACATCAAATTTGTGGTACATGTATGGAGTATTAAATGTAGACGAAATCAAAAACTAATTACACAGTTAGGTTGTACTTTGCGAAACGAACGTTTTGAACCTAATTAGTCAACGATTGGACAATTGTTACCAAATAAAAACGAAATGCTACAGTGCGCTACAGTGCTGCGCGCTTACTCCGGCGGCGTCGAATTCGTCGAACTAAACGTGGCCTTGTTTAGTTCTTCAAAAGTGCACTATGCAAAAAGAAGATTCCCCGTCACATCAAATTTGCGGTACATGTATGGAGTACTAAATGTAGACAAAATCAAAAACTAATTGCACAGTTTGCTTTAACTTTGCGAGACGAATCTTTTGAGCCTAATTAGTCAATGTTTGGACAATAATTCACAAATACAAACGAAATGTTACAGTTGAGAATCGTGCACTATGATGCAAACTTTGCCGAGCTAAACGCGCCCGTAGTGAGCGAAGCAAACTTTCATTGTGATAATTAATGCACATGTAACTGAGATGCGACCAATTACATAATTCTGTCTTGAGCATGCAGCGGGGTACAGAAACTCACTGCTTTAGAAAATTCAAAGTGATGGTACAGCACAAATCAAGTAGATGATTCTGCCTGTGATAGATGAGCACGACCTAGTTATACCAAGTAAATAAATAAGATGTGAATCAGAGGGATGAAAAGAGAGAAGGGGCTAGGCCACATGGTCGCTGCCGCTGCGGAGGCGTGCGCGATGCGACAGGTGGCGGCGCGCGAGGCGGCGGCCGCGGGCCAGCGCGCGACACGACGCTCGACGGCAGGGCAACAGACAGCCTGTTCGTTTGCTCGTAAACGATCGTAAATTTCCAGTCAGGAATAGTGTTTTCCTCTCACATTAAATCAACCAGCAGTAAATAATCCACGATACGATACGGCCTCCCGAACAGGCTGAGGGGCGACGCGGCGGCGGAGGTGGCAACAGGGTTTGGCTGGTTCGAGAAGACTGGAGTCGTGGACGCCGCTGGGGGTGAAATTGTCAACCATCGGACGGTTCTGGTGTGAGCACAGTATTGGAGGACCATGCATGATACAGCGCCGGCATCTTCGCTCTTCTATTGGCATTTTTCCTTGGCAAAGGAATCACCAATTTATCGGATATCACCCGGTTCGCTTGATCGTTCATATATGTTTACCAGCCATGATATAATATTTTTCTCTCACAACAAAACAACATCAGCCAATTTATAAGCCACAGAAACGATTAAGCGAACATGGTGTATATTGTGTAGCATGGGCATTATCAAATTGTTGAGTGTCTTCAACTAGCTAGCTACACCTAATAATAATAATAATAATAATAATAATAATAATAATAATAATAATAATAATAATAATAATAATAATAATAATAATAATCTCTCTTGTCTATGGTCAGATCATATATCGGCCCTGTTCGGCTTATCCCATATTTGGTTTGTTCGGCTTCTTCTTTCAGCCGGAATAATTTTTTCTCTCATAATAATTTAGTCAGAATAGTGTTTTTCAGCCAGTTTCAGCCAAAATTCTACCAGCCGAACGGAGCCGTTCAATCGATGTGACCAAGAAAATGACACTTCCTAGACGCATGATGTGATATGCCCCCTTTTAAATGTTGCTACAGCATTGTGCTAATGAAACTTAGGTTTGTTAAAAAAATTAGCAATATTTATATCTCTAAATAAGCTTATTATAAAGATAGATTTAACGATTTATCTAATGATATTAACTATGTATTATAAATATTAATATTTTCTTGGTTAAAGTTGAGTATGTTTAACTTCTCGGAAGTGAAAATGACATTTAAAAAAAAGGACGTCCAACTCGGAATTAAATCTTGTGACATGGCCGTTTTTTTTGCCCTGTTCGCTTGGTTGATAACCATGGCTGAAAGTACTATTGACTGATTTATTGTGAAAGAAAAATATTATTCGTTGGCTGAAAAAGTATGGCTTATAAGCCAAACGAACAAGACGTATATTGGTTGTCTCTGAGAAGGCATTATTTGGTTACAAAAGAAGCTTTCACTCTCTCAAGAAATCTCGATGCGTTCAAAAACGAAAATATCGATTACTCTCGGAGAGTTCCCATACTCCGTCAACCTCCCTGCCCATACACGCCTCCATTATACTATATATCTTTTTTTTTATGTACTCCCTCCGTTATAAATTATAATTTTTATAGTAATATATAACTTTTGTTATACGCACATATAGATATACATTATATCCGGATATATAGTAAAAAATTATATCTCTAGAAAAACTAAAATAACTTATAATTTGGAAGATGAGGAGCAGTATATTTTTTTTTCTTTGTTATAGGTGTATCATCAATATATTTTATTAAAAAAATTAGACGACATCACGGAATTGCAAGATTGTATTTAGGACTAAACGTACTAGAGCAGTCTTCAAAGAAAGTTGACGGCGGTGATAAATTTGGGCTACATACACATCTTCCTCCTAGTTAATACTACCTCTGTTTGAATAAATCAACTATCTTACGTTTAACTAAATTTGTATGAAAATTATCAATATTATAACACCAAACTAATATATTATAAAAAAATCTTTATCTAAAAAAATGTTCTACGATGAACTTAATGATACTTATTTGATAATATTATTGTAAATATTTTTTCAATATAAACCTATTCAAATATAAAGATAAAGAGATTTGCTAAATTTCAGGTGCCTGAATTTTAGTTTTCTTTCAGACGACGGTGATTGCATGTATTTTATACTAAAATTGCAGTTTTAGTTCGTTGCAATTTCTATAGACATAATCTGTAATTTTTTTATTCCCAGAATAAAAAAACCCGTTAGACAAAACCATAAACCTAGGTAAATTTTATATGTGTTGGCACAAAGATAATTTAATAATTTATAATTATTTCTATAGTCAGACAAGGACAAAAATTTGATATATTATAACACAAAGATAAATAACAATCACAAAAGTGACAATTTACCTGTACTAATCGGTAGTATAAGAGAGTTGTCTAAAATCATCTTAAAACTCAGGCACCTGAAACATAGGAGAAGTAAAATATAAAATAGTTTAACTTAGCATAAAACTTAATTGTAAATTTTCTTCGGACGAAGGTAGTAAAATTATCCGTCAACAACCAAAGCTACTCCATCGTCTTAGGAGAGTTGCAAGCATCCCGTCATCAAATACGCACCATGTCTCATGTGAACTGCAACAACACGTATTCAGCATATTGGCATCACTAAAATTAATTAAACAGGGGCGTCTACATGTTTCATTCAAATCTTGTTGCTCCATGACCCACTTCATTTTTTTGTGTGAAAAATAAATGCTGGAATTCAATTTTTTGTAGAACAACGGCATATAAATATGTACGTAAATTCTCGCTCCTACCGTGCCTACTCCCTCCCTCTATTTTAAAGCATATTTAGGTATGGAAATGATACCCAAACTAAACTTTCTCTAATTCGTTTTACCGTTTACACATTGCCGTTCACTGCAAAGTTAGCATTATATTAGATTAAGAATCTCTCTAAGCTTTATAAAAAAATCTCTCTAAGCACAAACCTAGTGATACATTTCGTGTGCACTAATACACAACAGTTTACTAAAAATGAGAGATTTCCATCCATACCACGTTTTGAAGGGTATTTTTTACCACCAAGCTAGTAAATGGCATGTTGTGGGGCTGTGGTCCCACATGTCATTGACACGGGTTGATTCACCTTGAGAGGTGGTACAAAGATATCCCATCAAAATGCATCTTACTCCGTACATGGAATGGACACTGGGACCTGAGAATGTGGTTGTGTAGTGGAGTACTCCCTCGGTATAGAAAAGAATGCAATTATGGGATTCGTGTTGGTCATCGTAGCTCAAGTTTGATTAAGTTTATAGTCAATAGTATTTATATTTATATCTCCAAATAATTTTATTAAAAGATATATTTTGTAACTAATCTAATGATACTAATTTTGTATTATGAATGTTCGTATTTGTTTATATAATTTTGGTCAAAGTTCAGATTGTTTGATTTCTCGAGAAACGAGAATTGTATTCTTTTGTGGACGGAAGGAGTACTACTAAACCTTAATTATTTGATTAGATGTCATATCATTACATTACTTGTGACTGCAATTAGTATAGTACTACCACACTGTCAGTGTCATATCATTCAATTAATTGTGTCAATATGCACTCAATATGTCGGCAGCTCCATCAACTCTAAATGACCAATTATGAAAGCATTTTACAGAGTAACTGTTCAATGGAGAGGAGTATTTTGCGCAACGGGCAGCAGAAAACAAATTATGTTTCATGTGTATATTATAGGGAAAATCTGAAAAAAGACTAAAATAGGAAATATCTCCTTGTTGCCTAGTCTATGCTTGCAAACATTCACCTTTTATGCAGGGAGACGAAAATGCAACACGAGTAGGATTTGTTGCAGGGTCCAATAAAGGAGAAGTTATTTGATAACCACTGTTGAGATCACAAGATGATCTGTTGCGGTACACTAGGCAAAACTTGCTTCTGTGTCAAGTTTGATAAGGAGTATTATACACTCAAGTGGGTGAAAGTTTATAGTGGTTTTGCTCTGCATTTTCAACCTAGAATCCAGTAATCTGTGAACCTGTTCCCCAACCATAACACCCTAAAAATTTCTCTTTTTAAATAGGGTTAAAAAGATTTAATTTGGTATTTTTGTGCTCATAAAAACATAGGAAATAATAATTTTCATTAAATTAAGATTTATTATAAGGTAGCAACATGTTGGTGCATTCATGTTGATGCATATTTATTTTTGTGATGCTTGGGTTTGATCAAAATTTCAAAAGGATTTAAATTTGAATTGAATTTGGTTTGAAAATGTGTTTAAGAAATTAAAAAGGAATTTCTTTTTCTTCCCCTCTCCTTTCTCGCTTCTGGCCTAGCCGGCCTGCTCTCTCACCGCCAGCCCAGCAAGCCGCTCGGCCCAGCTCCTCCTTTTCCTCGCGCGGCCTGCTCCCTCTCTTTCTCGCAGGCGGCCCAACCCTGAGGCCCAGCTCCCCTCTAGGCCCGCCCGCTGGAGCTCCTCCCTCGCTCTCCCTTGCTGACACCCTGGGCCCGCCTTCTTGCCTCGCTGACTAGTGGGACCTTATCGGTGTCGTCCCCTACCTCCGCCGTAGCCTAGCAGGACTCCATCCCAGGTTAGGAAACCGTCGCCGCCGAGGAGTCCGCGCTGCCCCCGCCTCCGCGTCTTGTCGTGTACTCCAAGTTCCCTGCCCCCATAAATATCAAGCTGCACGCGCCGCTTCCATCCCGAGCACCCACCGCCCCTCGCATAACCCTAGCCGTCGTCCGCCGCCGCTGACCGGCTTCACCACTATTCAATCATTGACCAGAGCTCTTCCTGAAGCTACGCGCGACGTAAGCAAGACGCCCGTGCAGTCCGTACCCTTCCTCTCTCTCTCTTTCACGTTTTAGAGCTCGCCGGAGTACCACTGTAGTTTCCGACCGACCCGTCGTCATCACTACCATCTCCAGTGCCTTAACTCCTTCGTCGACCTCACAGATGAGTTCGCAGTAGCCTCCACCGTCGTCCCGTGTTTTCCCCGTGGTTTTTGGATGTCTAGTTTGGAAACCCGAGTGTCGCCGGTGACTCCCTCACCGTCGACCATGATGCACTGCCGTGCCAGAGCGCCGCCCCTACGACCATCCCTCCCCGTATGCCCACAGCCATCCATCTCTCCACCGACGGCTCGGATTAGATCGCTGCGTACCAGTTCGTCTCGTGCACAGCATAGTATGGACCAAGCGCACCATCCGCGTTAGCAGGCCACGTCAGTAGTTCACCGTAGTCTAGGCACTCAGAGACCGCCACCTATCACCATGTGTGCGCCACGCCAGTGACCACGCTAACTGCGTGAATATTTTGCTAAAGAGACCCCAACTTTTCTAGAAATTAACCCGCCATCCTGAGTAGTTCAAAAGTAATTAAAAATATGGCCCTAGTTTATCTATTTTGACTCCTAAACTTTTCTAAAAATGACGCCCGGTCCATACGACTGTTTTAATTCGGTTTTTAATTATTTTTAATACGGAATTGATTTCAAAATATTTATAGAATTGCCATTGATCTTATTTTATGCGCAGTTTCTCTGTTTTAACTCCGATTTGACCCGTTCAAGTTGCGTTAGATTCGTAATTGGGTAATCTACATGTTCATCCTATTATTAAACATGTTTTTTACTTTTAAAATTTGAGGTTAGATTTAATCTATTGTTTTATCAAAGGAAATCTTGTTTAATTCATAACTTTTTTCGTTATAGCTCCGATTAGAGTGCTTTTTGCGTCTGTGTGTTCGTAGCAAGACGTAGATTCGTTTTACAAACTTTTCATCTTGAATTTTATGTTAGGTATACTATTCTAATTTAGATCTATTGTTTGTTTTGTGTATGATTGCATAGATGTTTGTGTGGTGCTTTATAATCATGTCGAGTCGATGAGCTTTGCGTTGGTGATATAAAAGAAGTTGGTGATCCAAAAGAAGTCCTTTGGAGGTTACAATTCAATAGAAGAAGGTTCTGAGTTTAAGGCAAGTATAGCATGTGATCTTCCTTGTTGTCCTATATACCTTTAATCATTTAATTCATATTGCATGTGTCTACCTTGACTACCACTAAGTATTTACTAATACTTTGTTACCCTGTACCTTGATACCTATGGGGTATTGTATTGAGTAGTATGATGCTAGTGCTCAACTAAAGCCATGATCTTGTAACTTGACTAATGGTATATGCAATAAACATTAAAAGATGCTTTTTAGCAACATAGAATAAGGGGCTAGAGCATTGGGCTATTTTTATGGTGCTCTAGATTCCTCTCCCTAAGGACTTATCTGTAAGTGATCATCTGGGACTTACAGTACAATAGTGAGGGTCACATGGCATGGCTTTAGTCAAGTATGATGACCTTTTCTATCTTGTTAGTGGTTACCTTTATGGCGTAAGAGGGGCTCTGACATGTATGACCTTTGTCTGCTAGGTTGAGTGCATTTTGGTTTCTTGGTCTTTTGTTAGTCACTCCTTGGAGAGGAGTTCATGCTTATTGATGGGGAAACCTAGCGGTCCTAACTTATTGGACAAACCTTTGAAAGACTTCATAATGAACCCTACTGACCTTCCTTGGTAGTGGGTCAAGAGGCTGATCACCTCGGACGAAAGGGTAAATCACGACTCACAGTGAAAGTGTACAACCTCTGCATAGTGTAAAACTGGTATATCAGCCATGCTCACGGCCATGAGCGGCCTTGGAACCCTTACGAAATAGATGATAAACACTGATGATACTGATGATAAACTTGTTGCTACTCCTATGCTAAAATTATGACAATTAAAAGCTAATCGTAGTTAAACCAGTGTCAGCCTTTTGAGCCTCATGAACCCCATGTTGTATTTATTGAGTACGACATGAACTTACGATTGCTTTATTTTTCAATTGTTTGAATAAAAATTCCAGATGGGTACCAGATTGCTAGAGTTTGTAGGAATTTGGCTTGTGATCAACCAGTTAGTTGTCCCTGTGGAATTTGAGTCTTCATCCGAAAATCGGAGTTGCCTTTCCGATGTTTGCTAATAATATACGTATTCTACACGTTTATAATGTTTGAACATTTTGTACAAACTAAAGTATGAAACTAACATATATATTACATGCATATATATATATATATATTGTACGTTATTTTATGTACATATAATATGTATATATATATTACAAATAAAGCTTGCATTGTATATTCTATCATATTCTTGGCATAACAAATTCACTCCATCTGGTTTGGCTTCCATATTTCGTTCATGTCATTGTAGAACTCGCCGACGGGGTTTAGGACCTGGTCATTAAGAAATCCTGCTATGGTCTCTTGAATTGCTTTTAGTTGGTCACGTCGTATGACTTTTTCCTTCAACCACAGAGTCTTCAATAAAAGTTAAAGGAAAAGTATTAATATATATATATCTGTTGGTCACGTGATTACTTATATATATGAGCAATAAAAGAAATTGTGAATATATGAATATATTTATATAACGTACTTTGAGGTTCTCTTCAGGAGTTTTTTTTTGAGTACGCCATGATGAACTTGCAAACATAGTATCCGCAGTAGTTGTTCCCCTGTTCTTGCCTCAGAACCCACTTTTACGAGAAAAAATCCAGTGAATTAAAAGCATGCATGGTGTTAATTGAATTATATATATAAATGTAGCTAGTACTTACTTTGTGTGCGATTACATCCAGTGGCGCTTTGCAATGTTTCATGTTTTGTTCCTCAATGAAACTTTTCCAAACACTGCGCCTAATAAAATAAAAAATTAATTTGGCCTTTAATAATTGTTGCAGTTAAGAGATCGGGGTATATATAGTTGCTAGAGAGACCAAATTACACTTGGATAATATCTATCATATCTTGGTACTCTGTTTGCTCTTTTCTTAATGAGTCTAAGATGCTCAACCGACTATTGACCATATCGATGACCATCAATATCCAGTGATTGCTACATATGTTTTTATACACAAATATGATCGACATTAACTAGAGTCAACATATATATATATATATATATATATATATATATATATATATATATATATATATATATATGGGAGATAGCTTAGCTAGTAAGCAAATAACTGAACAAATGTCCATATGATCGACATTAATTATTTAACACTCACTTGAAGTTGTAGGGGAAGAGTATGTCCTTGTTTTGTTGGTTCACTAAGAACCTCATGAGATTTTTCTCGAGTTCGGCTTTCCATTGAGGCGGGGGGTTAGGGTGTTTGAATACGACATTTGGATCAACGAAACCAACATCATTATCCTTTTTCTTTCTGAGTTCTGTCATCTCATATCTACATATATAAAAATATAGTATGAGGATATATAATTTATATATATATGTAGCTTTATATATATATACATTTTAATAGTAGAAAATAATTACACTTATAGACAATAGCAGCTCATGAGACTTTTATCGAGAGGGTCCAGGTGGCATAGTTGGTGTAATTCTAAAAACTCGACAAATATAATGTCATCGCCATGGAAGTAATGTTGGTTTCTAACTCTGACAGAAACAAAGGTCTCTCCCCATTCACACGCCGCCATGTACCACTTGTTTAGCAGGTATATTTGTGTACCCAGTTCACCTAAGGCCTCAGGGTTGTATAGACTCTTTTCATGTTCAAATTTCTTCTAAGGATCCACTTTCGGAGCAGATGGTCCTTCAACAAGCACTTGGGCAAGGTCCAAACCGGTATCCTCGTAAAACCGAGCTAGGTCCTCAAAATCAACATCTAATATGTCTAAGTTTGAACCATATTCATTACGAATGACAAGAGGAGGGACTGATTGTTGTGATTGTTGTCCAAGTTGTGCAACACCTTTCCCTGCTCTAGTCTTTTTTTGCTTCGCCTCAAATGACTTGGTGAGAGAGCGGTCGTAGTCCGATTTTGACAGGGTCTTTTGAGATTCCCGCTTTTTCTGGTCCACCTCATTTCTTAGAAGATCTGGAGCTAGGTAGAAGTACAGTTTCTCTGGGTTCTCCCTCGCTTCTCGTTGCTTTCTTACTTTTTCGAAGAAACTTTTCACATCTTTTTGTACTGCATCCTTTAATTCCTTTTCACTTTTCTTGTAAGACAGTTTTTGGGGAATAACTGGATTAGAGGAGGCTTTCTTCTTTACCGGCTAGTGGGCCAACGGCTTCGTTTGTGGGGTGGACCTCTTAGGAGCTGGCTGCTTCTTGATCATCAAGGGAGGCGGGGCAGCCGTTGGAGACCTCATTAGAGGCATTGGAGACCTCCTTGGAGGTGGTAGAGGTGGAGACCGCCTTAGAGGCGTTGGAGACCTCCTTGGAGGTGGCGGCGATGGCGGCGTTGCATAATCATTGCCTGGAGCACTATGATGATCTGGAAATTGAATAATTAGACTTAGGTTGGCGGAGGCCCTGCTGTGTGATTATAAAAAAGAATAATTAGATATAAGAAATTGTTATTATTAATCATGCATGTCAATAGAAAATTTGTGAAAAAAATTATTTCGTTCACTTTTGTCCGCACCTATTGTTTGGCAGTTGAGGAAGCGGCGGTGGACTAGAGACCCTAGGAATAATGATGTAGCGCTTGCGCCATAGTATGGATGTCTTCTCTGCTTCTCCTAGAGTCTTCTCCCCATCACCTCCTAAAATGTCAAGAGCCAGATCACTAAAACCTTTGTTAACTCTATCCACTGATATGCTAACATATCCAGGTGGTATTATTGCCCCATGGATTCTTGGTGTCTTGATAGGATCTGGAGGAGAAAAAACACCGAGAGCCACCATGATTGTGGCATTCTCTTTTGGAATATGTAGCTCACATGATATAAACGGTGAAGTGATGTCATCCACGGGGAAACGTAGCATTGCGTTATCTTGATTTGGCAACTCCGTGGAAGCGCAGCTACTTTTCAACTGAATAGGGGGGCTAATATTAATGTTGATTCCTAGATCTGATGCCTGTCTTTGGGCACTCATTTCTATTTGCACTTGCTTTATGATTTCGTCCTGCATTCTAGCTTGCATGGCTTTTTCGCGCTCCTGTGCTTGAAGCAACGCCTCCCGTGACTCACGAACCAATTCCTCCAACCTGCTAATCCACACTACATCCTCATCCTTCCTTCTCTGCCGGCTTCTGTAGGTATCTCTGTCGTCAAGGAAACCATGCTCCCAAGAAATATTCCGTCCTAAACCTAGAGAAGACATGTCGTAATAGAGATGTTGTGGCCTGCGAATCTTGGAGAAGACTGTGTCTCGCGGATCTAACACAAGAATGAGGGCGAGGTGGGCTGGGGACGAGGACAACGCGAGGCGTGCACTGGTCGACCAGAGAAGAAGCGCACGTGCTTGTGGGGCCGGTGATAGCGTGCGTGCATGATGAGGTGAGGCTAGGGTGGTCGCCTGGGGGGCGGCGACGCTACTGGATTGGATCGATCTAGTGGAGAAGATGAGGCGACAGAGAAGAAGGCTTGGTGGCTACTAGATCCGGTTGGAGAAGAAGGCGGCGGAGATAGAGAGGAAGAGAACTAAGGGAGAAGGGCGTGGTTTATAAAGGGGGACCTATAGTCCCGGGTGATGGTTAGAACCGGGACTAAAGCTTCTTTAGTCCCGGGTGATAGTTAGAACCAGGACTAAAGGTCTGACCTTTAGTCCCGGATGTAGCCACGGCCCGAGAGTAAAGGGGATTTTGGCGGGCCGCGAAAACGCAGCCCATCTTTAGTAGTCCTGGGTGATGGTTAGAACCGGGACTAATGGTTCTTTAGTCCCGAGTGATGGGTAGAACCGGGACTAAAGGTCTGACCTTTAGTCCTGGGTAGTTGGTCCACCCAAGAGTAAAGGTGGGCTACAGTTTGGCTTCCTGCCAGTTTGTAGAAGTTTTTCCTTTTTTATATATTTCTTTTATATAAATATGCAGAGAGTTGTTAATTGCCTAGTAAATAAAATATTAGCAAAAAAATTACAAAAAGAATTTTGGGACCTGGTTTTGCATTATTGTACATAAGAAAAATCTGTAACCTAAACTCTTTTATTTTACCGTATAAATATTTAACATAGTGTAAATAATAATCATAATTTTCACCATGCAAAAATGTACTACTTAATTAAAATCATTAAAACTATTGTTTTTCGACAGGAAATTAGTTTTTACATCTTATTAACGTTGATCATTTATTTTTTCATCACACATTCTCCACAGGAAATCCACCGTCAAGCAAAAAATTTATTTAAATCGTAGAAAATATGAATTCATGACAGAAATATGAATACAATATATATATATCAAGTGGGCACAGTAGTGAACTTCTTCTTAACGTATATCCCTTGGTTATGATCGCGCCATAACCATGGAGTGTCCTCATCATTTAGCTGAATGCTTAGGTCTTTGTTCACTATGAAGGGTGGAATTTGGTCATCCTTTTTATAATCTTCTTATATGTCTAATTTGTCTTCAATTCTGACGATGTTTCTTTTCCCTAAAAGAACTATGTGGCGCTTTGGCTCATTGATTGGGTCGTTGTTGTTTTTCCCTCTCTTTGGTTTTGTAGACATGTCCTTGACATAGAACACCTGATTCACATCCTTAGCAAGGACGAACGGTTCATCTTTGTACCCAATATTGTTGAGGTCCACGGTTGTCATTCCATACTGGTTGTCGACTGCTACCCTGCCTCTAGTCGCCTTTACCCATTGGCACTTGAACAAAGGTACCTTAAAAGTAGGTGCATAGTTTAGTTCCCATATCTCCTCTATACGGCCATAATATGTTTGCTTATTTCCATTAGGGTCGGTGACATCTATGTGGACACCACTGTTTTGATTGGTGCTCTTTTTTTCTTAGGCTACTATGTAAAATGTATTTCCATTTATCTCGTACCCTTTGTATGTGAGGATATGCCACGATGGCTGCCTAGCCAACAAATACAGTTGCTCATCAATACTCTCATCACCCTGACATTCTTTTCACAACCAGTGGCTAAAAGTTTTCATATGCTAACGCGTAATCCAAGGTTCAGACTTCCCTGGAAACTCAGATCGGAGCAACTCTTTATGTGTCTCGATATACGGATCCACCAAGAAGGAGTTTTGCAGAACTGTGTAGTGTGCTTTATTAAAATAATTGTCCTGCATACCAATATATATTTTCTTCCCTAGTGTCCCCTTTCCACTTAGTCTCCTGTCGTGTCGCGATTCAGGAATACCAATCGGGTCAAGGTTGGGAATAAAGTCAACACAAAACTCAATGACCTCCTCTGTTTCATAGCCTTTGGCGATGCTCCCTTCTAGCCAATGTCACATCCAATTTTAAGGATAAAATGGTGTGCAAAATCTTATGTGCGCCCAAAGATCAGTCACACACATAAGCCGACAAATTATGAATAGTATTATCACCAATGTTTATTACATCACGAATAAGACAGAGTTATTACATAAGTATAGCGAAGGTAATAAAAAGATCTCTTGCGGAAGCTCCATTTTATAGGAACGTCGACTGGTTGACCACAAGTCTAGTAGTCCTCAGGAAAATCATCATACCCAAAGTCATCTGTTACCCATCCGAGATTTTTATCCAAATAATGAAAATAAACAAGTGTAAGTACATGTCGTACTCAACAAGTGTAACACAGGATTCATGAGGCTCAAAAGGCTTGACACAGGTTTAACAACGTTCATCTTTTAGTTGTCACACTTTTAGCTTATGAGTAGCAACAAGTCGTTTCCAATTCCCAATGCAAAACACATGATCAAATGTAAACATAAATAATGAATAGCATAAACAGATATTACTTAGTGATCATCTATTTCATAAATGTTCCAAGGCCGCTCGTGACCGTGAGCATGGCTGATATACCTATTTTACACTCTGTAGAGGTTGTACACTTTTACTATGAGTCATGATACCCATATGCCCGGGTTAATTACTCCCAAAACACTTCCAAGGTGAGCAGGCAGGGATCACTATGAAGCCTTTCAAAGGTTCATCTAACAAGTTAGGGCCATTAGATTTACTCGGCAAACAGATATAGAGCCCCCCTTCCCGATGGCACATTGACACGCAGCCTATACTCATAAGGATAGAGGCCGCCCTATACCCGATTCGGCAAGCCATTCTTACGCCAATAAAGGTAACCACTAATGAGCTAGAAAAGGTCCTCATACTGAGCTAAAGCTAGAGCCATATAGGCCTCACAGCTATACTGTAAGTCCCAGATGATCACTTACAGATAAGTCCTTAGGGAGAGGAATCTAAAGCATTTAGAAAGTAGCTAAACACTCCAGCCCCCTGTTTCCATGTTGCTAAAAAGCCATGTTTTAATGTTTATTGCATATACCATTAGTCAAGTTACAAGATCATGGTTTAATTGAGCACTAGCAAAGCTATCCAAATGCATAACCCATAGGTGACAAGGTAATAGTTCAATTCTAGGAAATCCCTATCAAGATGACACATGTAACATGAATTTAATGAATTAAAGTGAATAGGAAACAAGGATGATCCCATGCTATACTTGCCTTGAGCAAAGTACTCCTACTGGTCCTACTCGTCAAAGTCATACTCTTGATCTCCCATGAACTGCTCACCGTCTATACTCGATAACCACAGCAACATACAAGCATCCAGGAGCAATCATGCAAAGCAAACAAGGCTATAGATTATAATAGTACACCAACAGCAAAGAATCAAGATGAAAAGTTTGGAAAACGAATCTACATCTCGCTATGAACACACAGACGCGAAGATCACAAAAATCGGATCTAAAACGGAGAAGTTATGAATTAAACAAGATTTCCTATAGGCAAATAATAGATTAAATCTAAGCTCGAATTATAAAAGTTGGAAACCTTTTTTACAATAGCATGAACATGTAGATCACTTATTTATAAACCTAATACAACTTGAACGAATCAAATCGGAGTTAAAACGAAGATTTTATGGCTAAAACAAGTTGAATGGCAAAACTGTAAATAACTGAAAACGTATTTCAGTCCAACCGAACGAAAATACGCTTTCGAAAGAAAGAAACATAATCTGCAAAAACGCTTTGGACTGCGGGTTAACACTGAAGTATTTATAAGGATGTATTTGCAAAATCGGCAGCGAAAGGGTATCTCCGGTTTTGGGCCGTTGGATTAGATCCGAACGGCCTGGATCTGATATGGCGAAAGAGAAAAAAAAACACGCGTCGGAACAGTGCCGGCGGCAGGCTTCCGACGATGGCGCCATGGCCGGCCAAACGGAGCTCGCGGTTCTCGCTCCATAGCGCACGATTTGACGAAACAAAAGCTCTAGGCAAGAGAGAAGGGAAAGGGGATCTCACCCGAACCGGAATACGCGAGAGGAAGGCAGCAAAGGCGGCTTGGTGCTCGGTGGACTACGGTGGTCGGCGGCGGCGCTTGAGCGAGATGTGGCTACAGCTACTTGAGCGAAAAATCAGGTGCCAGATGGGATAGGAGACAGAGGAGGGGTGCGGGCGCTATTTATGGGGCCAGAGTCCCTTGGGCGTCACGACACCGCGGGTCGTGGCCGCTCTAGACTCGGCGGCATCGACGCAGAGGTAGAGTCCGTCCCGGCCACGGTGAAAGGAAGGGGAAGCCCCTGACCTGCGGGCCAGGGCTATCAGCGGGCAGAGGGGGCTTGCGTGGGCGTGGCTTGCGGCTGGCCAGCAAAACTGGGCCGGCGGCTAGGGTCTAGCTGGGCCAACGGCCTACAAAGGGAGACCGAGCTGGCCTGGCTGGCGCTGAGAAAAAAACGCTGGGCTTTGGCCTGAGTGGAGGCAACGCAGCCCGAGAAGGGGATAAGCAGGCCAAGGGCGGCAGCAGGCCAAGGACCAGAAAGACAAAATTCAAATCAATTTTAAAGACAAAATTCTAATTTCTTTCCAAAGCAATTTTAAAGACAAAATTCAAATCAAGTTCAAATTTGAGTTCAAATCAAACCATTCCAAAAATTAATATGCAGCGGCATGAATGCATATTCATTGTTGTTAACCTATATTAAATTTTAATTTGATAAACTTTATTATTCTTCCTAAATTTAAATGCTCACAAAAATGCTTAGTAAATCAATTTTTCCCTAGTTTCAATTGTTGTAAAATTTAGGGTGTTACAATTCTACCCCTTAAAATGAATCTCATCCTTGAGATTTGGACGATGCTTACTCAAATAACTATGGGTATGTTTTCCTTAGATCCTCTTCTCTTTCCCAAGTAGCCTCATTCTCTGTATACCGATTCCATTGAACCTTACACATCTTTATTACTCGGCTCCTTGTAACTCTTTCTGCCATCTCCAAAATCCTTACCGAAAACTCCTCATATGTGAGATCCACCTTAACTGTAAGCTCTTCTAATGGTATCTGCTCCTCAGGTATACGCAAACACTTTTTAAGCTGAGACACATGGAACCCATCATGTACACCTGACAAACTCTTAGGCAATTCTAACTGATAAGCTACCTCTCCACGTCTCTCTAAAATCTTGAAAGGTCCAATATACCTTGGGGCTAACTTTCCTTTTATGTTAAACCTTCTCACACTTCTCATAGGTGACACCTTCAAGTACACATAATCACGTACTTCGAAAACCAATTCCCTTCTTCTAGTGTCGGCATAGCTCTTTTATCGAGACTGAGCCACTCTCAAGTTATCTCTGATCATCCTTACTTGCTCTTCTGCATCTCTTAGTACATCTAGTCCGAACACTTGAGTTTCTCCCATTTGGTTCCAAAACAACGGGGTTCTACACTTTCGTCCATACAAAGCTTCGAAAGATGCCATATTGAGACTTTTCTGATAACTGTTGTTGTACGAGAACTCTACATAAGGCAAACTCTTGTCCTAACTTGTACCATACTGCAATGCACAAGCTCTCAACATATCCTCTAATATCTGATTAATTCTCTCAGTTTGGCCATCTGTTTGAGGATGATATGCTGTACTAAAATTCAACTTGGTTCCCAATGAACTATGTACTTGCTGCCAAAAATGAGATGTAAATTGGGTACCTCGATCAGACATAATTTTCTTGGGAACTCCATGTAGACATACTATTCTCTCCATATATAACTGAGCTAACCTTGGTCCATTATAAGTAGTCTTGACCGGTATAAAGTGAGCAACTTTAGTTAACCGATCTACTATTACCCAGATTGAATCATAACCTCTCTGAGTATGTGGTAACCCAACTATAAAATCCATACCAACTTCTTCCCACTTTCACTCAGGTATCTTCATTGGTTGTAGCAATCCTGTAGGTCTTTGATGTTCAGCCTTGACTCTCTGACAGGTATCACATAAAGCAACATATTTAGCAACATCTCTCTTCAGCCCGTACCACCAATACTTCTCTTTTAGATCCAAATACATCTTGGTACTTCCAGGATGAATAGAATAAGCAGACTCATGTGCCTCATGAAGAATTGCCTCTCGTATAGCCTTATCCTCTGGCACACATAGTCTTTTGCCAAACCATAGAGTTCCATTGTCATCCATATGGAATCCTGGTGCCTTACCAATCACTATGTTTTCCGATATCTCTTTCAACTTCGCATCCTGTAACTATCCTTTATGTATTTTTTGCTCCAATTTAGGCTCCAACACCAACTCCACTGCATTAGTGACAAAGTGTAAATTCAGTCACTCAAACTCAGCACACAACTCACTTGACATCGATGTCACTTGCACCTCATTGGCATAACTCTTCCTACTAAGAGCATCGGCAACAACGTTCGCCTTTCCAGGATGATAATGTACCTCCAAATCATAATCTTTGATCAACTCTAACCATCGACGTTGTCTCATATTCAAATCTGTCTGAGTGAAAATGTACTTCAGACTCTTGTGATCAGTATAGATGTCACTCTTATACCCAATAAGATAGTGCCTCCATATCTTCAAAGCATGAACCACTACTGCTAACTCCAAGTCATGAGTAGAATAATTTAACTCATGCTTTCTCAACTGTCGGGATGCATAAGCCACTACTCTGCCTTCTTGCATAAGAATACATCCAAGTCCTTGACGAGATGCATCACAATAGATCGAAAAGCTCTTATTTAGATCTAGCAAAACCAATACTGGGGCTGTAGTCAACCTCTTCTTCAACTCTTCAAAGTTAGCCTGGCACTTCTCGAACCACACAAACTTAGCATTTTTCTCCAACAAAGCTGTCATTGGCTTGGCAAGCTTAGAGAAACCTTCAATGAACCTTCTATAGTATCCAACTAATCCCAAGAAACTATGAATCTACCACACATCTGTTGATGGCTTTCAATTCAATACATCTTTCACCTTACCTGGATCTACTGCAATTCCACCATTAGAGACAACATGGCTAAGGAAAGAAACTTCCTTCAATCAAAATTCACACTTGCTTCGCTTAGCATACAACTTGTGTTCTCTGAGCTTCTATAAGACCAACCTCAGATGTTCAACATACTCTTCTTCTATTTTGGAGAATATCAATATATCATCGATGAACACCACCACAAACTTATCCAAAAACTCCATGAACACCTTGTTCATCATGTACATAAAGTAGGCAGGTGCATTGGTCAAACCAAATGACATAACGGTGTACTCATACAAACCATACCTCATAGTAAAAGCTATTTTGGGTATGTCTGTTGCACGAATCCTCAATTGATGGTAGCCAGAACGAAGATCAACCTTAGAGAAAACACAAGCACCTCTCAACTGATCAAACAAGTCATCAATTCTTGGCAACGGATACTTGTTCTTGATAGTAACCTCATTGAGTGATCGATAATCAACACACATCCTCTGAGTACCATCCTTCTTATCAATAAATATAACCGGTGCTCCCCAAGGAGACGAGCTAGGACGAATAAAACCTTTCTCCTGGTACTCCTTAATTTGTTTCTTAAGTTCTTCTAATTCCTTAACCCCTATTCTATATGGACGCTTAGCTATAGGTGCAGTTTCAGGTAATAATTCAATAATAAACTCAATGTCACGGTCAGGTGGCATACCTGGCAAGTCATCAGGAAACGCATCTAGAAATTCATCCACCACTGGATCCTCCTTGTTGTCGCTATCATTGAGCTGGTTCATAGTAGTTGTCGGCTATGTTTGTATTACAACATCAACCCTGATTCTTTCTCCATTTGATGCGGTCACCACAACTACCTTTTCCTTACATTGAATCACTGCTTGTTGTTGCATCATCCAGTCCATACCTAGAATCACATCTATACCAGATGCTCTCAACATAATGGGGCTCACTTTAAACTCTACCCCCTTAAGGATAGACTAGTCAGAAGACAACCATATGAAGCTTCCATACTTCCACCCGGTGAGTTTACTAATATGGGATTTTGCATGGCACATAATGGTACGCTATGATTTCTAACAAATGCTTGTGATATGAATGAATGCGAAGCTCTAGAATCAAAAAGAATAGTAGCGGGGGTTGAGTTGACATTGAACGTACCGAGCATAACTTCTGGTTCTTCAAGCGCCATCTCTGTAGACACATGGTTCACCTTTCCCTGTTGGGTGTTGGCTTCTGATAACTATTCTGCCTTTGAGGGGTTTGCTGATTGGGCTTCATAGGGCAATTATAAGATAGGTGACCTTCTTTGCCACAACGGAAGCACTTGCTGGGGGTGCTAGGGGCACTAGTCTTCATAGGAGTGTTGTTGGGCGCTCCCTGTCGTGGTGTCTGCTGACAACTCTGTTGCTGAGGACGTTGATTACCAATCTGCTGTTGGTTTGGGTTGCGCTGAGGATACTGACCATGATTCCACTGACTGGGTGGTCCCTAAAATCTCTACTGAAAGCCTTGCTGAGGGTTGGTACATGGACGAGTATTGCTCCCAGAGGCCGGTCCCTGAAGCCTTCTCTTCTTGGCCTCCATCTCCTTGCGCTTGTTGTCAATAACAATAGCGCGATTCACTAGTGTCTAAAAATTGGGGTAGGTATTGGACATAAGCTAGAGCTGCAGACCATCATACAGACCTTTGAGAAAGTGGCATTGCTTGTCAGCATCATTAGCCACTTCATTCGGAGCATAACGTGACAACTGAGTAAACTTATCGCGGTACTCAGCGACGGACATGGATCCCTACTTTAGAGCTCTGAACTCCTCCTGCTTGAGCTCTATCAGCCCCTCCGATATGTGATAGGATCTAAAATTCTCTTTGAACTCCTGCCAGGTGATAGGAGGAGCGTTGGCGAGACATCCATACTCGAATGACTCCCACCAGTCCTGAGCTTCTCCCTGAAGTTGTCCTAAAGCGTACAACACCTTCTGTTGATTATCACATTGTGCTATGTTGATCTGCCTCTCCACTGCTTGAAGCCAATCATCTACTTCTAGTGGATCAGTGGCACGAGAGAACACCGAGGGATGGCCCTTCAAGAATTCACCATGCTTATCACGTGGTGCTCCACCACCCTGTTGGTTCTGCTGATTCTGCACCAACGTTTGCATGAGCTGCGTCTGTACTGCCAAGAGTTGTTTAATAGTTGGTGGTGGTGGTGGTGGATGTGGGGGAACACCTCCACGACCTTGGCCTCTTCCTCTTCCAGACATCTGCTATCAAATATTCAAAATTTATACATTTCCAAGTTAGAATACATTCTGAAAATTTTCTGGACGAATCTCAACATCAGCAGCTCTGTAAAACAGTCATATCTTGAGTTCCTGAATTCCAAATAAGGCATACTTTATATGGTTGCAAAGCTTAAGAAATTATCTACAACTTTTATTCAGACCACATTCCCAGATTCTGTATTTAGGTTACTCAAAAACAGGATACAACCGAAACTGTTTCCAGATTCCAGACTGCGCAAAAACTTTAACTTGAAACAGAGATATCTCACGAACCAGATCAGATACGGGGGTGATTGCAGAGGCATTAGAAATATACTTAAGTATAGTTGTTTCCTTAAAAATTTCATAATTTTTGGTCATGTAGATTTTAATTGTCATTAAGACAAAGGCAGACTGCTCCGAAAAATAGATTCCGAGAGAACAAGATGTAACATACCCAACTATTCATTTATTGGCCCAATCGTTAATATTCTTAACCATGGAACTTGCGGACATGCCCACAAAGTTCCATCACACATTACAAAGATCTAACTCACACATAAACATAATAACAAATCAACTAAACACACCAATGTTCACACCGCACTAATGGACTCGACTAGACTCAACTTAACTCATTCTACAATCGTGTCATTACGTAAAGAGGGACTCCAACATCTATGGGTGATACTTATGGGGAAGCTCTTCATACATCTTTGGCAAATTGAGGCACACCCTTTGTTCATCTATCACCTGCTGGTGCCTCTTGATAGCTTTCTGCTACGCCTTCAATTGATTCTCCAATCGACGAATCTTTGACACAGACTCATAACTAAAGTGTACCATCGCTTCGATGGTTGGATCTATGCTCTGCGGGTCCATCATCGCCCATCCCAATTTTGGGTGTTGATGAGGGAGGAATCGGTATTGATCATCCTTCATGTCCTCGAATCGGTGACCACGGAGGCCTATGCAAGCTTCAGCAGCTGCATCTTCTATGTCGTCCTCCATGGTAGCATGGTGACCATGGTGAGCGTAGTTTGAATCCAGCTGATATGCGCTTTTCTGTTCGTCCTTGATGGTGATGCACACCCTAGTCTTCCAGTAGGTGTCTTCAAGAGGGTGTGTATGCTCTTCGCAGGCGTATTCTACAGCTACATCCCAGTCACTGTAGTAGGTCTAAAGCAGGCTCATGAGTCGGTGATGTGAAACAGAGGATTCACACCCCGGCTTATACCACACCTTTATTGTCCACCCCGATAGCGAGATCGGCTCATCCTCTTCAACAATGTTTCCTCTTCATTTTCGGACAAGTCGACAACCTCAACTTCTTAAGGTTCCTCCTAAGTGGGCTCAGGCATAGATACTGGTGTTGGCGGATTGAATTCCTGTTCCTGGGGTTCTTCCTCCTCAGGCTCCATGGACAAACCTTGAGGCGGGTAGTACCCTCTAGTGCTGATGCGGCCAGTCTTGTGGGCACGAGGCATCTATAGAATTAGACTTGGTTAGATTAGGTTAGAAGCAATAATTTTCATAATAGAATAAGACAAAAGAAGCATAAAACTTTTAGCAAATAACAAGGGTGAGATAGAAAGCATGAAATGAGTGAAGCAAAAGAAGCTAAAAACGACCATTGCTAACTAGGCTCTGATACCAATCTGTCACACCCAATTTTAAGGATAAAATGGGGTGCAAAATCTGTCACACCTAATTTTAAGGATAAAATGGGGTGCAAAATCTTATGTGTGCCCAGAGATCAGTCACACACATAAGCCGACAAATTATGAATAGTATCATCACCAATGTTTATTACATCATAAATAAGATAGAGTTATTACATAAGTATAGCGAAGGTAATAAAAAGATCTCTTGCGGAAGCTCCATTTCACAGGGACGTCGACTGGTTGACCACAAGTCTAGTAGTCCTCAAGAAAATCATCATACCCAAAGTCATCTGTTACCCATCCGGGATTTTTATCCAAATAATAAAAATAAACAAGCGTAAGTACATATCGTACTCAACAAGTGTAACACGGGGTTCATGAGGCTCAAAAGGCTTGACACAGGTTTAACAGCATTCATCTTTTAGTTGTCACACTTTTAGCTTATGAGTAGCAACAAGTTGTTTTCAATTCCCAATGCAAAACACATGATCAAATGTAAACATGAATAATGAATAGCATAAATAGATATTACTTAGTGATCATCTATTCCATAAATGTTCCAAGGCCGCTCGTGACCATGAGCATGACTGATATACCAGTTTTACACTCTACAGAGGTTGTATACTTTCACTGTGAGTCATGATACCCATATGCCCGGATTAATTACTCCCAAAACACTTCCAAGGTGAGCAAGCAGGGATCACTATGAAGCCTTTCAAAGGTTTATCTAACAAGTTAGGGCTATTAGATTCACTCAGCAAACAGATATAGAGCCCCCCTTCCCGATGGCACATTGACACGTAGCCTATACTCATAAGGATAGAGGCCGCCCTATATCTGATTTGGCAAGCCATTCTTACGCTAATGAAGGTAACCACTAACGAGCTAGAAAAGATCCTCATACTGATCTAAAGTCAGAGCCATGTAGCCCTCACAGCTGTACTGTAAGTCCCGGATGATCACTTACAGATAAGTCCTTAGGGAGAGGAATCTGAAGCATTTAGAAAGTAGCTAAACACTCCAGTCCCCTGTTTCCATATTGCTAAAAAGTCATGTTTTAATATTTATTGCATATACCATTAGTCAAGTTACAAGATCATGGTTTAATTGAGCACTAGCAAAGCTACCCAAATGCATAACCCATATGTGACAAGGTAATAGTTCAATTCTAGAAAATCCCTATCAAGATGACACATGCAACATGAATTTAATGAATTAAAGTGAATAGGAAATAAGGATGATTCCATGCTATACTTGCCTTAAGCAAAGTACTCCTGCTGGTCCTGCTCGTCAAAGTCGTACCCTTGATCTCCCACGAACTGCTCACCGTCTATACTCGATAACCACAGCAACATACAAGCATCTAGGAGCAATCATGCAAAGCAAACAAGGCTATAGATTAGAATAGTACACCAACAGCAAAGAATCAAGATGAAAAGTTTGGAAAACAAATCTACGTCTCGCTATGAACACACAGACGCGAAGATCACAAAAATTAGATCTAAAACGGAGAAGTTATGAATTAAACAAGATTTTCTATAGGCAAATAATAGATTAAATCTAAGCTCAAATTATAAAAGTTGGAAACCTTTTTTTACAGTAGCATAAACATGTAGATCACTTATTTATGAACCTAATGCAACTTGAATGGATCAAATTGAAGTTAAAACGAAGATTTTATGGCTAAAACAAGTTGAATGGCAAAACTGTAAATAACTGAAAACGTATTTCAGTCCAACCGAACGAAAATACACTTTCAAAAGAAAGAAACATAATCTGCAAAAACGCTTCAGACTACGGGTTAACACCAAAGTATTTATAAGGGTGTATTTGCAAAATCGGCAGCAAAAGGGTATCTCCGGTTTTGGGCCATTGGATTAGATCCGAACGGCCTGGATCTGATCTGGCGAAAGAGGAAAAAAAACATGCGTTGGAACAGTGCCGGCGGTAGGCTTCCAACGGCGGCGCCATGGCCAGCCAAACGAAGCTCACGGTTCTTGCTCCATAGCGCATGATTTGATGAAACAAAAGCTCCAGGCGAGAGAGAAGGGAAAGGGGATCTCACCCGAACCGGAATACGCGAGAGAAAGGCAGCGAAGGTGGCTTGGCGCTCGGTGGACTGCGGTGGTCGGCAGCGGCGCTCGAGCGAGATGTGGCTGCGGCTGCTTGAGCAAAAAACTGGGCGCCAGATGGGATAGGAGACAGAGGAGGGGTGCGGGCGCTATTTATGGGGCCAAAATCCCTTAGGCATCATGGCACCATGGGTCGTGGCCGCTCCGGACTCGGCGGCGTCGGCGCGGAGGTAGAGTCAGTCCCCGCCACGGTGAAAGGAAGGGGAAGCCCCTAACCTACGGGCCAGGGCTATCAGCGGGCAGAGGGGGCTTGTGTGGGCGTGGCTTGCGGCTGGCCAGCGAAACTGGGCCAGCGGTTGGGGTCTAGCTGGGCCAACGGCCTGCAAAGGGAGACCGAGCTGGCCTGGCTGGCGCTGAGAAAAAAAACGCTGGGCTTCGGCCCGAGCGGAGGCAACGCAGCCCGGGAAGGGGATAAGCAGGCCAAGGGCCGAAAAGAGGAAGGAGGAGAGATTTTTTTTTTCTAATTTCTTTCCAAAGCAATTTTGAAGACAAAATTCAAATCAAGTTCAAATTTGAGTTCAAACCAAACCATTCCAAAAATTAATATGCAGCAGCATGAATGCACATTCATTGTTGTTAACCTATATTAAATTTTAATTTGATAAACTTTATTATTCTTCCTAAATTTAAATGCTCACAAAAATGCTTAGTAAATCAATTTTCCCTAGTTTCAATTGTTGTAAAATTTAGGGTGGTACAGCCGAGCATGGCTGTGAACATATTTCTTTAGGACTCCCATGAACCTCTCAAAGGAGAACATGTTGTGCAGGAACATAGGACTGAGAATGCTAATCTCCTTGACCTGGTGAACTAGAAGGTGTGTCATGATATTAAAGAAGGAAGGAGGGAACATCAACTCAAAGCTGACAAGACATTAAACCACATCATTCTGTAGTTTAGCTAGATCCATTGGATCGATTGCCTTCTAAGAAATTGCATTGAGGAATGCATATAGCTTCACGGTGGCTAGACGTACATTTGGAGGTAGAATTCCTCTTAATGCAACTGGAAGCAATTACGTCATGAGCACGTGGCAGCCATGGGACTTTAAGTTTAAAAATTTCTTCTCTGGCACATTTATTATACCCTTTATATTCGAGGAGAATCCAGATGGTACCTTGATGCTTGCTAGGCATTCAAACATGCTTTCCTTCTCTTCTTTGCTAAGAGTGTAACTGGCATGACTTAAGTAATGGTGTCCATCATCTGTCTTCTCTGGATGTAGGTTGTCTCGTTCTTTCAAACACCGTAGGTCCTGTCGTGCTTCAAGTGTGTCCTTAGGCTTTTCATACACACCCATGAAGCCTAGCAGGTTCACACAAAGATTCTTCATCAGATGTATCACGTCGATCGCGCTACGGACCTCTAGGACTTGCTAATAGGATAGCTACCAAAATATGGACTTCTTCTTTCACATGGGTGCGTGATCGTCGACGTTGTTCAGAACAGGTTCACTGCCATGTGCCTTTCCAAATACTACTTTCACATCCTTGACCATATTGAGTACATCCTCACCAGTTCGGTTGCCCGACTTGGTCTAGTGGTCTACCTTACCTTTAAAATGCTTGCCTTTCTTTCTTAGGGGGTGATTCGTAGGAAGAAATCAACGATGGCCAAGGTACACGACCTTTCAATATTTTTTCAAGAATATACCTTTAATGTCATCGAAACAGTGCGTGCATGCATTATATCCCTTGTTTGATTGTCCTAAAAGATTACTTAGAGCAGACCAATCATTGATTGTTACGAACAACAATGCTCGCAGGTGAAAGTGCTCCTGTTTGTGCTCATCCCACACACGTACACCTGGTCTGTTCCACAAAAGTAGAAGTTCTTCAACTAGTGGCCTTAGGTACACATCGATGTTATTGCTAGGTTGCCTTGGGCCTTGGATGAGCACTAGCATCATAATAAACTTACGCTTCATGCATAACCAGGGAGGAAGGTTGTAGATATATAGAGTAACAGGCCAAGTGCTATGACTACTGCTCTGCTCCCTGAAAGGATTCATACTATCCGTACTTAATGCAAACCTTAAGTTTTTTACGTCATTTGCAAACTCTAGGAATTCTCTATCGATTGCTCTCCACTGGGACCCATCGGCATGGTGTCTCAACATATTGTCTACCTTACGGTCTTCTTTGTGCCATCATAACAACTTTGCATGGTCTTTGTTTCTGAACAGACATTTCAAGCATGGTATTATAGGAGCATACCACATAATCTTGGCAGTGATTTTCTTCGTGGGACGTTCGCCCTCAACATCACCAGGGTCATCTCGCCTGATCTTATACCGCGATGCATGACATACAGGGCATACATCTAACTTCTTGTACTCCTCATCACAGTAGAGGATGTAGTCATTAGGACATGCATGTATCTTCTGAATTTCTAATCCCAAAGGGCAGACTACCTGTTTTGCTTCGTACGTAGTGATGGGCAATTCGTTATCCTTCAGAAGCATCTGTTTTTGGATTTTTAGTAACTCCCCAAATTTCTTATCAGATACACCATTCTTTGCCTTCTATTGCAATAATTCCAGTGTGGTACCCAACTTTTTCTGCCCCGCATCACAAGTTGGGTATAGCAATTTCTTGTGATCCTCTATCATGCGCTCGAACTTGATCTTCTCCTTTTCACTTTTGCATTCTCTTTGTGCGTCATGAATGACCTGACCAAGATCATCAGCGGGCTCATCTTCTGCCACTACCTCTTCTTTAGCTTCCCCCATTGCAGTATTATTGAAGGCACCATATTCAGTAATAATGTCATCATCGTCCCATTGTTCTTCTTCACCTTCTTCCATTACAACCCCGGTTTCTCCGTGCTTCATCCAACAAATATAGTTTGGCATGAAACCCGACTTCAACAAGTGTGAATGAAGACTCCTTGAGCTAGCATATTCCTTTAAATTCTTACATATGGCACATGGGCAGCACATGAAACCATCGCGTTTGTTTGCCTCGGCCACACGTAAGAAAGAATGCACGCCCTCAATGAACTTTTGAGAGCGACGATCAGCATTGTATATCCAATGCCAGCTCATCTGCATTACATGGCATACATACCATATTAAAACCTAGAACATAATTAGTTAATTATACGACATGTATGCCACCACACAAGGTATTAATTTATGAAAGTCTCGCTACAATATAGACAATCCCAACTACCACTAAAAAAACTAAAGCTAAAATGCACTTCAGTAGCATAAGAATTTCGCGACCAATCCCAACTAAAACAGATAGATCATGCGTTTGTTCAACATCTATAGGCTTCTTCCGCAGGATCACTGCCTCATTAGCCACCGTAGCCGCATGTGCAAGAGAGTTTTGCACGTGTTCAACATACTCTTCCTTCTAGTACCAGCCTGAACATCCAGTGTCATCCCACTGAAATTAAAACAAAAAAAATTAGAACTTTAATCACAATCATCGTGAAAATAAGTATAAATTAACCATAATCATCAAATGCGACAAAATAACTCACATTGCGATCCGGACACTTGTAGAAGATACAACCCTTGTTGGGACACTCCTTCCTCACCCGGTACTCCATCACAATCTTCTCTTCACACTTGCCGCATCAATGAGAGGGAGATCCGGCCTCAGTCGCTTTGGAACCCGATGAGAGGCCGAGGACCCAGAAGCAGTTGCCATCTACTCTCTATACTCATTTTTTATATAATATAAATTTCTCATTTTATAAACAAATAAAATTAAAAAACTCTAAAATTCTCTATATCTCTAAACCATGAAGTGTGCCATGCATGCTAGAAATGAAAGCTGAATACTAGTTTTGAATAACTACTTTAACCTTCCTTCATCCAAATATGCAAACTTTAAAGTGATTTTGAGCTTAAATGGCTTACAAACAAAAAAATCCACCATAAAAAACCACATATATCTAGTCCACAAAATGAGATATGCTACTGATGAAATATGAGAGTATAAAGTTGATAACCTTTATAATCGAAGAATCGATGGAGGAATCGAAGAAAATCTTGTGATTACCGATGATGAGGAAGAAGAGAGGCCAGCGATGAAGCAAGAACACTGAGCTCGAAGTGGCTCGGGCTCGGAGAGAAAAAAAAAGGCTATATAGGAGGGGAACTGTAGTCCCGATTAGAGACAGCAACCGGGACTAAATGTTCCTTTCTAGTTCCGGACGGAGCCTCCAGCCCGGAGTAGACTTTTACTCCTGGTTGGAGGGACCAACCGAAAATAAAAGTTAACCTTTAGTCTCGATTAGTAGCACCAACCGGGACTAAAGGTCCCATGCAGCAAAAGCCTGCCGCAGTAGCCGTTGGGCAGGGACCTTTAGTCCCGGTTGGATCTACAAACCGGGACTAAAGATCTCTCTAGCCCCGAACACGAAAAATACCGAAACTAAAACTAAATTTCAAGCTGGATCAAAGGGCGTTTCTCTACTAGTGCACCTCATCAGATAGCTAATTAATTACAGCAGCATTTGTTAATCATTCTATGTGTAAACAAAATTATCTAGTCACTCGAGCTATACTAGCCATTGGTACATGTCAATACCATTTTTTCCTTTTCTAAATTTTACATATACTAAAGAGAGGCTGCTAGATCTTATAATCATCAGACTGGCATCAAGGCCTTTTTTAGATGCCATCCAAATTCTAAGTTTTTTTACTCTCTCTCCATCACATCAATTTTTAGCCGCTTGTATGGAGTATTAAATGTAGGTAAAAAAAATAACTAATTACACAGTTTAGTTGGAAATCACGAGATGAATCTTTTGAGCCTAGTTGATCCACGATTGGACAATATTTGCCAAATAAGACAAAAGTGGTATTATTCATCAGGTTGAAATTTTTTCACAATCTAAACGAGTCCCAAACCAAACAATAATAGTACAAATGTGCAACAGTTTCTTCAGAAGCAAAGAAGCAGATGTGTCTGTCTGTTAGTGGGTGGGCAAGACCATCCATTTGCTTAAACTTATCCGCCGACGGCAAGAATCTATAGTATTTTTTTTTCTTTTCTGATGATAAATCAGTTAAGACCGACTTATCAGCCGAGACCCGGTTCTGATCAACAGTAATCAAACCCTTTGCCTAGTGCCCGTCGCAGGAATAAAATTGCATTTACAGGAGGAGCAACTCGATCATACCAACAGCATAAAAAACGGACTATTCCCTAGACTAACGACCAGCTGGCTACTTGTGAGAAGTCACAAGCCAGGCCAGCAGATACGGTCAAGTGAGCACTTAGAAAAACAAGCTAAGCACAGTGAAGAGTCCAAAGCATGAGCACAAACAAGATGGATGGGCGTGGGCATGGCCATGTGGGGGAGATGAGTACAGACATCACCGCCGGGTGAGCCGGAGTGCCCAAAAGGAGAAAGAAAGCAGCAGGAACGGGGTGAGCTGAGTAATGGGAGAGGAGGCGTAGAGAGAGAAGGAAAGAAAGAACAAACAGGGGGAGCACATCCCTCGTGATCAACAGCACACAAGGTGAGAAAGCGAGAGAGGGAAGAGGGGGGAGCTGGCAGGCGCATTGATTCCATCCATCCTCGGTGCACGCCAGCCGGCGTCCTCCCGGCTTCCGGCGGCGCTCCGGCCTCCGGCCGGGTGGATCCCATCTTGTAGGGAGTGCGGCAGCCGTCAGGGGCAGGAGAGTTCTTCCCCTCTTGGGAGCGTGGAGACCTGACGCTTCGTCGCCCCCAGGAGCTTGTGTGGTACGCGAATCTTTCTCGTTCCTCTGCAAAGTTTGGTTCTTTTCGCTGTTTCGCCAGAAAGGGGGCTCCTTCCCGCATTTCTGGCAGAATCTAGTGTGTCGATTTTCCGGATTTCTAGTCCCTGCGGTTCTGTCGTTAATGTTTCTCGGCAATTTGAGTAGGTAGTTTACATATTACAGCCACGCCTGATACCGATTTGGTTTGGTAACGTTGGGAGGAAAGTTGCCTGAATGCAGTTCGGGTCTGCATTTGTCAGTCTTCACGACTTGATGATTTTAGCTGCGATGCTAATGTACTGCTAAGCTACTTGGCTGAGGAATGCTTTCTCTGTTTGCATCATCTTGTTTTTTTTTTAGATTGCACCAGGTGGTGTGGATTTACATGTCAATAGACGATGCCATTAGAAGTGCTCACACAGACAAAAAAAATGTGATGCTGACGGTTGGCATGTTGCCAGTTTGCCACACGCCCACACCTTCATTGAAGTTAGGCTTCTGTTGGTGTGCAGATTATGGTTATCTTGGGGGAATAAAAGGATGTAGTGGAGTATTTCAAGTTGCCAGCATTAAATTGTTTGTTGGCATACATTGTGGGTTCACCCAGTTTTTTAATACAAAAATGTGAAACCTACTTGTCTGATGCTCATCAAGTCTGATTAAAAGGAGTCACTTCATTTAAATATCAGAGGAGCTATTTTCATAAAGATATATGTGTAAAATTTAGCAGGCTTATCCCTTTTTGGTGAACTCTTCTATCATGGTTCTGGGACAGGGTTTCATTCTGCTTTTACAAAAATCTTGGTCAGCTGGCGGTTATGGTTTCTGTCCAGTAACTGTTGGTAATAGTTATACTCATGGTGGTTTTTATTTGGCCAATTTCAATGGAGTCATAGGGCACTATCTGATTTATCCAATTTAAATGTGGTCTGTTCATGATATGTTCTGGCAGTGAAAGGTGCGAGCTTGGTCAAGTCCTATCCAGAATAATTGTTAATCAATTCTAAAATCGACCTTTATTTATATTTAATAATTGATTTGGATTTTTCCCTGGATATTGCTGGGAAAACTTGTTATTCTTATTTACACCTAGTTTGGATGTAGTACCGTAATCTTCAATGTGCACATACTTTTCTGCCCTTTTTCTTTTGCATAAAGTTTTACCTGTTCTCCAATTTGCTCTTCTGCAGTGTTTTTATGCATTTCTGTTAAATATGTGTAGGTATTTGCCATGCCCACTTTATTCTAGCACCTCTATCATCAACTCAGCATTGTTGCGCTACATCACTGGCAGTAGCGATTCTGTTTCTACATTGGTACTACTCTACTAGCTTTATGGTTGCATTGTGAGCAGATGCAACAATATGCTCACAAAGGGGTCATCTTCAGATGTTCTCAGAGCAAGCATTTCTAGCGCCCCAAGTACATCTAGCCATGGTTCTGCACAAGATGAATGTGATTCATTAGGGGATGTGTATGTATGGGGTGAGGTTGTCTGCGATACTTCAGTACGAACTGGTTCTGATACTGTAATTAGTTCAACTGGCAGGACTGACATCCTCCTCCCGAAGCCATTGGAGTCCAATTTAGTTCTTGATGTGTATCATGTAGATTGTGGGGTTAAGCATGCTGCATTGGTCATGAAAAATGGTGAGGTTTTTACATGGGGTGAAGATTCTGGAGGCCGCCTTGGCCATGGAACACGAGAAGATTGTGTTCGCCCTCGTCTGGTTGAGTCTTTGACAGTTTCCAATGTAGATTTTGTTGCCTGTGGGGAATTTCATACTTGTGCTGTTACAACAACGGGTGAGCTTTATACCTGGGGAGATGGAACTCACAATGTTGGGCTTCTCGGGCATGGCAATGATGTAGGACACTGGATACCTAAGAGGGTTTCTGGAGCATTGGATGTTCTTCAAGTTGCTTATGTTTCGTGTGGGACCTGGCATACAGCCTTGATAACATCCATGGGCCAATTGTTTACCTTTGGGGACGGTTCATTTGGTGTATTAGGCCACGGAGATCTGAAAAATGTTTCTTACCCAAGGGAGGTAGAGTCACTATCAGGGTTGAAAACAATTGCTGTGGCATGTGGTGTATGGCACACTGCAGCTATTGTGGAGGTTATTGTCACTCGGTCCAGTTCAAGTGTAAAACTATCTGCTGGAAAGCTGTTCACATGGGGAGATGGTGACAAGCATCGACTTGGTCATGGTGACAAAGAAACTCGACTTAAGCCGACTTGCGTGGCTACGCTTATTGATCATGATTTTTACAGGGTAGCATGTGGTCACAGTTTTACTGTTGCCTTGACAACTTCTGGACAAGTCTTGAGCATGGGTAATGCTGTTTATGGTCAGCTCGGAAATCCTCATTCAGATGGAAGGATACCTTGTTTAGTTGAAGACAAGATTGTGGGTGAGCAAGTTATCCAAATTGCTTGTGGCTCCTACCATGTCGTAGTTTTGACAGGTAGGAATGAAGTTTTTACATGGGGAAAGGGAGCTAATGGAAGATTGGGTCATGGAGACATAGAGGATCGGAAGGTGCCTACACTGGTTGAAGCCTTGAAAGATAGAGCTGTTAGGTACATAGCCTGTGGTGCAAACTTCACTGCTGCTATTTGTCAATATAAATGGGTTTCTGGAGCTGACCAATCACAGTGTTCCTCATGTCGACAGCCATTTGGGTTTACTCGAAAGAGGCGTAACTGCTATAATTGTGGACTTGTCCATTGCAATGCCTGCACCTCGCGGAAGGCTTTGAGAGCAGCACTGGCTCCTAGTCCTGGGAAACCTTACCGTGTTTGTGATTCATGTTTCTTGAAGTTGAATAATGCCTCGGATCCTAATGCAGCTAACCGGAGGAAAGACCCTGTTCCCTACCAACCTGTTGAAAGCAATGGTGATGCTAAAGTAGGAAAGGCTAGTTTGCCTAGTAATATGGATATGATTCGAAATTTGGATATCAAGGCAGCATGGCAAGGGAAGAAAACTGATGGGCTATCATTTCTCCGGAATCCTCAAGTTAGTTCGCTCCTGCAGCTGAGTGATATTGCTTTATCTGGTGGCTTGGGCATGAACAGATCAGCTCCTAGAGCAGTACGCATATCTGCAGCTCGGTCAGTTACTACTTCAAGAGCTGTTTCCCCTTTCTCTCGCAAGCCCAGTCCACCACGTTCTACTACACCAGTTCCAACAGCCCATGGTCTTTCTCTCTCAAAAAGTGCTACTGATAATATTGTTAAAGCAAATGAGCTCTTAAATCAGGAAGTTGAAAGACTGGGTGCACAGGTGTGTATTCCTCATTATTCAGCAGAACCTTTGTTTTTTTATGTTTATCATGTGGCAACAATTAGTACTTTTATCCATTATTAGGTTGATAACCTGAGAAATCGTTGCGAGCTTCAAGAACTTGAGCTTCAAAAATCAGCAAAAAAGGTACAAGAGGCCATGACACTGGTTGCCGAAGAATCTGCAAAATCCAAAGCTGCAAAAGAAGTTATAAAATCTTTAACCGCTCAGGTAAAATCTAATATTTTGCTAGTTTCTCATGGTTTGTGATGTTTTACTGACTCAACTAACAAAGTACTCAACTTGTCAAGTTTTTCAATGTTTGAAAATCGCTTTCTAGAACAGTGTCTTGTTGTTAAATTCCTGTTTTCTTTTTCTGGGAAGAACAGTGTCGGATCGGATATGTGTTATTTCTATATGCTGTCACAATCATCTTTGCTACAAAGAACTTAAGAACCTGCTAAATGTTAACTGGAGTCACTTGTATATTTAAGATAACTAAATACATGAGTGGGTATGTTGTTTTAACAAATGTTAAATCCTTATTGTCGTGTGCCTTTTTCTGACTTGTGTAGCTGAAGGATATGGCTGAGAGATTACCACCAGATCATGGGGCCTATAATGTCAATGAGACAAAGCAATCACATATTCCGAATGGCATTGAGTCACATGTTGCTAGCTACTCTAGCATGAATGGAATTCACCAGACACGGAATGAGTTGCTCAATGCTTCAATTGCACATAGTCCAAGCTCTGGACGATCATCGCATTGCAATGGAATCTCAGGCCAACATAAATTACTGGGTAATGTGAGTGAACATAGTGACTGCAGCACTCACAGCCTAAGAATTACCAGTCCTCACGACTCAGATTTTCCTAATCGAAGAGCACGCAGCAGCAGCGATGAGATGCTGACAGCAGGCAGTAGAGCGGATGATAATGTGAGCATGGATGCTATGTCCCTTCAAAGCGGTGAGGATGGCTACAAGCCTCGAGGCACGATATCATTACCAAGCAACCAAGTTCAGGCTGAATGGATCGAGCAGTATGAACCCGGCGTATACATAACACTCACAACCCTCCGTGATGGGACCCGGGATCTGAAGAGGGTTCGCTTCAGGTGATTTAGCTATAATTTATCTCTGTTTTGTGGACTAATCCCTTGTACAGTTGCATTTTTCATATACAGCATACAAATCTTGACATTTGCATTGTTTTAGTCGCTTTATTATTAAATTAGCACTCTTCACATCACTTCACTTTTCCTGACACTATACAGTAACTGGGCACTTCAGAACATGCAGCCAAACAAGAACTAAAGCGCATTTGTCATTAAATTGTTGAACACAAAAATGTTCCAAACCACACATTCTTTTTAGAGAAATAAAGGCTGCATTATTATTCTCTGAGCAGGCGTACGAGTACCTTTTCCATTACATGTAGCAGCAAGTAATACTGTATAGCTATCCAGGACTGCTGTATTGACTGACATTGACAAGCCAGTATTTCTTTCCAAAGTTATTTGAATTCTTGCCTTTCTTAAAATCTACCTTTCGCAGCCGAAGACGTTTTGGTGAGCATCAGGCGGAAAATTGGTGGAATGAGAACCGGGAAAAAGTGTATGAGCGATACAACGTGAAGAGCTCTGAGCGTGTGTCATCAGCAGCCTCAACCCGGTCTGCATACTGACTTGAGGTTGACCTGTGCCATCATGGAACTTGTAGAAAACTGCAAGACTCCAGCATCACTACTCACCACAAGCAAATTATCAAACGAAGAACATATCCAACAAGATCATATATACTGGGTGATGCAAAAAGGCCAGCAGCCATTATTATTTTATTGGCACTACAATGCTGGATACAACACAAAGCTATCTATATATGTCATCAGCCTGTTTTGGCGGAATGTACATAGACGAAAAAACAAGTAGTACACGAGGAGAAGCGAAACCCTGTTTTAGGTCAGCATTCATCAGTAGGCAAAGTAGTAGGTTAGGTTCTTTGACTGCCTATTTTCCTGTTTCCTTTTCACGAATATGCTTGTGTATGTTCCAGAAACAATTTATATATGGTAAAAGTTATCATGCAGCAATATACTCCTACTTTTTATGCTTTTGTGGGAATAAAATTGCATGACCAAATGAAATATATGGTCAGCTTAAATTTAACCATTGCAGTTTACTATAGATAACCATGATTTCTTTCTAGGCAATTACAAAGCACCGAGACATCTTCCACAAATTAGTCTGAGAAAGTCAGAAGGCAAAGGGAAGTGTTACAATTGATGGCAACAAGGACGCTCAGCTGTAAGGACATCGTTTGGGCTTGTTTGACTTATAAATCGTACTTTTTCAGTCAACGAACCGTACTTTTCTCTCACACCAAATCAACCAACAGTATTTTCAGTCATGGCTTATCAGCTAGACAAGCCCAAACGAACAGGGCGATAGTCAGTCCAATTGAGGTCACACTCAACGAAAATGTTGTAGAGACAAAACATTTATGAGGTTACTGAATTTAGGGGAGAGATGCTGTGTAGGCGGCCATGACCTGAATACCTGATCCACCGTGCAGGTGCACAGGAGATGAGCGAGCGAGGGAGATGAGCCCATCACCAGGACCAGGAGAGTGTGCTGGCCTGGAACACTGTATATGCGCTCCAGGAAGTGGAGCAGGATAACTGTATATGCGCTCCAGGAAGTGGAGCAGGATATCATCACTCATCAGGGAGTGCGCTCATCCTATCTTCTTCTTTTTTTTTTGACGGAAATCCTATCTTCTTCTTCGAAAGCTTCTGCTAAACAAGCGTTTATTTGATTCTAAGGCTGGACTAGTGCTCGATCATTTTCTACTTTCAGAGTGTAGGTACTCCCTTCCTTTCTACTGTTTTGGTTTCCTTTCAGAGCGTAGCTACTCTGAACCTCGATCCTATTTATTCGGTAACCTCGTAGGCGAAATAATTTGTGGTCGCGGCGTGACTCCTCGTGGCCAGGGAAATTGCCACCGCCATGGCTACTCACGAATCAGGATATAGCTGATCAGCAATGTTAGGAACTGCAACTCAGGTGTATTCCAACGACTAAAGAGCTATAAGATCACTACCGGAAACGTTAAATTTGCCGAGTATTCGTAGGTTTGCCGAGTGTTTTTCCTCGAGCACTCGGCGAACAAGTTCTTTATCGAGTGCTGCGCTAAAAACACTCGGAAAAAAGAAACACTCGGCAAAGAGAAGGTTTACCGAGTGTAAAAAAAAAATACTCGGCAAAGAGAAGGTTTGCCGAATGTTTTATTTTTTACACTCGGCAAAGAAATAAAACATTTTTTTCTGGGAAAAATGAGAAAAAAATGAAAAAAAAACTTTGCCGAGTGCCCAAATCTAGAACACTCGGCAAATAAAAAAACTAACTTAATTAACGCCACGCCCGCGCCCGCGCCCTCTCTCCTCCTCCCTCGCCAGAACTGCCCGCGCCCTCTCTCTCCTCCTCCCTCCCCAAAACCGCCCGCCCCCTCTCTCTCCTCCTCCCTCCCGGCGGATATCCGGCGCCGTCGCGCCCGCACCCTCTCTCCTCCTCCCTCCCTAGATCCGCCTGCGCCCTCTCTCTCATCCTCCACGCCCTCTCTCTCTCTCCTCCCTCCCGATGGATCTCCGGCGCTGCCGCACCCGCGCCCTCTCTCCTCTCTCTCTCTGGGGATGGAGGCGGCAGCCGGCAAGCAGGGTAGAGGTCTGCTCCGGCGACGCGTCTCCTGGTGGCAGAGGTCTGCTCCGACGGCGCTCCGACGGTGGATCTGGCGCGCCCCAGCGAGGAGCAGCCTGGATCCGGTGTGGAGTAGCCCGGATCAACCAGGCGCGAGCGAGGTGGCGACGCTCCTCCACCGACGTCGGGCCGGCGATGCGGCGCTCCTCCTCCACCTCAGCTCTATGTCATCTCTGGCACGCCCTCTCTCCTCTCTCCCTCCGAAGAGCTCCCTCTGGCCTGGCAGCGTGGATCCGGCGAGCTCCACCACCTCGAGCTCCAGATCCGGCAGGCGGGTGGCGGATCCGACGAGCTCCGCCACCTTGAGCTCCAGATCCAGCGCACCCCAGGCGGCAGAGGGGACGGTGGCGGTGCTGGTGGTGCGAGCGTGGTGTCGGCGTGTCTTTTTTTTATTTTTTTGGAAAAATAGTTTGCCGAGTGTTTTTTAGGTACTCGACAACGTCTTTGCCGAGTGCCCTGTAAGGAAAATGGACCCTAGGCCCATTTACTTTTGGATTTTGGTGTTTGATGACCAACACAACCAAATTGGACTAGTGAATTTGCAAGTGATTGTTTTGTAGTTCAATAGGGTGCAAGATGTGACTTGGACGAAGGCGACGTGATGATCCGATGATCTACACCATAAGCAAGTCCTTAGAAGCACAAGAGAAGACCCAAGATATCAAGTAAAGTCCAAGCACGAATATAGGAACCAAGCCAGACACAAGATCACGAAGAAACGAGCTCACAGAGGTGACCGAACGCTGGTGGAAAGTGACCGGACGCTCCGATCAAGAGGCTCGACAACAGCAGACATCAGCAGCAGCGACCGGACGCTAGACCGGACGCTGAGCAGCAAAGTGACCGGACGCTGGGTGCCATAGTCCGGCCAACATCAGTAAGGTTCTAGAGAGCAGTTTTCATGTCAGTGCTGACCCGACGCTGGCCAGAGTCCAATCAGTAGCAGAAAAGTGAGATTTCGTCCCCAACAGCTACTTTCTCAGTGGGGCCTATAAATAGACCCCCAACCGGCCATTTGAGTAGTGTGGAGCTTAGGAAACATATCAAGGGTGTTGATACATCATTTTAGTGATCTCCACTTACATAGTGCTTAGTGATTCATTAGATGATTAGCGTAGGTGCTTTGCAAAGTGCTTAGGTTGATTAGACCACCACTTATGCGCTTGCTCTTGGTTTAGGCCTAGTGTTTAGTGAGGTTTGCATACCTCTTACCACTCGATGCTTGTGCGCACCATTGTTGTACATCAGAGGGGCTTGTAGTCATGTGAGATCACACCAACCACATTTGTGGTGTGGCCACCACCGTGTACCAGAGTGAACAAGGTCCGCGGCGTTTCGGCCGAAAGCTTGGTTGTGAAGATGGCGGGGAGCATTCGGGAGAGACTTGCCGGAAGGCACGTCGAAGACCCACTTACGCGTGGGGAAGGCCCGAGGCTATCTATGGAGTTACCCGACCGGAAGCTTAGCCCTTGCGAGGGGCTCCAACGAGGACTAGGGGGAACTTGCTTGCTTCTCGATACCTTGGTAAAAATACTGGAGTCATCGACGGGAGTTTGCATATCTCTACCTTACTCTTTAGCTTCCGCATTTACATTGATTGTATTACTCCTTTTACGGTAGAGATAGCAACACACTAGCAAAACCATAGTTGCACATTTAGATAGTTTATCTTTTGCATATGTTTTGCTAAGGTTAGAAAAAGAGGCCATAGTTGAGAGTTAGATTTTTAAGTTGCCTAATTCACCCCCCTCTTAGGCATCACGGTCCCCTACAAGTGGTATCAGAGTCGGTTGGCTCAATTTGGACCTTTGGCTTAACCGCCGTTGAGCCGACGCTATTTAGAGTGGTTGGGATGGATACCTCTAGGCCTCCGCACTTTGACGGCACTAACTTCCCCTATTATAAAGCTAGAATGGCTTACCACCTTGAGGCGGTTGATTTGAGTATTTGGAGAGTCACTCGTGATGGGATGAAACCCATTAAAAATTTCGGTAAACCCACAAAGAGTGAAGAAAAGGAAACGTATTTCAATAATAGAGCTAAGAATTGCTTGTTTAAATCATTTAGCATGGATGTGTTTAACCAAGTGTTCACTTTAAATACGGCACATGAAATTTGGTTAAAACTTCAAGAGCTCCATGACGGCACATCTAATGTCCGTGAGCAAAAACATTGTCTAGCTAAACAAAATTTTGATTCCTTTACAATGAATGATGATGAGTTTGTTCGTGGTATATTTTCTCGTTTGAATCTAATTATCAATGAGCTCCATTCAATAGGATTAACAAAGCTAGATAATGCAGACATCGTGAGGAAGATCATCTCCGTGCTACCACAAAAGAAATATGCAAGCATCATTACCATCCTTCACAACATGAAGGACTTGAGCACCATGACCCCGGGCATAGTCATTGGCAAGATAGTGGCATTTGAAATGTCACGTAAGATGGGTCAAGAAGAAGCCTCTTCATCAAGCAAAGGCAAAGCTCTCACATGTAGCGAGAAAAAGAAGATGAAGAGCAAGCAAATTGAGACAAGCTCAAGCTCAAGCTCCTCAAGTGAAGATGAAGAAGAAGATGAGGACGATGATGACAATGATGAAGATTCAAGTGAAGATGATCAATCTTTCTCCTCCACCTCCGACCTTGATGAAGAATCAATCAAACTAATCAACAAGGTGGAGAAGATGATCCAAAGGCTCAATGTCAAGGGTGTGCCCATCCAAATTCAAGATCTCATTTTCACCAATCAAAGAAATGAGCAAAGAAATAGATGATGCTATGGATGCGGCGAGTTGGGGCACTTTGTGGAAGTTTGTTCAAACAGCCCACACCCAAGTCAAATAAAAAGGCATGCAAGAACGAAGCCCTCACATCAATAAGGTCATAGGATGATTCTTCAAGTGAAGAAGAACACCATCACAAGAGGCGAGGCCACAAGCACTCATCATCAAGCTCTTCTCGTGTGTGCCTTATGGCATGAGGTAACGAAAGCTCATCCTCTAGTGAGAGTGATAGTGATGGTGAAATGCCTTCTTATGATAAAATTGTGCAACAAAATCTTAATTATGTTAAAGTTTGCACTAGTCAATAAAAGAAGCTCGAAAAATTAAAAGAAAAGCTAGATAGTTCATAAGAAGCATACAAAACTTTGCTTAAACAATATGAGAACTTTGCTAATCTCAATGTTGAATTATCTACTAAAATTGAGCAACTTGAGGCTAGTGCAACAACAAATGCATGCATAATCAATGATGAGCAACTTGTAAAGAAAAATAAAAAATTAAAAGAAAAGTTAGTTAGATCACAAAATACTTATAAAAGTTTGCTTGCTAAAATGGAAACCATGTGTAAATATTGTGATGGTCTAACTATTAAAGTTGCTAATCTTGAAGCCATCGGTACAACCCCCACCAAGGCGTCCAAAAAGAAAAGTTTCATCTTTAACATGCCTAAAAAGAATGCCTCTACTTCTTGTAATGATTTATATTTAGACTCATCTTTGTGCAACCAAGTTTGTGTTGAGAAAGTTGTTGTAGATACATGCACACAAGAGGTTGCAAAGGAGAATGAGCAACTCAAGCAAGAAGTAGCTCGCCTCACCAAGGACTTAACTCAAGTGAAAGACAAGGCAAAGCAAGCCCAACTTCATCAAGATAACACCATCAAGGGAGTGAAAAAGCTTGATGAAGGACAAACTGTGGTTTGCTATATGTGCCACAAGGAAGGTCACAAGTCCTATGAGTGCAAGGTGAAGAAAGGGGGAGGAGCAAAGAAGAAAGAGAAGAAGCAAACAAGCAAGCTCTCCAACACCTACACCAAAAAGGTGGACAAGAAGGCCTCCACACCATACTTGTTAAAGAATAAGAAAAATAATAAGGTGGTGGCCATCAAGGTGAACAAGCAAGCCAACAATGGGGTCAAATGCTTTTGGGTGCCAAAGGAAATTATTTTCAACATGAAGAGCATCAAGAAGGTTTGGATCCCGAAAGGGAAGTGAGAAGTCCGATGGACTTTGGGAATTTGGAGACTTAGCAAAGTATGGGTGCAATTCATGGGGTGCATCATGATAAACAAAATCATTGCCAAGTGGATTAGTGAATACTATGGACCCAAATTCTCCTTTTCATGTTAGATAACTAGATTCAATTTGCTTCAAATGGTACTAGATTTAATTTCCTACTAGTGGCATCTTTAAGCATCTAGTTACTTTTTATGCCTAGGTTTGCATTTGCATGCTTATATCTTTTTTGTCATGGATACACTAGGTATATCTTATGGTAGGCTTGCTCGGTTTCATTCTTATTCCTTAGAGCAATCCTACATGGTTTAAAATTGTTTAGAGCACGGCACATAGCTTGTCTTTTGATTTTTCATCTAATATGTGCCAAAGTCTAAATTATAGATAATTTCTCTAGAATATCGCCTTCGAAAATGACTCTCACATTCATGTGATGTCATCTTTCAAGTGGTATTTTTTATTCTAAAATCAATGTGCATGTTTTCTACAAGTATTCCATACTTGTGTGCACAAATTTAGGGGGAGGTTACTCTACAAGTTGGATGCTTTGAGACTAACACCTTTTTAAGCTTATCATGTGTGTAATAGTCTCATTGCAAGGAAAATAGAGTCCCCGGAGTTAAGCATCATACTTCAAATATCCACCACCTATTGCAAGTGGTATAAATCAAATTGGTTTCCACATGTGGTATTTCTAAAACCAATATCATCATGTTGATTTCATTTTGATATTTATATGCTTTCTCCATGCTTTATATAGATTAAATTCCCTTGAGCAATAATTTGCCAATTATGCATATGCTTTGCCTTCTACCATATGTATGCATATATTTAGGGGGAGCTTAGTCTATATAATGTGAGAGTCAAATTTTGTGACCTATTCCACTCTACATACAAAGGATCACAAAGTTTGACCCTCCCTTGTGCTACTAATGTCTTCCTTTTCGGTGTTTGATTCTAAAGGAGGAGAATTTAGAGGACCAAAAGCAAGCACTAATTTGTAGGACCAAAAGCTAGATCATAATAATTTATAAGTGGTAATGGCCTACAAGTGGTGTCTACAAGTGGTAATGGTCTGAGAAAGGGAGAATAGTGGATTATGGATTGCCTATGTAATAGAGAGAATTTGTAGAAAGTAAGGCTTAAATCCATAATGCCATATGGGAACATTTGCAAGGGCGAGATAAATTTTTATGTAGTATCTCTTAGTCTTACAAGTAGTATCTTTTAGGATCATATAACCTTATGCCTTGCATTGCATCCTAGCAAGTAGATAGTTTTTAAATTCTAAATTTTTATTATTTGCTTTGCTTTGGTCGTGTTGTCATCAATCACCAAAAAGGAGGAGACTGTAAGGAAAATAGACCCGAGACTCATTTACTTTTGGATTTTGGTGTTTGATGACCAACACAACCAAATTGGACTAATGAATTTATAAGTGATTGTTTTATAGTTTAATAGGGTGCAAGACGTGACTTGGACGAAGACGACATGATGATCCGATAATCTACACCATAAGCAAGTCCTTAGAAGCACAAGAGAAGAACCAAGATATCAAGCAAAGTCTAAGCACGAATATAGGAACCAAGTCAGACGCAAGATCACGAAGAAACGAGCTCACAAAGGTGACTAGACACTGGTGGAAAGTGATCGGACGCTCCGATCAAGAGGCTCGACAACAGCAGACATCAGCAGCAGCGACCGGACGTTGGACCGGATGCTAAGCAACAAAGTGACCGGACGTTGGGTGTCAGAGTTCGGTCAACATCAGTAAGGTTCCAAAGAGCAGTTTTCGTGACTGGACGCGTCCGGTCAGTGCTGACCGGACGCTGGTCAGAGTCTGATCAGTAGCAGAAAAGCGGGATTTCGTCCCCAACAGCTACTTTCTTAGTGGGGCTTATAAATAGACCCCCCAACCGGCTATTTGAGTAGTGTGGAGATGAGGAAATATATCAAGGGTGTTGATACATTATTTTAGTGATCTCCACTTGTATAGTGCTTAGTGATTCATTGGGTGATTAGCGTAGGTGCTTTGCGAAGTGCTTAGGTTGATTAGACCACCGCTTATGCGCTTGCTCTAGGTTTAGGCCTAGTGTTTAGTGAGGTTTGCATATCTCTTACCACTCGGTGCTTGTGCACACCATTGCTGTACATCAGAGGGGCTTGTAGTCTTGCGAGATCACACCAACCGTGTTTGTGGTGTGACCGCTACCATGTACCAGATGGAACAAGGCCCACGGCGTTTCAGCCGGAAGCTTGATAATGAAGACGGCGGGGAGCATCCGGGAGAGCCTTGCCGGAAGGTACGTTGGAGACCCACTTGCGCGTGGAGAAGGCCCGAGGCTATCAACGGAGTTACCCGACCGAGAGCTTGGCCCTTGCGAGGGGCTCCAACGAGGACTAGGGGGAAGCTTGCTTGCTTCTTGATACCTCGGTAAAAATACCGGAGTCATCGACGAGAGTTTGCATATCTCTACCTTGCTCTTTAGCTTCCGCATTTACATTGATTGTATTACTCCTTTTGCGGTAGAGATAGCAACACACTAGTAAAACCGTAGTTACACATTTAGATAGTTTATCTTTTTACATATGTTTTGCTATGGTTATAAAAAGATGCCATAGTTGAGAGTTAGATTTTTAAGTTGCCTAATTCAACCCCCCCTCTTAGGCATCACAGTCCCCTATATGCCCAACAAAAAACACTCGGCAAACTAGCATTTGCCAATACAGGGTTTGCCGAGTGTAACACTCAGCAAACCCTTTGCCGATTGTGTTTTGGGCTTCGCCGAGTGTCCCTGGCACTCGGCAAACCTCATGTATCTGGTAGTGGATAGAGAGATGTAGAAAGTGTAGTAACACCCTACTCTAGTGACTACAATATATACACCCTCAAACTCAAGGTGAGTCAACAACACTGATCTCATATAGTCTGACTCGAATGCGTTTGGTGGGTTCATATGCTTCACAGGGTCCTGACTCAGGTCAGTAACACCGGTCTGTGTTGGTTTTAGCAATCTTCAGCCAGTCAGGCCCCAAACCGACCTGGGTTGATTTTTTCTATGTTTTTGCAAACTTGGACAATTCAATCCAAATTTAATCCTTTTCTGTTTGCACATGATTTTTCATTCCATCTTCAACTCTTCTGATCAAATTTTGACTAACAACAGTACTTATCAAGCATTATTTGCATGTATAAAGTATTGCTTCGCGCATGTGATAATATGATAGATGGCCAAATGGGCTAGGCTTTATGGGCGGCACAAGGCACACTACATTTAAACACAACCCGAACACGACATGACATGAAAGTTAACCGGGCCGTGCTGGCCCAGGCCGATGCATTGGGCCATGCTTGGGCTACACTTTTGGCCCGTAATGCTGGCACAATTAGTATAGGGCCCGTTAAAGGCCCATCAAATGACAACCCTAGTATAAAATCAACCTCATCCAACTGCCTCAATTAGTCAACGGTGGTGCTAGCGCCCGGACGTTCGGACGGACGCTCGCGCTGCACTCCGTTTCCCATGCTCGGGCCATCACACCCTCGCTCGAGCCTGCATTTCGCGTGCCCATGTGGGCCCACGCCCCCGGATGACGCCTGTGTCGCTAGACCTCGCGCAGGGACCGCTCGCGCCCTATCCCCTTCTCACGCGCATTGCAACATGTGCAACACCCGATCTATTTTGCAACATCCAGATGAAACACTTGCAACATACGTCCGAAAACAGTTGAAACACTGGCAACATATGTCTGAAACACTTGCAAAACACAAAAAAAACTTGAAAACACGTGTGTAGCTATTGCAAACATCGAGATGTAACACTTGCAACATATGTATAAAACACCTGAAACATATATATACATATAGCAACATCCCAATTTAGTTTTGCAACGTCCAAATGAAACAACCGACAATGGTGAGATCTACGATGACTTTTTTTTTTTGGGGGGGGGGGGGGGGGGTGATTGAATCTTTGGTAGTTTGATTGAGCTGAGATGCACTAGTATCTAATTGACCTATGAAGATGGAGAATACAAACTTCGATTTTTGTCGATTATTTTTGCCGAGATATGTTACCGGGCTGGCACGGCCCGTCGGCCGGTACGACACTATTGCTTGCACCTAGGGGCGTGCTTGGGCCTTAGGTTGGCATGACACAATGCCTATCGAGTCCGATCCTAAACAGAGTATGCTTAAATGGGTCTGTGCCATTGCTGGGAAAAATGGGAGTGGCTGCTAGCTACTACTGGTGGTGCCAGTCCTGGTTAGATGATGAGGTAATAAAACAGTAGAGAACAAAGAAATAAACCAAGCGCACCATAAATTAATGTTGCCTTATTTCGTTCGTGCCTTCTTCTTCTATCTTGGCATCGAGCAATGGGCGGGGTTTAGTGTGCAGATCACGAGGCAGGCACAACGTACGAAGAAATAAAAATAACGCGATTACACGACAAAATTAAACAATATGTTCGACGTCTGCTCCCCTGGACACACATTGCGTACGTTGCACAGTCGACGTAACGTATAATATTAACTAACGTACGTCGTCGTCGTTTGACCGCCGGCCGGCCCGCGCCAGCTAGCTGTACGTGCTTCAACAGTACCGTACGTAGTAAGCAAAACTAGCTAGTAGTATACATTGTATCGTATATAATATTCGTATTGTCCCAGGTAGATCTTATGTAGCGTATCATCATATCGATCAGGTAGCTTAATTAGCACTGATAAATTTTGGAAAAGAAAACACATGCATGCATGCATGAATCATAGCACGCACATGCATGCAGCTACGTATAGTACAGATCCTATTTAAACCCTTTTGGCACGGCTCATCTAAAACGGCTTTACCGGTGAAGCCAAAGCCGATGAAGTCAGAAAAACTGACTTTTTTCGACTTCTAGTTCATTTTAACCCCGGCTTACAAAACAGCTTCACGCTACGGTGCCTCAATTTGCGCAAAATAGATGAAACCGAAGCCGACATAAGCCGTGCCAAAGAGACCCTTAGTCCTCTTTCACCTTTCCAAGCTATATACGCAGACACGCACTTCGTAATACACATTATTATTCAGCCAAAAAAAAAAAAAACTAGGCCAAGCTTTGATCAGCTGCATGCAACTGCAAGGAAAAGGAAAGGCCATTTGCCTTGCTGATCCGGCACGTACTCTCCCTCCAGGCTCCAGCCAGCATTATTAGCCTCCACCTGACTATACCCGAGGGCCGGCCGGTCAACGCCGGCCATTGCATGCTTAGCTTAACCCATTGCTTGCTAATTGGCTAATTGCCATGCATGAGTGAGAGTGTAGTACTAGTATAAGACACACCCTCACTGCCCCTTCAATTCGCCCTCCCTCCATCCATCACCTAGAGTCCTAGAGCTAGAGCCAGCAGCGCTCTAGCAAAGATCCATCATCAGGAGCAAGAGAGCCTCCAGCTCACCAGCTGCGTGTGCTAGCTTGCGTTGCTGCAGTAGTGACTCAATAGCAGCAGCAGCAATGGCGCGGTGGTCGGCGTCGACCGCTGCCACGGTGGCCGCCGTGGTGGGCGCGAGCCTGCTCTACAGCATGGCTCTGATGACGACGGCGTCGGCGCAGCAGCCGGGGCCGGGCAACATGCAGGTGATCAACCTGGACGGCCGCCGCAACAGCAAGTTCACCTGCACCGACACCAACAAGAACTCGAAGCGGCCCGGGTGCACGGCCACCTGCCCCGCCCGCTGCCCCAAGAAGTGCCTCGTCCTCTGCCCAACCTGCAAGACCTTCTGCTGTAAGTACTACTCATACACTGTGCTTCTTCTTCCTTCCACCAACAACCAAATTATTCATTCGTTCGGGACCTGTGTGCAGTGTGCGACTTCTACCCCGGCGTGTCGTGCGGCGACCCGCGCTTCACGGGCGCCGACGGCAACACCTTCTACTTCCACGGCAAGAAGGACCAGGACTTCTGCATCGTCACCGACGCCGGCCTCCACATCAACGCGCACTTCATCGGCAACCACAACCCGGCCACGAACCGCGACTTCACGTGGATCCAGGCGCTCGGCATCCGCTTCGCGCACCACAGCCTCTACGTCGGCGCCACCAGGAGCGCCGCCACGTGGGACGCCGCCGCCGACCACCTCGCGCTCGCCTTCGACGACGAGGACGTCGCGCTACCCGCCTCCATCGGCGCCCGGTGGTCCCCGCCCGCCGCGCCGGGGCTGTCCGTCACCCGCACCGCGCGCGTCAACACCGTCGTCGTCGAGCTGAGGGGCGTTTTCCGCGTCGTGGCCAACGTCGTGCCCATCACCGCCGAGGACTCGCGGGTCCACGGGTACGGCGTCGGCGCCAACGACTGCCTCGCGCACCTCGACATCGGGTTCAAGTTCTACGACCTCACCGACGACGTCCATGGTGTGCTGGGGCAGACCTACCGCACCGACTACGTCAACAGGCTCAACGTCACCGCCAAGATGCCCGTCATGGGAGGCGCCGACACCTTCCGCTCCTCGGGACTCTTCGACGCCGACTGCGCGGTTGCCAGGTTCGGACGCAACACCGCCGCCGCTTCCTCAGCCGCCGGCGCCGGCATCGACATGGTCACTGACGCCAAGTACCTGTAGACGACGTGCCTACTGATTCAGAGAACGAATTGAGACCCAAACTATAAATCGCTGTTGTATTGTACGTACTGATGTATTTGTAAGTGTCCCGGCCCTAATTATTGGTGTTGTATCGGTGGTTAATATAGATTCAAACCAGCTTGTTGAATTATATATATGATAATAACATGAAAAAGGAGAAATAATTCAGGAGCATATTTATCAGGTAAAGAATGTACGTATTCTCTAAGAATAAGCAGAATCATCGTTGGACCCAAACGTGATTAATTATTTTTTTCTGAGCATATACCTCTTTTCTTACCATTATCAATCGGGCTAATACTAGAATCTCCATGTTAATTCTTACGGGACACGTTAGTAGAAAAAATGCCATAGACATTCTCATAAAAATTAGAAAGATTTAGCTTATTTGAGCATATATTAATTTCGTACTTAATTACCACATACGTATCATGCATGGATGTATGGGAATGACAAGCTGAGTAAGATGCTAGTACTCATGCCGATCGTTTATTGAGCATTTTGGCAAAATGTGAGAAAGATTGACACGAGCCTTGTTCACATGGGGTCACCATTGGAGATCGCCACTTAGAGTTCACCGAGATGAGAGTTGGAGGAGTTGGGTGGAGGAGAGACTGAGAGAGAAGGACGAACACGGGCAAACTGGGTGCCTTTTCCCTCGTATACAAAATTGACCGTATATCGTGTGCGCTTGAAAACGGGCCCAAGGTCTCATTTGGCGTATAGTCGCCATATTTCAGGGGAGGGGGATTATAATGGCATGTAATGGCACCAATCCAAATATCCCTGTAATATAACCTATCGTACCAAAATCTAGATTTCCGTAGTGTAATATGTGAACTCAATTTGCTTCAACAACATGTGTTGTAAAGCTTAATGAAGACTTGGTTGTGACTATGTTTGATATTCGGCCTATGTGTTTTATCTATGCTTAGGGGGGGGTGGCCTAGGGGCGACTGAGTTAATCATGTGAAGTCAAGCCAGTCAATTGGTTGACAGTTAAGTTTAGCTTAGCTAATTTGGGGGTTGCTTGCATCATTCCCTTTGGCAATTCATTTTCATTTTTCTTGCTGCTTTAAGGGCCCAACAACCTATGTAGTCCGCATGATGTTCTATCGTTGGCGGCCTCATTTTTCTTCTTCACACGTCAGGGGGAGGGAGCCTCATTTCTTCTTCATCCAATACATCCGTTGGCGGCCTCATTTTTCTTTATCCTATTTGCAAGTCAATATGTGCTTGAGGGCAGGATGCAATGGATCGACATCAAGTGTCGCGTACGTATGGAGTTGGCAAGGTCTCCCGTGGCCTGCTCGACTCATCAACTAAGGGGGTAGGACAGGTGAATGAGAGGTTGCAGTAGCTCGCGGCCGCCTAGAGGCTCATCTCGATAGGGGTGGTTGTTGTGGCTTGTGGGCAAGCGTCGGAGCGTAGCGTTGTTGAAAGCGTCCCCATGGTTGAGGCTACGGTGTGAGGACAATGGTGGGAGCTTGTGGGAGCGAAGAGCGACGAGGGACCCTACTGGGCGAAGGCTGCAATGTTAGAGTTGGGCGTAGGCCGAGGCTGTGACGATAGACGATGGTGCGGGAGGAATGCACGACCACCATGTTTGGGTGGCTTTGTGCCTATCTTGAGGTCGGCCGGTGCCAATGGCATAACTTTGGGGTGATGGTGGCTCGAGGTTATGGAAGGCTATAGAAGGGTGTCAATGATGGTGAAGGCCAGGACACACACGGCTTGGAGGTGTCTTATGGTTGCACACATGTCGGCTAGCCTATTTGCAGCGGACTGCGGTGCTTGGCCCTGCATAGAAGTGGCTAATGCGGTGTGGTACAACGTTGGAAGGCGAAGCTGTAGCAACAACAACGTGTGGCAACTCAACTTGAAGCGGCCTATAGCAGGTAGTTGTCATGGTTACAACTACTTTGGTGTGGGGCGTCGTCAACGGATGGTGTACCAGCATGCTAGTGGTGGCCATGGCGGTTGCACAAAAGGTGAGTTCTTGAGGTTATGGAGCAATGCTATAATCCTTTCTGATGTCAGTGCAAAAAATGGATCCGTGACATGGTGTCTAGCGGTGGATGTGGCGAGGCCCCATATATTGTGGTTTCTTTCAAGGCGACGAGAGCGAGGTGTGGAGTCCAACAACATATGTGGCGAGATCCCCTAGTGTTGTGTTTCCATGGTGGTGACTATAGAGTAGCCTCGGAGAGGTCCGAAACGTCAGTTTGGGGTTGTGGAGCTGCAATGGCACCATGGCGATGGGTCCCGCATAACAGTGGCCTTGTCGGTGTGGCGCAATTTGCTTCTCTCTCGTTTTTTTATAGAGGTTTGTTGAGTTTTGTGGTGCCCTCGTTATGCATGGTTGTTGTTGCCGACTGGCCACAAAGTTTTAGTTGTCTTCTCGCTTGAGCTACTTTTCATCCATGGAATATTGTTTTCCTCTCACAATATTTTAGCATAAGCCAAAATTTAGCATATTGTTTGTTTGTTTGTTTTTTTTCCAGCAAGTACACTAAGATGCTACCACTAGGTTACGTGCCCTTTCACGCCTTCTAAGTTTATTTGATTATATTTTCTTCTTATATCAAGAAACACTGTCAGTTCGTTACCAAAATCACCGTGGATTCCGTTAGTATCAGGAAGATCCGGAGATAACATCGTTACAGTGTGCCTCGAGCCAGAGAGCTCGGAAACGAACACGGGAGGGAGGCATTAGGATTATTACCAAATTGGGCCAATCACAGGGTGCGTTGACCAAATCAGGCGGCAAAAGTTGACTCCAAATTCCCCTCTCCTCTCCCCGTCTCGTTCTCGTCTAATCGCCCTCCTCTTCCCCCTTTCTGCTTCCTCCCCACGAGCCTGCGACGACGTCAGCAACGCCGCCGACTACCCCCTCGCCGAGGGAGCAACTCCGCCCCCCAATCGGCCGCCGGAACCCTTCTCCCTTCCCGTGGCATCCGATGCGCGTCGCCGCCGCCGCTCAGATAGCCCGGCCGAGCCGGCGACGAGGCGGAGAGGGAGGGGGACCCTAGCCCTAGCAATCCGGCCCCCCACATGGCGGGGAGCTTCCGCGAGGGCGCGGGGCCGGGGGACGCCCACGCGCCCCCGCCCACGCCCACCCCGCCCCTCTCGCAGTTCCTCGCGCTTGACGCGCTCCCCTCCTGGGGCTCCGACCCCAAGCAGCCGCACTGGCGCCACCCCGAGCTCCGCCGCGCGCTCGCCTCCGACGACCAGGCCGACGAGCTCAGGCGGATCCGCGCCAGCGTCCAGGACTCCGCGGGCAAGGCCAAGTGCGTACCCTTCCCTCTCCTCTCCTCTGTCTAATCTCGCATTGCTGACGCTGACTCCCCGCTGCTCAATTCCGTGCCCCCCTTCCCCTTCCCGGTCCCCGCAGGGAGAAGGTCAGGTCGCTGCACGAGGCCATCCAGAAGCTCGACAAGTACAAGAACATTGTCACCCGCAAGCGCCAGCGCGCCACCGACGCGTCGTCCGCTCCCGACAAGCTCGGGCCCGCCGGCCCCTCCTCCTCGTCCTCGGGAGCGCTCAGGATGGGCGCGCAGAACAACTCTTCTGTCTTGAGCAAGCGCGTGCGCTCCTCGCTCTCCGATGCCCGGGTTCGTGTACTCGACCCACTCTTCGTCTCAGCTCACAGCGTTTGCACTTGTTATTACCTTCCTTAGTTTGTTTTGCCTGCAACGAAATGTTCCTTATTTCGTTAATAGTCTCCATCAGATTCTGGAATCTGGATCATGGTCGTTGAAAAGGTTGTACCTTTTCAGTCTTTGCAGCTAATTAAACTCAAGCAAGTGTAGCTAGCTACTCATGTTCTTTTGTCGCGTATCGGCGGAAACCAGTGTGATTCCAGAATGCTCGCCCTTCTTGTAAGCTGAGTTGCATGGGGACAAGTGTGGGAAAATGGTGATCTTGGACAAATTCCACAGTCAACTGATATAATAGCCTTTTATTCTCACACTCATGTCACTCATAGTCCTCTGTACCTAGTCTTATTGTCCGTGTGTTTTGAAACTACTGCAACTCTGGTTGACCTAGTTTCAATGCTGCTTCACCCCCAAAAATATGACCTTTTAATTAATGCGCTTCATGTATGATGTGTTCTTCTGAACTTCAGTCAATTTTTTTTTTACCATGATACTGTTTTCACATTCTTTATGAATTTCCTGTGTTACCATTTCTTCACTTAAAAATCTTGGTTCTGTTGTTTATACATGTTTCAGGTGGAAGGACGTGGTAGTGTTCCTACAAGGCAAGGCCCTTTGGTTAGTAATGAGAAAAAATCACCTGTGGAGAAGGAAAAGAGCAGTACAAGAATATCTGCTACAGTCTCAGGGCTTTCTGATGACAAATTGCGGGGTTTATCTACTGGCAGTGAAGGGTGGGAGAAAAAGATGAAGCGTAAGCGCTCTGTTGGAACAATGCTCAGCAGAGGCAGTGATGCTGATCGAGATGTCAAATCCGTGGGCCAGCATAGACCAGCCAATGAAGTACGCCCACGATCTAGTGATGGCCTTGGATATAGGTAAAAAACTTGTGCTTGCCATTATTTTTTGTTCCTTGAGTTAGAACTAAGTTTGTTTCTGGTTGCTGACTCCCTGAAATGATCATGTCTGATTGATCATCATGCTGAACTAAAACATGTAATCTTGGGAAAACTTAAACATTGAGAAGATATATGTGGTATGTTCACAAATTGATATCACCTGCTACCCTGAAATAGAGATATAAGGGTCCAACATCAGCGAGTAGAATGATATTACTGTGTACGTGCATCATCAGAAAAGTGTGTTTGGCAGCTTGTGTTTCTAGCTCTTGCTTGTGCTAAACTGTGTTCTTTGATCAACACATTTTTTTTGTTGTTTGCAATCGATGTCTGCTATTTATAGTTCCACCTGAATCCTCTTCCAGCACTATATGTGGAAACCTTCTTTGCCTGTCTATCCTTGTTAGAGCTCATCTTAATTCTCACATTGCAGACATGGAGTTTCTGCTGGAGCACTAGCAGGTAACAAGTTGGATAGTACTTCTCAGCAGAATAACATTGTATCCCGCATTCTGTCCAAGTCAGATGTCGACTATGTGGCTCAGCCAAATGAAAGAAGAGAACGTCATGCTGGAGTTGAAAAAGAAAGGACTACAGTAAAAGGAAACAAGTAATCTAAGATACTTCTGTTGTCCTGACAATTCACGTTTTTTCTTTGCTACATATATGTGAAAGAATATTGCAAAATTGCCATTTATTTGATGATATGCAATTTGTTAACTAGGGCAAATACTTCTGATGATATGCAAAACGGAAGCTTAAGCCCCTTGCCCAAGGCTAAAGCTTGCAGGGCACCAAGAACCAGTTCACTTGCTATGAACTCATCTTCTAATTTCCAACGTTCAACCGGAGGAAGTGATGAATGGGAAGAAGCACCTTACCCAAATAAAGCCTCACCTTTGGGAGGCATGACAAATCGCAAACGTTCCACACATTCAAATGCTTCCTCACCTCCTATTACCTGGGTTGGGCAACGCCCACAGAAGATGTCACGGACAAGAAGAGCAAATGTTGTTTCTCCAGTGTCAAATTTTGATGAAGCGTTATCTGAAGGATCACCACTTGATACTGCCACTAGATCAGCACCTATAGAGTCTGGCAGTGTCTTGCTGACAAAGAACACATCAACAAGCAAAATGGATAGCATCTCATCTCCTGCTGGGTTGTCAGAAAGTGAGGGATCGGCTGTGACTGAAAGCAAGTCCAAGGAGAAAGCCATGCATAGTGGTGAAGTGGGGAACGAGGGTGCAAACACAGCCCATAATGCAATGGGATTGATATTTTCGTCAAATAAAAATAGGATTCCTTTGAAAGAAGAGCTGGAAGATGGTGGTGTTCGTCGTCAAGGGAGGAGTGGAAGGGGTGCTATTCATGTCAAGGGGTGTTCTCCCATACCAAAAGAAAAACTGGACACTGCAGAAACAAGAAAGCCAATAAAAGGTGGAAGACCTGGAACTGAAAAGAATGAGAGGTACTTAACTGTCATCTTTTGCTGGCATTGGGGATCATGGCTTTGCATATGAAACTTGATTTGACCTTTTAATCATCTGTGCAGTAAGTTGGGGCGGCCACCAATCAAAAAAGGCTCTGACCGCAAAGCTTCATCCTGGCATTCACAGGCTCTAAATAGTGATATTACAGACATAACAGGTTTTCCGAAGATGCTTTACCTTTATTACTCATGTCTCTCGCCATTATCCTTTCTCTTATAATAACTAATAATTGTGCATTGCAGGTGAACCAGAAGATGACCAAGAGGAGCTTTTAGCTGCTGTTAATGCTGCTCGCAGCGCTATTGGTGCGTGTGCTGTCTTATCCCCCTCTTCTGGCGATCTCTGTCAGGCATCCCTTTGGGTTGATGGTTTATAACTTCCTTTCTTCTGCAGTTAGTGCCTATTCTGGCCCTTTTTGGAAGAAAATGGAACCCATGCTAACTTTTATGAGCTCAGAAAATTTGTCTTTCTTAAAAAACCAGGTTGGTGCAAGTTTTGCTTTAGACATCATGATTGAATGTACTTTTATTGTTTGCTGGGATGGATTCTGATGTGTCAGTTTGTGGTCAGATCAACCTTGTTGAAGAGCTTGAGATGAGCATGTCCTGCATGTCTGATAGTGAACATGATATTGTAGCATCAGTTGATCACAGAAGAATGTCAAAGATGGTATGTGACTTCATGACATCAATAATTCCAAATTATTCCAATAAAATGTTTCTCCTTTCATGGAAATTTATTGCCTATATATGACCTTTGTCATATGTCTGAAAAAACTGCAGGAGGAGCATTCATCTCAGGGATTGGCTCCATCTAATTTTTCTCCGTCATCCCAGCAAAGTAAAACTAATGGAGTCGGAGCAAAAGGATCTATCGGCTGTTTTTCTCATGGTGACGAAAGCCGTACTGGGCCACAAAAGCTGGAAGCTGATAAATGGTTTAATGAAATGGCTCCAATGGCACACAGACTCCTTTCGGCTTTAATTATGGAAGATGACTTACCTGATTCCAATGGGGTGCAAAGAGATATACTTGTTGAATTTCCAAATAGCCACAACCCTTACACTGTCAACAGATACTTAGAAAATGAACTTCAAGCTAGTGCCATAACATCTAATTTTGGGCTGAGTGTGGATTTTGTGCACTCAAACAGTACTTCTGTGGTACATCAGAGCATGTGCAATGGTTTTACAGCTTCAAGCAATTTCATCAATTCAAACAGTGAAAATTCGGTTCATAGTGAGAATTTATCAGATGGACTCAATTTTACAGTATACCCAGAAAGTGGCCCTTTGCATGACTTGATACCACCGATTCCACGGCAATGTCAAAATCCAGGGAAAGATTTCCCTTTATCTCCATATGAGTATCAATATGGGCAGATGTCTGTGGAAGATAAGATTTTAATTGAGCTGCAAAGTATTGGCATTTGTCCAGAGACAGTGGTATGTCCGTTAAACTCTGGTGTTGCTTTATACAGTTTTTTAATGGAAGTCTATATGCATTGCCTACCAGGAAACATGTCAAATAATTGGAAAACCATAGTCAATGATTTTGGGCAACCTGACATGTTTCTTGAGGTGGTACCTTGAGGGAGGGAGGGGCGCTCACGCTCATATGGTTTTGATTACTTTGCCCTTTGTGTCTCTTGCGAGTCACAACCTCATTATTTTCTTACAAGCACCCCTCTTTGCCTCAGTGATCTGCTAATAAAGAGACCGAAAAGCACACACTGAATGAGATATAGGCAATATAGGTAGATTTAGTTATCTATGTTCTTGGTGTCTTGAAGAGTTTTCTTCACTCCTGAAACATCAGATAAAAAGAAGGAACAAGTGAGGAAGTATTTGATGTGCCCAGATACGCTGTCATCCCAGGGGCACATATGCTATTATTTTTTATATTGGATGCTATTTTATCTGTGTTATAAACTTATAATCTATATAGTCCCTAGAAAGTCGAACTGTATGTAACAACCAGAATTTGTGCTTGTCCCTCTCATACATTCTGGTTTTGATTCTTGCCTTATCTTTGCAACACTACTCTTTTCAGCCAAAGCTAGATGATGGAGAAGATGAGGACATTAATAAAATGATTTCAGAGTTGAGGAAAAGGCTGCATGATCAGGTTACGTGAACAAGCCCTCGTCCCCTCCTAATAGCATGTCTTCAGTTTTGATTAAACTTGGATGGGTTCAGTGTGTTAACTGTTAATGTGTGACTTCACCAGATCAATGTAAACTGTCATAATCTCTATCATGTTTTGGAACCTTGGTTGTGTAAGGATTTCGTTTTCTACAAATATTATAATTATTTTTGAAATTTTAATATATAAAGTTGATGTTGACCATCTGGCATCACTATTTGTTTAAAGAGTAAGTTTCATAGTAACTACATATTCAAGTGGCATCTTGGCAAATAAGGACTAAGAGAGGACCAGCATATTTTCTTTGGGAAAAACATTGTCATTTTGTACCCTTTCATAATGGTTTGAATACATGTCTGAAATCATGGAAATCAGAGATTTATTCCTATTTTATACTAGGGTCTGTATATAGGGAAAGCCTCTCGATCAGATTTGAATGCTATAGATCAAGATGGTTGCCTATATCGCTAGGTGGAATGGTACCAAAGCGAGGTGGCATAGCTGCGGGCCATTTGAAAAGTTTCGGTGGTTTTAAGTGGCTTATCTGAGCCATCTGCATTCAATCTAATGACTAAGACCAATGGTTCTTATTGTACTAATTTAAAACCGTCTCACTTGATACATCTGTGTGATGTTTTTTCATAACTTTACATGCATATATTCTGAAAAATTAAATTGCTTTTTTCTCACTAGATTTTCACTAATGTGTATTAAAATGGTACCATTCTTGTTTTTGCAGGTGAACCAAAAGAAATGCAGATTACATAAGCTAGATAAATCAATTCAAGATACAAAGAATATTGAGGAGAGGTAAGTGATGCATTATATTTATATATACATTATATCTTAAATGCTAGTGCATGAAGTTACTTTAATGGCTAACTTTAAGACTACCTGACAGGAGCTTGGAGCAACATGCTATGAACAAACTGGTTGAAAGGGCATACAGAAAACTCAAGGTAGTTGGCATGCGTCTTCACATGATTGTTCTTAAATCAATGTTGGCGCCACATGAGATTACAAATGTCCTGGCTCTGCTATTTTAGTTGTGGTCTGGGGAGATATAAGATGTCCATCCTTCATTGCTTTAACAAAAACCGTTATCTTTTCTTTTGTTTTTTTTTAAGTTGGTGAATGAAATTTTGGTCTCCCAATGTTGGATGATCCTTGCCCCTTTAAGCTTAACATATTTTTTTGCCTGGAAAAAAGGGGTAATATGTATTAGCTGCATTAACTTTGATCCTGATTGCATCTCTTCTTTATGATATGTAGGGTGGGCGGATTGGCTCTAGTCACAAGGCTGGTGTCAGTAAATCTGCCAATAAAGCTGCAAAGCAGCTTGCCTTGGCTTTTGCCAAGCGTACTCTTGTTCGATGCCACAAATTTGATGAAACAGGGAAAAGCTGCTTCAGTGAGCCTTCTCTTTGGAGTGTGCTGTCTGCACCCTTGCCAAGCAGTGATGCAAAATCCACAGAGGGTAATTTATGTGCTATACTGTTGCTCAGAAGGAAATGACTGTTTTGTTTGTGTACTTGAGAGCACATTTTTGTGTCAAACTAATTCTTTTATCAAAATCATAACTTCTTGCCTGCTTTTGTTTGGGCTTCAGGTGTAGAGAGGCTGAAGCATCAAAAGCTTGATAGAACTCCATTTGATCAAGGTAACTTAGCGATTCTCTTGATGATTGTACTGGGTGATGTCAGAAGACTACCTCCTGTTTGACCAAGTATATCCAACTTGCGGCTTTTCCTATCACAGGTGGCGCAAAATGGAAAAAGGGCGACAGGGAACGGGATCACAACAGGGATGCATCCGCAAAGGGCACTGGATTGAAATCAGGGCGGCATTCATCAGGCGGCAGCGGGAGGAGCGGTGAGCGCAAAAACAAGACAAAGCCAAAGCAAAAGCTGGCGCAGCTATCAACTTCTGGAAACGTGCTGGGTAGAGTGGTTGAGCCATTTTCATCTCCGACAGTGCAAGAGCCCCCTGAACCTGCAAGCGAGAAAAAGACCCAGCATCCAACGAATTCGCATCCAACTAGGAATACTTCCAGCAACGCCACCCAGCGACTTACTGCGGATGCTGGACTGCCAGTGTTGCCTGGATTAGATGACATATTGGACGTCCCAGGAGGGCTTGATGGGCAGGGCAACGATATCAGCTCATGGTTCACGGATGGCCTTGACGACTCGTTGCAAGACATTGATCTCTCGGGCGCCCTGGAAATCCCAGATGATGACCTCACCCAGCTGGGATTTATATAAGGAGAAGGAAGCAATTGTTGTTTGTCCTGTGCATATGTTGCAAGTGTGGATGCCATGTTTTTCCTTACCTAATGTATGGTAGAGCTAATCGATTTAATCTCCCTGCCACAACCTGGTAGGGCAGAGGTTGTAATCTGTAACTAGGCTGGTGGATTCGTGTCGATATCGGAGTCTGCTGGCATGGAGTGGATGGTTGCACAGATGAGGTATTCGATTCTTGTAGCAGCAATAACATGTTGAGATTTGCTAATGGTATCATGTAGTTTGTGGTTCTGCTTCCTGGATTATCCTGTCGGAATCGTGTCTGTGAAAAGCTCGTCCTTTGCATGCCTTGTTGCCATTGCCAAAAGGGTTGGATCTCGTTGCCCACGTGAAAGCTACGTACTATTCCTTTAGAGGGGTATGTTTTTTTATGCGTTTCCGGCGTGCAGAATCTTATGTCTTGTGTGTTTTTGGCCATCCATAGCTCAGTGGTAGAGCAATTGACTGCAGATCAATAGGTCTGCGGTTCGAAACCGGATGGGCCCTTTGGTTGTTTTTTTTTTAATTTTCCTTCACATAAATATGGATAGCAGTAGCCAAAGTTTTTTTTTTGGTAGTTCGATGTTTTTTTTTTCATTTTCCTTCTCATAATATGGATAGCAGTAGCCAATTTTTTTTGGGTACTTCGTTTTTTTTTACAACAAACTCATTTTATTTCAAGTATAAGTACAAGGTACTATTAGGAGTTTGAAAGACTCGGTTCAAGGGTACAACACAGGCATACACTCTCTCTTTTTTGGACAACGAACTCATTTTAGTTTAAGTACAACATATACTAAAGTTAGACTCCACGTTTACAAGAAAAAAATTAAGGCTACCACAGTACCACCTGTTCATACATGCATGGTTGCATGTCCTGCTGCTGTAGAGCAAAAAGGATATGCATGTAGCAGCTTTCTACTCTCCCTAGCTCATCTCTCACATCGGTGGTCACAATGCATTCTTCGACACTTGCTTCTCTTGTGTGTCAGTTGAGGGCAATGGTTACTAGGAGTATCTGCGAGTGCGAAACCACCTGCCCATATGACATGGAATCTTGATGCAGAGATGAAGGCTAGGGCAGTATGTCAACATGGCGCGTTGAAGAAGCCCTAAGAGGAGAGTACGTGCTTTCCTTGAAGGGCACTGAAAGATATGAGTTGGATTTTAACAATGTATAATGTATGTAGATGAAAGAGATTAGGAGGACCTTTCATCACACGGTGCATCGGTTAGCCATGCAAACTCAAATTGTCTGTTGTTGTTAGACCTCCGTTGTTGAAACGTCTTTATTTCAATTTTTCAACGCTAATGAACATATATAGGCGCTGATCTTTATTTCCACTTTTTTTTTCTGCCTATAGCATGAAATGAGCTCACAAATGTCTCTGTACGTTTAAAGCCACACGTTATCTTCTCTATTTCGTTATCTTCTCTATTTGACTTTTGTTAGTTTAGACTCTCATATATATATTTATCCGTACAATCAATATCAACAAAGACAGTTTGGCCGAGTGGTCTAAGGCGCCAGATTTAGGCTCTGGTCCGAAAGGGCGTGGGTTCAAATCCCACAGCTGTCACTATTTTTTCTTCTTGTTTTGTGCTCATTTATATCCTTATTATTTTTTCTTATATTTTTATTTGCACATTTCCATGTCATTATTTTATATTCTTTTTTTGTGCACATTTCCATCCTTATTATTATTTAATATTTTTTGTTTGCACCTGCCTTTTCAATGCTATTTTTCTTCTTTTTTTTGTGCACATTTCCATCCTTGTTTTTCTTCTTTTTTATTTGCACATTTCCATCTGCCTTTTCAATGCTACTTTTATGTCATCCTACGAAGTTTTCGGATCAGAAAAAGGGGGGAAATAATTTAGGACCCAAATTAAAAGGATGGCTTTGCATTGATTTTCTCTGCAGCTGCTTCATTTTATTAGGTGCGCCTAATTCCATACGAGCTATAGCAGCCCTCTCTTTTTTGGTGCCCCACAACCTTCGGCACCCTGTCCATTGAATGAGCAATGCACGTTTTCATGAGTAAAAAAAAAAGGGTACGAAAAGCATAATAGTAACAGAAATGCACGTCTTCAGGCTGTTGATTCTGCAGAAGATATCGAGGAGATGGATACTTCGAATGGGGAGGAGGGGATTCAGATGCTGAAAAAAATTCTAGAAAAAGGGAGGTTACAGAGGTTGATGGCAAAGGACTTGTAGCACAGCATGTTCAACTCCTGGAAGGCGCTGTTCCAAGTGCAACAGCGACCAGTCCACAGAAAGAACAAGAGAAGAAGAGAATGAGGAGAAGCAAGGCAGGTGGTGAAGTTACAAACAACCCTTTATTTGAATCGGCGCCCTCTGATGAGGAGGGTGACCGGGCACAATGAAAATACTAGCTTGGAACTGCCAGGGCCTTGCAAGCGCCTGGGCAGTTCGTGCGCTTCTGGAGATCCAGAGGCGAGAGAAACCGGATGTGCTTTTTCTGTCTGAGACACATATGGGGAATGTGAAGGCAGAAAATTTAAAGCGAAATTTGGGGTGTGATCACTTTTTTATTCATGAGAGTGATGGTCGCAGCGGTGATTTGCTTATGTTGCGGAGGAAGGAGTTTGTGATCCATTGTCAAAGTGTTTCACAATACTTCATTGACGTGGTGATTAAAGGTGTGGAAAACTGGAGACTTACGGGCATCTATGGCGATCCAAGGATCAGACTTGGGCTGCTTTGCGTTCTCTGCATGGTAACTTAGCTCTGCCATGGCTGGTTCTAGGTGACTTTAATGAAATTTTGTATCACCATGAGAAAGAAGGGGGGAGGGCAAGAACACAGTCTCACTTGCAAGCATTCCAGGGTGCTCTCATGGACTGTGGCCTAGAAGATGTGGGTTATGTAGGTGATCTCTTCACTTGGCAGAGAGGAAAGACAAGAGAGCGTTTGGACCGTGGGGTAGCTAATGCTCATTGGAATTTGTTGTGCCCCAATGCAAGACTAGTGAACGGTGAGATGGTGAAGTCTGACCACCGTCCACTTATTCTTGACGCGACAGGTGTGAGCGGAGATACTACTGTACCAAGTAGAGGGGGAGTACGAAGATTTGAAGCCAGGAGACGGTGAACGAGATTGTACAGGCAGCGTGGGCAAGAGCAGCAGCACAAGGCCAAGGGCCGGATCCGATGGCGAAGGTGAATGATGTGCACACCGACCTGCATGTTTGGGACCGTGATGTTTTGAAGAAACCGGTCCAGCGAATGAAGAAGTTTAAGGAGAGAACTTGAAAATCTGAGACGAGGGCTAATGTCTGATGAGCCGTTGGCAGCTCAGAAAGAAATTTTGCTTCGGCTGGAGCTGCTACTTGAGCAGGAGGAAATTGTGTGGATTCAAAGGGCGAGAGCCAATTGGCTCAAACATGGCGACAGAAACACAATTTTTTTTCCATCAGTTTGAGTCAGGCCAAAGGAAGAAAAATTGGATCAGCGGTTTAATTGATGATCAAGGGGTAAAACATGAGGATAATGACACGATGAAGGAGATGGTAAAGGATTATTTTGTTAACCTTTTTTCATCGGAGGTTAATCATATTGAGCAAATTGTGCTATCAGATGTGAACCGCAGGGTCACAACTGATATGAATCATCTGCTTTTGGCTCCTTTTGATAGGGAAGAGGTCAGGAACGCGTTGTTTAGTATTGGAGATTTAAAAGCCCCGGGTCCGGATGGGTTACATGCTATTTTTTAAGCGGTTTTGGGGTATGCTTGGCAATGATCTGGTGGATGAAGTACGCGATTAACAATGCTACCATTCCAGCTGGGTGGAACGAGACCACTATTGTTATGTATGATCCCAAAGGTGAACAATCCAGAAAAAGTGGCGCAGTTCAGGCCTATTTCACTATGCAATGTGGTGTATAAGGTAATTTCAAAAGTTTTATCAAATAGACTCAAAGTTATCTTACCCGATATCATTAGTCACCACCAGAGTGCTTTTTGTTCCCGGGAGGTTAATCACAGATAACATTCTCTTGGCTTATGAATGTATTCATACTATGAAGAAGAAGAAGAAGAAGAAGAAGAAGAAGAAGAAGAAGAAGGGGAAGAGGGGGTTGTGTGCTGTGAAGTTGGACATGAACAAAGCTTATGATAGAGTTGAATGGCCCTTTCCTGAGAGAATTATGAAGAAGATGGGGTTCGACCAGTGCTGGATCAAATTGATAATGGCATGTGTCATCTCGGTGAGTTACAAAGTTTGATTCAATTCTATTGAAACATAAACTTTTTTACCAACAAGGGGGCTGCGTCAGGGTGACCCATTGTCACCATATCTGTTCTTATTAGTAGCTGAAGGGCTCTCATGTATGCTGAGGGGAGCCGAGGAGAGAGGGGAGTTGGAGGGCGTCAAAGTATGCAGGGGAGCACCAGTTATTTCTCATCTCCTATTTGCAGATGATTCCCTCGTACTTATGCACGCAGATAAGAAAAACACAGATTGTCTCATGGATATTCTGAATAAATATTGTGCCAGCTCGGGACAAAAAATCAGTGAGGCGATTGCTTTCGTCACTTAATTGACAGGGTTGCTATGAGAATAAATGGCTGGAAGGAGAAAATTCTAAGCATGGGTGGTAAAGAGATCCTTATAAAATCTATTGCTCAAGCTGTGCCGGTATTTGCGATGATGGTGTTTAAAATTCCTAAAAACATATGCAAAGAAATAACAAGCGCTATTTCGCAGTTCTGGTGGGGTAATGACAATGATCAGAAAAGGATTCATTGGCAACAATGGTTTAAGTTGTGCATGCCGAAAGAAAAAGGAGGGATGGGGTTCAGAGATCTATAGTCCTTCAACTCTGCTATGTTAGCAAAGCAAGTTTGGAGACTTCTTAGTGAACCTGACTCCCTATGTGCGAGAGTTCTTAGGGCGCGCTACTATGCTGATGGCAAACTTTTGAAAGCCAAGATGAAAAGCGGTTGCTCTTATACATGGCAAAGTATTCTGACGGGACTTGAGTGTTTCAAGCAAGGATATATTTGGAGAGTTGGAGATGGCACACAAATTAATATATGGGAGGATAATTGGATTCCATGAAGTCATAATCTGAAGATCTTAACGCCCAGAGGTAATAATATTATTACAACAGTTGATGAGCTTATCAATCCTATTGATTCAACATGGGACGTTGAGCTGGTAAAATCTATTTTCTGGAATGTGGATGTAAACCGGATTCTGCAAATTCCAGTCACACCAGGGAGGGAAGATTTTGTTGCCTGGCACTACAATAGAAATGGCATCTTCTCGGTTAAATCCGCTTATCATGGTGAATGGAAAAGGAGGTTTGGGCAGCGAATGGTGGCCCTCCAAGGGGGCGGTGTGAGCAGCACTGAAGTTTGGAAACGCCTGTGGAAGCTGGACGTGCCAGGAAAGATCAAAATATTTGGTTGGCGAGCGCTTCTTGGGTTGATTCCATGTCGAGCTATTCTAGCCAACAGACACATCTCCAACGTGTCTGGTTGTCCGGTCTGTCAGAATGGCGCGGAAGATATCAGGCATATAATTTTCACATGTGATCGAGCAAGAGCAGTCTGGAGATTGCTAGGAATGTGGGAGAAGAAAGAACAACTTCTGGGTACCGATCGCTCGGGATCCGTCATTCTAGAAGAAAGCATTAGAAGAGGAGAGCAAATTCAAGCACTGGGAGTTGGATTTCCAGAGCTGATCTTGACAGGAGGCTGGTATCTCTGGTGGGAAAGAAGGCAGCGGGTGCATGGGGAAAGCACCCAACGACCATCAAGGTCTGGCCTCTCTATTGCTACTCTCACAAAGAATTATAAATTGGCTGCAAAAAAAAGGGTGTCACAGTTAGACAAGGTTGGCAAAAACCACCGGAAGATGTGGTGATGTTAAATGTTGATGCTTCTTTTGATGAGGATATGGGATGCGGAAGTATGGGTGCCATCATCAGAGATAGCTCAGGCGGAATGGTGGTGGCGTCGCATGGAAGTGGTTGACATTATGGGTGACGAAGGATTCACAGCTAATTCAGGAGCGGTCATATATGATGAATGTCAAGCTATCTAGTTAGGATTCCAGGAGATTTCCATAGAGCACTACAGAAGGGAAACAAACCAAGTGGCTCATGAACTGGCAAGGCGGGCTATGCTTTAGAAAAATGATTGTATTTAGGACGATGATCCCCCTAGCTTTATTGTTGATCTTCTATCAAACGATGTAACAATTCTTGATCAATAAAGCTTTACTGCTTGGTTTGTTAAAAAAACAGAAATGTTTTTTCTAACGAAACTAATAAGAGCTCAAATAGCATTGTAACAGATTATTGTCAATTTGTCATTTACATGCAGATATACAGCCTCTACGCTGCATGCAGCTTAACGTTGAACAATTTCCCAACCACACCTGATTCAATTTCTGATGGCCTGTCATATCGACATGCATATATACATCACAAGACCCCAACCGATAGCACAAATTCATCAGAATGAAGAGCAGTAGCATCCACAATTCCACATTATATTTATTTATTGCCTTGCCTGTCATATACATCTACTACACAGGATCAATATAATGTAATGAACCAATAGGTACAGCTTCTACTAACTCACAACCCTTCTGCTCTGCTATCCAGCTACTATAGGAACTCAAGTCCAAAACGCCTCAAAGCGAACCCCTACCACATACCATGGCTCACAATCACATGCCCCCTCACTTCACTAACAATGCTTTGCTGCTAAACGTGAGGCAGATTCTGACAAGGATATATATATATAGCATCTTCCAACATTGTCTATACACAATGGCAATAATGGGCTAGCTGCTTGCTTTTGTACATGCAGCAGACAGTGCATTTGATGGCATCAACTCCTAATGGGTACCATCATTCACTGCTGGATCGCACATAGCTCCCAGTTCCCTTCGCCATCAATGAGCTTCAGCTCCAAGGCATGGAAAGGTATCAAAGCAGGCCTCTGTAATTGGACAAAAGTTTCAGCAACACGACCAATTCATTTCGGAAAGCAAGTTGTCAATTAATTGACAACAAATTCAGCATCTTTTTTTTTTTTTACGGTTCACCACCATCAGAAATTTTATCGCAGGGATTGTCCAAATGCTTACTTGTGAGGAAGTGATCACAGTTATGCCCATGCTAGTTGCAAGTCTGTACAGATGCTCTTCAACATCAACACTCGTAGCACTGCAATCAAGTACAAATTTAGGACCCACAGTAATTGATAAGGAAAGAGAAAAGGAAATGAAAGAAATCAAAAGAGCATTGTGACAGAACACGTACTTGGTGCACTCATCGAGGATACCAAACTTAGGATGATGGAAAAACAAACGAGCCTGACAAAAGGAAGAGAGTGACTTTCAATTAACTCAATAGCGAAGAAAATGAAAAAGGAACAAATAAAGGTGGTCTGCCAGTTAATACTGACCATCCCAAGCCTCTGTTGTTCTCCTAACGACAGAACATCTTCCCAGTTTGGTGTAGAATCCCACCCTTCTCTTTCTAGAAGATACAGCAGCCGGACATTCTCTAGAATTGTCTTCAGGTGATCATCCAGCAGTACAGAGGCACTAGAATTGCTACCTATATTACCACAGTTTTCCCGTTACCAGGACAAGCAACAATATAACTTCCAATCAACTGGCATGCTCCTAGCTAATCATAATACAAGGTTCTTACTAATTCAACAGAGCTATTTCAAGAGGTGGGCCTACCAGATCTATGTAATGAAAGAACTTTTATCTTCGCTTCCTCCATTGAGAGAGGGTATATGATCTGATCCCGCAGAGTACCCAGGCTGGTATATGGCCGTTGAGGAACATGAAACATCCCTTCTGAGGGCTTGGTAACTCTCCCAGAGAAGGTGGGCCACAGATCCCTGAGCACTCTAAAAATAGAACTCTTTCCACTACCATTGGGACCTTCAGCAAAACAAAAAATGAATCATGACAATATAAGCTCACTGCTGAGCAGAAGATAAAAAAAAGGTTGCCTGCACAAAGACTGAATACCAGTCAGAAGAAGGCTTTTCCCTTGTACCACATTGCACGAGAGTTTTCTAGCCAACAGCTTCTGTGATGGTGTTACAATGTCCACTTCATGAAATGAAATAATTTCTTCTGAGGCTACACTGATGGCATTGTAAGACACCGCAGTATCTGGGCGAACATTGATTTCAAAAGCAAGTTCAGAATAAAAAAACTTTTTTCTCAAACATGCAGGAGAGTTGTGTATCTTTATATTAAAGAGAGAAAAAGGGGAAGAAAGCCCATATAAGGCAACCATTACCTCATCTAGGAAGTAAGAAGAGGTTGCAAAAACTTAACTAATGGCCATATCATTTTTAGCTTTCTCAGGGTGGTTGAAATGAAATTATTAACTTTTCTGCCAGTTCCTAGCATTGAAACAAACCCACAACAGCTGACAAAACCTTAAGAACACTGCACGGTTTTCAGCCCATTGCTATGCAGCATTACTATTAAACTTGGCATGATGAAAAGGTAAAAAACCTTCTATAAGAATATTTTCTTATAGCGAACATGTAGAAAACTCCTAGGAGGTGACAAGCTCAATCATAATAAACATTCTGTACAAAAATGCCAGTAGAGTTTTTAGAGCAAACATTGCGGCAACCTGACATGTCAGCAACAACAGGAATACTTACTACCCTAATATATTATGTTTAGTGTTACACTAATATGCACACATGACAAACCAACTATATAATCATTAATGAAAAATATTGAAATTAGAGAATTTAACATGATTGCTTATTGCTACTGTCTATTAAGTCCTAGCAAACTGAACTTACTTCTTTGAGCGAAGCGTGTAAACTCCTCAAGCTCAAAGATCCGGTTAATCCCACCAGAAAGTTCAAGGAACTTCTTATGTAACTCAAGAATGTCGCCGAAGGCTATGAAGCTCTGTGACACCACTGAAGCCAAGAACCGCAGGGCATGTGCCAACTCTCCTGTTGCACGAGAAGCAAAAGAAAAATGCATTTCAGGATGTTTATAAGATGGGAACTAATATAGTTTGGAAAAATGGTAGAGTTTTGAAGATTAGTAACCTTGAGTTGAGGTTAAAGCTCTGTCTCCCTTGTGCTCCAAAGCATACAACAGACTCAGACCCCACGTTACATTGTGCGGAAGTTGCTTTGTTACAAAATCATCAACAATACCATAAAGCCACTGTTTCCTCAAAAGAATCTTTGAGTGGTTAATTAACTTGACGAATTTAGCCTCAACCATCTGAAATATGAGAAGAATAGATAACAAGCAGAAAAGTTAAGGTCATCTCATTTAACAAAATAAAGGTAGCAGAAGCTATTGGGGGAAAAAAATCTTTAACATGGAAACTGTAAACATAACATGTGCATTGAACTGCAAATACAATGGAAAATTTAGGAAACACAATAACAGTTTTTAAAACACTAAATGATCTCTGCAAGTACCATAGAGATGCATCAGAAAATGGAATTGCTGTTATACATGTATGAGAGGAAAGAGCCTTGTCATGGTCCACATTATACCATCCTATCTATGCCCCCCACCCCCACCCCCCACCGCGCGGCATTTACTCAGCTATTTCAGTTTGTCCAGTTTACCCCTTAACAAGATTTATCTTTTTTGTTTCTCCACGTACAAGTTAAGTTTTAACGTCAATTTTTGGGAGACGTTAATGGTCATCATATTTATGTTAAAAAATATTTTACGATTTTTTATCATTATGTTTCTTACAATTTTGTATCTCTAGTGTTAATTTATTATTAAATGTCCTAACCTATCAAAATAATGATGAAAAAATTATGATATATTTTTTTAATACATAAATTATGATGTCATCTCTCATCTCGCAAATCAGGCTCAACTAGTACGCAGAGAAACAAAATAAAAAATCTTGTTAGGTGGTAAATTGGACCAACTTAAATGGTTGGGGAGCAAATCAAACCAAACATTGGTTTAGAGGGTTAACTGGACATAGGCCAAACTTGAGGGGAGTAATTTGGACTTTTTCCTAAACAATTCTCATTGTATGAACTTGGGCATTATCCATTTAGCATGATGGAACTCACCGCCTTTTCTCTTGAACCACCACCAAAGAAAGCAATTGATTCAGCATGTGTCCGCAGTCTCGAGTGCATGAACCTTATAAAAGTTCACCAGATTAACATCTAGAATCTTTAAATGGCATGAAAAGCTCTACTAAGACACAACAACATATGCAGTATTTTACCTGAATGTTCCTTCAAGTTCTTGTTCTTGGCCTGAGAGACGACCAAAGTCAGGGGATATAGCTCTCAGAAAGCCCAAACCCAGTAACATGTAAGCATACAGTATAGCAACTCCTCTTCGTCCAGATAAGAGCTTCATTCTCCATGTAAACCTGGTGAATTCAGCTGCAATTAGCACAATGAATTCTAGGATTCTAACCGAAACTCAAACCAAGTTCATGATTAGCAGTAGGTACAAGGATAACTCACCAAAGAATGTCAACTAGCGGTTTTACCATTCCAGTAACTAGGCCGGCAAGGTCAGTGGTCAACTTGTCTACATCAAGTGTTAATCTTTGGTCTGCATCAATACTTTTACCTGACATGTTGAATACCTGAAATCATACACCATTATAACTTATTAGCTTCAGTCACCCACAGTATTACCGTCGTGTGATATGCAATCTTATTCTCACAGCCAGAACCCCAGCACAACAAGATAATACTAGGCATGGACACATTTAGGAAAAACACCAAAATATCATTTGACCAAAACTCAGTCCCAATCACAATAAAGCGATGTAATTTGACAGAATATACTCGTGTTCTGGTTGCATAATGTACACTGAATATTAGAGGCCAACAACAGAAAGGTTATCTTTGCTCCTAGAAGTGTCATGCAACTTTCTCAAGGCTTGTTACTTCTTTCTTCCTGTCCATCCCAACCCTAACGCAGTTGTCACCTTTGGCAACTAGCCAACGACTAATGCCACCATAAGACAGCTTGATGGTTTGGCCATCTCCCAGTATCTTCATTTTTTACATAGTAGGAACAAATAAATGCATTGGAATCAGGACATGGGGTCAAGTCCCAGATCAAACTGTCAGACATATTTCCCTGCCATCTTTTTTCCTCCCGTTACCTGCACCCTACTTTTTCCAGCGTGGGCCAACACAACGTTGATGTGCCTGCTGGAGTGCTGGAGCCACAAGCATCTTATCCCATAATGCAGAGTGGAGCATTCATATTACAACTTCTAAAGCATTTTGAGAATTGCGTTAAAAAAAAAGCATTTTGAGAAGGTAAAGTTTCCAAATTTGGAGTATTTCTATTTATTGTTTAGCCAAAAGGAGCACTTCTTAAATGTGTACTTTTCAATACTGGGTACATTTCAGTAGAAATCTCAAGCACTTGGCTACCTTGCCATTGAAAACCCATGAATCAAATTTCAAACTGCTGGCTCCGTAAGCCATACCCGTACAATTACTCAGTAGGCTAGTTTGATCAAATAAGCATGCCTAACAACCCCAGCATTTCATTCTGAACAAAAGTCTCCAACTCTCCACTAGTACAGACTGTGTAGATAAATAAATGACGTATCAAAATGAATATCAGAACAGCTGCCACACCACCTACAGAGTATTTTGGTACCATAACTAGTATATAGAGAAGCAATAATGTATGGCAGGTTAACCAAAAAAGGAAAATAAAGCAATAATGTGTTTGCGTTTTTTTTGCTTGAGGATATACCTTGTAGAATGCATTTCTTTTCAAGTAATATCGAAGCAAATGATTGGTCATGCGAATTCGCCATCCAAGGGCAAGTTTTGCAGTAAGGGTCCTGCACAGATACATATTATTTGAGACCTGGAAATTAAACATGTACAGAAGTGACCTTAAATCCCCCCAAGCTTAAACTTGCATGCCCCCAAAAATGTATTTCAAAGCCTACATTAAATACTCCCCACTAAAGAAAACTTTGATCGTATAGTTTGTTTACTGAAATGTGATGAATCAGTGATAATTTATTACAAGTCACTGGCTAGAACACTGCATGTGCTTCGTTTGAAATCTACGATGATTATTTATTACTCACTGTTATGTGAACAATTGGGAATGGGTGACCGAAGTTAGGGTGATCACATTGGCCAGCTGACTGGGGGGCTCTCCCATGCCATTAGTCAACATTCTGAGGCTGGTTGGAGAAAGAGGGACTAGAGAATTTCTTCGATATGCAAGCACAGGACTCCCAATTAGATGGAAACTAAGTAACTAACCACCTGATATGCATGCACTAATCAACCAAGGTGATGTGCATGCAATTAACACCAAAATCCGATACATGGCAAATAATGCAACTTCCTTATATTAAGATAACGTGATAATGATCCAAATAATCAACAACTTCCTACCCTTATCTATTCCTATGGGAGGTGCTGCCATCTTGCTGCATTTCAAGCTATGTCTCTTGGTGCTTGCAGCTAAATGGCTGATGCCCCACATGCACTAATGCTGCAGCAACAAGCCCTGTGGCCTCCATGTGTAACAATTACCCAGCGATAAATCTCTTAATATAGAGTTAACCATAATTACCTAAGAGATGGTGCCACAAAAGAATTTGCACCACTTTGTAGAATACTGACACCAATCAAGCGAATAAAGGCAGCTTTGTCCTGTTCCAAGACAAACTTCACAGTTGTCCCTGGTAAGATTTGAAGTATCATATGAGAATTACACTTGCAGCTTTTCTAACAATGGAAGATATCAAAGGGTTAAAACAAGAACCATTCAACGAAGCAATACGATCAGAGATCCATGTACGAGAGAAAACAAGAACAGCAACAGCAAGCAACTGCCCGCCTTGTTTATCAAATAGTCTAGGAACCTGGGGAACAAAGTAAATGAGAATAGAATAAGAATTTCAAATTGTATCAGCACAGGGGACAAAGTTCCTAGAGATAGTTTAGGGTACTTCATCAGATCTATGTGCGCAACCTTCTTTTTTCTAATAGTTACTGAGTTTGTAGTACATTAATTGATTAGTATACTCGAAAGGTTATTAATTATTATAGCATATATAGCTTTTGTTCAAACAGAGAGCAACTTGTTACCAACAAGCAAAGTTATCTGAATTCTACAGTGAAGGCTGAACACGAATCATTAAAGGGCGTACCCAGTGCAGAGAGCTCCCGCTCTGTGCGGGGTCTGGGGAAGGGTGTCAGTGGCAAGCCTTACCCTCGCCTGTGCAATGCGAGGAGACCGTGACTCGAACCCGGGACCTTCCGGTCACAGGCGGTAAGACTCTACCGCTTGCACCAGGCCCGCCCTTCCTGAACACGAATCATTGGGAAACACAAATCTAAAGAGGAATTGTGAAGCATAAAGGAGAAGAACATACTAGTATTTTTAGCATTGCAGCTACTCTGAGAGGCAAAGGTCTTGGGTGACATCGTAAATGTGGAATTCGAGATGTCCGTGCTGCATGTTCTATTTCCACCTTAGGGGAAGTTGCTATAACCTCTGTACAGTATGAATGATCCTTGGACCCCAATGAAGCATTGCTCTGGTAAGGAAGCCCCATAAAACAGCAGCATAAGAAAAGCTGTTAATAATGATGGAAATTGGAACAGAAATTCAGAAGACCAGAATCATATACCTTTGCCCTGCTCATAAAAGCCCTTTGAACAGTCAGTGCGTCAGATTTACGATCAGTTTCTGATGATGAAAAATCAGATTCTTCGGTGGAAAAGGATGAGTCATCCCTGCAAAATTAGGTGTGTTACTAATTTCTAGTGAATTAATTTTTGGAAGAACAAACGTTTGACAATTTATCTCAAGGGCTATAAGTTTTAACCTTCTATGCTGGACATTCCAACCTCCTTCACCGTCCAAGGATAGAACAATATCATGAAATGCAACTAAAGCTGGTCGATGAGATATTGTTATGCAGGATGTACCCATAGCTCGAACCTTTTTGCAAAAACGTTCTTCCATATCAGTTGTCACAGCACTAGTGCACTCATCAAGAATGGCAAACTTTGGCTTATGGTAGAATAACCTGGCCATTCCCAATCTTTGCTGCTCGCCGAGGGACAGCTCATCACCCCAGTTAACTTCCTTATCAAGAGGATAGCGTTCAAGCAAATATTCCAGGTCAACCTGCAAAAGGAGCATGGTTAAAAATTCCAGTAGGTTCATATACTCAAAAGTTGTAGTTCAAGAAGCCACAATATCCAATGTAAAACGCAACTTGAATAGCATTACATTCTTTAGAAGGTCCACCATTCCATCATAGGTAAGTGGTTCAATCTCCTGATCTGCCGTAAGAGGATAGATTAGCTGTTCACGTAGAGTTCCAACAGCTGTGTATGGTCTTTGCGGAACATAAAAGATCTCCTTATTTAGATCTGAACCAACACCAGGTTTAACAATGTGGCCAGATACAAGTGGCCATAGACCCCCAAGGACCCGAAAAAGGGAGCTTTTTCCGCTACCATTGGGACCTGGAAGGAGTGTAAATCCATAAAATTGTTAGCACAGTGGGACATAAGATTTTCAAACAGATATTTTGTGCAAAGATGTATACATATTGAGAGTTTGAGATCGTAACAAGACATAAAAAAAGAATCTAAGGTCAAAGAATACGCGCAAGACATTTTAACACTATCCTCCAAGAGGGTGCAAGACATGTAAAGACTTCCATCACATCATATCCAACATTGCTACTTCATTATCACACAATCAAATAGCTGTAGATGATCCCCAAATGGTCTACAACATGTTAAATAGAAATGAACATCAAGCTAAGGATACATAGTTGCATAAATTTGCATATCAGCCCATAAGTCCATTCAAGTTTCATCACAGAAACCAACGTGATAGTTAAGTCGCAAGTCTAAATTCAGAATAGCAAATGCTTTATAGAAGATTACCAGTGATCAAAAGATTAGAACCAGTTTCTACCCGGAGAGTCAAATCATCAACCAAAACATTACCTGCAGGTGTGACTACCTGCAACCATTTGACATCAGAAGTAGGAAATACATAGCAAATAAAAATGAATATAACTCAACCGGCATGTTATTACCTTAACATCTGAAAATTCTATATGGTTTGCTTCACTGACATAATTTCCAGGAGAATTGTGATTCAGTGATCTATCACGAACCCCAGACAGCTCACGTGAAACATCCAATAACTCACAAATCCGGTCTGCATAGCCACTGTGAAATTACATTGAAAGTCCATACGCATCACAATCATGACGGTGCAAAGTTTAAAACTCAAAAGCAGATGAGCAGAAAATGCATCCGGAACACAAAAGGAGCACAGGACTCCACCAAAGTATTCCAAAGAAAATCAAAGTTACAATGTCTTTTGCATGTAAGTCAACATTCTCCAGCTGTACTATGCCTAAAGTATGGTTCCTACCAAAACAAACATAAATCAAGTATGGTTCCTACCAAAACAATCATAAATCTGTGATGGACATCAGTGCAAAACTTTAATGACATGGCAATTCTCATATACTAGAATGTAGAAAAGGCACCTAACACAGCATGCAACAGGTCAAACTCAAATCATATAGAAAATAATGTCATAAGTGGCAGGATTTGAAAACTAAAAGTGCAGGTTGGTAACATATCAGGGAGAGGATGTTAATGATTTCCAGTCTCCGTAAAAGCACTACACAAAGTGGCAAAATGTGTCTTCTTCTTGGAACAATATTAAACCATCAAACAACAAAAAATAGAAGTGAGATTCTTCCTTCTTCATAAAAAACGGATTGTAGCACTAAAATGGTTCCATGAAATAAAGTTATTCTCAGTCTGCATTTGTCAGAAATAATGGAACAAGAAGTGTCACATTGCCAATTGCATGGGCACAAAACAAAATCAAACTTAATTGGATGACATGCAGCATAATCCAGTAACTTTTCAAGCAAAGTGTCACCTTCAACAATTCAGAACTATAGGGTAGCAATTTCTAAAATAGGTGGAGAACTGTACCTCAGGATATTTAAACGTCGTGTGCTGATAGAAAGGATCCCAAGAGACTGAAACAGTGAAATGATCACGCTTGTGTGATATCGAAGATTGCTCAACATTTCAGCCCTTCCAAGGGTAGATGAATCAGGTCTAAGGTTGCCAGAGAAGAAAGGTTCTATAATAAGGACAACTGCCACAGTGGCACCAAAATACTTCAGAAAGAAATCTTGAATCATGCCAAACCACCAGTTTTCATGACGCACAAGATTCAGGTGCTCAACAAGAGCCTCAAACCGCTGCATAATATGAGATGCTTCTCTGTTCTCACCACCATAAAATGCCACACTCTCAGCATGTGTTCTTAATCGTGAATGAAGTTGACGATAGTCTCCTTCTAGTTGCTGTTCCGTAGATTTCAGCTTCCCAAAAGCAGGAGAAAAGTTCCTTAATACCCCACCGGCAACTAGCACATATGCCTGAAAGCATTTACATACTATTAGTACCTAGCAGTTACTGGGCGAGAAACTTGTTGTCGTGATACATTATAAAAGCACTAACGAAACAGCTTCGATAGAGGTATCATGGGCTATCGCATATTATATGTGTGAATGAAGTATCACTGCTGAAATTTTGTAACAAGAATTTTACCACAATCCAGAACACGTATTTTGGACTAGCATAAGAACAGAGACGCCAGGTGTATATTAACCCTTCTGCAACTGCAGCCAGATCATCCTGTACAAGTTCACTTAGTTCAGAAGAGAACTTTGGGATATCACTAGCAATCCTTTGCTCCGGATTTGATATCCGATGATCCACATGTGAGATCTTGTAGTAAACCATATTCTGTAGCAAACAAGAGTGCGGGATGTCTTGTTAAGATTATACTTAAAAAGGAGAACCATTAAATTAATGAAAAAAAGTTAACCTCCACACTGTGCTAAAAGTGAAAGCATGAGTTTAAGCAACTGCATTCTCATAATAAGACATGTAGGAGAAGGAAACAATCTAGCTGCTAAGACTGAAAACAACATAAACTTCAGAGCCTTACTGAGAAATTAATGCTGGCACGTACTAAAATAGTGGTGGGCAAATTCAACTAGCATAAAGAAAATGAGGACACTATAAAGAGTGGGAGCAAAAATTACTGGCAAACAGCATGCTGATTCCAGTTAGGAAAAATAGTATGCACGTTTGTTCACAAAACCAATCTCATACTGTAATTGACTATCATAGAAATGGAATTAATCTTAAATAAATCTAGCAGAAGAGTAGGCGACAAAACAGAATCCCCTGCCTGCTGTATTTTATGGTTTTTTTTTCTACTATATAAACAGCTTTAGTGTTTTATCGCATGTAAACCTTTGCTGCAATGGTTACTTGTAGTCTTATAAATGGTCACTATCTATAACATAATACCAACAAGAACCAAATTAGTGCACTGGTAGATACAAACTTAGGAAATAACTTTTCTTGGAGTTTAATTTTACAATGCTCTTCATGGTATCATTCTGAGGAAATGACGCAATTAAGAACTGTGTGCGCTAGGAAGGAAGACAAAATGAAATTGAGGCAAAAGCAAAACCACAACAGATGTACCTCAAAGTAATCAGCATGGGCAATATCTGTGAAAATTTTCTTGAAACGCAAACTTAAAGAGCCTGTTAAGTATTTTGAGGTCTGATACAATGTGGATTGGAGGAAACATAACATAAGATTTTCTATGATCAAGCGTGTAAATGTTGGGACGCGCCGAAGAAATGCTGCTTTAAACAAAAAACCTTGAACTCTTGCTAATCTATGCCCCACAGCTGTGCGTAGCACCTGCAGAAAAGCATAAGGCAGTGAGGATAATGTTTCTAGATCATAGTATAGTAGCTTCAAATACAGTTTAAACACCCCCCCCCCCCCCAAGGTAGTTTGATGACAATAATAAAAAACTGAAGTTTGTAGCGACGGTAGTATCATTTTATTAAACCATCAGTATACATTTTTAGGCCTTCAAAATTTAGCCGGTGAAACATATGATACTGCACTAGACTTAAATTGTTTGTTTCTGTTTCTTTTCACTATTTTTTTGCTAACTTTCTTCATAAGCATAGGATTATTAAACTCCTTGCCTCGTTAAGAAATTACAACGAATACAGTGTACAATTCACTAATGCTTCCTTTATATGATAGCAGTAGTAGGCCAATAGCAACACTGGGACCACTTGTGTGTACAGTATGTAAGAGCGAAAAGCTCCAAAAAAAGTTGAAATCTCTGAAACAAGTACATTACTCAGAGAAAATGGCAGAACCTACCGCTGTTAATACCAAGCCGAGAAGGTAGCGCGTGCCACTGGGACCAATCTTCTTGAGTAGGATAGCAGCGAGGAAATGCAGAGATTTGAGGCCACTCCTTTTCTGCTTTCCTGCAGCCAATCCACCGCCGGCACCGTTCTGGCTCAACCCGTCCCCATTCGCGGCCAATGCACCGGCTTCGCCGCCGCGATTCGCCTCCGGACGCCTCCTCCGCCGGCTCTGGCTCGAGCGGGCGTACGCCAGAGCTCCGCCGGCAAGCACCGCGCCGGAGACGACGGCGAGCGTCCTCCTGGTTGGTGGCGCACAAGTGAGGACGGTGAGGAATGCAATTGGCAAGAACGGCGAGAGAAAGTTAAAAGAGGGAACTTGGCGAGTGAGTGAGTGATCCGAGCCGACCGACCTCCTGGAAGCGAGAAGCCCCCGGCCGCGGTCCGTCAGCTGCAGCAGCTGCAGAGACGGCATGGCGCCGCCGCCGCGAGATGGCCACCCCGACATGGCGAGATCTCACCTCACGTGCGGCGACAGGCGGGCGGGCGCGGCATCACGGTGTCCCTCCCGTCGCCGCGGTGCATGGCGGCACCCGAACCGGAGACCGTGAAAAAAAGTGGATTTTTCTAAGGCCCGGTCAGGTGAGTAGGCAGGCGCCGGCGCGGCGCACCGGCAGGAGGGCTGAAGGAACCGGGCGAATCTTGCGGCGGCGGGGACAGTGGGCGGAGGCGGGTGAGAGCGGTGGGTGGAATCAATCTCGGTGGAGCGGAGGCGGCCGGAGAGATCGCCCGGCGGCGACGCGGGGGGCGAGGAAGAGGAGCAGCAGTAGAAGGAACGGTTGATGTGATGATGAGATTTAAGAGAGAGAAAGGGACAAGCAGTGCAGTACAGTGCTGTAGAGAGAGAGAGGGAGAAGGGGGCTCACAGACAGATACAGCGCAGCAGAGAGAGAGACTGGTATAGAGAGAGAGAGAAAGAGAATCCTGAATCTTGCTGAATCCACACAACTTTTGTGCAAAATCATCCTGTGGTTCTTCGTATTCTAAAATTGTATGTGTGCTGAATGAACCTCTTGCATTCTACAAGGAAAAAAACAGTTCATTTGTGCTCCCTTTACTTGGAATGAAATGGATGCGCACAAAATTTTGTTTTTTTATTCCCTTGAATGAAAAGTGAAAAAAAGATATAAAAAAGTCTTTCCTCAAACAAACCATGTGAGAGTGGGAAATCTTATTCCCCACCAGGCCACCCTAACGTCAACCACCAGCTAATGCTCTGATGTAGACAAACCATCAGGACCAGATCTTTTCATGTCTGCAGTAAGGCTTCACTTTCTTTCACGAGTCTCACCAAAAGACCTGATAAAAATTTTCGCGTGAAGAAGCATTTTGCTGTTTTAACGTGAAATTATAATGGAACAGAAATGGTAAAGGGTCTTAGGTAAAAAAAAATTCGAAAAAGTTGCTTAATACTCACTCTGAAAATAAGTATTTTTCTAAGATTTAAAATTTATCCTATAGAACATTGTCTCCTAATGCGGAAGCTAATCATGGTGAAATGTGAATACAAACGATAACTGCTAAATCCAAGAGATATTTTCTAGGAAAGAAACGGAGACGATGATCCATGCGTCTTTTGCCAACATCTTTAATCTACCCCAAATTTGAAGCACAATGATAGATGTAAACACTCCTTGTACACATCTGCTGCATTTTTTTTTAAATAAAAGTAGTAAAATCAAGGTAAGAGAACATGAGGTAACCTATTCTGAGAATGACATGGTAAGCATTTAAATGGTACATAGTAATTCACGGTAAGATTCTCTTAATAATCTTAATTAAAAAATGTTGAATGTTAAAAGAAGTAGAGAACCAGGCGTTATGAAACAGATGGAGCATGCATATTTTTGTAATAATGCTAAACAAGAACATTGGAAGGACTGGGATGGAAAGTGTACACCGTGGTTGTTAGTTAGTTGTGGCGTCATTTTTTGAAAGGATGGGTTTCCCTTTCTTCGGCTTCTAAGCATTATTCAATGCTGTTGGACCGTTAAGTTGAGGAGCTTACACTCCACGGCAAGCCTGCTGAGCTTGGCTGAGCTGAACTGAACTGACCCGGTCAGATCTTTGCACTTGCACAACGTATTGGGCACTTCAGACACACACTTCGTTCTCTACAAGTAATAATAAACAAACTAGGAAAGGATGCAAGCCAACTTAACCGTTTTGTGTGTTCTCTAGAAGCATGCAGTTAATTTGTGGCTTGTGGTTAAAACGAAGTAACACAGGGCATATAGTATATAATAATGCTGATTCATCTTATGATTTTGTTGCACAATTATCTTATCTTATCACACGATTGACCGGGGAAAATAAAGAGGTTGTGAATTATTTAGCGAGAATGCTTCTTTCAGGCTGTGTTTGCACGTGACGCGGATGTGGGCTTGACCGGTGGTTTTATTTATTGCCTCAACCTTCGATTACAAGCTGTAGTATCTGAACTCACGCACCAACTCACACCACACGCACGCATCCTAACACACTGGTTGATGGGTGGTGGTCGTATCTCTCATGAAGTCACGTCGTCCTATGTCTTGTCTTCCTCCGCCCTACTTGGCTCTCTTTTTCCTTTAGAAAAAAAAGAAATAATTCATGGCTGCCAAGGTCTCCAAGGATTCGAGCAGAGCGACATCCGGCAGCTCAAGAAAGGTTAGTGGTTAAGGTTTTAGGTTCAATAATGATACCCTCAGAGCATCCGTCCTTCTGGACGGGGACCGGCCCGCTTGCCCTACGTCGTGCGCCTCCCGCCCGGACTAGCGCCGTCCGCCCGTGGTTGCGTGCCCATCCGCCTGCTGCGGCTACTGCCGAGGCTCGTGCCACTGATGGGCTTCGCATCGGTGACCTCCGCTTCACTCTGTGGCATCGAACTCCGCATCGGCGTAAAGCTCCGTGTCGATGAGCCTTTTGCAACCGTATGTTTCACCCGTTTCATCTGTATGTTTCATGTGTTTTATCTGTATGTTTCATGTGTTTCATCTTGATGTTGCAAAAGGATCTGATGTCGCATATGTTGCAATGGCTATACACGTATGTTTCAAGTATATGTTCCACATGTTTCATATGTTTTAGACGTATGTTGCAAATGTGGTTCCAAATATTTCAGCTGTTTCAGACCCATGTTTTATATGTTTCATTTGGATGTTGCAATGACTAGACAGGTATGTTTCAAGAATATATTAATTGCATATGTTGCAACGGTCGGACGGATGATGCAGAGGAGATGAGACGTTAGGACGCGGGAAGGGGCGCTACCAAGACAGAGCGCATCGGGGATGGCGCCGCAGCGAGGGGAGGAGCGCGGCGTGGTGGGGGAAGGAGCGCGGCGCGGCGGGGGAGAAGCGAGGCGTGGACGGGGAAGGAGCGCGGCGGGCTTGACGCTAGGGCGCAGCCAAGATGGGATTGAGTCGCGGGTGGTCAGACACGGTGGCTGGTGCGGGATGGGTCACGGGCGGCCAGACGTGATTCGCTGGTGTGGGATCTGATGCGAGTGCGGGGGGCGTCCAATGCGACGCGGGTGTAGGTGTCGGAGCTACGTCTAGACACGGGCCTGGGGCCGGACGTCCGGGCGCTAACCCTGCTCTTTTAGGTTTTATAGGACAAAGGTTGTGGTGTTCTTCGATTGTAAAGGGGTCTTTAAGGAGGCCAGCAGAGCATCAATGATAGTAGTCGAGACGATAGTGCCATAGTGGGGGTGGGGGCATGACACCCCACCCATCAGAATAGTGAGAGAGGGCAGTTAAGTGGTGTAGGTGATGAGTACGCTAGTTTGATAGGGAGAAGAAGGATGCTATGATTAGGGCCAACGACGGAGGCAACAGGAGCGAGCAACATCCTGCGTCCGACGGTGATGGCACTCACTACGGGAATCAGGAGGTTTGCCGAGTGCCAGGGGCACTCGACAAAGCCTAAAAAACCCTCGGCAAAGGGTTTGCCGAGTGTCGACACTCGGCAAACGACACTCGGCGAATTTTAGTCGACAAACAGACTTTGCCGTGTGTTTTTTGTCGGGCACTCGGCAAAGACTTCGCCGAGTGCCGAAAAAACACTCAGCAAAGATTTACACTCGGCAAAATAAAAATGCGAAAAAACCAAAAATAATAGCAAAAAAACCCGAATTTTTTTTTCTGGGGAGGCCACCACCGGCCAGCGCGCGCCCGCCTCCATCGAAGTCGCTGCATTTTTTGAACAAAATCCACGGCTAACGCGGCCGGCGGGATGCTGCTCTACCACTACACTACACTATCACTTGTGTCTAGATTCCGTTATCTATCCTCATATATTATACTAAATCGAGAGTAAATTGCTTGTTTAAGGCCCTAAACGAATTCAAATCAAAAAGTGGTCAACTACAAAGTTTCATAACTTTTCGAGATCTACAATTTTCATTTAGGAAGTTTTTCCATTCGAGGTCGTTTGAAAAATTCGAATTTCAAATTTAAGAGATTCAAACGTAGTTTTGCATGATAAGATGATTTCAAATCAAAAAGTTATCAACTACATAGTTTCATAACTTTTGGAGATCTACAATTTTTATTTAGGAAGTTTTTCCATCCGAGGTCTTTTGAAAAATTCAAATTTTAAAATTTTCAAATTCAAACGTTGTTTTTGCATGACAAAATGATTTCAAATCAAAATGTTGCCAACTACAAAATTTCATAACTTCTCAAGATCTACAAAGTTTATTTTGATCATTTGTTCATCCGACATAGTGGTAGTAACATTGTTCATAAATCTTATATATCTCTCTTCTACTCTGATGAAACTAATATGAGAGATATGAGATATAGATTTTATGAACAACGTTATTGTCGCTTTGTCAAATGAAGAAATGACCAAAATAAACTTTATAGATCTTAAGAAGTTAAACAACTTTGTAGTTGAAAAGTTTTTCATTTGAATTCATTTAGGGCCTCAAAAATTAATTCAAAAAACTGATTTGCGGAGGGCCAAAAAAAATACACACGACAAAATGCCTCTTTGCCGAGTGCCAAAACAAAGACACTTGGCAAACTCTATCTTTGCCGAGTGTCAGAAAAAAGACACTCGGCAAACTTAGAGTAAATTGCTTGTTTGAGGCCCTAAATGAATTCAAATCAAAAAGTGGTCAACTACAAAGTTTCATAACTTTTTGATATCTACAATTTTCATTTAGTAAGTTTTTTCATCCGAGGTCGTTTGAAAAATTCGAATTTCAAATTTGAGAGATTCAAACGTAGTTTTGCATGATAAGATGATTTCAAATCAAAAAGTTGTCAACTACATAGTTTCATAACTTTTGGAGATCTACAATTTTCATTTAGGAAGTTTTTCCATCCGAGGTCTTTTGAAAAATTCAAATTTTAAAATTTTCAAATTCAAACGTCGTTTTTGCATGACAAGATTTCAAATCAAAATGTTGCCAACTACAAAATTTCATAACTTCTCAAGATCTACAAAGTTTATTTTGTTCATTTGTTCATCCGACATAGTGGTACTAACATTGTTTACAAATCTTATATATCTCTCTTCTACTTTCATAAAACTAATATGAGAGATATGAGAGATGTAGATTTTATGAACAACGTTATTGTTGCTTTGTCAAATGAAGAAATAACAAAAATAAACTTTGTAGATCTTGAGAAGTTATACAACTTTGTAGTTGAAAAGTTTTTCATTTGAATTCATTTAGGGCCTCAAAAATTGATTCGAAAAACTGATTTGCCGAGGGCCAAAAAAATGCACACGGCAAAATGCCTCTTTGCCGAGTGCCAAAACAAAGGCACTCGGCAAACTCCATCTTTGCCGAGTGTCAGAAAAAAGATACTCGGCAAAGACGCATTTTGCCGTGTGCCGAAAAAAACACTCGGCAAAATACATCTTTGCCGAGTGCCAGAAAAAAGGCACTCGGCAAAGACGAATTTTGTCGAGTGTTTTTTTTACCGAGTGTATTTTATTTGGCACTCGGCAAAGACCGTCTTTGCCGAGTGCCCGATAAAATACACTCGGCAAAGCCTCCGGCACTCGGCAAATTTTGCTTCTCCCGTAGTGACTACAGGGTGAGGGTGGTGATGCCGGGGTTGGTTTGGTCAATGTGCCGACGATGTGGACCTCGTCCTTCTCAGTTGAGTAGATATATAGGGAAAAAAGTCAAAATGAAAATGTTGGTTTAAGTCTTCCCTAGTTTAGAGCGGCACGCCCAAATCTCAAATCATGTGCGTGCAAAATTAATCATAGCCCTTTATTTCAATTGTTTGTTAGATAAGCTATAGCACAGGTATGTGCACGCTGCGCAGTGGGTGCCTATGTCTTCAGCCACCAACCGAAAATTAATGCCTCTCAGTCTCAAGCGGTCAAGCGCAAATGCAAGCAGCTGCATTATTCCAAAATCATGCTGCTATATTATATTATTGTATAGTTAGCTTCAACTGTCGAGCATAAGTTTAGGCGGACCAGCAGTTCGCTCAACCATTCTCCCTAGAGACCCATATGGGGTGCATCAGTTGTTTCTTATTACATACAAGCACTTAAAAGCCAAAATGAATGGGGCTTTCAACCTTAAGTCAATCACCACAGGACTAAAAATAAACCAATTAAACTGAAATCCTATTGCTAAACCATTCTCCCTGGCATGTCTTGCGAAGGTTTCCATCGATCAGGTGGCTGCATTCACCACATAGGATGCACACACATCCTCCTCCATTTGCAGTAGTGAGTAGTGGACCTCAATCCACTGAATTATCCCTGAAAATCACCTACATGCATAATGTACCTTAGCTTTATAAAAAAATTATATCCTTTTGACACAAGCATATATAGCGCCCAACAAAAGCCTCCCCTGCCAAGATTGGTTCTTGGCGTGGAGTAGGAAAACCGTAATTTTTGAACAAGAATTGACTTTCTCCATGCGCATTTGATTTTCTTTATTTAGTGTCCATGGAATTTCTAAATAATGATATGGCCAAATAAAATTCATCAAACATTCCAATTGAAAAGAAAACAAGAACATTTGTGTCGTTGATTTCTTACCTTGTGTAGATGTCATAGCACTATGTGTCATGTCTCGTTTTGTGAGGAAGAAGTCGTGACTGATTCTTCGGTTTTTTTTTTTTTTGGTTTCATTCAGCCTACTTATGATATCCTCAATGTTAGGCCTTTGCATTCGTTCAGAACGGACACATTCTTGTGCTATTTCAATGCATCTCTTCACTTGACGGCATTCATATTTTGGTGATGTACAACCTGGTATTGCCTAATGTATCCTTTTTCTCCAGTTTTCTTGTACCTACAAGATCGATCCATAAAGAAAGTGTATCATTTAGTATCGAAATATGTCAGGCATAACAAACTACTATTGCTCGAGGTTTGTATATATATCTTTGGGATCCTGAGATAAGGGGCCTAACTTACATGATCAATAAATCCTTGGGAACCCATTTCAACTGACTTGCGATAGCCTTTAGGTCCAGCAATTATCTCTATCATCACAACACCCAAGCTGAATATGTCAAACTTATCGGAGAAAAAGTAGCAATCGACGTGTTGGGGAGGACAATATCCACTGCACGACATCATAAATTGTAGATGCAAGAGTGTTAGGAAACATGATTTAGTTGATTTATAAAATAGGGTCCAGAGAGGCATTAAGTTACATTGTTCCTAAAAAGCTTGATGTGACTCGAGTCTGATTGTTAGAGACAAGCTTCGATAAACCAAAATCTGCAAGTTTTGGCACCATATCCTTATCGAGTAATATATTGCCAGGTTTTAGATCTAAGTGGAACATAGGATTTTTCCAATCCTTCGTGAAGGTAATTCAAACCCTCACAAGTCCCCTTAATAATTTTATAGCATGTCTGCCAGTCGCAGTCCATGGGATTCATCTACAGAAACAGAGAGAGATGGACAAAATGTAATGGTAAGAAATATTGCCAATATATATTATACATATTTATATAGGACCACAATCATCTCACCGTCAAGGTGCCCTTGTAAACTTCCATTATGCATATAGTCAAAGCAGAGAGCTCTATAGATTTTATCAGCTAGAACAGACCTTCCTTCATACTCTACGCATACACGCTTTATTTCATCAGAAATGCTGTACAACACACATGTGTTTTAGCATAAAAAAACACATGGATTTTCTTTCTCTCTCTTTTCAACTGTGGGCAGTTGTGGTCCGTCAGTCTGCTGCGTCGCGTCTGCTGCGGTCGCGTTGTGGTCCGTCAGTCTGCTGCGTCGCGTCTGCTGTGGTCGTGGCCCCTCGCTCCGATCAGACCTGGACGCAATTTGTCCTCTTATCCTTGCATAGAAAAAAAAAAATTGTTTCATGTGATATGTGGATCTGTGGATCTGTGATCTTGTGATTTGTGATTGTTTGGAGGTAGAAGAAGGCTGGAGGTAGAAGAATGCTGGAGGTAAAAAGAGGATGGGGGTTATTGGATCTTAATTCTATGGTGTAAAAAAATCGTGTGTTGAAACTACATAAAACATATGATTGTTGGGTAGACAGACTCGTAGTAGCCAAGTAGCTGTACAATATTAGGATGGTCTGAGTCTCCTAAGGTTCTCGAACTCCTTCATGAAGTCCTTTTCATAGTCGAGGTATTGTGACATTGAATGAAGCAGTTTCACGGCGACCTCTTTGCCCTCTATTTCACCCTAATCAACATCACAACATTTGGCATTATTGTATTAGCAAAATAGAAGTTTATTACATCCAAGTATGCTTATTACATCACAACAGATTAGAGTTGCACACCCTACCTGCCCGGCATGCGTTTGCTATAATAAATTACAGAAAATGCAACTACATAATCAATAAATCACTACAGGAGGCGGCTTCTTTGCCGAGTGCCTCAGGCACTCGGCAAATGCCGATATACACTCGGCAAAAGGCGCTCGGTAAACAGTTTATCGGCAAAAACCTCTTTGCCGAGTGCACTCTATCGGGCACTCGGCAAAGGCTTTGCCGAGTGCCAATCCGATACTCGGCAAAGAAAAGTGGCCGTGACGGCGAGCACCACCGTGACGGCGGCTTTGCCGAGTGTCAAGGTCAAGCACTCGACAAAGGTCGCCGCTTTGCCGAGCGCCGTTGACTCAGACACTCGGCAAAGGTGGCCATTGTGCCGAGTGCCGCCGGCATGACACTCGGCAAACAGGCGCCCTTTGCCGAGTGCCTGGCCCGTGGCACTCGGCAAATCTGTGATATTTGTCGAGTGCAATGGCCTTTGCACTCGGCAAAGCATGTTCCCAGATAGTTTCCAGATAGTCACTTTGCCGAGTGTCATGGCCATTGCACTCGGCAAAGTGACTGAAAACAGTCCTTTTTATTTGTTTTTTATATTCTATCCAAACAAACAGAAGATATATATAACAAACATCACCAACATCACATATATATCATCAACATCACATATATATCACCAACACCACATATATATCACAAACATCACATATATATCACAAACGTCACATGTCTCACAATATATCACAAATAAGTTCACAAGTAATCCAAGTGCTCCATCATCTTCAACCATAATTGCAAATAGAAGTACCATTAACAACCACAAGTATCATCACTGATTTGGTGAAGGATTCGCTAAAGCATGAGGATCGTTCGATGTCGCCGATTGATTCTGCACAAAGGAGAAGAGATTGCATGTGTGAGACAAGACAAATATATACCATACATGAATAAAACTTTCATACTCCACTAGGTTTGACCGTAAGCATGAACATACAAACTAAAATATTTATACTCACAGGAGTAGAACCGTGAGGAGGTGGAGGTGGAGCGAATAGCGAAGGTGGCAGAAGTACACCCGTAGCGGCGCCAAGACTTTGCATGTACTGAATAATCTCCGCCATCCTCCGCTGCTCAGCCTCCCGCTCGGCCTCCACCCTCTCCATCTTCGCCTGCATCTGCTCTTGTATCCTCCTCTCTTGTTCCAGCTGGGCCTACAATATATTCACCCCAATGTTACAATAATGCAAAGGAAAGGTATGAAAAAACTAATGAACGACGAATAAACCAGGAATAACCTCGAGTGCCTCCACCCGGTGGTGTGAAGTGTCCTGCCGAGGTCGTATGGCCAGGCTCCTGCTCGTGCTGCTTGCTCAAATCTAGGAGAGACTGGGAGTAGCGGCCGAGTCGATTGCGTCGTCGCCAATCCAGTACCACCCATGCTTCTTGCCTCCTCCCACCCTCATGACAACTTCTCCATCAAGGTCCTCGCTGCTCGAATCGTACTATGGCCCATGGACCTCCCTTGCCATCGATGTGTACTCACTGAGGCGGTTGTGAACGGTCGCATTGCTGTACGCCTCGGGCCTGTCCTCCGGGTTGTAGTCGGACGTCGCCTTGCCCTTGTGGGCCATAGCAAATGCCTTGAAGATGGAGCAAGGCTGGCCACCATGTGACGACGACTGTGAGAAAAACAGCAAGATGATTAGAAATTATGCAGAATTGAGCATTAGAATAAATAAATGAATTCATGTACCCATGTTTCTGCGTATCCGCTAAGGTTGCGGCTGCCTTGATGGTGTGCTATACCTGGCATCATCAAACGTCGCTCCCGGCACAAGTTGTGCGTCTCCTCCCACTCGTGTGAGCACCACTTGTCCACCATCTATTCCTAGCACTGGGGATGCGCGGCGCACCAATAAGGAATCATCTACAGGCCATCAAGTACTTGACATATCAGAAGATGAAATTAAGCCTACTTAATCTCAAAAGGAATCAGTATTAATGTTCTATATTTACCTGCAGGTACTAGTCCTGGGTCAGCGTCATGCTCCTTGCGTCCCTTTTGGTGACCTTCGTTCCAAGGACGGTCCCGTGGTAAGTTACGACGACCTGGATGCGCACCTCGTAATGCATGTCCATGACGAGTTTTTTGCAGCATTTGGTAGCCACCGCATCTGTAACACCCTAAAATTTGTTTATCTTGAAATAGAGCTAAAATAATTTAATTTTGTATTTTTATAGTCATGAAAACATGGGGAAATGATAAATTTTCAGTAGATTAAAATTTATCTTAAGGTAGCAACATGTTTGCGCAAGCATGCCAGTGCATTTGTTTCTTTGAATTGTGTGGGTTTTATTCAAATTGAAAATATTCAAAATGCTTTTGGGAAAAAATTAGGAAAATTAATTTGGAAAAAAAGAGCAAGCCCTTGTCTTCTGGCCATGGTCTGTTTCCTCCTTAGCCCAGCCCGCTTCTCTTTTTTTTTTTTCTCTCCCCTCCCTTCTAGCCTGGAAGGACAACAACCCAGCAGGCCACCGGAGCCCAGCAGCCGGGTCGGCCCGCTCTCCCCGCGCGCCGCTTCCTCTTAGGCCGACGGCCGCGGCCCGCCAGCAAGCACGCCCGCGCCTCTTCTTCTCCCGCTCTTCCGCACGGCCCAGTACGCTCTCTCTCTGATGCCGCGTTTTCTTCTCTCCCCGCGTGCAGCCGCTGACGTCCGGGACCCACCGGTCAGGGCCGTCTTCTTCCTCTCGTCCTAGAATCGGACTCCGATGTCGTCGTGGAGTCCGTGCTCGCCCCGCTTCCCCCTCCGTTTTGCGTGCGCCGCAAGCCACGCCAGCTCTTAAATAGCTGGTCGAGCCCACGCCGCCTCCTTCCTCCAGCCATGTCCTGAGCGGACTCTGCCCCGACTCGGAAATCCACCGTTGTCGCCGAGGAGTTTGACGCCGCCACGACGCCATCTTACGTGCGTCCCAAGTCAACCCCCCATAAATATCAGCTGAGACGCGTCGTTTTCCCCGAACCCAAGAGTACGCCGCCCTCGCCTCAAGCCATGCCGCCTCCTCGTCCAGCTTGGAAGCCAAGCCGTAGCTGCCATCGCTCTTTGTCTCCATGGCCGCCGCCGTTCTGCCGCCGCCGCAATAGCTTCTCCGATCATCGCGCAAAGGTTAGTCTTGGACATCCCTCTCGCTTTGTGTCGACCGTGCTGCTTCGCGGGGGTATCGACGTCGAGTTGGAGCCACGCTAGCTAGCTCCGTGACGCCTCTGCTCTGTTCAACCACCGTGAGCGCCAATAGATTAGATGAGTACGTTCAGCATGCCTCCTCTTCATCCCCATACTATACCTGTGGCCAAGCGAGGCTGGATTCTTGATTCCGGCAAGGCTCAAGCTTTTTCCGGCCATGGCGACACCGCCCCCCACCGATGCCGGTTGCTCCAGCGGCGCCGTGCCCACATGCCACAGCCAAGATGAGCCTGCAGCTCCCTGCACTCCCTCTGCACGCATGCTCAAGAACGCTGCTGCGTTGAAGCACCGCCCGTGCACCACCGGCCGTGAGCCATGCGTTGCCGTGGTTGAAGTTGCTAGCTAGCTTGATGACATCATCTCCAGCGTCATGTTTTATTTGTGGCCGTTTTCCTTTACAAAAAAAAAAATTCAGAAATACAATAGAAATACATAATCATCCTGAGCCGTCCATCTGAGATCTGTGGCCCAGATTAGAAGATACCCTTTCGCTGGTATTTTTATTAAAGAGCCCCTCTATTTTCAGCTAATTAACCCGTTGTCCAAAGCGTAATGACAGATTACGTTTTCTTCTTTGGAAAGCGTAGATCCGTTGGTTGAGATCTAAAATACGTTTCACTTATTTACAGATTTGCCACTGATTTTGTTTTAGCCATAACTTCTCCGTTTTAACTCCGATTTGATCCGTTCAACTTGCGTTAGGTTCGTAATTCCATAATCTGCATGTTCATACTACTGTTAGATATGTTTTCAACTTTTAAAATTCGAGGTTAGATTCAATATATTATTTTAATAAATGAAATATTTTCATATCTTCTACGTTTTAGCTCCGAATTGACCCGTTCAAGTTGTGCTAGATTCATTGCCACGAGATCTATACATTAGTAACAATGTTTACCATAATACTATTTCTGAAATTTCATAGTTTAAATCGTATCTTGATTAATAATTATGCAACTGGGTTTTGTAAATAGAATATTATTTGTTTTACTTTAGCTTTATAATTTGAATCTAAATTTGATTTAATCCGATTTATATAAGATTTTATGTAGTTAAAATAAATAAAGCCTATAGTTTTCTTTTCCATGTATAAAGCAAATCTTTCGGTAGATGTACCTTTTTCAACCATAGCTCCGATTAGCGTGCTTCTCGCGTCTTTGTGTTCGTAGCTAGACGTAGATTCGTTTTACAAACTTTTCATCTTGATTTTATGTTTGGTGTATTGTTCTAATTGAGATCTATTGTTTGCATCGTGTATGATTGTATGGATGCTTGTGTGGTGCTTTATGATTACGTCCAGTCGGTGAGGTATACGTGGTGATCAAGAAGAAGAAGAAGAACATTGAAGATTAAAGCTTACCGAAGGATCGGTGTTTTAAGGCAAGTATAGCATGGGATCATCCTTGTTGTCCTATACACCTTTAATCATTTAATTCATACTGCATGTGTCTACCTTGACTGCCACTAAGGATTTCCTAGTAATTTGTACTTGTACCTTGTTGCCTATGGTGTATTGCATTGGGTAGTATGATGCTAGTGCTCAACTACAACCATGCTCTTGTAACTTGACTAATGGTATATGCAATAAACACTAAAAGATGCTTTTTAGCAACATGGAACAAGGGGCTAGAGCATTGGGCTATTTTATGGTGCTCTAGATTCCTCTCCCTAAGGACTTATCTGTAAGTGATCATCCGGGACTTACAGTACAGCTGTGAGGGCAATATGGCTCTGGCTTTAGCTCGGTATGAGGACCTTTTCTAGCTTGCTAGAGGTTACCTTTATGGCGCAAGAGGGGATCCAGTTTGTATGATCTTGGCCTGCCAAGAGAGTGCACTTTGGTTTCTTGATATATTGTTAGTCACTCCTTGGAGGGGGGTTCATGTTTATTGATGGGGAAACCTTAGCGGCCCTAACTTGTTAGACGAACCTTTGAAAGGCTTCATAGTGAACTCTGCCGACCTTCCTTGGTAGTGGGTCAAGAGGCTCGCGACCTCGGGCGAAAAGGTAAATCACGACTCACAGTGAAAGTGTACAACCTCTGCAGAGTGTAAAACTGGTATATCAGCCGTGCTCACGGTCACGAGCGGCCTTGTAACCCTTATGGAATAGATGATGGTCACTAATGATTAATTGTTTATGCTATTCATTATTCATGTTTACCTGATCATGTGTTTATATGGGTTTGTGATAAACTTGTTGCTACTCAATTGCTAAAATCATGACTCATTAAAAGCTAATCGTAGTTAAACCAGTGTCAGCCTTTTGAGCCTCATGAACCCCATGTTATATTTGTTGAGTACGACATGTACTTACGCTTGCTTTACTTTTCAATACTTTGGAAAAATCCCGGATGGGTACCAGATTGCTAGAGTTTGGAGAAATTAGGCTTGTGATCAACCAATCAGTTGTCCCTGTGGAATTGGAGTCTTCACCCGAAGATCAGAGTTGCCTTCCCACTGTTTGTTGTTTAAGGTTATATCCTTTATACTAAGTACGTTATATATTGAGCATTGTCTATTGATATTACCTTTATTTGTAGCTATATGTGAGATTTGACTTCCTGGGCTCACATATGGTGTGTATCTGGTTTTGTCCTTAAAACCAGGTGCTACAGCATCCGCCCTAGCCTCATGTCCGTCCTGGCATCTAAAGAAATCCTGCATACAAACACGATGTATCCAATCATTATTTCAAGAATGTCCAATAAATGCGATGTATTGAGCAATGTAGTATGAGGACTTACCCATAGCTCTTGCTTCACCCGCTCGCCTTGTTGAATACCCTACGGGCCTGATCTGCAGCATCGGGGGCGGCGGCGTAGTGGTCAAACGAGTAGGCTGACCCTGTCACTCCAGCGTACTCAACCAGGCTAGGGAAGTGCTCCTTGCATAGAAGACCGAGGATGCCATTGACTTGGCGTGTGTGAGCACCTCCACTCGCCACAATCGTCCAGTTCCTGCCCAAGTGATTAAGAAAAATTATTAGTTTCTATTTTGATTTTCAACATATCATATAAAGTAGTGATAACATCTAAAGTTACTTACTTTTCCCCCTTAGGTCGAATCAGCGGGCGTCTCTCACAAGGTATTGGTCGCTGAGGGAGGCTCACGGGACATCACAAGTAGACGCTCGACGAACTAGAGGAAGCAGAACCCCCTGTTGTCGCCTCCTCCTCCTTGTCCTCCTACGCGTCCTCCTGTGCCTCCTCAGCGTCCTCCTAGGGCACCTGCTCCTCCTCCTCCTCCTCACGCGACGGGGCGGCAAGCGATGGCTCCCTCCTGTGGCTCCTCCTCCTCCTCCTCTCCCCTGGTGCAGCGGTGCTTGTCCTTCGGTACAAGGACGTTAGCTTCCTCATCCCACCGCCCACCATCTTTGTTCAATCACCTGTAATTAAAAAGAGTAAACCAAAAAACATAGATAAACAAGAAGTACTTAGAAAGAGATGCAAAATAAACAAAACATAATTACAAAATAAAATAGTATTACATGTATTAGAAATAATCTTCATGACCGGGATTAGCTGGATCATAAGTCTCATCATCACTATCAATCATGTCGAAATAATCAACACTATCCAAATGAGCAATGTTGCCATTGTCATTGTCTAAATGTAATCGCTCAAGCATTTGTAAGTCCTTCACATTTTGTACCTCATCTCCAGCGTCCTCTTTAATAACCGTTTCATTGTCTACTTCTATTCCGATCGCTTCGGTTAAGTCTATCTCAAACCTCCCTTCTAGTTTCTCTTCTTGAAAGAACTCTTCGTCATATGTGTTTGGGTCTAAGTTGTAATCTTCATCGTTTGGGACAGGCACTTTACCGTGTGGCGATATCCTGTGCACAATATCCCAACCCTTAAGATGCCTTTTGGTTTGACATGCATATGGGAGATAATAAATTTGCGTGGCCCGTTGGGCCACAATATAGACATCATCTCTTGGTAAGACGGAATCCTGTTGAATTTCGACTAGCCCATGATTAGAATATGTCCGTCTCGTTACTTCAGGATCAAACCAATGGCATTTGAATATGACGGAATTAAAAGGTTTGGAACCATGAAACTTGAGTTCATATATTTCTTCAATTCTTCCATAATACTCGACCTCATCAATGCTGGGCGTAAAAACTCTGGAACTTGTGGTTCTTCGATTGGGCCGACTCTGCTCGTAGCTTGTTGTGCGAAAGCGATATCCATTCATGTCATAACCAGAAAATGACCTGACCCTATAGGCAAAGCCATCGACAACCTATCTCAACTCGACACGCATAGACGCATCCCTCTAGCCCTGCAAGCTCAAGCAGGATACATCATTATATTATTCGCACGTACGAGTAACTTAGAATGTCAAACTAAGTACGAGCTAAATTGGACGGTACCTTCCGTTTGAACCAAGAAATGAAATCGGGCAACCCATTTCCCGCACCCTGTCTAAGAAGGGTATCTAGCTGCTGCGCGGTAGGATCCCTTGACTGATGCCAGAATTCATGAAGAAATTCCCTGTACCAACGAGAAACAAGGGGGTTGGATGCAGAATAGTGACGGCGTATTTAACAAGTTCGTTGAGAACTTACTGCATGTACGGCGCCACTTCGTCAAGGTTGGTCAACACATATAGCATGATATGGCACCACTCTTCATGATTCAAGGTCTTGGGGGTCGATGCACTTGCGCTTCCGAGTTGCCCTCGGAAAAGGCTGAGGTTCGATTCATTTTCGCCAGCATTGTAACAAGGGGGTGGATTATGCACGCTAGGGAGGTTGTCACCATAGTATGTTGTTGTGAAGTTCGTCACCTCCTCTAGAATGTATGCCTCTGCAATGGAAGCCTCGATTTTGCATTTATTTCTATATTTCTTTCAAAGAACCTTTAGACATCTCTCGATTGGATAGCACCAACGGCCCTACACGGCCCCCCCATTCGTGCCTCATACGGGAGGTGCAAAATCAAGTGCTGCATCGGATTGAAGAAGCCGGGTGGAAAGATCTTCTCCAACTTATAGAGCAACACATGTGCCATTCTTTCCAAGTCAACAATCATGGCCCGAGATAACTCCTTGGCACAAAGCTGGCGAAAGAAATAGCTCAACTCTACCAGCACTAGCCAGACATGCTCAGGGACATAGCCTCGAACCATCGCCGAAAGAAGCCACTCAATCCATATGTGGTAGTCATGACTCTTCATCCCTAAGACTCACATAGTAGATAAGTTCACTCCCCTCCTCAGATTAGTTGCATACCCATCAGAGAACATTAACGTCTGGATCCATTCTAGTACTTCCCTCCTTTGGGGCTTGCTCAAGACAAAATCGGCCTTAGGCCTTCTCCATGTCTTGCCGCGACTAGGAGGCTTCATATGTTGGTTTGGTCTATCGCATAATGTTGCCAGATCCACTCTAGCCTTAACATTGTCCTTTGACTTGTCAGGAATGTCCATGATTGTTGCCCAAAGTGCCTCGGTGATATTCTTTTCAGTGTGCATTACATCAATATTGTGTGGAAGGAGAAGGTCATCAAAATAGGGGAGCCGAGTCAAGCCTGACTTATGAGTCCATATATGTTGCTCTCCATATCCCACAAAACCACCTTCTGGATTGACCACGAGACCATCTATCTGTTCACGAACCATGGCACCAGTCATTATCGGTGGTGCAGGGTCTGTCACTACGACACCTTTCGTAAAGTTCTTGATGTCTCGTCTGAATGCATGGTCAAGAGGGAGGAATTGCCGATGTTTGTTGAACGATGAATACTTGCCACCCTTCTACAACCAAATGAACCTCAGATCTTCCTTGCATACTGGGCATGGGAATTTCCTGTGAACACACTAGGAGCAGAATATCCCATACGCTAGGAAGTCATGTAGGGAGTAGTGGTACCAAACATGCATTTTGAAGTTTTTCTTTGTAGCTCGGTCGTATGTCCATACTCCTTCCTCCCAAGCATGGACCAATTCATCAATCACAGGCTCCATGAACACACCCATATTATTCCCCGGGTGTCCAAAAATTATCAGCGACAAGAATACATTCTGTCGTTGAAAGCATACGTCGGGGGAGGGGGGGGAGATTGAGGGGGATAACAAACATAGGCCAACATGTGTATGGGGCAGCCATCATTCCATAAGGATTGAACCCATCTGTTGCTAGCGCAACACGTACATTACGAGCCTCTTTAGCTTTCTCATGATGAATGCCATCAAAGTGGGTCCATGCTTCACCATCGGATGCATGTACCATCCTGTCAGGATTGTATTGTTTGCCATTTTTATGCCATGTCATCTGTTCACGGATTCCTTGGTCATGTATAGTCATTGGATCCTCGGTATGAACAGAAGGTGCCATAGGACTATCACAGGAATATCAAGCTGCCTCTTCTGGCCATCACCAGAATCTACCTCCACAAACCTAGAGGATTTACACTTTGGACAGTACTTTGCTTCCACGTATTCTTTCCTAAATAGGACGCACCCCTTTGGGCAAGCATGTATCTGCTCATACGGCATCTTAAGTGCACGAAGGAGTTTCTATGACTTGTGCATGCTCTTTGGTAGAAGGTGACCCTCTAGAAGCAGGCTGCCAATAACTGTCAACATACCATCGAAGGCGTCTCGACTCAGGCTATACTGGGACTTTAACGTCATTATGCGTCTAATGGCATCCAGTTGAGAAACCTTTGTCTGGCCATGAAGGGGTTTCTGTGCCGCAACAAACATGTCGTAGAACGCCTTTGCGGTTGCCTCTGGCTCCTCCTCTGTACATCCTTCAGCGAACTATGCCTCATGATAGTCATTTAACATGTCTGCTACCCCAACATTAGCATCATAATCCTCGACGCGTGGTCTCCCCACCTCCTCTCTCATACGATCAGCTTCACCATGGTAGACCCACCGGGTATAGTCTGCCGTAAATCCATTCTTCCAAAGATGTTCCCCCATGACCTTCTTCATTTGTCTTTTCCTATTTGCACATTTGCTGTAGGGACAACAAATTTTACTCGCTCCTTTAGCAGCCACGCCAAATGCCCATTTTAATAAAGCATCGGTCTTGTCGATCCATTCATTGGTGACCTGACCCTGACTTGTGTGGCCCGTGTACATCCACTCATGGTCCTCCATCCTCTAACATATATAGCGGCGAGTAATATAAACATCAATTGCATCAACACGACATTCCTACTATCTAATAGGTGAGGATAGGTCCTAATCCCACGTGAGGATCCGTAGATGAGGTTAGTTTCCATGCTCTATGCTCTATGTAACAACCCAAAAATCCACACACAAAATCCCAACTACAATTTTTTTTCAAAGCCCTATGTGATGATGAGTGACATTTGTAGGAGCTAACCCTAGGTGTTGCATTAGTCAAAATCCAACTTAACAAACTTATAAGCATAGCATGTCACTTATTGTATGTGTGTGTGTTTAAGATCCCTAACACCTACATTCTTGCATGCATTTTAATTCTAAACAAGTGAGTTGCCTATTGTTGATCTTTTGTTGTGCAAATAAAAGTGACCACTTATAATTAATTTATTATGCAATAAATTAATCACCTAAGCTCCACCCTTAATCAAGGTGCACACTTGTACATGAGACCAAATAAATCAAACCCTAAACAAATTGGCAACAAATAAAAGAGAAAGGAAAGAATAGGGAGCAGCAACAGCCCAGGCCTGCTCGGCCTTGCGAGCCAGCCCGCCTGCCCTCCCACTCGCGCACGTGACCCACGAAGCTGACCCAGTAGCACCCTACCACCCGCGTGCGCACAAGCCGTTGACGAGCCAGACCCGCCCATCAGCCGTCACGCACCGCACGCTGCCGCATCAGGACAAGCTGACAAACGGGCCCCCTCTGTCAGCCACCCAGCTACAGCATCATCGTCTTCCCCACGCTCCCTCCACCACGTGACCGGGAGCCGACCATGGAGCAGGCGTGCGCCCGGGGTCACGCACATCCCATGACCCTATTCCCCCTTGCGCCGCGCTTACGCTACCACACGCGAGCCGTCGGATGCGCCGCACGTATCACCACCACCCGATCGCCGTCCGCCATTGGAGCCCTTGGAGCTCGGCAATAAAAGCCAACGTCCGTGAGCCCTAACCCTCAGCCCATTCACCGCCGCCGCTGGTGGCACAGCACCACACAGCGTCAAGCCAAGAGAGAGGGAGGAGGGAGAAGCAAGGTAGAGAAGGAAGCCGCTACAAGGAGGACCTCGCCAGAACCAGGAGCGCCGCCCCGATCAGCTACAGCGACGTAGCTGCTCGGCACGGCACTGCATCACCTCATCACGACCTCGCCTCGCCACCGCACCACCATCCTACCGCCATGAACCCTGCGGTGAGCCATCTTGCTGAGACCACCTCCCTAGCCAAATGGAACGTGCACCGCCATGATCGGAACCTTGCTGAAGCTTTGAGCTCCGGCCTAGCCCAACTGGTTAGCTAGGGAGACCACCATGGCCATGCTTGCCGAGACCCAGGATGCACTGTGCACGCTGCCATCAGCCAAACGGAGGACCCCAGCCATGACATAGTACACCGACGCAGGAGCGCACATGCACGAGCACGCTCACCATGGCCGAGAGCACAACCGTGGCGAGACCACCGCGTCTTCTACATCGCGGTAAAGGCAACATTGACACCCCGACTGGCTCTACCATGACAAGAGACACACCGCGCTCACCTTAGCCGAGGAAGAAGCCCACCGGAGCCCTGTGTTGCCGCATCGCACCTTGTTGGAGCGCCACCGCCTCTGTTTTGCCCCCACCACTATGGCTGGAGCCACTGGGAGCACTAGGACCTCTTTCAACACGCCCACCGTGGTCGTAGAAGTACCGTGGAGCTCACATGCTCCTCCAACTAGGCTCTCGCTACCACTGCAGCCCTGTTCATGCACGCCGATGAACCCACGCCGCCGTTCACCATGGCTAGAGACCTAGGAAGCCCTAGCCGCCACCTTGCCCCACCACTGTGCTTGCCGAGGCATGGCGTCACTTTTGGCTACCTTAATCGCGCACCAGTACCGCCCGAGAAGCTCGCCGGTGACCTCACCACCGGCGGGAGCCCTGTCGGGGAAGAGCAGAGGATTTTTCCCTCGCCGACCACGTTGACCACGTCCCGAGCAGCTCCATCGAGCTCCGACCATGACCACGCCGACCACGTCTCGAGCAGCTCTGCCGAGCTTCGACCACGACCACGCCGACCATGTCCCGAGCAGCTCTGCCGAGCTCCGACAACGACCACGTCGTGCACGTGAACCGAACCCTAGGAAGGAGTAAGTGGACCAAGTCCTTCATAGACCGGCTCTGCGGTCTATGGACCAACGCAGGCGGGTTCACCATGAACCGCGCCTCACCTACGCCCATGGATCACGGCCCGTTAGTGGCCTAGTAAGACGACGTGGCCGCACCAGCGCACGCCACGTGGTGGGCCAAAGCCCAACCCATATCCAGGCCCAACCAGTCTAGTTTGGGCCCGGTCTGTATTAACCATTGACCGGTCAACGTTGACCGTTGACCGGGGCCACATGTCAGTGACACCGCCATGCGGGACTCCACCTGTCAGCTTGGAACCGAGATAATGATGTCATGCTGACGTCATACTGATGTCAGCATGCCACATGGACCAACAGGAGCGTTACACGTGTCAGCACGATATTAATTCAGCCTTTTCCCATTTTCACAAATAATTGAAACTTCGGAAATTCATAACTAATTCAAACGAACTCAGAAAAATACAAGACTAGGACCAAAATTCATCTAAAATCAAGCTCTACGCAATGAAACCATGTTTGAGTGCATTTGGCTCTTTTGAATTTTCATTGCTTTTTGTGCTATTCTATAGACGTCGCTAACACGACTATAATGCGATCGTTTGCAGACTCAGAGGAGAACCAGACGGACGAGGACCGAGAGTACCATGAGGAGTACAGAGACAACTTCACTGAAGGTGCCACATCCCACCCAATCTCGTAGCACCTATTACACATGGCTAATATAGAGTTGCTATTGCTTTACTTCATTGTTATATTCTCACTATGATAGGACTTGCATGGTAGTATGCTTACTTGATGGCCTTTACCTTGATGCAACCTTACCCCTGCACACCCTGCTGATAGGCTAGTCACACGCTCACTGCTACATTTCACTGTTTATTATTTCTACTACGCTTATATATACTATATTGATGCGTGGTGGAAACTAGTGTTATCTGGACTATGGGGAGGGTGCTGCGTGTGTGACTTGGGTGCATGGAGGGTGAGGGTTGGTCACCCCTAGAATGGATACCTATGGTGGGTAAATGGTATATGAGGTGGTCTTGGGTGTGAACCTATGCTGGGAGGAGCCTGGGGTGGAGGTGCTGTGGTGGCATGGTAAATGGAAACCCTGATGAAGACATTCTGGCCTGGTCATCCCTAAGGACTTACTAGTACTCAGATTCACCGGGAAGCCTTACGTACCACTCGCCCTATATGGTGCGGGACGGCCGGACTACTTGGTAGGATATTGCCACTACTGCTAGGTTGATAGCGGACAATGTAAGGAGGTACGGGGCACGGAGGATTCCCCCCCCCCACCCTTCTAAGACTTCATGGAGGCCTTGTGGACCCGGCTCATGACTCACAGTTTCAGCCACCCCAAACTAGACTTGGGGTGTACCAGGGCTGAATGGTAGGGTGGCATTATCCTAGGCTAGCAAGCGGCCGGAATCAGCCCAGTTGATGACGGTCAGCGAAGAAGGCAGATCTTGTGGTTATGTAAAACCTCTGCAGAGTGTATGGTTGATCGATCGATACATGTGCCGACTTGTCGGCTATGGACCTTTCCTGGGTTTCGCTTAAACTAGATAACAAGATGAGTCCTTCTCTTCTTCCCCCGTGAGAGAGTGTCGGACGTAGCCAGGGGCTATGGGCCATGAGACAGTGCCGAGAGGGAGTTGGCCTATCGACTGATCGATGGTATGGTGATGATATGGAGATGGTGGTATATCGATCCCAGGATTGAAACCTAGCTGTGGACGGGAATGAGGTGGAATGTGTGTGGGAATGGTGTTAAAACTTGACCAACTATTATTATATACTTGATATGCTAGAACATAGGAAACCCCAGCCTTATAGGTTCCTTTTGATTATATCCCACTTGCATACAATTTCCACAAAGCAATGCTCATAGGGTGGGAGTGGCTAGTACAAATCGTACTGATAAATTTTGGCACACAGGTTCTACTGAGGAGTATAGCTCTGAGGAGTTTGACGGTTGAGGGGTTCATTCCTACGCTCGAGTTTGGCGATCTTATCTTCAAGCTGTTCTGAATGAATGCTACTTTTGATTCCGCCAATGCGGCGATGTAATAATTTATGTAATTCCGCACTATTTGTACTCTGATATTACGTTGTATGTATGTGGTATTCAACTGGAATTTGGGTAATATGATCTACAACGGTCATAATACACTTTGACTCTGTGGATTTCCCTTCACGGAAATTAGGTCGCTTCAGTTGGTATCAGAGCCATACTTGACCCTAGGACGAAAACCTCAGAAATGGACGATAGAATAGGATGTGAACAACCCTTCTTTCGGTTATATACCAACCCTGCATTTACTTTTATGCAAGGCTTATCTATTTATGGACCTGCTAACACCTGATTCCTTAAAACATGCAGATGGCAATGAATGTCGAATGGCCGCCTCTAGGACCGCTACCTCTAGACCACGCCAAGCTTACCTTCGACCTACGTGAGCTCGGGGGTTTTGCACAGACCCTCTGCCGAGTTCTCATCACGTTAGGAGTCTCTGATGAGCTTGTCAAGGTCACCTGCACTGGAAAGTCAGCTTAGGAAGGAGGAATCGAAGGACCGGTTGTCACCTCAGTCGAGTTCCCAGCTGGCACTACCTTACCTTCTGTCCTAGCTTTCACCGAGTTGACTATAGAGGACACAGTTGAGGAGGGACTATGAGCTATCTCACACAAGGCACTTCGCTGAGTGATGAGGGACCACTACGAGCACCTGAAGACAACAGAGTTCTGTCTACTTCCCCAGGCCCTCGACCTCAGCCTTACCCCTAGTGAGCAGAGTTTCGTAGCCAGTAGAGTTATCCTTGCCGAGGAGGATAGATGCCTTAGCGTCTCGGCTATCCACCTACTAGAGCAGGACAGGTACGTGACCCAGCTTGAGTAGAGGAGATGACAGGACCAGGCCCTTCTGTGGGAGTACCAGGAGTGAGACTCGCAGGGAGCACAGGGGCGAGCTAGTCTGCTTGAGATAGTTGCCAAGCTACAGGACGAGCTCAACCATCGTGAAGAAGTCCACAGAGCCGAGGTCGCTGACTTACAGGACAAAGCCGCCGACCTAGGCAACAGGAACTGCTACCTCGATAGCAAGGTCTTGGAGTTGCAGAGAGAGTTGGACGACAAGAAGGCCGGGTTCAACCGCAGAGGAGATAGAGAGAGGTCCAAGGGGATTGATATGCTGAAAATCCAATCTCAGAACAAGACCATAACTCAGGAGCTAGAGGAGTCTAGGAAGAAGGCCATTCGCAACTAGGGTCACCTGATCGAGGCACTCAGGCAGAACGAGTACCTATAGGACAAGTGTGAGAGGACTTGGCAGGCTTGGTAGAAGTCTAACAAGAAGCGCCTCAGGGAGATGAAGGGTATATGGGATCAGCTACCCAAGGAGATTCGCAGCAAGATGAAGCCTAGGATAGAGGAGTTTGAGTTAGCCCTGACTCGCCTCAACCTAGACGCCTGCCCTACCCTACCTAGAGCCAAGCCTACTGAGGAGCTTGTCGAGGCCTTGAAGTACGTGTCCCGACTTCACAAGTCTGACGAGGAGATCGAGATCGAGAACAGTCGTATCCCAGCTGCGGTGTACGAGTTAGAGTAGATGACCCTACGTGGTCATGAGTCATGTCAGAGGCTTCCATAAGTTGTACCCCTTATGAGATGTAATATGAGACGCTATGCGTAGTATGATTCTCGCGAGTCTCCAAGTGTAGCTACTGGAGATGATGCTATGTAATAAAACTCATGTAATGAATGTTTTGGATCTTATTGCATTTTATGGATCTTATTGCTTCTTTGTAATGAGTGTTGGATAGTATAAATGATTTTCTTTAAATCATCAAAATCATGTAGTCATACTGAATTATAAGCACTTATGGCACAAACACTAAATTCCTATGATCCATGTTGCAGATGCTAAACCGCCGATCTGCTCACCTAATGAACCATGGACGTGCGCCCACCCCCGAACTAGTCAAACCAAACGGGGGGCGTGGTGGCAACAACCGTGGCCATGACCGTGGCCGTGGACATGGAGGGATACCCTTCAACCTAGAGAATACCTCGCCGCTTGATGAGGAGAACATTCCGCCACCACCACCACCGACCCTGGCAGAGGTGATGGTGCAATAGACCCAGCTTCTTGCAGCTCTTGTTGACGGAGCAAACCGTCACCAGGGAGGTCAGCAGAATGACTTCCAAAGGAAGTTGGAGGGATTTTTGAAGCTAAGGCCACCTACCTATGATGGTACCGACCCTGACCCACTTGTAGCCAATGACTGGCTCAAGGAGATGGAGAAGAAGCTTGACCTCACTACTTTCACCGATGATGAGTGTGTAACCCTAAACCCTAAACCCTAAACCCTAAACCTACCTATGATGGTACCGACCCTGACCCACTTGTAGCCGATGACTGGCTCAAGGAGATGGAGAAGAAGCTTGACCTCACTACTTTCACCGATGATGAGTGTGTTGGAGCTGCCACACACCAACTCACAGGTACAGCACGTGCCTGGTGGGACAATTTCAGTGATTCCCATGAGGACCCTGCCAACATCTCGTGGGATGAGTTCGCCGAAGCATTCACTGAGTATCACATTCCCAAGGGTATCATGGAGGCCAAAGCCGAGGAGTTCCGCAACATCAAGATGGGAAAGGACAGGGTGACTGAGTACACTACTTGTTTCACCAACCTTCTACGTTATGCACCTTCCTATGTTGTGAACTCTGAGAAGGAGAAGCTGTACTATTACTGCAAGAGACTTAACCCGCACATCAAGCTAAAGTTTGGTGGTATTGAGAGTAGCACGCTGCGTGCTCTGGTGGATCGCTGCATCTAGATCGAGAAGGACCATGCTGAAGCTGGAGAGGAGTACAGGGAGAGGAAGCGTAAGCCTGAGGAGTCCTTCCGTGGCCATGATCACAAGAGGTTTTGCAGAGATGCACCATCCAGGGAATGCCCTCGCCACAACAGGGATGACAACCCTGGATCGAGTAGGGGTGGTGGAGGCTACATCACCAAATACTCCCGCCCTGCTCAGGATCGTTACACCCGGGACCGTTATGCTCAGGACCGTTTCAACCATCCCCGCTCAGTGAATGAACGCCCAGCACAGAACCGCTCTGCACCAGGCACTAGAAACTAGAAGGCACCCGCGCCAACCCCTACAGGCGGTGCGCCTTTCACCTGCTTCGCTTGTGGCCAACCGGGTCACAAAGCCGCTGAGTGCCCTCAGAACTTAGCCGCTCAGAAGTCTCAGTTCAAGGGATCTGCTACTCGTGGACGTCTCAACCATCTAGACGCCAAGGAAGCACAGGCTGCCCCTGACATTGTGTACGGTATATTTTTAGTTAATGGCAATACTGCATTAGTTCTATTTGACTCTAGAGCAACTTGTTCTTATATATCATCCAAGTTTGCACAAAAGCATGACCTGCCGGTAACCCCACGTGGAAAGACTATCATCACTAGCTCACCTTTAGGAGACCTAAAGTGCACCCACATCTGTAAGGGAGTGAGTCTTACCATTGAGGGTCTTATCTTTAAAGCCGACCTAACCCTGTTACCTTCCATGAGCTTAGATGTCATCTTAGGTATGGATTGGCTAACCATTCACTGAGGTATCATATCATGTTCACCTAGATACGTCCAAGTGACCCACCCATCAGGCCAAGTTATTAGGTGTGAACCTTAGTCCGGAAAGTCCACCTCTATCCTATGTGCTCTTAAAGCAAGTTCAGAATCACAAAAGGAGGAGAGGACAGTCCATGATGTGCCTGTGGTCAGAGACTATCCTGATGTATTCCCTGAAGAATTACCGGGTATGCCACCAGACCGTGATGTAGAGTTCATCATTGATCTTTTCCTAGGAACAGGACCCATTGCCAAGAGACCCTATCGCATGTCAGTTGACGAACTGGCCAAGCTCAAGAAATAGCTTGATGAGCTCATCTCGAAGGGATATATCAGACCCAGTGCTTCACCCTAGGGATCCCCTGTTCTGTTTGTTAAGAAGAAGGATGGCTCAATGAGAACGTGCATTGATTACCGGAACTTGAACACAGTCACCATCAAGAACAAGTACCCTCTACCAAGAATTGATGATCTGCTTGACCAGCTCAGAGGTGCCAAGTATTTCTCCAAGATTGATCTTAGATCTGGCTATCATTAGATGAAGATTCGAGAGAGTGACATCCCGAAGACAACTTTCGTGACTAGGTATGGGCAGTTTGAGTTCACTATGGTATCCTTTGGACTCATGAATGCTCCCGCCTACTTCATGAACATGATGAATAAGGTTTTCATGGATGATCTGGATAAGTTCATGGTAGTATTCATTGGTGACATCCTTGTTTATTCACCCACCGCCGAAGAACATGAACATCATCTAAGAACTGTACTTGAGAAATTAGCCCAACATCAGCTCTACGCAAAGTTCAGCAAATGTGAATTTTGGCTACAGGAAGTTGCCTTCCTAGGCCATGTACTATCAACTGAAGGTGTTGCAGTTGACCCAGCCAATATTGAAGCTGTGAAAAAGTGGGATCAACCCCGTAATGTGACAAAAGTCAGAAGTTTCTTGGGATTGGCTGGATATTATCGCCAATTCATTAAAAACTTCTCCAAGATAGCCCATCTGATGACCAACCTTCTGAAGAAGACCAAGGAGTTTGAATGGATGCCCGAGTGCGAGCAAAGCTTCTAGGAATTGAAACAGAAGCTTACCACAACTCCTGTGCTAGCATTGCCTGATATCAGCAAAGATTTTGTGGTCTACTGTGATGCATCCCGTCAAGGACTTGGCGGTGTATTGATGCAAGGTGGAAGAGTGATAGCTTATGCTTCTCGACAGTTGATAGAACATGAGAACTGTTACCCTACTCATGATCGTGAGTTAGCAGCAGTTGTGCATGCCTTGAAGATCTGGAGGCACTACTTGATAGGCAACAAGTGTGATATCTATACCGATCATAAGAGCTTGAAGTACTTTTTCACTCAGGAAGATCTGAATATGAGGCAACGCCGATGGCTAGAATTGATCAAGGACTATGACCTAGAAATTCACTATTATCTGGGAAAAGCTAATGTAGTCGCAGATGCTCTTAGTCGCAAGAGTTACTATCACACTTTCATCACTGAATCCGTACCACCTGAACTCAAGGAAGAGATTGATGGTTTCCAACTTGAGATGCTACCACATGGCTTGTTGAATGAGCTCCGCATATAGTATGATCTCACAGATCGCATTCGTCAAGCTTAGAAAAATTGTGAAGAGATCGAATATCTCCGTGGTCTGATGAAACTAGGCTACAAGACCAACCACCATGAAGATGAACAAGAAACCATCTAGTTCAAGGACAGAATCTGTGTACCTTCTGATCCAGCACTACGAGAGGAAATTCTATTAGAAGCTCATGATTCTAAGTACTATATTCACCCTGGAGGTTCAAAGATGTATCAAGACTTGAAGAAACACTTTTGGTGGAAAGGAATGAAGACAGACATTGCGGGACATGTGGCATGATGTGACACCTGTAATAGAGTCAAGGCTGAACATCAAAGGCCTGCAAGATTGTTAAAGCCTCTTGACATTCCCGAGTGGAAATGGGAGAGCATATCCATGGATTTCATAGTTGGATTACCCCGTTCACAGAAAGGCAATGATTTCATCTAGGTGATTGTTGATCGTTTGACCAAGATTGCTCACTTTGTACCAGTTAAGACCAAGACCAATGCCGAAAAGTTAGCAGATCTATATGTTGAGCATATTCTCAGACTGCATGGAGCTCCCTCTAGTATTGTATCTGATCATGGTCCTCAGTTTGTGTCCTGGTTCTGAGAAGCCCTGCACAAGTCTATTGGGACCAAACTTGATTTCAGTACCGCATATCACCCATAGACAGATGGATAGACTGAACAAGTAAATCAGATCTTCGAAGACATGCTTTGCGCTAGTGTATTGAATTATGGCTCTAATTAGGAGAAATGCCTACCCTATGCAGAGTTCTCTTACAACAACAGCTACCAAGCCAGTATCAAGATGTCACCGTTTGAAGCTCTATATGGCAGACCTTGTAAGACACCTTTGATGTGGTCTCAACCGGGAGAAAGATCGTTCTTTGATTCTGCTAAGATTCAAGATGCCGAAGGAGTTGCTCAAGTAAAGGAGAATTTAAGAATTGCCCAAAGTCGATACAAGAGCTATGCTGAGAAAAGAAGAAGAGAACTTGAGTTCAATATGGGAGACTTCGTCTATCTCAAGGTATCCCCGCTACGTGGAACTGTTAGATTCCATGTGAAAGGAAAGCTTGCCCCTAGATTTGTTGGCCCATACAAGATTTGCAAGAGGATTGGAAATCTCGCCTACAAACTTGAGCTACCTGAGGAATTGGCGGGTGTACATCCCGTGTTTCATGTATCCCAGCTATGCAAGTGTTTGAGAGTGCCCGATGAAGTGATCCCGATTGATACATTTGACATTCAGAACACTCTCGAGTATAAAGAGCATCCTATCAAAATTCTAGGTAGAGACACCAAAGAAACCCGAAGCAAAACTATTCCTATGTGCAAGATCTAATGGAGCAACCACACTGAGAGAGAAGCAACATGGGAGAAAGAGTCTAACCTCCGGCTACAATATCCTTATCTCTTCGAAGAGTACGTTATGCTTTAATCTCGGGGACAAGATTCTGTTAAGGGTGTAGGACTGTAACAACCCAAAAATCCACACACAAAATCCCAACTACAAATTTTTTTTTCAAAGCCCTATGTGATGATGAGTGACATTTGTAGGAGCTAACCCTAGGTGTTGCATTAGTCAAAATCCAACTTAACAAACTTATAAGCATAGCATGTCACTTATTGTATGTGTGTGTGTTTAAGATCCCTAACACCTACATTCTTGCATGCATTTTAATTCTAAACAAGTGAGTTGCCTGTTGTTGATCATTTGTTGTGCAAATAAAAGTGACCACTTATCATTAATTTATTATGCAATAAATAATCACCTAAGGTCCACCCTTAATCAAGGTGCACACTTGTACATGAGACCAAATAAATCAAACCCTAAACAAATTGGCAACAAATAAAAGAGAAAGGAAAGAATAGGGAGCAGCAGCAGCCCAGGCCTGCTCGGCCTTGCGAGCCAGCCCGCCTGCCCTCCCACTCACGCATGCGACCCACGAAGCCAGCCTAGCAGCACCCTACCACCCCCACGCGCACAAGCCGCTAACGAGCCAGACCCGCCTATCAGCCGTCACGCACCGCACGCTGCCGCATCAGGACAAGCTGACAAACGGGCCCCCTCTGTCAGCCGCCCAGCTACAGCATCGTCGTCTTCCCCACGCTCCCTCCACCACGCGACCGGGAGCCGACCGCGGAGCAGGCATGGGCCTAGGGTCACGCACATCCCATGACCCTGTTCCCCCTTGCGCCGCGCTTACGCTACCGCACGCGAGCCATCGGATGCGCCGCACGTATCACCACCGCTCGATCGCCGTCTGCCATTGGAGCCCTTGGAGCTCGGCTATAAAAGCCAACGTCCGTGAGCCCTAACCCTCAGCCCGTTCATCGCCGCCGCTGGTGGCACAGCACCACATAGCATCAAGCCGAGAGAGGGAGGAGGGAGAAGCAAGGTAGAGAAGGAAGCCGCTGCGAGGAGTACCTCGCCAGAACCAAGAGCACCGCCCCGATCAGCTACAGCGACGTAGCTGCTCGGCACGGCACTGCATCGCCTCATCACGGCCTCGCCTCACCATCGCAACACCATCCTACCGCCACGAACCCTGCGGTGAGCCATCTTGTTGAGACCACCTCCCTAGCCAAATGGAACGTGCACCGCCATGATCGGAACCTTGCTGAAGCTTCGAGCTCTGGCGTAGCCCAACTAGTTAGCTAGGGAGACCGCCATGGCCACGCTTGCCGAGACCCAAGACGCGCCGTGCACGCTACCATCAGCCAAATGGAGGACCCCAGCAATGACATAGTACACCGGCGTAGGAGCGCACATGCACGAGCACGCTCACCATGGCCGAGAGCACAACCGTGGCGAGACCACCGCGTCTTCTATGTCGCGGTAAAGGCAACATTGACACCCCGACTGGCTCCACCATGACGAGAGACACACCACGCTCACCTTAGCCGAGGAAGAAGCCCACCGGAGCCCTGCGTTGCCACGCCGCACCTTGTCGGAGCACCACCGCCTCTGTTTTGCCCCCACCACCATGGCTGGAGCCACTGGGAGCACTAGGAGCTCCTTCAACATGCCCACCGTGGCCGTAGAAGCACCGTGGAGCTCACACGCTCCTCCAACTGGGCTCTTGCTACCACTGCAGCCCTGTTCATGCACACCGACGAACCCATACCGCCGTTCACCATGGCCAGAGCCCTAGGAAGCCCTAGCCGCCACCTTGACCCCACCACTGTGCTCACCGAGGCTTGGCGACGCTTTTGGCTACCTTAATCGCGCACCAGTACCGCCCGAGAAGCTCGCCGGTGACCTCACCGCCGGTGGGAGCCCCGTTGGGGAAGAGCAGGGGATTTTTCCCTCGCCGACCACGTCGACCACGTCCCGAGCAGCTCCGCCGAGCTCCGACCATGACCACGCCGACCATGTCCCGAGCAGCTCCACCGAGCTCCGACCACGACCACGCCGACCACGTCCCGAGCAGCTCCGCCGAGCTCTGACCATGACCACGTCGACCACGTCCCGAGCAGCTCCGCCGAGCTCCGACCATTACCACATCGTGCACGTGAACCGAACCCTAGGAAGGAGTAAGTGGACCAAGTCCTTCATAGACCGGCTCTGCGGTCTATGGACCAACGCAGGCGGGTTCACCATGAACCGCGCCTCACCTGCGCCCATGGATCACGGCCCGTTAGTGGCCCAATAAGACGACGTGGCCGCACCAGCGTGCGCCACGTGGTGGGCCAAAGCCCAGCCCGTATCTAGGCCCAACCAGTCCAGTTTGGGCCCGACCTGTATTGACCATTGACCGGTCAACGTTGACCGTTGACCGGGGCCACATGCCAGTGACACCGCCATGCGGGACTCCACCTATCAGCTCGGAACCGAGATAATGACGTCATGTCAGCATGCCACGTGGATCAACAGGAGCGTGACACATGTCAGCACGATATTAATTCAGCCTTTTCCCATTTTTAGAAATAATTGAAACTTTGGAAATTCATAACTAATTCATACGAACTCAGAAAAATACAAGACTAGGACAAAAATTCATCTAAAATCAAGCTCTACGCAATGAAACCATGTTTGAGTGCATTTGGCTCTTTTGAATTTCCGTTGCTTTTTGTGCTATTCTATAGACGTCGCTAACGCGACTATAATGCGATCGTTTGCAGACTCGGAGGAGAACCAGACGGACCAGGACCGAGAGTACCGTGAGGAGTACGAAGACGACTTCACTGAAGGTGCCACATCCCACCCAATCTCGTAGCACCTATTACACATGGCTAATATAGAGCTGCTATTGCTTTACTTCATTGTTATATTCTCACTATGATAGGACTTGCATGGTAGTATGCTTACTTGATGGCCTTTACCTTGACGCAACCTTACCCCTGCACACCCTGCTGATAGGCTAGTCACATGCTCACTGCTACATTTCACTGTTTATTATTTCTACTATGCTTATATATACTATATTGATGCGTGGTGGAAACGGGTGTTATCTGGACTATGGGGAGAGTGTTGCGTGTGTGACTTGGGTGCGTGGAGGGTGAGGGTTGTGTCGACCAAGTTGGAGTATACGATGAGCCTAGGGCAAGTCTTGCCGTGTGGTGCTACCTAGGCACCCCTAGAATGGATACCTGTGGTGGGTAAATGGTATATGAGGTGGTCCTGGGTGTGAACCTATGATGGGAGGAGCCCAGGGTGGAGGTGCTGTGGTGGCACAGTAAATGGAAACCCTGATGAAGACATTCTGGCTTGGTCATCCCTAAGGACTTACTAGTACTCAGATTCACCAGGAAGCCTTACGTACCACTCGCCCTATATGGTGCGGGACGGCCGGACTACTTGGTAGGATATTACCACTACTGCTAGGTTGATAGCGGACAGTGTAAGGAGGTACGGGGCACGGAGGATTCCCCCCCACACCCTTCTGAGACTTCATGAAGGCCTTGTGGACCTGGCTCATGACTCACAGTTTCAGCCACCCCAAACTAGACTTGGGGTGTACCAGGGCTGAATGGTAGGGTGGCATTATCCTAGGCTAGCAAGCGGCCGGAATCAGCCCAGTTGACGACGGTCAGCGAAGAAGGCAGATCTTGTGGTTATGTAAAACCTCTGCAGAGTGTATGGTTGATCGATCGATACATGTGCCGACTTGTCGGCTATGGACCATTCCTTGGTTTCGCTTAAACTAGATAACGAGATGAGTCCTTCTCTTCTTCCCCCGTGAGAGAGTGTCGGACATAGCTAGGGGCTACGGGCCATGAGACAGTGCCGAGAGGGAGTTGGCCTGTCGACTGAGCGATGGTATGGTGATGATATGGAGATGGTGGTATATAGATCCCAGGATCGAAACCTGGCTCTAGACGGGAATGGGGTGGAATGTGTGTGGGAATGGTGTTAAAACTTGACCAACTATTATTATATACTTGATATGCTAGAACATAGGAAACCCCAGCCTTATAGGTTCCTTTTGATTATATCCCACTTGCATACAATTTCCACAAAGCAATGCTCATAGGGTGGGAGTGGCCAGTACAAATCATACTGATAAATTTTGGCACATAGGTTCTACTGAGGAGTATAGCTCTGAGGAGTTTGACGGTTGAGGGGTTCGTTCCTACGCTCAAGTTTGGCGATCTTATCTTCAAGCTGTTCTGAATGAATGCTACTTTTGATTCCACCAATGCGGCAATGTAATAATTTATGTAATTCCGCACTATTTGTACTCTGATATTACGTTGTATGGATATGGTATTCAACTGGAATTTGGGTAATATGATCTACAACGGTCATAATACACTTCGACTCTGTGGATTTCCCTTCGCGGAAATCAGGTCGCTTCACTCTACTCCTATCCGAGATAGAATTTCGGCATCACCTCCCTGCTGTTCTCCAAATACATGTCCTGCTAGGGAGAGTGTGTATCCAGAGAATAAAAGGGAGATGATGTCGAAACTTTGTCTCGGATCGGAGCAGACCATGGAAACTAACCCCACCTATGCACCCACGGGCTGTCCAAAAAATGTGGACAATTCGAATCAGATACGGTTTTAGATATGGAAATATCTGCATATTTCCAACCGTATCTCTTTCGAACAGGAGACGCCTAACTGGGTTACGTGATCTACGACCATGATACAGAAAGAGGGGTTATACCTAGGGTGGCGGTGGAGTCAGGCTAGCGGGGCAGTGGCGGGTCGGTGCAGTGGCAAGGCGACGCGGTGCAGGTAGACCTGCAGCGGCGTGGAAGGCGACCGGGGTCGCCGAGGTACTCCGGCTCCGCTCCGACGGGCTCTTCTCTGCAAAAAAAGAAACATAAAACTATCAATACAAAATTTCGGCAACACCTCCCCTGCATGGTGAGGTTTCCAAAACCTGCAAGAAAACCAATGGCACGATGGCCGACATGCACATATATATGAACGACACGATGGCCGACATGCACAAGATTATGTAAGGAACACCTAGCAACGTAATCAGGATAAGCAAGGATCAGGGATTACAAATTCAGGATCTGTATCCCATTACTAATATATTCCATAAGCTATATTAATTTATGACAAACATCAATCCATGCATCCTCAATCCATCCATGCTAAATCTCAGATTTGCAACTATGCACCATAACCAGTGTCCACGAAGGCACCATAACCAGGACATCTTAATCTATTCATGCATCCACATCCATCAGACGGAGACGGCATAGGGGCTCACCACTGCAGAATGGCGACCGAGATGGCCGGATGCGAGTCGCCGCTACCGTGGGGCCACGCCGCGCCCCGGCGGCGTTGCTGCGGCGCCACTATAGGAGCGCGTGAGGGCGAAGACGCCGTTGCTTTGGCGGCATCCTTCTCTTCCTCCTTCCTCCTTCTTCCTCCTCTCCTCCTCCTCCTCTCTTTCTCCTCCAGCGGCGAGGCATCGGGGACGGCGCGGGCGGCGCTAGCATGGGCGCGCGGGCAGGGGTGGCGTAGGTGCGGGCGCGTGGGCGGCGTTGGTGCGGGCACGCAGGCAGCGGCGTCGCTGGCGCGGGCTGGCGCATGCATGTGTGCGGTGTGTGTGGGCCAGCCCAGCCAGCGGGGTTAAATCCCCCCTTTGCCGAGTGCCCCCGATCTGGCACTCGGCAAAGTATTTTTTTATTTTTTAATACTCTGCCGAGTGCCATGGCCTGGCACTCGGCAAAGAGGTTTTTTTTTAAAAAAAATTCTTTGCCGAGTGCCCCCGATCTGACACTCGGCAAATTATTTTTTAATTTTTTTTAAATTCTTTGCCGAGTGCCACCCGGCCTGGCACTCGGCAAAGAGGGCTCCTTTGCCGAGTGTCTTCTTCTGACACTCGGCAAAGCAGTTCTTTTTTTGACCTCCAAACTTTTTCTGTCATCTTCATACAATACCTGGTACTCCATGTTCCAATGTAGCACATTTCTCGGACTTTTTCTATATTTCTTTAATTTATTTTATTTAATTGAATTTTCTTGGATAATTCAAATTATAACTGCTAGTCATTCGAATAATGAAAAAATAAATGGAAAAATGATATTCATGTTATTTAGTATAATGTGAGGCCGTATCCAGGAACATACCACCAATTTTGAACATCTTGTTCACGAAACATGACCATAAACTTGCGGTCGAGTTGTTTTTAAATTCTATAAAAAGCAAACGAAGTCCGAAAATCTTGAAACTTGTCAAGATGTCATGATATCATATGTGGAGGTTGTGATAAAAAATTGAGGAGGTTTCGCACAAGTTTGTCACGTACCATGGTTACCACCTCGTCGGCCTCTTCACGAAATCATAAAACTTCTTCAGAGATTCTTCGGTTTGCAAGCATCGTACGTGACAACTTGCGCGAAATCTTCTCAAATTTTTATCACAACCTCCACATATGATATCATGGCATCTTGACAAGTTTCATGATTTTCGGACTTCGTTTGTTTTTTATAGAATTTAAAAACAACTCGACCGTAAATTCGTGGTCATGTTTCGTGAACAAGATGTTCGAAATTGGTGGTCTGTTCCTGGATACGGCCTCACATTATACTAAATAACATGAATATCATTTTTATTCATTTTTTCATTATTCGAATGACCAGCAGTTATAATTTGAATTATCCAAGAAAATTCAATTAAATGAAATAAATTAAAGAAATATAAAAAAAGTCTGAGAAATGTGCCACATTAGAACATGGAGTACCAGGTATTGTACGAGGACTGCAGAAAAAGTTTGGAGGTCAAAAATAAAAAAATATGGTTTGCCGAGTGTCAAAAAAATAACACTCGGCAAATCACCGCTTTGCCGAGTGTCAGAAGAAGACACTCGGCAAAGGGTTAACGGGGGCTGCCGGCCGTTAACGTTGGCGGCCCTTTGTCGAGTGTTCTGGTTTGCCGAGTGCCCGACACTCGACAAACCTGGTCTTTGCCGAGTGTTATTGTTTGCCGAGTGCTCGACACTCGGCAAACCACCTCTTTGCCGAGTGCCAGTTGTTTGCCGAGTGCTTTCTCTCTAGCACTTGGCAAACAACCTCTTTGCCGAGTGCCCGACAAAAAACACTCGGCAAAGTCTGGAACACTCGACAAAGAAGCCGCCTCCGGTAGTGAATATAACATGTAGGTCGTCGAGTTGCTCGTCCTGCTAACAGTCCCAACTTGATCCCAACAGGTAAAAGTGCTTGTTGTAAATACTAGTATTTTATATATTGATTAAACAATACTCGCAGTTTAAAATCTTCCTTTTTCTTAAAAAAAGTACTCGGAGTTTACTTGCCTTGTATACTGTTGCAAATGTCCCACTACCAAGCCTTTGTTTCTCGGAGAAATCATTTGTAACTTTTCTCAAAAATTGCAGTGGCATGACTTGGTGCCAATCGAGAACCATGTAATAAACCACTGAAGGAGCGTATCTGCAAAGCAACCAGCACTTATCAGGCCATGCATATGCATGAATGCAAAAGAAAAGAAACACTAGTAGCAAGCAGAGTAGCAGTCAGTACCTGCTTAATTGCTTATCGTCTATACACCGACCAACTCTTTTAAGAATATAAGCTTGGGACGGTTGGGATGGCTTTGGACTGCGTGTCTCAGTGCTGCCTCCACTTCCTCTATCTTTGCTTGCCAACAGTTGATTTCAACATGAGCTTTCTCAGGCAAACGGAGGTAACTCAGTTTATGGAAGTCAAAGTTGGCATCATACTTGAGAGCCCCCCCGCACAACAACTTCGAGCTCAACAGATTTAAGCCGCGGCATAGCACCCGGTTGAGACATCAGCCAGGCATTCATTTTCATGTGGCGCAGTTTGGGGAATGCACCAGGAGCAATGGCATGATGCCAGCAGAACACCCAACCGAGGGACTCTCGTCCTAAAACCACTAGCGGCATAGAGTAAATATTTTGGGCCAAGCCCATATGACGAAGATCTAATACTTCGATTTTCTGCAGTTTGCTTAGAGACTGCACTAAGGCTTCCTTCCACGTTCCACTCGAAATGTGCTGTGTGTGAATACGGAGCACCCTTAGCTCTGTCAGCTTGCTCATCTCTTTACCAAAGCCTTCGAGAGCCCCACACCCACCTGCCACTGCCTCCAGCTCTTCCAACGATGTTAGGCTTCCCATCCCTTTTGGCAATTCTAGTCTTGTTGATGAGGAAACACATCGCAAGCACTTGAGTTGTCTTAGGGGGGTGTTTAGTTCCCCCAAACTCCTGAATTTGGCACTATGCAAAAAAAAGATTCCACATCACATCAAACTTGCGGTACATGCATGAAGTACTAAATGTAGACGAAATCAAAAACTAATTGCACATTTTGATTCTACTTTGCGAGACGAACGTTTTGAGCCTAATTAATCAATGGTTGGACAATTATTACTAAATACAAACGAAATGCTACAGTGTGCTACAGTGTGCACCAATGAATTTGACGGCACCAATTCCGGCCAACTAAACAAGGGCTTAGCTGAGTAACATCATGCGCGCGGCAATGCCCCTATGTAGGTATCTGTCAAGTCGATCTAGTGTCTGTAAGCATATCTTCAATCTTCAGATCCCGACTATCCGTTCCACCAAGCCCAAGGTCTCTCAGATGAAGTAACCCTGTGATAAGTGCTCCGTTCGGCTGGCTGGTTGCCGGCTGGCTGGTTCTGGCACTCACGAAATCACTGTTCACGTCCTGTCAGAACAGTATTTTTCTCTCACAATAATCAGCCGGAATAGTATTTTTCAGTCCTACCGAACAGGCCCAAGATTCTTCAGGCAATCACAACAGTCGTCTGCAGTTAAGGGCCTGTTTAGTTCTCAAAAATTTTTGCGCAGTATCCATCACATCGAATCTTGCGGTACATGTATGGAGTATTAAATGTAGACGAAAAAAACTAATTGCACAGTTGGGTGAGAAATCGCGAGACAAAACTTTCGAACCTAATTAGTCCATAATTAGACACTAATTGCCAAATACAAACGAAAGTGCTACAGTAGCCAAAACCAAAAAAAAATTGGATCTAAACGCGGCCTAACTTGCAACCTTGTATGGAAAGGACACGTAAAACCCGACAATGTGCGAGTAGAAATATCGTATTGTTAAGGGAAAATTAGTTCGGTGGCACCGAAAGAAACACCGTATCCGTAAAATACCATTGAAAGACGTAGGTCACGTAAAATACCATTGGAAGACGTCGTGAAATCCTCCTCCAAACGCCTGAAATAAAAAGACGCTGTATCCTGCTCCTTCCTGGTTCGATATGTGGAGCGCCAACACCTGCTCATACACCTCGCTGCCGGCGGCGGACGCTAGGTGGAATTACAAAGTCATCGCCGGGTCGATCGCGTGAGGTGGCCGCGAGGAGCACGGCAAGCGGCTTGTCCCGTAGGTCGGCGGCCTCGCTCGAAGAGGCTCGCACGGCCGGTGGCGTCAGCCTGAGCCTCTCGGCGAGGCAAGGTGCGTGCAGGGAGGTAGCCTCGCTGCCGGCGGCGGAGGCCAAGCGGAAGTCGTCGCCACTCGTTGGGGGCGCGCGAGGTGGCCACGAGTAGCGTGGCGAGCGTGCTCCGTCTCGCGTTCGAGCCTTCGAGGCGGACCGCGCTGTAGCGTCGGCCTTGGGCTCGGGGTGCACGCAGTGATGCAGGGAGGTAGCTTCGCTGCCAACGGTGGCGGTGCGGGCCATGAGGCAGCGTGCTCGTGCAAGTGCAGCTAGTGTATGGCCGCGGCGACAGCAGCCCATGGCCAACGCACATTGAAGTTCGTCCATGGCCGCGGCGATAGCAGCCCACAGGCACCCCCAAGCGCCACCGTCTTAGAGCATCACGCCGTCAATTCCCTCTTTGAGCTTCGCGGTCGCCACTCGCCACTTGCGGCAAAATTCGGGACCTTGACGACGAGTGCCGCTCGTGGCAAGAATGGGAGGGATTTTGTCTAACAGAGCTCGGTGTGGGCCGAACAACGGAGCCACTGAGGACAGATGAGCACTCACGGTGTTATCTCCAAATGCGACGGAATGCTAGATCCGGATAACGGGATATTCTTTCAGTGCTATTTTATGTAACGGACATCTTTCGGTGGTATTTTACGGAAGTGATGCTCCTTCGGTGTTACAGAGCCAATTTTTCCTTCTTTTTTTCCTGATCATATTAACAAAAAAAACTAGATATGAAGTATTCAATCTTTTTCAGAGCACCCCTAGGGATCTCAAAAAAAGACATCATAAACATCGGTAGACTAGATAAAACAGAATTTATCAGGACTAAACGACCCCCAACTGACAACAACTTACCCTTCCAGCTGCTTAATTTTTTTCTCGATTCTATCTTCTATCACTTTCCGGTCTTTATTCGATAGTCTTCTAACATGCATTTGGATACCAAAGTATTTAAAGGGGAGTTGTCCTAGTTTGCAACTAAAGAGTTGCGAGTATTGTTCCTCACACTCTCTAGCCTGCCCAAAACAGAAGATGTCACTTTTGTGATAGTTAATTTTTAGACCAGACTTTTGTTTAAAGACACAAAGTAACAATTTCATATTCTTTGCTAAGTCGATGTCGTGATCTAAAAAATAACTGTATCATCAGCATACTGCAAGATTGACAGATCATCACCTAATAAGCCCTTCCTGTTTGGCTCTATTTAAAATAATTGCCAACATGTCTGCCACTATGTTAAATAGGATTGGAGATAAAGGGTCTCCTTGCCTGAGGCCTTTCTTGGTCCGGAAGTAAGGTCCCTGGTGATCATTTATTTTAATTCCTACATTTCCTCCTTGAACCACCATCTTAATCCATTCACATCAAGTCGGATGAAAACCTTTTAGTCTATGGGCCTGTTGCAAAAAGTTTCAATTTACTTCGTCATAGACCTTCTCAAAATCGATCTTAAATATCACTCCATCTTTTTTCCGAGTGTGGAGTTCGTGTAGTGTCTCATGGAGAATTTTGACGTGAATTTTCCTCGCATCTTTACTTTTTGGCAAACGGATTATAGTCCCAAAGTTGAGGCTATGGAGAGGTAACAATCCATAGTGGAATTCCCTAAAGAGTGCCAATAAGTCATCTTTTACTAGAATCATGCTCGTGTGTTGCACGGGACTAAAAATTACCATGATAGTTTAAATTTATCTCTATGTTACAATATTACAAAAAAATACTTTGAGCGAGATATTGACAACATTACATTTGTAGCTAGATCTGTCCTTGTATGATTCATGTTCAATTAGAACGTAATTCAAGTTTTGACGTGATAATGTACAATCAATACAATCTAGTTCATAGTGTAACAGTTCCCAAAAAATAAGTTCATAGTGTAACAACTTTGTTCATCAAAACTATCTAAAGTGAACTTCAGGAAATTATTTTCTACCTAGGACTACGGGATCCTAAGGTGAACTTTTAGTCTGACATACTATTTGTCTGTGATGAGAAGGAAAATACAATCTGCTATGGACATACAAAATTCAGAAGGAAAATACTTGTCCTGATTATCATACTTAAGCCATTTTTTTAAAATTTTCAGGAAGTTGATCTATTTTGTTACGTAAGGAGCTTAACCTTTTTTAATTTTATTTTCTTTTCCATAAATTATATCGCATATATATAATTGTTTAATTTGAAAATCGAGTTAGCCATGGATGCACGTTTAATGACTCTGGCCTGCCATGCACAATGATACTCCTTTCGTTTGTTTTTCTAAACCAGACAGGCGGTGAGGAGTCCTCTATCCTATGCGTTGGGTAATTAAAAGTAAAATTCTGGTTTGAGTAATAAAGAAAGTCCTGGCTGGACGCGAGGCGCGAGGGAAGTTGGTGCGCGGTGCGCGCGGATCGCACGGTAGCCGGGTAGTGTACGTATTTGGTATAGTTTTTTTTAAGTCTTTGTGACCGGACAATATATGTTTTTGGTATCACCGTGTAGATAATTACTTTAGAGGTTTTTTAGGTGCAGAGATTATTGTCTAGAAGACCTGATAAAACTCAGAAGGGAAACCATCTGGACCAGACGTGGTGTTATGTTTCATTTGAAATAAAGCCTCCCTAACCTCTTCTTTTGAAAACTGTGCAACTAACTGCTCATTTTCCTCGTTAGATACTTGGGGTATGTAATCTCCGTACGATTCAGCCATCATCACGGGAGGCTAAGAAGTTGGGCCAAACAAGTTCTTATAATATTTTGTGATATATCTTTTCAGCTCTTCTTCACCATGAATTACCCCCTCTTCCTGATCTAACTGGAAAATTCGTGTTTTCCTGTGTCTGCCATTAGCTACCAAGTGGAAATATTTCGTATTAGCATCCCCTTCTAATAGGTTCTTTACTTTAGCTCGCTGGTACCATTTATTTCCTCTTCCCTTAAAAGGGTTGCGAGTCTGTCATTCATTACATGCATGTTTTAAATCTAACTCACTCTGATTCAAAAGGGTTGATTCTGCCTTTTTATCCAAGTTATCCAATTGAGACAGTAGTTCTTTTTTTTTCTTTTTTATATGCCCCGCTTACATTTTTTGCCCACCCCCGAAGGAATTGCCTTAGGCGTGTAATTTTGGCCTGCCATCTTTCCATTGGGGTAGAGCCTATTTGCACCTCTTGCCAAACTTCCTTAACCATGTCGAAAAAACCCTGACGTAGTAGCCACCCTAGTTCGAACTTGAACATAGGAGTACTTGTACTTCTCGAGGTGTATGGTCGGAAATCTCCCTAGAAAGAGTGTGCACTATCGTATGCGGAAACTTTAATTCCCACTCAGTGAATGATAAGACCCTATCAAGTTTCTCAAAGGTTGGAATCTCCAGGTTATTCGCCCAGGTGAACTGTCCGTATTTATCTATTTTCGCATGTTTTGCATATCCCGATCCTATTTATTACCTAGGTTTTTCTGAACCCAATACGTTTCTACCAAAAAGAATTATAGAAACGGAAACCGGAGAGGTGTTTCCTTCCATTTCAGCCCTAGTTAGTTAAGGTATATAAGATAGAAAAGACCTCAATTGAGCTTGTCACATGCTTAGCCACTAGTAGAGAGCCTGTAGGGACCTCAATTGGTCTCTCAGTAGTTCTTTGTCACGTAAAGCACGATATTTACTCTTTGCTAGTTTGCTTATAAACCTACTGTAGCCATCTACCACTGTGCAACTTACGCGATGAGATTTACCTCTTTTGGGAACAACCCGATCAAGAATTGTACAGTTCAGTTCGGTGTGTATGGCGCTACCGGGCTATGCATCCGATCAGGTATTGACAGGGTGCACCGGAAGATTCTCTATTTTGTGATTTGAGTATTCTAGCAGTACTGTGTGACCACATTTTTGCACTAAGTACATCGAGACAGAACACAGAAGTGATTTCGAACAAAAGAAAAAGTAGACGTGACAGTGAGCATCTTGCTAGCTTTTCCACTCTTCCCGGTCTTCCACTTTGCTCCAGTCCTGACGCACCAAATCTTCCTCCGATCCGATCCTCACAAATAAATCTAAAGAGTGTATGTCTGTCTGTCTGTCTCTGAACTTGTGAAAGCAGACTCCTCTCGGCCGAATTTTTTACTTTTTAGCCATTTTTCGAAAGTTTATCTCAAATAGACCCCTGGCGGAAAGAATTCAGAAAATAGACCCTAACTCGGCGCCATCGATGCTGGCGTCGAGCTCGGCGCCAGCGTCCCTGGCGCCGAGCCCCTGGGCTGGGGCGAACTTACATGGAACGAAGCTCGGCGCCAGTCACTCTGGCGCCGAGCTCGGCGCCATAGATGCTGGCGCCGAGCTTGGCGCCGTTGACGCTGGCGCCGAGCATGCAGTTTCATGATATATAAAATTTGTGGATATATAAAATTTTGGCTTGTTTTACCATGAGATGGATATATAAAATTTTGGCTAAATCCCTAAATTTACCATAAGATGGGCAACTTAGAATTTGGCTAATGTTTTAAATTTACCATGAGATGGACATGCTGAAATTTGTGGGACAGACATATGCAAAAATTGCTAAGTCTGAATTTTTGCTATGACTTAGAGACTAGAATTTTACCATGACTTAGACATTGACAAATTTAAAATTTTACCATGACTTGGATATTGAGAAATGTGGCTATCTCTAGAGTTTTACATTGACTTGATATTTGAGCACTTAAAACAACATAGAAATACTTAGGATAAAAAATGATCTAGGGTTCATGTTGATGAACGAGCCTAAAAATGTTTCTAAGTGTTGGATCAATAGTTAACACTATTTTTCATGATGCAGTTTTGACCACAGTAAAACTATAGTTTCTTTTCTAGATATAAAGTTTGACCTTTAATAGAAGTTGTAGTTTGAGTTGAGTACAACAAACTTTGTTTTTGGACCTAAACCTAAATCAGTTTGCGATATTTTATCTTCCAAATTTGTATAGCAACTCAATTTAATACCTTACTACGAGTTTGAGTACTCTCTGAGGATATGACAACAAAACAAGTCTCGTCAAGTTTGAACTTAGCCACGGTAAAAAATCAGACCATCTCGTGATAAATATACATATGTCCATCTCATGGTAAAATCACAGATTTAGACATATCGTAACATATCCAAGTCACAATAAAATCTCATGGTAAAATCTACGGCGCCGAGCTCGGCGCTTCGTTCCATGTAAGTTCGCCCCAGCCCAGGGGTGGCGCCGAGCTCGGCGCCAACATCGATGGCGCCGAGCTAGGGTCTATTTTCTGAATTCTTTCCGTCAGGGGTCTATTTGAGAGAAACTTTGGAAAAAAGGGCTAAAAAGTAAAAAATTCGGTCCTCTCGCGGCTCCCTCCGATCCCCAGCAGGTCAGTGTCAGTGCTAATTAATTATTCTCGCTCGCTCGCTAGTTACATTTCCTTTATTTTCTCCAACCAAATTGCTAGCTTGGCTGCTCATAAAGACATACGTACATTTGATTCCAAGGGAGGGATCAGTTCGATCGCCTCATCAGCATCGCTGGTATCTGCTGGATCTAGGACTGCCTACTACTGCGCCATGTATGATCCAGGTGAGAGAGCTTAGTCTTTGAGCAGTAATTAAGACAGTGTGTATTTTTGCCCAGACCTTGTCTTAATTAAACGAATGGAAATTTACTTTTCCGGAACTACCACTATATATATATGAGAAAACTCACTCCAAGTGGTCTGTCACTTTTGCCGCTGTAGCAATCATCTTTTTTCTCACTATACTCTAACTAGCTAATTAATCCGCAATGCAGAGGACGCGGCATCGATTCTAACACCTGCAAAGATATCGATCAATTGCCTTAATATAATTTTTGCCCACCGCAAGCAAATGGCTGGATCACCTCTCAGCTAGCTAGCTACACGAGCTGCCGATCAGCCATGGATCTCATGACAGGGGCCATTGGGCTGCTCCACAAGCTTGGCGAGTTCCTCAAGCAGGAGCACAATCTGCAGACAAGCATGAAGGAAGACATAGAGCCTCTTGAGACACAGCTCAGGAGAATAATGCATGACACTGCCCTATCCGAATCCGAGATGATGCCACGGGTGCAGCAGCAGCAGTATGATAAGCATCGTACGACCAGCTGAGAGAGCTGTCATATGACATAGAGGATATCGTCGACAACTTACTCTTGTCCATCGATGGGCTGCTGGGAGCCTATGGCCAACCAAGACAGCAGCTTCAGGGAGACGTTGGAAGGCATCAAGGCCCAAGTCAAAAATCTGGCTGCCTGGCAAGCTGAATTTGTGGTTAAAACTACTATGACTAGCACTGTTGATGATCCATCTCTTGAGGACGGGTTCATGCAAGCCAGACAGCTTGTTGCCATCCACAAGTTAAAAGCTGAGCTCATATCTAGGATGCTGTCTTCATCTTGTCAGCGATTGAAGATATTTTCTATTTGGGGGGCTGGAGGAATGGGCAAGACCACTCTTGCAAAAGCAGTCTATGACGATATTAAAGGGGAGTTCAATTGTTGCGCCTTTGTTTCTGTTGGCCAACAGCCTGACATGAAGAAACCCTTGAGGGACATTCTCATACACCTTGGCAAGAAAAGGTACAGCGATCTTAACACGGCCATGCTGGATCAAGCGCAGCTCACTGACGAACTCCAACATTTCCTTAAGAACAAGAGGTAGGCATCAGCCGCCCGATATTGATAAATTTGCCTCCAATTTTTCTGACAATTATTGTTCATTCGAAGCATATACATATTATTTGTGTATTTTTAGTACACGTATATAAGTGGACATAGTTAGTAGTAGCCTATGTACTCACAGTTTCAAAATGGAGTATTGTCATGAGTCAAAGTTTTCTAACGTTCATCAGGTTTATAGAAAAATAACCAACAAAATTCAATAACAAGATCAAATCCTTTTGGTTAAATACACCATGTGTTAGAGTGTGTGGACGGTTACATCCAGACCAAAACAGATTTACTAGCTGAAGAACGCGGAAACAAAAACACCCATAGAAAAAATACGCAAGCAAGAATAACACCGAGGCACGATGTTTTTTTGACGAGGTTCGACGAAGTCCCTACATTCTTGTGGCATGACTACAGGCGCTCTTTCCCATAAAGCAGTAGCTGCACCGGCATCTGGGTGCTCCCGCGGCCTTATCGCCATCCAAACTAGCCACCAAGCCGTTTCATGGTTACAACCGAGCTAGGTTGCCTCATATTTATGGCTCCCTGTCTATAGGATACAAAGTCCGGCTCCAACTCTATCCTAGCCCTTAAGGCGAGTCTCAGTGGGCGTATCATCTCACTATTTCCAAGACTCTCATGTGTTGGAAACTGTGCAAAAGAGTTTCATTGCCATGAGACTTATTTCATCCAATGAAACTTTTATCTTGTCTCTCTTCATCATTACTATGTCATATCAGCTTATTTAATGCTCATGAAACTCTCATGAAATGCCGTTGAGATTGGCCTAATACAATACAAATTCGACGTAACCGAACTATAAACATATATATTCGATACTATATTATACCATAGAATATGTATTGATGGATCATTTATTTGGCATTATAGATGGTGGGCTGTGACGCAGCCCAACGACCGCTCATCCACTAGCCCTCGCCCCCAACCGTTCTAAAAAAATAAAAAAACCTTCTTATCCCTTCTGCTCCCTCCTCTCAACCACAACGCCTTCCGCCTGCCACTCTGTCTGTCCTGTCCCGAACTCGGATGCCACTTTGCCTCACTGCTGCTGCGCGCCCCACCCGGCGCCGCTCGCTCACCCCCCGTCGCGAGCGCTTCTCGCCTCTCATGTCGCACGTGCTGGTGCTAGTGGTGTTCGCTCCGCCCATCGCGCACGCCGCCCGTTCGGCCGAGCCAAGACCAGTGCTGGTGGCGGCGGTGCACGTGTGCCATTGGTGCTGGTGCACCCGCTCGCCCGAGGCAAGCCCGGTGCTGGTGGCGGTGGTGCTCGCGCGCCGCCGCTCGCTGCCGGCTCTGACCTCGGCAGCTGGAATCAACCGGCCACAGCCTTCCCCTCCCTTATGTTGCATATGTATGTTTCATTTGTTTCAGATGTATGTTGCAATTATTTCATTTTGATGTTGAAAAAGTAGATCGGGAGGATGTTGCACATGTTGCATATGTTGCAAGTGTTTCAGATGCATGTTGCAAGCAAGCGTTTATTCAAAAATGTTTCATTTGTTCCAGACGTATATGTTGCAATCGTTTTTGATCTTGATGTTGCATATGTTTCGCACATATATTGCAACAGTATATTCCAAAATGTTTTAAGTGCTTCAGTCTTATGTTGCAGCAAGTGGTTTCATGTTGCAAGTTGCAAGTGTTATATTTTGGATGTTTCATGTGTTCCACACACATGTTGCAAGTGCACGTTCCAAGTGTTTCATATGTTTTTAGACGTATGTTGCATTCAAATGTTTTTCATGTTGCAAGTGTTTTATGTTATTTGGCCCGGGGCGAGCCGAGGGGGGCGGGGGGGGGGGGGGGGGGGGGGGGCAGCGGACTGTGCGTGTGGCATGCCGGGGGGGGCTGCAGAGGGGGCGCTGGGGGTGGGCGTACGGTTGCTTCGCTCTGGGGCGCGCTAGGTCCCAGCTCTCGAGTGCCACCCACGCGGAGAGAGAGGAGCAGGTCTGGGGAATGACCGGCGGGCGTAGATACGGGGGCGGAGTGTGCGCGTGGGGCGGGGGTGACAGCGGACGAGGGTGGAACGATGGTGGACTGGGGCGGGCTGCGTGGGCATCCAGACACACGCATCCGTCCGGATGTTCGGGCACTAGCCACGCCCCAAATCATTGCTAAAGTTTGCCAGGACATGTTGTACAAACTGACCCTTGATCGGTGCAACTTGTAGAAAAAAAGAATGTTATATTACTATTATTATCAGGTGCGCACTTAACTGTTACTAATTATGTTCTCATATAGATGTTTGTTGTCGTTGTTTTTTACCATTGGCAACACTGGCAGAGGATAGTGGAGCCGAAGTTGAGCACTTAGCCCCCTTCCTCCAGATGCTGATCACTACAAGTCTTCATCTATGCTTGCATTGTTGGTCCTATGCCTTGATGTAAATTGCTAGATTTGTAGCTTAACTGAACCCCCCCACCCCAACCCCGCCCCCTTTTTTTGGCACTATGCTCCGCCACTAACTAGTTTTATCACTTTAAATAAATTAGATGGGTAAAACACGACACGAGGGTTTATATATATTGGTACGATGAGCTGCCACGAGATGACCAGAGAGCCGCGACAGGCTATCGGTGAGGGCCACTGTGCAAAGACGAGAGCCACGGCGGACTACGGATGATGATTGCCACGGAAAGACAAGAATCACGGCGCATTGCGCTGATGAATGTCTTTGAGGGACAATGAGAGCCATGGTAGGCTACGGATGAGGGCCGTCGCAGGGTGATGAAGGCTGCGGTGGGCTACCGATGAGGGGCACCACGGGATGACAAGTCGATGACGTAGTTTTAGCTGCTAAAGGTGGTGCTGTTGCCCGAACTGAGATCGCCGGTGTCATTGATGAAGAAATCCCAATCTAGTCTATATGATCTATGCGTGATGATCCCCTACTTGGCGCACCAATTGATGTAGGATTTTCTATCTCACTGGTAATTTGTGTATCACAACTGTAGATTTAATCGGATACCACATGGGACACCGATTTATACTGGTTCAGGTATGGGGTAACCTACATCCAGTGTAGATGATGATCTTTATTGGTTGTGTGTAGTGCACTTGAGGTTGGTTACGAATAGGGGACCACAACAACGTGTCTATGGGTGGAGCTATATGGAGGATGAGCTTGTTATATTCAGGATCTAAGTTGGTATGCCGATTATGGGCTCCCTATTGCTTCTTATATAGTCCGAGTGTAGGGTTATAGATTGAGTCCTGATCAGTTTACAATAGGTTTCCTAATTTATTACATGAAAGTCTAGTCAGATAGAGTTGAATTCTGAACATATCTTGTTGTGCCTTGTCTACTAAGTAGATGAGCTATCCCATCTGGTTTGGGCCTCTCGTGTAGCCCGCTCGGTGCACCTCATCCCATTTGGGCGTTTATCTTAAGACAAGGGTACCCATTACCAATATACCAACACCTGTCAGACTGGATCACCGACCACCGCACTTGGGCAACTGGTTATGGCCTCTGTGAGGGTATACTTGGCCATGTATTTGTCAGTAGCCTCCCGAGCTTCCGTGTGATTCGGAAAATTGGAGAGGTTCAACCTCAATCTTCTTGTGTTCTTCTGATCCCTGGGTGCACGACACCTGTAGTACAATTGTCGTCCATAGTCCAGAAAGCCAAAAAAAAAAATCCAGACACTCCAGAATCCAGACAAACACCTAAAACTGTCTTTCTGCAGCCAGCAAGCGTGTGTAGTGATGTGGAGAAATTTTTTTGTGTGTTTTGGCTATCATTCTTATTTTTTTGTTTTTCTATATAGATGCCTAGTTAGTTGTACTAATTCATGGCTCTTGCTTTTTTTAATGTGAATAGGTTCTTAATTGTTATTGATGATATAAGGGACATACCATCATGGGAAGTAATTAAATGTGTTTTGGTGGACAATGGTTGTGGAAGTAGAATAATCATAACTTCTCGTGCACTTGACGCCACAGAATTGAGTGGTGAAGATCTCAAGGTAATGCCACTTTCTATTGATGACTCCAAGGAACTATTCTATGCCACATTATGTGGTCGTAAAGGCACAATCAATTTTGATCCACTGGAGGAGCAGACCACTGAATATATTGTGCAGAAATGTGGTTGTGTACCATTAGCCATAATTATGATAGCTAGTTTGTTGGCTTGTAAACCACAAGAGGAATGGACTGAGGTTTACAGCTCTATTGGATTTTGTCAGGAAGGTAACATAGGTGCCGATGAGAACAACACAAGAAAGATAATCCAGTTTAGTTACTATGACCTGCCAAGCCATCTGAAGACCTGCCTATTGTATTTGAGCATATTTCCTGATGGGCATGTGATTGAGAAAGACATGCTGGTGTGGAGATGGGTAGCTGAAGGCTTTGTGCATGACGACCAAGAACATGGTGAATCGGTATTTAAGATCGGAGAGAGGTACTTGTATGAGCTTGTTAGTAGAAGCATGATCGTCCTGGCAGTAGAAAATGAGGACACCAACAACATATGTGCCTGCGATGTTGAAGGCATGGTGCTGGACTGGATTCGTACTGTGGCAAGAGAAGAAAAATTTGCCACTGTACTATCAGGGAATCATGATGAACATCAAAGTAATAATGCTCGTATAATGGCCATCCAAAATAGAGCCCTTTACAAATACCCTGATCTGCTGATTAGAATGTGGAAACCAAAAGTGAGGTCATTTAATGGCATTGGGTGCCACATTAACAGTAGCATATCACTACTCGCACACTGTCAGGTTTTACGTGTCCTTTCCAATGTTTTAAATCTCCGGCTAAGCCTCTTAGCTGCTGACCTTCTCAACAGCTAAGCGCAGATATAGCCGGATATAGCTGCAGCTAAGCCATTTAGCTGTTTTTTCAAAAAAAATGAGAAAAAAACACATGATCTTGGCATAACTTGATAATCGATACTAAATCAGATCACCAACTGCAGACAAAACCAGAAGATTCACATCAGTGCAGAAGAAAGCCTAGCTCTGACATTTTTAACACATTTTACATGCTTACAATTCAGCACCACCCTCATCAGGCAACAATGCATTAGACTTGCTACAAATGTAAAAATGTCCTGGTTTGGTGATCAATTAAGCCATCCGCAGCAACTACAATAACTAGCATTTCCAGTGTACCAACTAGCAGTTCAGATAGCAGCAACTGATCAGGACTAGGATAAATTTAGAAGTAGCATTCAAGCAGTAAGCAACAAAGGCCACTGATATGATACAAACATATTCCTCATGTGAAGCACAAGGGAAAATTACTGATTGAAAAAAAAGATTCAAGTAAGCATGACATTGGCATAACTTCATAACCATTACTAATTGAAAGGAGTACATTACAACAGGCTGCACTGGGCCATTTAAAACTAACAGACAAGGCAATAACCAGTTGATAGTTGATACATAACCAGTTGAATAAAGCTAACAGTACAACACAAAAGGTCATCAAGAGTTCTAGTCTCACTAATCACTTAATCAGACAAGGCAATATTACAATCAGACAGGATACTAAATTACTAATACGAGGCAATATTGCAATCTTCATTTCTTCTAGTCTCACTAATCAGACTCAGAGACATAGGGAGAGGAAGACTTATCAGAGTCAGTAGTCTGCATTAGAGTACCATCAGCACAATCTTCTGAATCGGATGATGGAGCTTCAGGCTGCACTGGGCCATTTCTCATCAAAGACTACAGGCTCCTGACTTTCCTCTTCTTAGGGTGCACAGGCCTTTTCCTTTTAGCTTGTGGTTGTGCTTGTTGTGGTGTGTGCTTATGTGATTCTTGTGTACATTGTTGTTGTTCCATTTCACTTGGCAAAGGCGTAATACCAGTAATGAATTCATTATCATCATCTGCCACGACATCATCTACTTCTTTCTCCAAAGGATCTCTATCCTTCTTCTCTCTCTTATTCCTTAACTTAGAATTAAATTTAACAAATACAAGATCTCTCATCCTTTCATGAAGTAGCCTATTGCGCTTCTTTGTATGAACCTACGAGTCAAGTAGTGAAGACAAGGCTGCAGGTCAGATTTAAATTCCATGAACAAACCTTAAAATTCAAAAAAGATAGCATGCACACAAAGATGCATGTCATAATTTTCTTTTTACCTGTTCAAATACTGACCAGTTCCTCTCACAAGCTGAGGAGCTGCAGGTCAGACTTAGAATCCTTGCTGCCAATTTCCTAAGATTTGGTGTGCTTGTGCCATGGTGCAGCCACCATTTTGCTGCATAAACATTAAACAAGTTAGAATTTGAACAGCCACCATCTTTGTAATGTTTGGAGTGGCAAGGTTGTGGGGGTGCTGCCGACTGTGGGGTGGAGGATACCTCAGGTAGCAGCTAGAGTTAAGTGCTTTCTATGTATAGATAATTAAAGCTATTGAGGTGCAAATGTGCAATGGCTTTAAGCCTATTGCTTGCAGTCACCTAACTGTAAATAAGTAGTCTACCAAATACATGTATAGACAATGGGACTATAGGGACACCAAACTATTAGAAGAATCAGACTCAAGATTTTTTTCCAGTCTAAAACAAGGATGCTTACTGTAGTGGAGGATAGACAATGCTTGAGCTAGAAAACTTCCTGTCCTAATCAGCAGCAACACACCTGGCACAGAAACTATGACTAATGCAATATCAAAACCAACACATCTGTGCCATTGCAATTCTGTTTCGAAATGCTGATGTCTACAAATGGACATCAATCAATTGACATACTCAAGTGGTTCACACCAGGCTGATAGATGTCAAAAGGTTAAAAAAATCACTATGAAAGAAGTATTCAGTTGACACTACTGTGTGGTTCACACCAGGCTGAATTAGAATGGCTCAATTCTACAGCAAGAATATAAGACCTCCACAACCTAGACTTTCAACTACAACAGTTCCATCCTGCTACTATTTTGTACAAGCAAATCTTTTAAAAAATGGTATCCCACAAGCAACACTATTGAACAGAATGTGGCAAAGCGTTTTCAAAATGATGGCTGAGCATGAATAGGAGGTGAAGCGATTCAGCAACCTCACCTGGATTGAAATTCTTGTTCTTTCGCTGCCTTGTGGCAATTTCACTTCCAAAACTCCCTTGCTGATTTTGATACAGGTCGAGTTCTTCAATTATCTTGTCTTGGGTTTCTTCATCACCAGCCACCATCTTTGTAATACAGGAAATCACACCTGCTGCAAATGATCCATCTTTCACAATCTCTGACTTATTTGGGTAATAGTAGTAGGGGTTCAAATAGTACCCAGCTAGGTGTAGTGGAGTCTTGAGCTTGTTGTCCCATCTTCTATCAATGATATCCCAGACTTCTTTGAAGCGGCTCTCATCATTATCAAACCTCTGAGAAATTTCTTTCTTCGCCTCCAACATTAATCCATGGAAGAATCCCATTGATGGTACATCGCTGTCCATTCTTCTCAACACATTAGCCAATGGCTCAAAGTAATTAACTGCAATGTCAACATTTTTCCAGAAGGCTTCGGATCTGATCACTTTGTTGGCTTTCTTCCCCTTGGCCTGCTTCAAGTAACCCAATTCCTCCATCTCATCTGATTTAAATAGTCTTGTCAACTCTTTTTTGTTGTCCAGCAAGCTTTTTAGATTCAAGTAAGCAGTGGCAAATCGTGTAACCCCAGAGCGAACCAAGTCTTTCTTAAGAAACTTCCTCATCAAATCCAACACCCTAGTATGAGCATACAAGAAAACAGTCACTTGCCTTGCATTAGCAATGGTCTCCTCAACTGGTCCAAGCTTACCAATATCCTCTAGCATGAGATCCAAGCAATGAGCAGCACATCCATTCCAAAATATTGAAGGTCTTTTTGCTGTCAATAGAGCTTGCTGCACTTGTATTGACGCTAGCATTATCAGTCACCACTTGGACAACATGTTCTTCCCCTATCTCTTCTATGTACCTATCCACAAGTTCAAAGATATATTTGCCATCTTTCCTGTCACCCGAGCATTCCACTGAATCTAAGAAGAGTACCCCATGAGCACTATGCACAACTAAATTCATCACTCCCCTACCCTTCCTATCTGTCCATGCATCTGTCATGATAGAACAACCTGTGACCTCCCATGATTCCTTATGCTCCTTGAATCCATCCATCACCTTTTCCTTCCTTTTCTGCAAGAACGGTCCACTCATCTCATAGGGACTAGGCCCTTTCAGATTTCTACCAAATTGACCAATGGCCTCTAACATATGATCAAAGCTAGGAAGGGTGACTGTGTTGTGTGGAATGCTAGCTTCATAGAACCACTGACATATGTACTCACAAGTTCTATCCCTCCTCTCTTCTCTTTTCTGAGTTGTCAATGCTGTTTGAACCTTTTTGCTTAGATTAATTCCTCTCTGTGTCATACTAGCAGATTCTTCTATAGAAGGAGGCTTGTAGTACTTGTCAATAGTTTGACCACCTGCTACAGATCTAGAGCTACTAGATCCTCTTGTCGCCTTTGGCTTCACCACAAGAGCATTATTGCCATGATCTGAACCTTCACTGCCACTTTCACAATCTGAGTTTTCTATGTTAACTTCAGCTCTGTCCATTTCCTTTTCTTTGTTTTTCTGTTCTTTTTCACTAGTCTTCTTCGTAAGCAAATCAAATATCTCTTGCTGCACTGGAGCTAGGAACTTTTCCACACTTAGTAGTATTGAAACCTTTAATTCCTGCAAGATGGTACTTAATTCTTGTAATTCCACCACTGCAGAGCTTGTCACAATACTTGCACCGTAGGTGATGTTTCTTGGTTATGTCTGGGCAGAAACAGTGAGCCCATGCAGGGTCATCTGAGTTGATACCAGGTTGTTTTGGTCCAGCTTCTACTGAGACAGAGGCAGCACTAGATGGGTTACCTATACAAAGAGCAAACTAAGCCACATTAAACTGGACTAGTGGCAGAGGCAGCACTAGACTAAGGTATTCTAAATTTCTAATACCTGAGCCTTTTGTATTGCCATTTATTCATCTTCTCAATTAATCTCTCAATGTATTTCTGAATACGCTATTCTGCTCAACTCAACTGGACTAGTGGAAATGGAAAATAAATAATAAATGCGATATATACACCAGGCAGGCATCAAAGCAATCGGACACCATCTGGTTGCTAGTAATAAATTGCTGACTGTTGACACCATATCATTATAGATATGCTCATAGTTATCTCAAATAACATGCTGTGAAGCATTCATGATACAATTATTGTCATTTATTTACATACTTGTGAATGGCTTGTGCGATAACCATTTTTTGAATCAACTTCCCAGTGTTACTGCCTGTGCTTAACATGGATAATTTCTGCATCTTTTGGTTACCAACAAAAGGTGGCTAATGTATTCAAACTGGTTACAGACTTACAGGTCCTTGATTACAAGACTCAACAAAGCAGACTCTTTCCATTGCTGGCTTCAGCATATGCATTTAGATTCGTGGGTGACTAGCTCAAGTGGCTATACATGAGATCTCGCTATACATGGATGTCACTCAGAAACTAGGAAGCTAAAGACTACTCAACACTGCAAGAAGCAGTTATTATCAATTACCACCTAGGCCAAACAAGCACGGGAGGCAAGTATATGAAATATTGAAATTAGAGGTAACAAATATTGACAGCTTGTTTACATATAGTGAGATCTGCGAGACTGCGACATACAAGCAAAAAAAAGAGAGGAGGTTGTGAGCACTGACCAGATTGTTGTGCCATGCCATCGCCGTTGGAGCTCTACTGCTACTTTCAGTGCTTCTGAGACGAGGAGCACCCAGCGCTAACAGACCTCCTTGTCAGACTCGCGCCGCTCGTGGTTGGGGAAGACGAAGAACTGCTCGTGCTACCTCGCTCGTACTCATGCTGCACACCGCTGCCGTCCGCCACTTGGATCTCCTGGCTGGCCGTGCCCGCTTGAATCTCCGGCTAGCTGCGCCGCTTGGGGGGTGCTAGCTTGAAGTTGGACCTCCGGCTGGCCGCACCGCTTGGGGGCCCCTCGCCGGCGCGGCCGCAGCCGCCGCCGCCGAATCAGAAGGAGGGGGGGCTAGCTTGAAGTTGGGCCTCCGGCTAGCCACTGCCGCTTAGGGGGCCCCTCGTCGGCGCGCCTCACCGCCGCCGAAGCAGAAGCCGCCTCCGCCGCCGCCTCCTTTTCTGTGGTAGAGAGAGTGAGAGACCGAGAGAGACGGGTCACGAGCGTGGGAGTGAGCTAGGGTTGCTTGGTTACGGTGAGGGTGGGGGAAAATTGGGATAGGATGGGCCGCTGACTCATTTTCTGGCCCGCGAAATTTTGGCTGCCGCTAAAAGAAGATCAAGTTTAGCGGCAATCTCCGCAGATCTCCGGCTATTAGCGGTTTTCGTTTCTTAGCGCAAAAATTTAGTTATCTTAGCTTCTACGTTGTGCAGCAGCTATCTCCGGCTATAGCTTCAGCTATAGCCGGAGATTTAAAACTTTGGTCCTTTCCTTACAAGGCTGTAAGTTAACTGCAGACGACTGTTGTGATGGCCTGAAGAATCTTATCGCGGGGTTACTTCACTTGAGATACCTTGGGCTTGGTGGAACGGATATTCGGGATCTGGAGATTATTGAAATTGGCCGTTTGAGATGCTTACAGACACATGGTGTTACTCAGCTAAGACAACTCAAGTGCTTGCGATGTGTTTCCTCATCAACAAGACTAGAATTGCCAAAAGGGATGGGAAACCTAACATCGTTGGAAGAGCTGCGTTTGGAGAGAGTGAGAGGTGAGGAGGATCTCGAAGCCTTTGGTAAAAAGCTGACAGAGCTAAGGGTGCTCCGTATTCACAAACAGTACGTTTTGGGTGCAACATGGAACGAAGGCTTTGTGCAGTCTCTAAGCAAACTGCAGAAAATCGAAGCCGTAGAGCTTCGTCATATGGGCTCGCCCGAAAATCTAATAGTTTTAGAACGACTACTGGTCTGCAATCAGGTGCGCTACTGGCAGCACCATGCCATTGCTCCTGGTGCATTCCCCAAATTGCGCTACTTGAAAATGGATGGATACCTGACCGATTCTACAACCGGGCGCTATGCCGCGGCTTAAATCTGTTGAGCTCCACGTCCATGTGCGGGTTCTCAGATTTGAAAACTTTGACTTCCACGACTTCTATAGATTGAGGTACCTCTGTTTGCTTGAGAAAGTTCATGTTAGAGTACACTGTCTGGGAGCCAAGATAGAGGAAGCAGAGGAGGCAGAGGCAGCTCTGAGGCATGCAGTCCAAAACCATCCCAACCGTCCTAGGCTTATTCTTGACAGAGTTGGTCAGTGTGTAGATGATAAGCAGGTGTGTCTTTGGGCAAATTCTCGTTCTGGCGGTGTCCATCAGCATATTATGTATTTTTGCGGTGTCCTGCAACAAAATTTCCCTAGTTTTTATTATGTATCTAGATATAATATGTATTAGCAAAAGCCATGTACCTAGCTAGAAACGACTTAAAATTTACGATGGAAAGAGCTGAGTAGTATTTATAACAAACACTTTTTAGATGTTGGGATCCACAAGAGGACAAGCAACTAGACGCACAAATTATATATTGAAAATATGTAGTTGCATTTTCTATAAATTCTACTATCTCAATTCTAAATTATAAGTCGTTTTGACTTTTTTGGTACATCGATTTTGCTATGTGAGTAGCTAGCATGTGCCGGGCAGGCCTGATCTGTCCCATGCATTACTTATCCACCATCAATTCATAAGGGACCATTAACTTCACTAGTGATTTCCTAGATTATTCTTCATTATACTAATATGCTACATGCAGGTCATCTGTCTCTACATAAAGATACCAGAGTATATCAATAAAGCACAAGCAAAAGAAAATTAAATGGATATGCATGACAGTATATTATTAATAAAGGGCACGATAGCTATATTAATAATAATATGTTTGGAGTGAGGAAACTTGATGCAATAATAAACTTCTATTTTGCTAATTCAATAATGCCATCAATGTCAAATGTTGGGATGTTGATTAGGGTGTCCTAGATGGCAAAGAGGTTGCCGTGAAATTGCTTCATTCAATGGCACAAAAACTCGACTATGAAGAGGAATTCATGAAGGAGTTCGAGAATCTTAGGAGACTCAACCATCCTAATATTGTACAACTACTTGGCTACTGCTATGAAATAAAGCGTGTATGCGTAGAGTATGGAGGAAGGTCTGTTCTTGCTGATAAAATCTATAGGGCTCTCTGCTTTGACTATATGCACAATGGAAGTCTACAACGACACCTTGACGGTAAGATGATGGTCCTATATCTGATATATTGGCAAGGCTGCTTATCATTAAATCTTTTCCATCTCCCTTCTGTTTGCTTCTATAGATGAAGTCAACAGATTGGACTGGCCAACATGCTACAAAATTATTAAGGGCACTTGCGAGGGTTTGAAATACCTTCATGAGGGATTGAAAACTCCTATGTACCATTTAGATCTAAAACCTGGAAATATATTACTCGACAAGAATATGGTGCCAAAAATTGCCGATTTTGGTTTATCGAAGCTTGTCTGCGACAACGAGACTCGTGCCACATCAAGCCTTTTAGGAACAATATAACTTAATGCCTCTCTGAACTTAATTTTCAAAATCAACTAAATCTTGTTCTTTTAAACACTACTGCATCTACATTTCTGATGTCATGCAGAAGATACTGTCCTCCCGAATATATTGAGCATGGGTATGTCTCCAATAAGTTTGACGTATTCAGCTTGGGTGTTGTAATGATAGAGTTAATTGCCGGGTCTGAAGGCTACAGCAAGGCATATGAAACGCCTTCCCAAGAATTTATTGATCATGTAAGATAACTCCCTTATATGAAGATCCCTGAAAGTATATATAAGCTTTGAGCAATATTTTGTTATGCCTAACACATTTGACACAAAATGATACATTTAATTACTTTGTGGATCGATCTCCTAGGTACAAGAAAACTGGAGAAAAAGGCTACAGGCAACTCCGGGCTGTACATCACCGATATATGAATGCCGTCAGGTGCAAAGATGCATTGAAATAGCTTTAGATTGTGTCAGTGCTGACCGAAAGCTAAGGCCTAATGTGCCTAATGTTGGGGATATCACAAGCTGGCTGAACGAAATAGAAAATAATGCTGAGAAATTGGCCATGACTTTTACCCCACAAAACGAGACATGAGTGTTATGACATCTACACAAGGTGAGACATCATCGACACAAATGTCCCCGTGTTTTCTTTTCAACTAGGATTAACGTTGATGAATTTTATTTGGCAATAACATTATCCAGACATTCCATGGAGGCTAAATAAAGAAAATTAAATCAAGGGCTCATGGAAGTCAGTTCTTGTTTGAAACAAATTAAATAGTTGTTATTTTCGTTCTCATGAAAAGGACCAATCGTGAAGGCCTTTTGTTGGGTGCTGCGAACACAAGGTTGACAAGTACCCTTGTGTGTTCGTTTTGTGATGAGTGATTGTCAATGTGATCCACGAAGTAGGTTGAGTGGTGACTAACCCTACCATGGCGAAAGCTATGTAGTGCGACATGTCTTTTGGCTTGTGTTGTGCAGGTGTGGAGCTCGGATGCGGTGGTCGACGGCGAGGTGAAGGTCAAGGAGGACGTGCCATGCCGACAGACCGGGAGCGGTGAAGGACGGACGTGAGGCTTGGACCGAGGGACCCAGAGGCCGGGTGACTAGCCGCGGTGGCTGACACTTGGGACATCGACAAGTGCAAGAAGACTATGGAGTGACGGTGTTGACCGGGTCAAGACGGCGGACGCGTGAGTCGAGCGAGGCTCAGGAGGACTTGGCGGGCCGGCCGGTCGAGGACGGCGGTGACACGCGTCGGATGGCGGGGGACGCGTATGGAGTACGCTACTCGCGGACGGTTTGATGGTTTGGACCTCAAAACCATCGGATGGACGGTTTACGGGTTTGGGCCTCAAAACCCGGGCGGAGGTTCCGAGGAGGGACGGACGGCACGTGGCGGCATCAGGGAGTTCGCGTCGAGGCGAAGCTACCGATGAGAAGGCGCGGTGGCCGTCGGATCAAGATTACACCGGGTTGGACAACAACGCCCTTGGGCTTAGCGGTTCAACTCATTTGTATCCAGGGGCAAAACTGGGAATGTGTAATAGCCCTGTTAAATAGGATGAGGGAGCCCCCATCTCCCTCACCTCCTCCAGTTTTTATTTTCTCCTTTAGGGTTTCTTCCTCTAGTTTGCTTCCATGTATGAGAGAGGTCCACAACTCAAATTGTGACTTGGTTTTGAAGGAATCAGGTGGCCGTAACCACCGTATGCCCTCCGGGATTCATGATTTAGTTGTGTTCTTGATGTGATTTTGGTGTTCTTCACGAGCTCCTTTTGTCCCCTCTTGTTTCCCCTCTCGTTTCTTCGTTTTGGGATGGTTTTGGTTCGTTCTTGTTGCCTTGGATCGATCAATGACATGAGTAGAAGCTTTCCACCGAAGGAAATCCACTAATTCCTCACGAGATCGCAGATCCGAGCAATTTAAGTTCTTGACCTATTTTTTGGGGGATTCTTCAATTCCTTCGATTCACGGAGTTAGAGTTTGTTTCGGGCCATGATCCTTTAGAGGTTGCCTTTCTACTCGCTTGTGAACCCTTGTGCAAAGTTTCAAGTCATTTGGAGTTGATTTGATCAAGTTATGGCTTGATTTGATTTTTCCCGAGAAACTGCTCGTTCATACCGGACGTGTCCGATATGATCTAGGACGTGTCCGATATTTCTCACTTTGGAGTTTTGAGCTGAAATTTGGTGGAGACCTTCCCTTGGTGTCTAAAGAGCTATGGTTAAAATTTTATGATTTTTGGACACCATTTGACGGGGTTTTGGATTTTTCTCTTTTGGTCAGCTTGCTGCTGAAAATACCGGACGTGTCCGAGATGATACCGGACGTGTCCGAAAATACCGGACGTGTCCGATATAATACCGGACGTGTCCGATATTTGCAGGAGCAGTGCTGTTTTCTTTTGGGAGTTTGCTCGTTTGGGCTTTCGATCTGTGTTCCGTTTGCTCTGTGGTGACCCGCTGTGTTCTGAGGGAGCATCCACCCTTCTCTAGGGTCGTGGTCATTAAGTCTTTCGTGTATGCTTTTTGGAGATTGATGTTGGGACAGTGGTCGAAGATTTTGAAAGAAATTTGAGGCTCCCATTCACCCCCCCTCTGGTCGTCGTTTCTGGTCCTTCAATTGGTATCAGAGCCGGTTAAGGATCATTCCACCTTAATCGGTCCGTGATCCACGAAGGCGACATGGAGCGTGGTTCCGGCAAACCACCGCACTTTGATGGGTCCAACTATCCTTATTGGAAGATCCGCATGTCTGCGCATCTCCAGGGGATTGATTGGCTCGTCTGGGAAATTTGCGAGGATGCTACTTACGTTGTGCTCCCTGTTGCGGCCCGTACCACCCAGGATCACAAGGATCGGCACAATGCAAATAGCAAAGCTCGCAGTGTGCTTTTCTCGAGTCTTTCGCTTTCTGAGTTCGAGCGTGTCTCCGATTGTACTACAGCTCGAGAGATCTGGGTGAGGCTTCAGAGCTATCACGAGGGGACCGCACAGGTCAAGACCAGACTCTACGAGACGTACAAGCGCGAGTACGAGAACTTCTCTCAGTTTGATGGCGAGTCCATCGATGCCATGTTTTCCCGCTTTCAGACTATCGTCAACAAAATGAAAGCGAACAAGGCCAACCTACCTTATAGTGATCATGAGAGGGCGCTCAAGCTTCTCTATGCCCTTGATCGAAAGGTATGGGATGTGAAGGTGTCGGCGATCATCGAGTCGGCCAACTACGACACCCTCACCGTCGACGAGCTTTTCAGCAAGCTCAAGTCCACAGAGATCGACTACCAAACCCAAGCCAAGCTCAAGAATCCTTCTGCACCAACCATGGCTTTGGTCTCAGGTAGTGGTTCAAGTTCATTGACTAACCCTTCACAAGCTTCTTTCTCTTTGTCGTGCTTGATGTCAGTCACAGAGGAGCAGCTGGAGTCTCTTGGGGATGATGAGTTGGCACTCGTCATCAGTCGGTTCTCTCGGTTTCACAACAACCGTTTGAACCAGCCGACGCAGTGGTGGCCCGAAGGAGGGATGCTATGGATGTGGAGATCCGGACCACTTTGTCGCGCACTGCCCCAAGAAGAAGCCCTTCACCAACAAGTACGACTCCGGCAAGCGCAAGGATAAGCGCGACTACACCTCCGGCAAGCACAAGGCCAAGGGCGGCTTCGACAAGGAGGCGATCAAGAAGGCATACCGCAGGAAGGCCAAAGCTCAAGAACGCGCCTTCCTCGCCTCCCTCAGCGACCTCGACGACGACTCCGACGATGATCACTCTTCTTCTCCCTCGACCGACGATGAGTCCGAGAAGAAGCGCGAGGACAAGCTCAACGGTCTCTGCTTTGTTGCCGGTGCAAACCGTGGTGGGTTTTGCACTATGGCGGTTGACGGTGGAGCAAAGCTCAAAAAGGACGTCGACGTCGACGACGACGAAAATGAGGTACCGCCCACACTTGACTCACTTATGCTTGAGCTTGATACTATGAATGATACATTGATGAGTCAAGATAAGTTGCTTAAGCGTGCTGCCCGCGAGAGAAAAGAGTTTAAGGACCAGCTAGAGGTTGCTTTGAAGGAGTTGGAGCTTGCCAAGAGTGGTGTAGTGGTGTCAGAGGAGGAGGAGTGCGATGAGTGCGCTATACACATGTCTAACCTCTCTGACTTGCAATCCAAGTATGCTGTTTTGCTTGATGAATGTGATGAGCTGAAGTCTCAGTTCTGGGTTGCTCGGTGCATGCAAGTCCTGCTCAGGCTTGCAATCTGAGTTGGCAGAGAAGGTTGCCAAACTTGCTGAGTTTGAGAAGGCCAACTCAGATAGCACCACCACTACATGTGTTCGATGTGAAGCTTTGGTGTTGGAGCTTGAGTCCTGCAGGCACGACAAGATGGGAACCGAGGAAGAAAACACACAACTTCGGTCCATCTTGAGCTGGGTGTCGTGCAGTGAGCCTCAGTTGGGCATGATGGTGAGCCAGTTCAGGCGGGGAACTGACTCATCGGGAGTAGGCTTTGCTATAGGTGGGAAGGGTGAGCATGTCTATGGCAAGGTTGGTGAACATAGTGGTTTGAACCCAAGTGAGAAACCCACCAACACTCCCAAATTGATCAAGATCCCTCCACCAGAGTCTACCAAGCCTATGATCAAAGATGGTGTGTTTGAAGAACCACCAAAAGCTCCACCATCCAAGCAAGTTTGGGTTCCCAAACCGAACCACTTTCGGAACTCACTCGATACTCTACCCAACATCTCTAGTGCACCCCTTCCTAAAGCCAAAAAGCCTCAGAGAGTGAACCACATCCACAAGAGAGTGAGTCAACCACCATCCAAGAGAGAGGTGAGGTACCACTGTGACTATTGCCATAGAGATGGTCATTTGGCTGAGTTTTGCTTTAGGAGGAAGAGAGATGAGCGGCGCGAGTATGAGTTGAACAACCAGAACATGTACCGTCCTCCCCATGGCGTACATGTACCGCCTGTTCAGAGGCACAGTGTTAGGCCTAGAGGTGCAATGCCTCAAGGTGCTAGGCCTCAGGTGGCGAGACCACGTGGTGGTCGTGCCCGGCGTGGCCCAAGTCATGATCTATATGACTCTGGACCTCGCGACGGTGGCTTTCAGTCCCACACTCCTAGCGGACCACGTTTTCCCCCACGTGGTGATCGCTTCTCTCCAATGGGACATGGCATGTATGGTGTTTTTCCTAACACTTTTCCAGGGCAAATGACTCAACACTGGTATTCTCCTCATTTCACTAACCCCAGTGTTGTGCCATTTGCTCACCCCCTGTCTTTCTATTGATGCAGAGCGGAGGCCTGGAGAACACGTGGCTTGTTGATTCCGGCTGTTCGCGCCACATGACCGGAAAGTTCCAAATGGTTCTCCAGCCTCGACCCCATGCAATACAAGGAGTACATCACATTTGGGGACAATAGCAAAGGTAAGGTGCTGTCTCGTGGGACCATTCGGGTCAATGAGTCTTTTATCTTGAAGGACGTTGCTTTGGTTTCAAGCCTGCATTTCAATTTGCTCTCTGTTTCGCAACTCCTTCAAGATGGGTTTGAGGTGCGCTTTAAGACTGGACTTTCTCGTGTGCTCGATTCTCAGGGACATCTAGTTTGTCAGATCGTTCCTTTCGGCCGAGTTTTCAGAGCTGATTTCTCTCAGTCTTTCGGTTCTTCTCGCTGTTTGGTTGCCGGATCTTCTTCTGATTTGTGGAAGTGGCATAGGAGACTTGGTCACTTGAGCTTCGATCTCCTAGTGAGGTTGAGTTCTCTTGACATGATCCGAGGATTGCCCAAACTTAAGTTTGAGAAGGATCTGGTATGCCATCCCTGTCGCCACGGAAAGATGGTGGCTGCTTCCCATCCTCCAGTGACTCAGGTCATGACCACGAGACCCGGTGAGCTACTCCATATGGACACTGTTGGTCCGGCTCGGGTTCGGTCAGAGGGAGGGAAGTGGTACGTTCTTGTGATCGTGGATGATTTTTCTCGTTATTCTTGGGTGTTTTTCATGGAGGGCAAGGACGAAGCATTTTCTCATGCTCGTGACTTGATCTTGAGGTTGCAAACTGAGTTACCAAAGAATGCCATACGAGCTATCCGCAGTGACAATGGCACTGAGTTCAAAAACTCTCAGTTTGACACCTTTTGTGCTTCCTTGGGTCTTGAACATCAGTTTTCTTCGCCCTATGTCCCTCAGCAGAATGGTGTTGTTGAGCGCAAAAATCGGACTTTGGTTGAAATGGCCAGGACGATGCTCGATGAGCATAGGACTCCTAGGCGTTACTGGGCCGAAGCCATCAACACCGCCTGCCATGTTTCAAACCGCATTTTTCTTCGTGCTTTCTTAAAGAAGACATCCTACGAGTTGCGGTTTGGGCGTCCACCCAAGGTGAGTCATTTTCGAGTCTTCGGTTGCAGGTGCTTCATTCTTAAGCAAGGTAATCTTGACAAGTTTGAATCTAGATCTTCGGACGGTATATTCCTCGGTTACGCTTCTCATTCACATGCGTACCGTGTGCTTAATCTTGAGACTAACCGTGTCGTGGAGACTTGTGAAGTCACCTTCGACGAAACCATGCCCTCTTCTATTTCTGTCTTTGAACGTGCAGGTGATGAAGAGATGGGTGACAGCATTTTCGTTGAGGATGACGATGACATCGATTGGGATGATCCCAAGCCATCTCAACCAGCTGCCCCGATCGAGCCAGCTTCGACCACTTCGGCTCACGGCCCCGAGCCCTCCACCTCTACTTCATGGGGTCCGTGCGAGCCGCTTCCTCAATCGACTGAGGAGGCCCCAGCTGTGGATGAGGGGGAGGCGACTTCGTCTTTGGGTGCACCTCGACATATCCAGCGACGCCATCCTCCTCAGACCATGATCGGCGACATCGACGAAAGGGTAACGCGTTCCAAGTCTTATCATATTTCCCATTTCGCTCATTCTGCTTTCGTAGCTTCTTTTGAGCCTCGAGATATTGGACACGCACTATCTAATGCCGATTGGGTTAATGCTATGCATGAGGAGTTAGAGAACTTTGAGCGGAACCAAGTGTGGGTTTTAGTTCCACCTCCACCAGAGTGCCACCCCATAGGTACAAAGTGGGTTTACAAGAACAAGCAGAGTGAGGATGGGGTGGTGGTGAGAAACAAGGCGAGATTAGTGGCTCAGGGTTTTTGCCAAAAAGAGGGAATAGACTATGAAGAAACCTTTGCTCCTGTTGCCCGTCTAGAAGCCATTAGGATTCTTTTAGCATTTGCAGCTTCGAAAGGGTTCAAGCTGTATCAGATGGATGTAAAGAGTGCCTTCTTGAATGGGTACATAGAGGAAGAGGTTTATGTGAGGCAACCCCCTGGCTTTGAAAATCCAAAGTACCCCAACCATGTTTTTAAACTCCACAAAGCCTTGTATGGTTTGAAACAAGCCCCGAGAGCCTGGTATGAGCGTTTAAAAGCTTTCTTGCTTGATAAGGGTTTTAGGATGGGTTCCGTAGATAAGACTTTGTTCCTCCTCAAGCAAGGCACAGACATCCTTTTGGTTCAGATATACGTGGATGATATAATCTTTGGTGGCTCTTCTCATGCTCTTGTTGCCAAGTTTTCAGATACTATGAGCAGGGAATTTGAGATGAGCATGATGGGCGAATTGACTTTCTTCCTTGGGCTGCAAATCAAGCAAACTCGTGAGGGGACGTTCGTGCACCAAGGCAAGTACACCAAGGACGTGCTCAAGAAATTTGATATGGGTGAGGCCAAGCCTCTTTCGACGCCCATGTCAACCACGACGGCCCTAGATGAGGACAAGGAGGGAGAAGCCGTGGACCAGAAGGAATACCGAAGCATGATCGGGTCCCTGCTGTACCTAACGGCGACTGAGACCGGACATCCAGTTCGCAGTCTGCTTGTGCGCGCGCTTTCAGTCTTCGCCGCGCACGTCTCATCGTCAAGCCATCAAGCGGATCCTCAGGTACCTTCGTTTCACACCCGAGTTTGGTCTTTGGTTTTCAGCCTCCTCCTCTCTTTCTCTTTGTGGGTATTCTGATGCGGATTATGCTGGTTGTCGTGTTGAGAGGAAGTCCACTTCGGGGACTTGTCAGTTTCTTGGATCTTCTCTTGTGTCTTGGTCTTCTCGCAAGCAGTCTAGCGTCGCCCAATCCACCACAGAAGCTAGAGTATGTTGCTGCTGCTGCTTGTTGTTCCCAGTTGCTTTGGATGATAGCTACTCTGAGAGACTTTGGGTTAGAGTTTAGGCGAGTGCCTTTGTTTTGTGACAGCACCAGTGCCATAAGTGTAGCCAAAAACCCAGTCCTTCACTCAAAGACAAAGCACATAGAAGTTCGCTTTCACTTCTTGCGTGACCACTATGAGAAAGGTGATATCGATCTGCACCACATTGATACCCAAAACCAGCTCGCAGATATCTTCACCAAACCACTTGACCAAGCCCAGTTTGCTCGCTTGCGAGGGGAGCTTGGAGTTTGTTTCCCTTTTTAGAGGAGGGAAACTTTGGTTGTTGTATTCTAGTTTTGCTTTTCTTTGTAGTTTAGCCTTTGTTTTTGTTTTTATATCATACTTGCATATCATATCATCATGTATCATATTGCATCCTGAGCTTCATCCTTATAGTAGCTAGATTGACACTATGCTCTTGTTGGGGATGTTATGGATATACAATGATGTGCTTTTGGCTTAGGCTCCTCTTGATCAATTGATGCATGTTATGAGCTAAGCTTGTTTTCCAAACTGTGAACTTGATTAAAACTTATTGAAACATGAAATGTGTTCACCACTACTTGTGGCACTAGCATGTGTAGAATGTGTCGAGATCTTTTTCTTGCTTCATATATATGCTTAGTTGCTACGGCTCATACCTTGAGTTACACACTTGCTTGAGAAACTTGAATTTGTGCTGAAAACTTGAAAATCAAACTAAGTGATTTGAAAAGATCGGGATGGGTCTGTACTATCCTATGTCAGAGTATCGAGACAGCTCCAAATTGCACTCATTGGTGAACTTGAGCTCTGTAATGGATACCGAGATCATTGTCTTAAGCTTCTGATTGCCTTTGGCATAGGCTTGACATGGTCGCTAAGTCAGGTTTTGATGGCACAGATAACCTCCCGCACACACTTGTCTGACAAACTTTGGTAATAAGCTGCATAACTCCGATAAATTTCAATTGGTGTCTAAAATTTGATCAAACCACAAGTTTGTCTCATGACATGATGTGTGAACTTTGTTTGGGGTAGTTCACTTTGCATACATGTGTAGCACAAGGTCGATCTCCTGTCTATTTTTGCTATGTGCTCCTTTGGTGGTGAACCCTCTTTTAAAATTGCTCAAACTTGATCAAAATTGCTTAAATGCCATATTTCGTCTCATTTGGTCACTTTGAGCATTTGCTAGCACTTGTATGTGTTGCTATATATACATGACAGCATCAACTAGAGCCTCTTTTCAATCTACTTACTATAATCTTGAAGCTTCTGCATTCGTGCATTTCTGCATTCATAGCATGATTTGAGGGGGAGATGCAATCTTTGGGCTCTAGCTTGATAAGTGCATGTGTCAACAAGGGGGAGAAGTTTTCCACACTCACAATGACACAAGGGGAAGAAACTTCCAATTTCACCTAAAGTTGAGAGATATGCATTCATTTGAGAGAGATTGCACTTGTTCAGGGGGAGTTGCATTTGAGGTGTTTTGCTAGATGTGTTGAGCCTTTGCCTCTTCTGGAGGGTCTAGCAGTTTTTCGGTTTTTCGAGCTTTGCTAGTGGTGTTGAGCCCGTTGCCTCTTCTTGAGGGCTAGCTTTGTTTTACTTGGTTGCGTCGAGCCGTTGCCCATGTCTTTGGGGACCAAGTTTTGCTCATTTTCAAATGACCCGGTTCTTGGCTTTTCTTTGGCTTTTGGTCATTTGGGTGAGTTCTTTCTTTTCTCTTCTTCTTCTTTTTCTTTTGCTCAAGCTGTTCGTGTATTGGTGTTGACAATGCACTCATCAAGGGGGAGATTGCGAACACAAGGTTGACAAGTACCCTTGTGTGTTCGTTTTGTGATGAGTGATTGTCAATGTGATCCACGAAGTAGGTTGAGTGGTGACTAACCCTACCATGGCGAAAGCTATGTGTGCGACATGTCTTTTGGCTTGTGTTGTGCAGGTGTGGAGCTCGGATGCGGTGGTCGACGGCGAGGTGAAGGTCAAGGAGGACGTGCCGTGCCGACAGACCGGGAGCGGTGAAGGACGGACGTGAGGCTTGGACCGAGGGACCCAGAGGCCGGGTGACTAGCCGCGGTGGCTGACACTTGGGACATCGACAAGTGCAAGAAGACATGGAGTGACGGTGTTGACCGGGTCAAGACGGCGGACGCGTGAGTCGAGCGAGGCTCAGGAGGACTTGGCGGGCCGGCCGGTCGAGGACGGCGGTGACACGCGTCGGATGGCGGGGGACGCGTATGGAGTACGCTACTCGCGGACGGTTTGATGGTTTGGACCTCAAAACCATCGGATGGACGGTTTACGGGTTTGGGCCTCAAAACCCGGGCGGAGGTTCCGAGGAGGGACGGACGGCACGTGGCGGCATCGGGGAGTTCGCGTCGAGGCGAAGCTACCGATGAGAAGGCGCGGTGGCCGTCGGATCAAGATTACACCGGGTTGGACAACAACGCCCTTGGGCTTAGCGGTTCAACTCATTTGTATCCAGGGGCAAAACTGGGAATGTGTAATAGCCCTGTTAAATAGGATGAGGGAGCCCCCATCTCCCTCACCTCCTCCAGTTTTCATTTTCTCCTTTAGGGTTTCTTCCTCTAGTTTGCTTCCATGTATGAGAGAGGTCCACAACTCAAATTGTGACTTGGTTTTGAAGGAATCGGTGGCCGTAACCACCGTATGCCCTCCGGGATTCATGATTTAGTTGTGTTCTTGATGTGATTTTGGTGTTCTTCACGAGCTCCTTTTGTCCCCTCTTGTTTCCCCTCTCGTTTCTTCGTTTTGGGATGGTTTTGGTTCGTTCTTGTTGCCTTGGATCGATCAATGACATGAGTAGAAGCTTTCCACCGAAGGAAATCCACTAATTCCTCACGAGATCGCAGATCCGAGCAATTTAAGTTCTTGACCTATTTTTTGGGGGATTCTTCAATTCCTTCGATTCACGGAGTTAGAGTTTGTTTCGGGCCATGATCCTTTAGAGGTTGCCTTTCTACTCGCTTGTGAACCCTTGTGCAAAGTTTCAAGTCATTTGGAGTTGATTTGATCAAGTTATGGCTTGATTTGATTTTTCCCGAGAAACTGCTCGTTCATACCGGACGTGTCCGATATGATCTAGGACGTGTCCGATATTTCTCACTTTAGAGTTTTGAGCTGAAATTTGGTGGAGACCTTCCCTTGGTGTCTAAAGAGCTATGGTTAAAATTTCATGATTTTTGGACACCATTTGACGGGGTTTTGGATTTTTCTCTTTTGGTCAGCTTGCTGCTGAAAATACCGGACGTGTCCGAGATGATACCGGACGTGTCCGAAAATACCGGACGTGTCCGATATAATACCGGACGTGTCCGATATTTGCAGGAGCAGTGCTGTTTTCTTTTGGGAGTTTGCTCGTTTGGGCTTCGATCTGTGTTCCGTTTGCTCTGTGGTGACCCGCTGTGTTCTGAGGGAGCATCCACCCTTCTCTAGGGTCGTGGTCATCAAGTCTTTCGTGTATGCTTTTTGGGGATTGATGTTGGGACAGTGGTCGAAGATTTCGAAAGAAATTTGAGGCTCCCATTCACCCCCCTCTGGTCGCCGTTTCCGGTCCTTCAGGTGCACTCATCATAATATGTATCTGATGATTTTCGGGGGAAACTCGCTGACATGAGAGATCCACTTGTCACAAACTACTGCAGAAGGAGGACGTGTGTGTGCATCCTACATAGCTGGAAACCTCCGCAAGACATGCAGGCAGGAATAGACGACGATGGTTTAGTAATAGGGCTGCATTTTAATTTACTTTTAATCCTGCGATGATTGACTTCTAAGTCCTTGTGTGTAATAAGAAACCGCTCATGCACCCCACACTACGGGTCCCCTAGGCTAAACATAATTTTCTTCTGTTCTAGTATTTAAATAATGTATAACAGATATATGAACCAAAAATGTCTATCTATCATCACAATTCTATTTGAGTGAAAAATGCTATGCTGTGTGCAGGGTGTGAGGGCAACCGCCTAGGATTGATATTCGCACTTGGAGACGTGTTGCCAGTCATTCATGTAACTTAAAAGCTTTAACCTCTTTTCCTCTTAATGAAACACGTGCATGATTGGCACGTTCGTTAAAAAAAATCAATTGCACCATTGTGTTTGTTAAAGTAAAAGATTTAAAATAAGGCCCCCACTTGAGCATATTTGGTATCATTTGGCATGAGACCATACTTGTCACGGAGGCAGAACATTTCCTTTTTATTGATCATGGCAATGCTTATTGGAAATTGTTCTAGGTTCAAGAGAACATTGTTCCGGGTGTGGTACAAAAAAGTTTCCCAAGTAACAAATGTTATAATTTATTTCCTCCTCACCATCAATGTCAAGGAGGGAGCACTCCTTGGTCCTCCATACAATGGGTGATGAGCTCGAGGTGGTGCTGCAGCTTGGGGTGGCCTCGTGGTCTCCTCCTTTTCCTTTCGCCTTTCCGTTCTCCTTGAGTTCTTGGTGTTCTTGCTTGGAGAGATAGTGAGAGAGTCCACACCAGACTCAGGCCCATGTAGTCGACAACTTTGCACTATAAGACCTTCCACACCCACTTGGCAACAATCCGCACCAGACACGTGTCCAATTGGGTTGATTGGCCCACACTAACTTGATGAGGTGGCATTGCCAGACTCTCCGTGCCATAGGGCCAGACCGTCTGCCAGCCGAAACAAGGGCAAAGGTTTACACTCAACTTCATTATTTGAATTCCCCAATTCTCTTTCTATTACGTTCAACCAACTTATGATATCGCCAATGTTAGGCCTTTGCTTTCGGTCAGTATGGACACAATCTAACGCTATTTCAACGCATCTCTTTACTTGATAGCATTCATATTTTAGTGATGTACATCCCGGTGCTTCATGTACTCTTTTTCTCCAATTTTCTTGTACCTATAAGAGAACGAACCACAAAGAAAGTGTGCCACCATTTGGTATCAAATGTGTTACACATAAAAAAATATTAATCAAAGTTTGTGTGTGTGCACACGCGCACGCACGCACACATGTTCAGGGATCTTGATATCAGGGACTTAACTTACTTGATCAATAAATTCTTGAGAAGACATTTCAGCTGTCTTGCGGTAGCCTTCAGAGCCAGCAATTATCTTTATCATTACAACACCCAAGCTGAATATGTCAAACTTGTTGGAAACATAATTTTGCTCAATGAATTCCGGAGGGCAGTATCCACTGCATGACATCATAAATTGTAGATGTGATAGTGTTAAAACCCACAATTAGTTGATTCTGAAAATTGAGTTCAGAGATGCATTAAGTTACTTTGTTCCTAAAGGGCGCAACGTGGCTTGAGTCTGGTCATCGTAGACAAGCTTCGATAAACCAAAATCTGCAAGTTTTGGGGCCATATCCATGTCGAGTAATATATTGCCAGGCTTTAGATCTAAATGGTACATAGGACTTTCCAGTCCCTCATGAAGGTATTTCAGACCCTCGCAAGTCCCCTTAATAATTTTGTAGCGTGTCTGCCAGTCCAGTCCATGGAATTCATCTATAGAAGCAAACACAGGGAGATAGAGTAAATATAATACTAAGCAACGTTGCCAAGGTATAGGACCTTTATCTTACCATCAAGGTGTTCTTGCAGACTTCCATTGTGCATAAACTCAAAGCAGAGAGCTCTATAGATTTCATCAGCAAGAACAAACTTCCCTTCGTACTCGACAAATTCACGCTTTGTTTCATAGCAGTAGCCAAGTAGCTCTACAATATTAGGATGGTTGAGTCTCCTAAGGTTCTCGAACTCCTTCCTGAATTCTTCCTCTTCGTAGTCAAGTCGTTGTGGCATTGAATGAAGCAATTTCACGGCAATCGCTTTGCCATTATTTTGCACACCCTAATGAACATCCCTTATGATTATGAGTTGTATTATAGAAATATCCATTTCACTATTAATGGTCATTAGAATTGATAGAAAATGCAACTGTATTTGCAATCTGTCCATGAAGTTGTCCTAGCAGTTCCAATAATAGTTAAAACGGTTTGTTTATAGATTAAACAATACTTGTATGTTGTAGAATTGTAGTTGGACATAGATATGGGGAAAAAATGTTTGCCTTGTATACTGTTCCAAATGTCCCGCTACCAAGCTTTCGCTTATTGGAGAAATCCTCTGTAATTTTACTTAATAATTCTAATGGCATGACTTCTGGTGCCACTCGAAAATGGTGTAACTTGTCAATGTACCCAAGGTCAAGGAAACCTATCTGCAAGGAATGACAACTTATCATTCATGTGGAATAATGAGAAGGATAGAATACTGCTACCTCCAGTCAAAAATACTTACACATTTGACTTTGCGCGATTTTCGATATGTATCTTTAACCACTATTTTCTTCTGGGATATCTTCTTGAAATCCTTCAAATATAAGAGGTTGTGTAAGTATTTTGAACACAAATCAATACATATGACTTGCACATTTTCAAACTATATAATGTTTGCATTTTTTTAATATTTGAGCAAATTTTGTCCTAAACAAGAAGTTTTTGTGACCTGAGGGGGGACTAGTAGTTTGGAAAAAAAAATATGGCACTAGTACCTTGTCGTCTGCACACCGACCAAATCTTTCAAGAATAAGTGTGGGACGGTTGGGATGGCTGTGGACTATGCGTTTCAGTGCCGCCTCTGCCTCCTCTACATCCTCCGTCTTGCCTCCCCAGCAGTCAATTTGAACACGGGCTTTCTCAAGCAAACGGAGGTAACTCAATTTAGACAAGTCGTCCAAATCAAAGTTGGCATCCTTGAGGGCGCGCACATGGACATGGAGCTCAACAGATTTAAGGCAAGGCATAGCACCCGGTTGAAACATCAGCCAGGTTTTTGTCCTGAGGTATTGCAGTTTGGGGAATGCAAAAGGAGCAATGACTTGGCTGCAGGGATCATCACTGCACGGTCCATCGCAGAAAACCTCTAGTTCTTGGATTTTCTGCAATTTGCTTAGAGACTCCACTAAGGCTTCCATCCATTTGCCATAGAAGCTTTCTGTGTTAATAATACTGAGCAACCTTAGATCTGTCATCTTGCTCAGATCTTTAGCGAAGTTTAAGGAATTACTGTCAAGTGTCCCCAACCGCAGCTCTTCCAATGATGTTAGGTTTCCCATCCCTTCTGGCAATTCTAGTATTAACCCAAAACACCGCAAGCACTTCAGTTGTCTTAGCATGGTAACACTGTGTGGCAGTGCTGTTATGTAGGTATCCGTCAAGACTAGTGTCTGTAAATATGTTAAATCACCAATTTCCATTGGCAGATTACAAATATTCCTCCCACAAAGTCCAAGGTATCTCAAGTGAAGTAACCCCGCAAGATTCTTCAGACCATCAGAACTGTCGTCTGTAGTTAGTATCTCACAACCTTCTAAAGAAAGGACACGTAAAACCTGAAAACTTGGGAGTAGTAATATCATACTGCTAATACGGCTCCAGGTGACATTAAGTGACCTCACTTTTGGTTTGCACGTTCTAGTTAGATCATGCTTCTCCAGGACTCCATTTTGGACGGATATTATACGAGCATAACTTTGATAAGGTAGATGTTGATCATGATCATACCTTTCCAATACAGTGACAAAGTTTTCTTGTTTTCCCATGGAGCGAATCAAATCAAGCACCATGTTGTGAACACGGCAATCACGCATGTTTGTGTCCTCATTTTCTACTGGCTCGATCATGCTTCTACTGATAAGCTCATGCAAGTACCTCTCTCCGACTTGAAATAATGATTCCCCTTGTTCTTCATGCACAAAACCTTCAGCTACCCATCTCCACACCAACATGTCTTTCTCAATCACATGATCTTCAGGAAATATGCTTAAGTACAATAAGCAGGTCTTTAGATGGCTTGGTAGGTCATAATAACTAAATTGGATTATCTTTCTTGTGTTCTCAATAGCTATATAATCTTCGTGGCCAAATCCAATAGAGTTGTATAACTTAGTCCATTCCTTTTGCGGTTTACCGGCCAACAAACTAGCTATTGTAATTATAGCTAATGGTATACCACCGCATTTCTGTAGAATATATTCGGTGAACTGCTCGTCCAGTGGATCAAAAGTAATTGTGCCTTTATGACCAAATAATGTGGCATAGAATAGTTCCTTGGAGCCATCAACAGAAAGTGGCATTACCTCAAAAACTTCACCAATCGTTTCTGCGGTATCGAGTCTACGAGAAGTTGTGATTATTCTACTTCCACAACCACTATCCACCAAAGCACATTTAATTACTTCCCATGATGATATGTCCCGTATATCATCAATAACAATTAAGAACCTATTCACATGACAAAGCAAGAGCCACGAATTAGTAAAACTATCTAGACTTCTGTGGAAAAACATAAGCATGATAGCCATGCATCTCACTAGCAATTCAAAATGGCACTTGTTGAGAATTTGTTAATATAGCATATGGGCTACCTTGGTGGTACGGGTAGATCATGTTTCAAGAACAAAGAGACACCAAAATTTATGCTGTTCTTGGACCAAGTGAATAACACCCTACATCGAGTTATGTGGTACCATATATCCTTTATCCTCAACGACTACACAATAGGAATATGCCTAACCAAGTTACAAAGATGATGGTGGTGATGGTGGTGGACCTGAAGATCTAGATGGCTCTATTATCTTCTCCTTGGGATTGCCTACCCCCTTTTTTTAAAGGACAACAAAATTTTGCCATAAGTTTTATTAAATAAGGGAGGGGAGAGGTGTGAATATGACAAGCCAGCACTAGCTTGACTATCCTGCCCTAGATCCGGAGGAGGAGAAATGACTAACAAGACACCACTAAAGAGGCTCTAAAAATAGATAAAATAGAGACCGATTACACATTGGAGCAATAACCAAAGGAAAGAAGAAAAACACTAGTGTCATGTCATCATATTTGCTTACGCCAGTGACCAGTCTCAGTGGGTTTTATGAGCATTAAATAAGCTGACATGACATAGTATAAATGAAGAGAGATGATGAAAGTTTTGTGTGATGAAATGAGTTTCATAGGGATAAAACTTGTCTACACTGTTTCCAACGCATTAGGAGTTTCCTATGGCACCTCCTAGTCTGTCACGTCATGTACCTATATAGACAACATCTTCAATGCATTGCTATCATGTTGATGTTTCTTAGGAGCTCTTAAAACCATTAATTGTTGCAATGTCTCCATGAGTGGACTTAAGACATTAGATTTTGTGCATATTCCTTATAATTATGTGGCATATCAACAACAAAAATTATATCCTATGTGGCACTAATTTAACAGGCTTGATATTACTCATTGGGAGTAGCCTTATTTAAAGTTCCACTTTCAAACGGTTTGTAATATGGCCACATCACGAATACACCACCTTGAACTCCTAGAATCAGATCTATTTTAGAACAAAATCAAATGACTAAAATGGCGTCTATTTGAGAATGGAAATAGTAGCTGTTAAGTGCACTCTTGATAATTATAATAGTAATAGTACTTTATTTTTTTTCTAGAAGTTGAATTAAGGGTCAACTTGTGTCATAAGCGAGGCAAACTTTAGCAAGACGACTTGAGTATTTGACATCTGAGGTCAAAATCTGTTAAACTGCAGCAGCCAAAATTGCAGTAAGGAACCAAACAAAGGCCATCAGAAGTGTGGGAAACTGTGACAAAACATGGCAAATCAAGTATAGACCCAAAAGAAGACATGCTTCATGATGCACTTTCTAAAATAATTTGATGTGTAGATGGTAGTGCATTTTACAAAAAAAAATGGTCAACTTTAGAAAATCTTGACTCATGACAAAACAAAATGATCAGCATTTAGCTAGGATACTTCTAATTATGTGCACTTATATACGCAAACTAAAAAAACTCAAATAATATGGGTACTTTGAACGACCAACTGTCAAAAAAAAAAATGGGCACGAAAGGCATTTGACTGGCTATCCATACCTCTTGTTTCTAAGGAAATGTCGGAGTTCGTCGATTAGCTGTCTTTCATTCGTTCTGGTCATGCTAAGAACCATATACCTTTCGTTGTCAATATCTATGAGAATGTCCCACAAGGCTTTCTTCATGTCAGGTTGTAGGCCAATAGAAACAAAACTGCTGCAATGGAAGTCGCCTTTAATGTTTTCATAGACTGCTTTTGCAAGAGTGGTCTTGCCCATCCCTCCAGCGCCCCAAATAGAAACTTTCTTCAATCTATGAGATGAAGACATCCTAGATATGAGCATAGCTCGTAGCTTGTGGGTGCCAATGAGTCGTCTCGCTCCTCGGTACACATCATCAAGGCATGGGCCAACAGTGCTAGTTGTAGCAACAAAATCGCCAGCATGAGAGGCAGCCAGATTTTTTACTCTGAGCTTGATGTCTTCCAACGTCTCCCTGAAGCTGTCACGGTTGCTGATTGGCTCCAAGCCCTTGTCGAAGCGTAGCAGTAAGTCGTCGATGATATCCTCTATGTCATATGACAGCTCCCTCGGTTCATAGGCACAATGCTTATCATCCTGTGGGTCAGGCTGGTCCTGCTGCGGCCATGGCATATTGCATAAGGCAGCAGCGTGCATTCTCCTCAGCTGTCTCTCAAGAGACTCTAAGTCTTCCTTTGTAGTAGTACTTGTCTGAAGATTGTGCTCTTGCTTCAGGAACTTGCCCAGCTTGTGGAGCAGGCATCCCACGGCACCCTTTAATATTTCCATGGCGGCTTGGTGGTCGATTCCTTCCATAGCGGCAGCTCATGCAGGTAGTTGCTAGCTGAGAAGATTTGCGATTAATATCTATCTTTGCAACTGCTACGACTGCTAGAATCGATGTATGTCCTGGCATGCAGATTATAATCACTAGTTAGCGTGATTAAAGCAAAGTGTATATTTATGTGTATGTGCAACCTTATAGCAAGGTGTGTTCTATTGGATCTGTCTCACAAGTCCATCAACCCATATCCTCAAACTTGGGTTAAGCATTAGTTATTGTTTAATACCTCTAATTAATAAAAATTACTTATATTAATTTGTGTATTCTTCTCAACAATATAGTAGCACAAATACATAGCAATTCAATATGAGACACCACACATAAATCAAACATAGTCTTACAAAATACAAATAAGTGAAGTACAATTCATCTATTCTGGTTCTTTGGTTAATTCAGCTATCTGAGAGTAGGAACCGAAATTTCCTTGGTTAGTTCGGTTCCTCGCAATCTGGAACTGAATAAGGAACCGATTTTTTTTTGTTCCGATTCTTTTGATTTATTTCGGTTCAGGTTTTTTTGATGCGGTTTCTCAATTTCGGTCAATTATGCCCACCGCCTAGGTGCGGTGCTGAGTCGAGCGTGCGTTGCGGCCACAGGCTGGTACGCTGCTCTGTGCCAACGAACGAGGAACGCCCTATTCGCTTGGCTTATAATCCGTACTTTTCCAGCTAACGAACAGTAGTTTTCTCTCACAACAAATCAGCCAACAGTACTTTCAGCCATGGCTTATCAGCCAAGCGAACATGGTAGAAGAAGCCAACCAAAGGCTGACATCCAGGCAATGATCTATCTGTCCTCTCACTCTCCATCCCAGTAAGAGGGATGTTTGCACATCCCTTCAACTAAGGCCATGTTCAGTTCACCCAAAATCCAAACTTTGGCACTATGCAAAAAGAAGATTCCTCATCACATCAAACTTGCGATACATGCATGGAGTACTAAATGTTGACGAAATCAAAAACTAATTGCACAGTTTGGTTGTACTTTGCGAGACGAACGTTTTAAGCCTAATTAGTCAACGATTGGACAATTATTACCAAATACAAACGAAATACTACAGTATGCTACAGTAATTAACATTTTTCCGGCGGCGCCGCTTCGGGCCAACTAAACACGGCCTAACATAGACATAAGATCATCACATCCCAAAGGGAAATAGACCCCAACACCTCATTTTAATACCTATCTTAATTAAATGAAAGGTAGAGTTCCTACCATTGCTTGTTGAAAAGAAAAAAAAAGGGAAAATAGACCCCCTCAACTAATAAACATAGATATAAGATCCTTCCATCGGAGAAGAGTTAAATGGACGCATCCCATACCTTGTTATCCCAATACTGAACGCAGCCTGCCAGGCCATGTTTGGACAGGGTCTGGACTATTGTTTCAGTTAAACATCTAAAAGTATATTATGTTTCACGAAATTTGTCCTTCTTGTAGTACAGGGGGCAGCCTGCTTAGCTAATGATTATGAAAGCCAAAAAACAAAGTCCATGAAAACGATACGATACAGGGGCGACGAACCCGGTCGAAGCTGGTGGAGCAGCTGCGCGACTACCGGATCGGATTCCTGTTCGTCGGTAGCTGTATGTTAGGAGGAAGAGAAAAAAAAATACTAAACTACCCTTTAGTCTTACTGGAGAGTTTTTAATCTAATCAACGGCTGTTAAATTTTCTTACCGGAGGAACTGGTGGTTCCTTCCAAGCAATGTAACAAAGCTCATATTATGTAACCAAATTTGTCTGGTATTGATAGTTGGATGGCCTATTACTACTAGATCTGGATCATGGCTTAATAGTAGTAGCAGAAACCACAGCAGCATGCTTAATACTAGATCTGGATCATGGCTTAATACTAGATCTGGATCATGGCACGCAATCCAGGATCCACAGCAGCAGAAACCAGTTAAGTTACTACTAAATATTGATCGAGCCGAGCAAACTTGTCTTGTAAAAATAGAAATCGAAAAATAACTAGCGATCGAGGATTAGCAGTTAGCACTGACCTTCACGAGTCGAGTCGAGGGACACCACAGGATCGAAAATGCAAACGCAGATGGAGAAGCTCCAGACAGACGAGAAGCTAAGCAGCTGCAGCACGGGCGCTACTTGTATGTGTGATGGCCGATGGCCGATGGCCGATGGACCACCCAAGTCGCCAAGTCGCCGATGGCCGATGGACCACCCAAGTCTAAGGATGGCAACGGATCGGGTTTGGTGCGGATATCCGCGGGTTTCGGGTTTTGCGGGTTCGGGTTTGGGGATGGTTTTTCACCCACGGTTTTCGGGTTCGGGGCCTCGAAACCAATCGGGTTTGGTTTCGGGTTCGGTTTTCCACCCGTGGATATCCAATGGATATCCGAAATAAATCATTTGGAATTAAAACTCATGTTTTATAATATACTAATAATAATTTGTTTACTTAGATTATTAAATTTATTTAAAGTTGACTCATGAAAATATTTATTATTTGTTGCCTCTTGTTTATACATGTGAATATGTGTATATATATCCGCGGGTTTCGGGTATCCATTCGGGTTTCGGGTATCCGTTCGGGTTTCGGGTATCCGCGGGTTTGGTTTTGGTGATGGATTTCCACCCGAATCGGTTTTCGGGGCGGGTTCGGGTTTTGATTTCGGGTTTCGGTTTTGGGTGCACGGAGACTCCACCCGATCCGAACCCGACCCGTTGCCATCCTTACCCAAGTCGCCGATGGAGTGTCGTATTCCACGCATTTATGTTTGTTTGTGTGTGGATCATCACAAGATGACAGCGTGTGGGGCCCGGCTTGCAAAATAGGATGCTCATGTCACGCCACGTCCCCTTGCGTAGCTACGGCCTCGTTTAAATTCACGGCGAAAAGTTTTGGGATGTCACGATGTCGCATGGAGTGTAAATAATTTGCAGAATCCGTCGGTAAATTGTGAGACGAATTTATTAAGCCTAATTAATCCATCATTGGCACATGTGTACTGTAGCACCATATTATCAAATCATGAACTAATTAGACGTAAAAAATTCGTCTCGCAAATTAGTCGTAAACTATGTAATTAGTTATTTTTTAGTTTATATTTAATACTATGTGTATATGTTAAACATTCGATATGAAAGGGTGTAAAGTTTTTAGGGAGAAAATAAACTGCTGGTGACGGGCCTGGCTGGAGACCGCGTCTGATCAGAGGAAGGAAGACGACCCTCGTCACAAGTCTCCGATCGAGTCTCTGTATTGCAGCAGCCTTTTTTGGACCCCGCCTTGTTCGTTCGGCGCGACAAGTAAGCAGACTGGGACTATCTTTTTCATCATTATAAAAAAAAAGAAAAGAAAGCTTTTGAACTGAGAAAAAAAAATGTAGTCTCTTAGTTCTTCTATTATTAAATTATACGTTAGGTTGTTTTTGCATTTCTAGAAACATAGGTTTTACTGTGCATCTAAATATATACTATATCTAAGTACCTGGCTTAAAAATGAAAACGACATATACTTTGAAATGTAGGGAGTAGGGTTTTTTTTTTCTAGAAGACCAATTTTGTAGTCCTCTAGGCATAACATAGTCTTCTCATTGATAAGGAGAACTGTTCTTGGTGCGGCAGAAAATTGTTCTAGGTTTACAACAAAAATGTTCTTAGGTACAGGGGAAATGTTAAAGTTTCTTAAGAAAATTGTTTCATGTTCAAGGAAGTTCAAAGAGAATTATTCCAAGTCCAAGAGAAAAAAAATCATTTCATGTTCATGAAAAAAGGGATACAAATTTAAATAGACGAATTATATATTCCAACTTCACAAGACAAATGGTTTGTATTATTAGAAACAAAAAAATAAACATGAATAAGTAGAACTAATAAAGAAAATAGAAGAACAAATAGGGAAAATAGAAATAATAAAAGATAGAGAATACACCTATAAATAAATAAATAAATCATAAAATGGGCAATAGGAAGAAAGGAAAGGGAAAAGAAATTAAAGAACAGAGAAAATATGAAGGAGGCCAATAGAAAACGAGCTAAAAGCCCGGTACAAAAATGGAAACTAATGAAGCCTTGCATGGACCAACGAAATGAAAGAAATGGCCCGGAAAGGGAAAAGAAAATGCCCAGTAAACAAAGTTGGCGCATAGTTATTAGGAACGGGACATCGAACCACTTGAGACGTCGGTTCACGGTTTGATTGGTCCAACCGGTTGAGCCGCCGGTTTAATCCGGTTCAAATATAATGAGCAACTCTACTCAAACACAACCGAAGTCGTGGCTTAGTGGTGGAGATCTTGTTCTCCGACCTAGGAGACGAGTGTTAGTTTTCCATCATTTTCTCTCCGCTCCCCCTTCCACATTGCCAATCCCATGCACTGCTCCAGACCGCTCGGTTTTTAATCAGTTCATTGTCCGGTTTTATACCGGTTTCTGTGAAAAAACTATCGGTTCACCAATTTTATACCGGTTCGATTGCTTACAGGTCTTCTAAGCTGGATCAAACCGGCCAAGGCTTTGGTTTTGGTCTTTTAACGGTCGGACCGCCGGTCCGGTCCGGTTCGAATAACTATGCATTGGCGTAGCTCTCTCAAAGGGGGTGTGCAGTTGGCTCGGCGGCTGTGGTAGTGAGGGATGACAGGGCAGCGTGTTCTTGGGAGCGTCCGTTGTGGTGTTGTCACTCAGAGTCAGAGCAGCTAGAAGCCTTGGCATGTCGGGAAGGCCTATTGCTAGCCTCTGACTTAGACATTCAGGGCAAGTTTGGTACGCTGGCCCAACGGCCCGGCTGCGCCCCCTAGCTACAACGTGTGTGTTTGATGTCGCCGGGCTATCTCCTAGCCCAGCTCCCCTAGTGCATTTCCGTCCCCTCAGCCTAGCTCTAGGGAAACGCTCCCACCCTCCGTTTTTCTAGGGCTCGGCCACACACAGCTTCTCGCAGGCGATTTCAAGGCGATTTGGGGCGGCGACAGGTGGCTCACGTGGGAAGTGTGAAACCTCCACACGCACTCCCGCATCCGGTGAAATCTGCCACCTTTATATGTGGCCCCTCGGCGCTAAGCTCCCATGCTTCTCCACCCAATCCCGTGAGAGACTGGCGGTGGTGTTGAGGTGTGGTTTCCGGTGAGGTGGCGTTCTTCCGCTGCGAGCTTCCTCTCTGTTCCCCTGCCTCAGATATGCTCCGACACGGCACCACACCATCTTCCTTGCTAGGACTTTAGGAGGCGGTCATCTTCTTCCTTCGTCTTCCTTGGTTCCAGTGGTGCGTTTGGTGGTACTGTGTACTGGATCTGCTTCCTCTCCGTCGAGATCTGCTACTTCTTCGCCGCCTCGTCTTCTTCCTCTCTGTTTTGCGGTTGCTATTTCCTTCGTCGACCACCCCAAGTTGAAATCGACCCCCAATCCTTGTATTCTTTGATTTGGATGATGCTAGGGTTTCGGTTTATTTGTACAAGTGGCTACCTTTGTGACTTATCTGAGCAGTTGGTGCCGCTTAATTCGGTTATATGATGTTGGATTTAGGGTTTCACTTGAACTGTTCATTTGTTGTTAGTTCAGTATGGTTTCATGCTCTTTGTTTAGCTGTTATTGTGGTTGATTATGATGTCCAATGCACTGGGAGGCATGTTCAAACATGCAGCCGTGCTTACTGAATGTTTTTTACTGCTTACACAACCATATTAAGGCCAGCCAGGGCCATTTGAATTGAGTGTCTTGAATCTTCGTGCATGTAGATGGATCCAGCCCAAAACCATGAGATGATGGCCAGTCAAGCAGCTGCCATGGTAGTTGTTATGTTGTCTTATGTTGTCACTAGGCTTAGGAGGTCCAGGCCTGAACCAGACCCACTGTTGTATCACCTTAGGAGCGATGTTGAGCAGTATAGGAAGCAGACCCTGCAGCTAAGGATGGAAAAATGGAAATGGAAATCCAAATTATTCGCATTCGTATTCGTTCGTATTGTATATATGGATATCCATATTTGTATCCGTTTTGAAATGGAAGTCAAAGTGGATGTATCCGAATTCGTTTTTCAGTGTTTTTCTCTATCCGATTCTAGATCCGTATTCGACAATATCCGATAGTATCTGTATCCGCAAAGAAAATAAGGTATTATGAACCTGCTTAAAAGTTTTCACTTCATAAGTGAACAGTTATTTATTTTTATTATTGCTAATAATGCATGGAACCTATTTAATAGTATATCTATAAATAACTTTAGTACGAATTTTAAATTATTAATGATACATAAAGATTAAATTAATTTTAGTATTTTTTTAATTTAGTTTAATCCTAATATATTTGTTATTTTAAATCATTTTAATACTTTAGTTTATTTATTTGTTGATGATGTAATATTAAATATTATTTTTATGTGGCATTCATAACTATATTATTAAATATAATATTTGTTAAATATAAATATAATATTGATTGATTAATTGATATACATAATTATTAAATATTTATTCATAACAATATTATTTTTATGTGTTATCCTTGTCTATGTTATATACACAAATGTTTTATCTCTACTTGTGTGATAATTTTGTAATTCCAATACTAATGATAAAGTAAAATGACTATTTGTGTTCTGCCATTTTTATTTGAATTTCTTCGCTTGATCTATTATTTTATTCAATATTATCCATTATAATTTAGTTTACTTCGATATTAGAGATTATTAGAAGTTTACTTTCATTTTGTTAACTTCAGTTAATGGTGAATTAGTAGTAAGATTTTATCCATATATGTTGAATTTAACAATATACATCTGAATAGAAATCCGAATCTGAGACATCTGTTTTGTATTCGTATTCGAAAATATTCGCATTCGTATTCGAATTAAAATGTGGTAAAAGGTGATATCCGGATCCAATTCCATGCGTATCCGATCCGTTTCCATCCTTACTTGCAGCTCATTTACAACTCTATAGATGCAGAGTGCCTAGCCCTGTTAAGGATGACCAGAGCTCCCTTTTTTGCTCTCTGCAACCTATTTAGACAAAGGGGCCTTGTACCTGAAAATGTTGGGTGTCCTATTGAGGAGCAGGTTGCAATGTTCCTCCATGTAGTTGGACACAACCAAAGGTTTAGAGTAGTTCATCAATGCTTTAGGAGATCAATTGAGATTGTTAGTAGACACTTTCACCAAGTTTTGTATGTTATTGGTGAGCTTAGAAGTGAAATGATTAAGCCCCCTACACCTGGCATATATCCAAATATACTTGGGAGCCATCGATGGAACCCTTACATGCAGGTACTTGTTAGTTTATCTGTTAAGAATTAACTAAATGTAGATGTCATCCACTGTTCCTATTGCACTTACACTTGTCAAATTAGGACTGTATTGGTGCCATTAATGGCACCCATGTGTTGGCAAGGGTGCCTAGACACATGCAACATGTTTTTAGGGGTAGGAAACATAACCCTACATAAAATATGATGGTTGCTGTGGACTTTGACCTCAAGTTCACATATGTACTTGCTGGCTGGGAGGGCTCAGCCCATGATGCCCTCATCCTAGCTGATGCAATTGAGAGAAATAGTGGGTTCATTGTACCAGAAGGTAACTAAACTACCTAGTCCCTACACTTATGTTCTTACCATGGCACAAACATTCACCTTAGACATTGTTTGGTGCACTTGTAGATAAATTCTACCTTGTAGATGCAGGATATGCATGCCGCAGTGGATTCCTCCCTCCCTATAGGGGGGTTAGGTACCATTTGTCTGAGTATGGGAGCCGAAACCACCCAACCAATGCAAGGGAACTATTCAATCTAAGGCACTGTTCACTAAGGGTCACTGTGGAGAGGGCCTTTAGGGCATTGAAGAACAGATTTAGGATTTTAGACAACAAGCCATTCCACACTTACAAAACACATGCCAAGCTTGTGCTAGCCTATTGCATTCTTCATAACTAGATCCTAGGCTTTGGCCTTGACCAAGTTGTGCCATCAGAGGAATGGTGGCCACCAAACCAGCCTGATACTCAGCCTGTCCATGAGCTACTGTCTCAAGACTCCAATGCCATGTCCACTAGGAGGGATGCCATCTATAATGCAAGGTAGGAGGGTAGGGGTACCTCTAGGATTTGATTCATGCATGTTTTTTCTTGTATAATTCAGTTTGTTGGCCCTAGTATGGAACATATGTTTGTGTATTGCCTATGATGTAATAAATATTAGACAAGGCTAAGACCAATGAGCTTCAATCCTTCATGTTATTGTTATTGCTCTGTCTTTATGGCTTCTCTATTACTGCTTGTGGATTGTTTAAACTAAAGGTGACCATGAGATACATCCATATTATGCCAACAGCATGATCATGTTAAGCTGCTGCCATTGCATGGGTGTGTCCCATGGTCACCAATTGATTTAGTCTCCATGGTCATGTAATTGTGTTATTATTTCATTAGACAACTAAATAGGATGGCTTCAGCTCCTGTTGATGTGCTTGGTGGTTTTGTGGCTGCTACTAACCTCTTTCGTGAGGTTGCTAGGGTTGCAGCAGTTCCTAGTGCTACTGTTGCACCACAGCTGATGGTGTGTGGGTGATGCTGTTGGTGTTAAGGTCCAGGGGGCAGCTAGAGGGGGGAGGCCAATGAGGTGGAACAACAACACCTCTAGGTTTGTTCTTAGGAGGATGGCCCAGCTACTAAGTGATGGTAGTAGGCCTAACAAGGTGTTCAAGGACAAAGATGTGAACCATGTAGCCAAGGCACTTAAGGAGTACAGTGGGGAGACAGTTAGCCCAACTTAGGCAGAAGTCGTCTAAGGTCTATAAGCTCAAAGATCTTAGTGGAGCCCTGTGGGACATTGATGTCAATGCTATCATGCTTGAGGGGGCACTACCTTGGCCACTGCAAGGTAGAACACTTGACTTGCTAACATGATGTTTTTCTTACCTATTTGTCGGTGTTTTGAGTTACTGACTAGTAAATTTCTAGTATTGTGCATCTGGCTCGGATAGTGTGCTTAGAGGACATGAGGTTTATACTAGTTTGGGCAGAAAGTCCCTACGTCTAGTTCGTCGCTGCTGCTCGTGTTACTAGCACTGAAAGTTTGTAATAGGGGTTACAAATGAGCAAGAGAGGGATGGGATCCCAAGTCTCTGGTGTGTGTGTGTGTTGCTAGGATGTGTCATGTGTGTGTTTAGACGTATGTTTTGTGTCTCTTACCGTGCCCTTCATGGGGCGTCCTGCTTCCCCTTTTATAGTCCAAGGGGATGAGCAGATTACAGAGAAGAAGAGAGAGATAGAGGGGAAAAATCAAGGGGCAGAAGGCCTCTCGGACCGTTGGGCCTTTCTTCCCCTTTATGCGGGTCCCGCCGACACTGCAGAGAGTGACAAGGATGGCTCCACGCCAGGTGCTTGATCGCCGCTGATGCCATGCCCTAGCATTGTTAGCGAGTCGTGGAGTCCCATCCCGTCCCGGCGGGCGATGCGGCGGACCAGCGTTCTGGTTAGAGACCGTATAGGGAGTAGGTAGCATAGTGACCACGCGTTAGTCACTACTGGTGGTGTGAATTCCCCAAAGTGATATGTCATGGGCACGGGTCATGATGAGATGTGCACGCTCCGTCCACGGTGCTAGAAGTTTGACCTTTGGGTTGTACTTTATGGCCTTTAGTGGTTGGCGACGGTATGGGCTTCTGTCGGGAGCCACGCCTGAGGGGTCGGGCGAGGCGAAGTTCTTGACCTAGAGGCCGGGCAAGGCGGAGCTCCTGACCTAGGGATCGGGAGAGGCGGAGTCCCCGACCCAGAGGCCGGGTGAGGCAGAGCCCCCGACCTAGTGGTCGGGTGAGGCGGAACCTGCCCCTAATGGTCAGGCAAGGCGGGGACCCTAACCTAGAGGTCGGGCGAGGTGGAGCTCATGCCCCAGCGGTTGAGCGAGCTGGAGCTCATGCCCCAGTGGTCGGGCGAGGCGGAGCCTACGCACCTGGGGGTCGATTGAAGTTGTAGTCACGCACTTGACGGCTTGGGTGAATCAATGTTGATGATCATTAGCTCCTCCTCTTCGGGTACCCTGCTATTGGTCCCCAACAGTAGCCCCCAAGCCCTTGGGTGATTTGGGTTGAATCGCTGGGGTATTTTTTGACTTGCCAGTGGGTGCGCATGAGCGCACCCGGTAGGTGTAGCCCCTGAGCCTACGAAGGAGTAGAAAACTCCTTCAGAGGCTTTTTCGAGCGGGAGGACTCTGAGGGACTTGGCCTTCTTCTGTTGCCCACGGCGTGTCCTAGGGACGGTGATTCCCTTTCGTCATGATTAGACCTCTCGGGGGTATAGCTATAAGATTCGGTGGGTTAGAAAAGGTCTTTCCTGATTCCGACCCCTACGGGGGTCTCACCGACCTTCCATCGATCTACGACCACGCGTTCGGTCTCCCTACGAGTCCAACTTTCCTCGAGCCCCCGCATGTAGCAGAGGTCCGGTCGAGGGTTGGCTCATCTTTATGATCGTCTTCCCTCAAGCGTTCTTTCTGATGAAAACGGAGAGGCTGAGCCATGCCATGATTTCCTCTATGGACGAATCATGGTGCTCGGTGAGCTATTAATGGGCTAGTCTAAGTGGGGCCTCGGCATCCCATTCATGGGGGTCCGGCTTGTGTCAGCTGGTGATCGGCTCTAGATTCTTAGCAGTCAATCCATATAGTTTTCGGGTCCATTCCACCGGTCCCGAGGGCTCTCTACCTTTCTTCGAGGAAAAACTATGGATTGTATCCGACCAAGACTCGAACGCGGGTCGGGATGCCCGTGACGCTCATGCACCTAGGTGCTAACCGCGAGCAGGCCCATCCCTTTCCACCCCTCGCTCTAAAGGTGCCCAGAGCGGTTATCGAACCCGTCGGTGGGCCAACCTTCAAACTCCTAGGCCTAAATGGGCCGTAGGAGTGTTTTTAGCTCCGTATCCCTCTTACATGTAATGGGTCATGGCCCATCCAGGGAGGTGAAACATCTGGCGCAGTTTTTGAGGGGACGGCCAGAGGTTGCGTGCACATGCCCCACGACGAGACGTGGTGATAGGTCGTGGCAGGCGTGGAGATCTAGGCGGGCAGTTGGTTTCCTCATACCCGTCGCCCCTATAAAACCAAAGGGTTAGCCCCCCATGTTTCATACACACACCTGCATCCTTTTTTGCTCTCTGCTAGGATGATGAAGAGGTCGCCAGGGTCAAGAAGGAGCAAGATGAGCTACTCCAGAAGGACACCGAGACCCGCCGGTGGATCCTTGATCTCCTAGGCGAGGTTGAGACAGAGAGGGATCTAAAGCTAAGGGCCGAGGAGAAACTCATGGACTTGGAGAAGAAGGCGAGCCAAGATGCCGCAATGGTTGAGCGGCTATGCAAGGAATGGGATGAGCTGATCCAAACTGTGGAGAGGCTCCGCTCAGAGCGCTGCGCGGCTCATGAGGAGCACAATCAGGCTTTTCGAGAGAGCGACGAGGCCTACCAAGAGTGCGACGATGCATAGCAGAAGGTCAGCTCCCTCCAGGCCGAGCTCAAAAGGGGGATGACCCAGAAGCTGGAGGCCAAGAGTGCTTCTGTCGGGCTGGCTGTGGATCTCGCTGAGGTGAGGAGAAATCTTTAGGCGAAGAGTGATGAGCTCGTTATCCTGAGCGTCGCCCTCGGAGTGGTTTGCAACGACCTTCAAGTGGTGCAGTCGAATAAGACTAGCTCACTCGTGGCCCGTGCCATCGAGATCATGGCCCAGGTGCGCTAGCTCGAGAGGAATGCCCTCCACACCAGTGTCAATCAGTCCTTCGTGATTGCTCGTTCTCATTATGGGGACAATATTGATCTGAAGGCGATGAACCATGGCTATGTGCCCGATTATGAAGCCCGTGAGCTGGAGGAGATGGAAACGGTGGTGGCTCCCCTTTCGTAGAACCTGGCATACAAGATTGAAAACATAGTGCTCCCCCAGAGGGGCTAGTCAGTTAGGTGAATTCGGGTCGTGGAGCCAATAATCTTGTAATGAACAAGTATTTTTGTTTTAAACATTTGTCCTTTTCTAATCATGAAAGGGAGTGTGATGCAAACTTGTGGTGAACAAGTTTTTATCTCGAATGTAAAGTGAGTAGGCGCGACCCGACCCCTTCCGTCGTTGATTCTGTTCAACTCGAGCTGGTGAAAAAACTTTGATTACACCGGGGAGCAAAAGCGCCATAGCCGCTGGGGCGTAGGTCTTTTAGCAGTCTGCCCGATTTTACTCATAGTTTGTTTCCATGACTCTTATTTTTCAGGCCTTAACGTGGGAAGGGGTCGGATGTGAGTTTCTGAGTGAGAGTATCCCCCTGTCAGCCCCTGAGTGAGGCCCGACCCTTGGCCGTTTGCAGGGGTCGGGTGTCACTAAGAAATGGGGAAGTGAATTAAAACTGATAGGGACGAGTGCTTTTTATTTCAGAAACATGGTTTTACATAAGTATGTCAATGACTTGGAAAAGAGCTAAGGGTAAAAGCGACGTAGCTGCTCAATGTTCCATGCATTGGTGAAGATTTGGCCGTCGATGGTTTTGAGCTTGTAGGTGCCCGGTCGGAGCATTTCCGCGATGATGTATGGTCCTTCCCATTGCAGTGATAGCTTGTGGCAATCCTTGTTGCTCTAGACGAGGCAGAGTACCAGGTCTCCGACATTGAAGGCCCGACCCTACACGCGACGGATGTGGTACCGACGCAATGCTTGCTGGTACTTAGCTGAGCGAAGGAGGGCTACATCACTCACTTCATCAAGTTGATCCATGGCATCTTTGAGGGGCGCCTTGGCTCCCCGTTCATTGTACGCCCTAACCCTTGGTGCCCCGTACTCAAGGTCGGTCAGGAGGATGGCCTCAGAGCCATAGACCATGAAGAAGGGAGTGTAGCCGGTGGCCTAGCTGGGGGTTGTCCTTAGGCTCTAGAGTACCATGGGAAGCTCCGTGACCCATCGGCCACCAAACTTGTTCAGCCGGTTGAAAATCCTAGGCTTGAGGCCTTGTAGGACCATACCGTTCGCGTGCTCGACTTGCCCGTTCGTACAGGGGTGCGCCACGATGGCCCAATTGACGCGGATATGATGCTCATCGACGAACTAAAGGAACTTCTACCCGGTGAACTGCGTATCGTTGTCCGTGGTGATAGAGTTCGGGACTCCAAAACGATGGATAACGTCGAGGAAAAATAGCACGGCTTGCTTGGATTTGATCACAGATATTGGCCAAGCCTCTATCCATTTTGTGAGCTTGTCTACGGTGACAACTAGGTGCGTGTAGCCCCTGGGTGCTTTTTTAAGAGGCCCGATCATATCGAGCCCCCAGACCATGAATAGCCATGTAATGGGAATGGTCTAGAGCGCCTGGGTAGGCAGGTGGGTCTGCCGAGCGTAGTACTGGCACCCTTTGCAGGTGTGTACAACTTGCTCAGCGTCGGCTACTGCCATCGGCTAGTAGAAGCCTTGTTGGAACACGTTCCCGACCAAGGTTCTAGGCGCTGCATGGTACCCACAAACCCTGTCGTGGATGTCGTCCAGCAGCTGCTTCCCTTGTTCGATCAGGATACAACGCTGCAAGATCCCGATGTGGCTGTGTTTGTAGAGCTCTTCCTCGATGATGACAAATGACTTGGCACGGCGCGTGAGCCGCTGAGGTTCCGTCCTGTCCGCTGGCAACACCTCCCGAAGGAGGTAGTCGAGCTAAGGTGTTCTCTAATCGGTAGGAGGGTCGGGCTCTGCCGCTGGGTCAGCGTCAATCTCCATCACCAAACCTTCGTGGAAAGGCACCCTGGTCGGTCAGATGTGCGATCGGTCAATGCCCATGGCGTCGAGCGTCTTGACGTATAGGATGTTGAGGCCACTGCCACCGTCCATCAGTACCTTGGTAAGCCGCTTCTTGCCGACGATCGGGTCGATGACGAGCGAGTACCTCCCCGGCTGAGGGATGCTGTCGGGGTGGTTGGTCCGATCAAAGGTGATGGCAGACTCCGACCACTGGAGGAAGGCGGGCGTGGTGGGCTCGGTCGTGTAGACCTCGCGGCACACCAGCTTTCGCTGGTGTTTGGAGTCGTAGGCCACCGACCCCCCGAAGATCATGAGGCATCCATCGGGGGTCGAGAAGCTATCATCCTTCCCGTCGGCATCGTCTATCATCGGCTTGGGGGTCTTTTTTTTGGCTCTCCTTTGCTGGCGCCGCCAGACAAGAAATGCTTCATGAGGTCACAGTCCTTGTGCAAGTGCTTGATTCCTTCCTGTTTTCTCCATTTCGCGATGTTACCTTGATTCTAATGAAAATTGTGTCAGAATACCATGCAGAAATACAAAAGAGTGAAAGACACAAGGCAAACAGCATGTATCAATGTATTACTAAGATAAATGCTTAAAGATTTTACCATAGTAGGAGATAGTGCTGGCATTCCAACCACCAGATGTGGAGGAAGCCCTGAAAAAAAAAAGATAAGCACAAATTAACAGATGTGATAATTTAGTTGTAATAAATATGAAAAAATTACAAGTAATGAGGTATAAATGGATGTGATTCATCAGCGCAATATGTTCACAGAACAGGATCTTGCTTACGACATTTCTCTTGAATGGGTTAATTTTGTAGAAATCAATTGTTATTGCAGCACACAATACTGCATAATGGCATAGGTGACTGCATGAGGTTCTTTCCTTTGTCCAGTAAATTACATTGCAGAACAAAAGGAACATAGTAAATCATATATAAGTTCACAAGTACACATCTTCTGTTGATTCCAAACCACAGGTAGATGAGTTCGAAGACTTGCACAGCATCAAAGGTACAGAATGAAGTTCATAAGTTACGGAATAATCTTCTGTATGTTTATCTCTGATGTCAAATTAACAATATCAGACATGTGGTTATACCTGTAGATGAGAACCAGCGGGCTGGCATGGGGATCTGCAATAAGGACGCTACATAAGTATGCAGTTAGCAATTTTAATGGATGATGAAAATGATTAGTGTTTTGGGCCCACCTTGTAATGTGCGCCCAGAGATGCTAGAAGTGATGGCCTGGAAAGAAATCATACTTTTTATTCCAACAATCTTCAATTGCAAGTAAATAAACTACACAAGTGTTGGTCCACATTCACAATTTAACAGTTATCCTTAGAGTTAAAATTTGTGCCAGCATGAGTCCACGTAGTGACAAACAACTAACACAACAGTAGAAAACCAAACAATCCCTTGAGGTGAAGTATGCAATCTGCCTGCCTCTGCTAAGGAACCCCTTGCCCGCGACAAGCTGTGGGTGGTCAACATTACACATGGTCAAATAGCTGTCTCGAAAAGCATCAAAATCTGCATAAATTCGTCAGCAGCATCGATCATCTAAAAAAAACTTACCCGACCAGAAGTGCACGAATGTTTGCCATCTTCCCGCAGAAAAAGACCCCTGACACCAGAATACGCAAAATGTGTCACAAAACAAAAGGGGCAGCAAAGAGGGGGTGGAATTCAGTTGGGCACGAAAGTATTTTGTGAAACACTACAATCTCTAACACTAACATGGCCACGCATGGATGGGCGGATTGAAACATTAGTGGCAACAAACAAACACTACGGTGCCACACAAATCCGCACCAAAACAATAAATCTAAATTTGACCAGGAACGGAACCAATCTCGTGCCTCCAACAAAGGAATCCGGTCCCCAGTCAAGCGGGAAGGAAGAGATCGCTACTCACCGGGACAGACAGATCCCCAAACCCGCTCGAGCGAGAGAGGAACAGTGGAGGATCCGGAGGAGAGGAGGATGACTACGGCGGGGCGAAGCCGGGTGAAAGGAAGGGTTCGGCGGCGCCGGGTTAGATGCCCCCCACCACCAGCAGGGGAACCCGGAGGGGAGGCAGGTAAGGGCTGCCAACGAGCCGAGCTGGAGCGAGTAGCCGAGCCGCTACCGGTGAACCTGACCTGATTACCTGACACGGGGTCCGGGGTCCGTCGCGCAGCTCTGGCTCTGTCTCTTGGAGAGTCGGGCTTGGATCGAGCCTGCGACGAGCCGAGCCCAAGTAGCTCGCAAGCCTCGAGCCATTTCTTTATAGCGCCAAGCAAGAAGCAGGTTTGGTTTTTTTTTTTTTTTTTTTTTTTTTTGGAGGAGGAGGCCTCGAGCCATTTCTTTATAACCCTACAAGATTTCAAGACGGAAGAAAGTTTATGAATGTGGGCTTTAGAAGCAATGTAGAAAAAGCACAAGGAACAAAACAATAAGGAGCTTGGAGCTCATGTTTCATTTTCTCCAAAAGTTCCTTTAGGCCAGTCCCAATGAGTAGTTTATGGCGTTGTTGTTTCCGAGACTGCATGTCATATAGAATGAAATGAAATTTGAATGAAACCTCATCCCTTGATGCAAAGTTTCATAAAGAGTTGGTAATCATGTCAAGAGAGTTTTTATCTAAATGACACTCATTTCTTCTCTCTTTTTAAATAAACGGTCATGTCAACAAACATATCTATATGGCAGCCTATTTAATGCAAATAAAACTTATATGAAACTTCCACTAAGACTGGCCTGAGTACTCGCTTGGTCACCGGTATACTAAAAATAAGTAGATTTCTAAGAGGGCATCCTACTTTTCAATTTGAATAGCCATCTATTTTAATAATACCTTTTTTTATTGTTTACTCCAGCAGTTGTACCCAAATCAAGCCCTACAAATTCATCGAGACTGTGATATGTGAGACCTAGGTGTCATCCTTTTCCTTCTTCCTTCATCACCATCTCTAGCGCAGAGCACCGGAGCAGTGCTACCCAAGTCAACCCCCCTCCCCAAAAAAGAAAAAGAAAAAAAGAAAACACTCCAAACTTTCAAGAGGCCGATTCAATCAAGTATTCAGAAGGCAGTCTCCACCAAATAATAAGACTAGTACGAAACCGGTACGAGGTTAAGGGTTTTAAAGCACGAAACGAGTAAAGAGGATATTACAATGATTGTTTAAGCCCCTTGGGGTCAGTCACGCTTACAAGTCCTGAGTGGTGCTAGCTAGGAAAGAGTATGTAGCAACAAACTAAACTGGCGACCCTTCAGCTGAGGAGCCAAAGAGCGACAGGCAACTTGGAGCTGGCCACCACACCCAGCTGTTACACGCCAAGGCCGTGCTTCAGATCCTGAATGGCAAGAAAAAAGAATGGTATAAACGTAGTGAGGAGAGATGTTTTAGAAGGGCTTACAGTAATAAAAGTACATAAAACTCTTGAACCATACATGCTACTCCCTCCATTCCAAATTATAAGATTTTTTTTTCTAGATTTGTAAGTTTTGTTATGCATTTAGATATACACCGGTAAAAAAAACTATGCATCTAGAAAAGTCAAATTGTGTTATAATTTAGAATAGATGGAGTACAACTAAATGCAAACAATGGGGAACGAAAACTTTAGTGCTTAAATCATGCTGTTACCTAAATTAAGCCACATCAAACTAATTGTCCTGTCCAGTGTGCTCTCAGACTGTCCAAAACTCATGCAGTAGGGATCTAGTGCTTATGCTTCTACTATTGATGTTATTGACTAACAGTAGGGATCATAATCAATACTATTTAGCATTATAAATGTGTCTTGGCTCATCGTATAGTCCAAATTACATATGCAAAGAAAAGGGTTTTTCTCTCATGATAGAGTAGCACAACACATTTATGCAATTACTGAATACAAATAATGCAACTCAAAGCAAAATGCATCGATCAAATAATTACACAGAATACAGATGGAACTTCGAATATAGCTTTACATATTTGCCATTGCAGTCTACTGATGAGCACACAAAACAGTATCTAAAAGGACTTACTTCGAAATTCCCAGTTATGTGTAGCCTCTTTAAAGCATTTCCTTGATGGATAGTGTCTCGGTGAGACTCCAGAGACCTCGGGCGTTTCATGGCTGCCAAAAACAGTAAACCATAAGACAATGACTCGATAGCAACATTTACAGTAGCTTTCCACAGTTATTAAGAATTAGTAAGTCATTTTGACTTGTTTGGTTCATCTATTTTGCTATGTATCTAGACATATTATTATATCTAGATGAGTATAATGAATGTACCAAAAAAGTCAAATCAACTTATAATTTGGAACGGAGGGAGTAATAATTTCAGGGACCAAAGGTGCAGGTGGGGGATCACACACCACATTTGAATCAGTCCTGCAGTTAGAAGATGCAGCTTAATTACTGTATAAAACACAATGCATCTTTACCTTGGTTGGATGCATGTTCAGGCCCATGTCCTTGTTCTATCTTCATGCGCTCAGCTATAGATTTATAAGCATGCAAAGCCTCAAATGGAAAAACTGCAGGCAAGTAACAATATCAGCAATCGAGGGCAGAGCTTGTTTTTAACGGCAGAAATTACAATATTACCTCCTCTGGAAAAATATTCAGGTCTATGGCCTTGATTGAGCATCATAGGCTGAACAGCTTGAACAAACTTTTCTGAATATTATAAGAGATAAACTATTAAGACAAGAATAAATCGATGGACCAGAAGCTTGCCACAGGAACATATCTAATAAGTAATGGGTGCGGGTCTTCCCCCGTTCAGATCAACTCTAATAGATGCAGCTTAATTTTGAAATTTAGAAAATACAGTGCATGTTTACCCTGGTTGGATGCATGTTCAGGACGATGTCCTTTTTCCATCATCATGTGGCCAGGTATGGATTTACAGTCGTGCGCAGTCTTGAGTGTAAAAACTGCAGAGAAACAACAATATCAGCAATTGTGTAAGAACTGCAGAGAAACAACAATATGAGCAAATCTGAAGCTGGAACTTGTTTTTAATAGCAGAAAATACTATATTACCTCCTCTGGATAAATATTCAGATGGATGGCCTTGTTTGAGCACCTTGCGCTGACCAGCTCGCAAAACTTTTTCTGAATATTTAATGAGCTTTCCAGTCAATCGCCAAAAGAAGTGGTTTTGCAAACGGGACTTTGTGATACAGTTGGGGCAGTTCAAGTTAGGCCAGTTTTCAGGCATTGAAGATCCAATAATCTAGTATACATGCTTTCAGCTAACTCTGAAGATCGCATTAGTTTTCTAGTCATCACAAGCAAACGAATTTCAAGTGATTTTGCCACAAAATAGAACATTGTATCTAGCAACGCAAGCGTGCAAGCTTGGAAGATCAAACAGAATCATTTGCATAAAAGGGTGTTTTATGCAACCAAAACATAGCATCATTCTTCAGCAAGTAAATAAATTTTAGACACCACAGCAACGAAAAAAGATAGAGAAGGACCTGGCTCAGCAAAATACAACATGGGGACATATACTTGGTTTGGCAAGTGATCGAGCTAAAGGCAGAGACAGATGGCAAACTAGATGCACGTACCAAATAGTTGTATCAGCAGCACTCCCAATGTCCTTGGTGAAATTGCTGTTGAAAATGTCGGTTGTTAATCAGCACAGCTGTATATCACAAATTAAACATGTCCTACAGTTGGTGTGTGATGCTAAAAAAGGTGATGCTCCTACTCAGAGGTATCCCATAACATTATAATACCTGAATAATCATGACAGTCCATCTGAGCTGAAGGAACCAACCTGCACAAACCAGCATATATGTAGCACAGATCTGTGTATATAAAATAAGCAGAGAAAACAACTACACAGTGCAGGGTTTCAGCTAGAACTCTTTCAATCAATGTGCATGATGTACCTCTTCTTCATCTCAAGATAGACCTTTGCAACATCTGTTGCTTGCTTCTTGCTGCCTACTTTCTTCACTTGACGCCTTGGACGGAAGCTAGCAAAGATTAGATCACAAAGGCAGCAGTCAGACAGTTGGTTGAGTGACATTATGCAGTGGAGAACGAAGCTTATTGCACCCTGGCGCGCGCGCGCGCGCACACACACACACACGCACGCACCTGCACCTAATGGGCATTACGTCGTACAGCTCGTTCTGGGCGAGCGGGTAACGCGTCATCTCCTTGAGCTCAGGCATCTCAGAAACCATCTGCTCGACCAGCTCCGCTGCCTTGTTCCTGACGAGTTGCCAGTCCAGAGTGTTCCTGCAGCAAGCATATATACGGGACATTCGTTCGATCGCTCATCACATTACATATACTCATATAGATCGATGCAGCAGCACAAGCCACAAGCTAGATGTAAGAGAGAAGCGTAGGGTATTACCTGACATAAAGTGTGCGAAGGGAGAGGACATCGGTAACAAGGGCGCGCGACGAGGCAAGGACACTTAGAGAGCGCAGCACGATGCCTGTACAACTTTATGAACCAGTCGCGGACGACACCTTCCTTGGCTGTGTCGCCGTCGGCGAATCTGTGGATGGCCATGAGGTAATGGAGGAAGAGCGTGAGGAGTTCAGCGCGGCTGCTCAATTCCCAGATGGGTGCGAAGGTCCTGACGTGGTCACACGCCTCCTCGAGCTGGCCTGCCTTGATCCGCTTCACCAGGTCCTCGACGTCGAAGATCACACGCAACTTATTTTTGGCCCTGCGATGTTAACCAGAGGATCGATCAGTCATACACTCATACGCATTCATTCGCACGAGGATTTTTGGTGGGTGGGTGTGTTGGGGGTTGAGATTGAGGGCATACACATGGTAGATCTGGTCGTAGCAGTTGTCCCGGAGGTACGCAAGGAGCCGGCGCCAACGGAGACGCTCCGTGCATGGGTAGTCCGGGATGTAGTCGCAGTCGCACTGCTTGCGCTTGCCGGAGGCTGCCGCCTCGCCGACACCGGAGACAGCGGCCGCCGCACGCCCGCCCTGGACGGAGACCGCGGCCGCCGCACGCCCGCCCTGGCCGGAGACCGCCGCCGCTTCACGCTCGCCCAAGTAGGAGACCGCCGCCGCCTCATGCTCGCCCTGGCCGGAGACCGCCGCCGCCGCCGCACGCCCGCCCTCGCCGGAGACCGCCACCGCCTCACGCTCGCCCTGGCCGTAGACCGCCACCGCCGCACGCTCGCCCTGGCCGGAGATAGCCACCGCCGCACGCTCGCCCTGGTCGGAGACAGCCACCGCGGCAAGCTCGCCCTGACCGAGGACCGCCAGCGCACGCCCGCCCTCAGCGGAGCTCGCCATCTCTCTCGGGAAGATTTTGATCTTCTAGGATTCCTGTGTTTTGGGGAGATGACATGCCAGGATTATATGTGCGAGCGGCGGGCGAGGGGGCGCGGGGAAAGTGGGGCTCAGCGGCGGGAGTGGGCCAGTGTGATGCGATTGCTTGGCGAAAGGCGGGGGCGAGGGCGGAAACGGGAGAAGTAAGGGAGGAAACGGGAGATGTAAGGGCGGGAAAACGGGAGACGAGGGCGGAAACAGGAGAAGTAAGGGCGGAAACGGGAGACGAGGGCGGAAACGGGGAGAGCGAGGGCGAGGGCGAGGCCAAAAGCAAAGCCGCACCTTCTAGGTTTTTTTATCGATACTATTGCAAATTTCAAAGTTTGGAAAAACACCATTATAGTTTATTATTTTGAAGCGGACTATTATAGTTTTACGCTACTCACATGAATGCTACGGAATACGTATAGAGATAACTTGTGCCCAGTAACACCGTATATGAATACATATATTTCGTTGCAGCCCATCTCCTTTTTCACTGACGCGCGGGCCTCACATGTCAAATTCTTCTTCCTCCTCTCCTCATCTTCCCTTGACGAGCACCTGTCGCATGCCCGAACCGACAACGCAGTGGACGAGCGCTCGATCTAACGCGGAGGAGGAGCCCCAAAGCCGGCGAGGAGACTCCTTCCTGGGCGGCTCCCATCTTCCCCGAGATCAACGACCCCGTCTCTTTCTCTTGGAGTATAGCGTCGTCGCTGCAGTAGGAGCCGGAGCCGACGGATGGGCACGGGCACATCTGCTTTGGCGATCAAACCGCGAGCCACGGTGATCGCCTACTTGGACAACCAAATCGTGAGCCTCCACCGTGGCGTGAGGATGGTGACGCCGCCGGGCAAGCTTAGCTTCAGCCATGGTGCGAGGCGATGGCCATCCAAATCGAAAAGTAGTGGGCCTGATTTAGGTAGCATTACTAGAGATGCTCTTCAAAATCTACTTATTTTTGGTATACGGGTGACAGGGCGAGGACAAAAAAAAAACGGTACTTAAGGATGCTGATAACTAATCGAGCACAAAAAAGATTAGTGCAAACAGAAATCGATATAATCTTTATCTTTACAAGAAATATGCACCATGAAATTTACCTTCTAATCTTTCCACGTGTTCAGCTATTCAAAAGGCCATGTTCACAACGTCACAACTCCATCCGGTAGGGGGTACCGTGCAGCACGACTGTGTACCCATTGGCTCCTCTCGTTCCGTCTTTCTCCTTCGATCTCACCCATCCCCGGCCGCCTGCACTTCTCCATGGCCACCCCTCAGTTCAGAGCTTCATGCCGGTCCGCCATGATCTGCCCATAAATCGGTCACGTCCTCCACCGTCAGTCATCAGCCGCTCCTTGCTCATCCCTCTTCCCCACTCGACATACACTACTTAGAAAACGATTTTTAGCAACGGATCGATTTTTTTTAGGGGCGGCTGGTTATGGAGCTGCCCCTACAGTGGCGTGTTCGGGTGCCCAGACACCAGCCGCCCCTACAAATGGAACAGCAGGGGCGGCTGGTGTTAGGGTCTGATTTGTAGGGGCGGCTCAATCACCAGGCGCCCCTGAAAATTCTATTTGTAGGGGCGGCTGGTGATTGAGCCATCCCTAAAAATGGCCCCGTATTTATAGCTCCTATTTGTAGGGGCGGCTCAATCACCAGCCGCCCCTACAAATGGCCCCCATATAAAACTGAGGCAGCACCTTCTTCCTCCTCGGGTCACTCACTCCAACCCGTGAAAGAAAGGTGGGGAGGCCTTGGGCACCTCCCAAAAATTACTCTACTAAGGGGGGAAGGTTTTGGTCTCAAATCCTTTGGTGGAGAGGTTGTAGAAGGTAAGAAAATGCTATTACACACTTTTTTTTAAAAGTTTTAATGGTTGATTAGTGGATAATTAGAGTTTTGTTTCTCTCTCTCTTCTATGGTGCTTGAGCTATTTATGAGCAAATTAGACCTAACTTTTAAATGTACTAGGGTAAATTAGGGAGGGGGACAAGACCATACCCTTATTTGGTCCATGTTTCTTGATTTTAGTGAACCATTAGTTAGTTTTATGAATGTTTCATGTGCATGTGATCTAATCTAGGGTTTGGTTTTTTTATTAATTTCGTTTTTGTAAATTTATGTTTGATAAAATTGGACTAGGGTTTGTACGAAAGATATTGGGTAAAGTATAATTATTGCTAATTGTTGTCTTTGAAATTATTTATTGTAATCAATAAATATGTATTTTAATTATTTATGGATAAATAGGTCATTAATTAATTTTTCTCTACCATGGTGTGTTTGTATGCTTCATGTAATTATATTAGATTTATATTCATATATATCTGAGGTATATACAATTATTCTCAAATAATTATTACTTTGATTAATTTTTATATATATCTGAATAAGTAGTCCTTTAATGTTTGTTTTGTTGTTGTTGTAAAAGATGGAGTACAGGAACTCTTGGATGTATGGTTCGTTAAGGTTCAAGGTAGGTTTCCGTGAAGAGGTGGATAAATTTATTGAAGCTACAACGAAGCATGCAACGACATTGAAAGAGAATAAGGATATAATTATTTGCCCCTGTAAAGATTGCAAGAACCGTATGGCATTGACAGATGTGACTATCATCAGATCACATTTGATTATACGAGGATTTGTTGAGGACTACACAGTGTGGATTCATCATGGTGAAACAGTTATTATTAACGACGAGGATGAGGAGGAATACGACGATGAAACCATAGAATCCCTGTCCCAATATTCAGCCGAGCTTGATGCACAAATGGATTTCAAGTTTGGCAATGAACAAGGTGGTGATGCTGGTGGTTGGGATGGTAACGACAAAGGTGGTGCCAATAATGATGATGGAACATATGTCGGAGTTGAAGATGATTTAGATGACATGATTCGAACCCTTGGACCAGAGATTTTACTAAATAGCCCGAAAAGTCTAGAAAATTTAGAAAGAGTGATAAAAGCATCGAAGGAGACTGTGTATGGTGTTGAAAAGGGTTGTCCGACACATTGGACATTGCTATGTTTCGTGCTTGAGCTGCTCATCCTAAAGACTAAGTACGGCTGGTCAGACTGTAGTTTCAATGATCTATTGCATCTCCTGTCATGGGTGCTACCACAACCAAACTCGGTTCCTGCCAACACATACCAAGCGAAGAAGATCATAAGTCCATTGATAATGGGGGTTGAAAAAATACATGCATGCCCCAACCACTGTATACTTTTTTGTGGTGAAACGTTCAAGTCATTAGATAAATGTCCCCGGTGTGGGGCCAGCCGGTACAAGAACAATGACCTTTACGGTGGGGACGAACCATCCACGGGGAAAAAGAGGAATAAGAAGGGTATAAAAAAGGTGGTACAAGAATCTCAACCCCCAGAGGACACTCCATTAGGCAATGATGCAAAGCAGAGAATAATTCCTGCCCTGGTAATGTGGTACCTGCCAATGACCGACCGCTTGAGACGTATGTTCCTAAACCCTAAAGAAGCCGCACTCATGACATGGTGGGATGATGAGCATAAGGTGGATGATGATAAGATTGCACACCCGGCCGATTGTAGTCAGTGGCAAAGGTTTGATGAGAAGCACAAAGAATTCAGCGATGATCCAAGGAATGTACGGTTTGGCCTGAGCACCAATGGAATGAATCCCTTCAATGAGAGGATGAGCAACCACAGCACATGGCCAGTGATCTTGACCATGTACAACATCCCAACATGGTTGTGTTAGAAGAGAAAGTACCTTCTCCTCGCTATTCTTATTTCTGGCCCTAAACAACCAGGCATTGATATAGATGTGTTCCTCGAGCCCTTGATGCAAGAAATGGAGAGACTATGGAGGCATGGGGAGCAGATGTACGATGCGTTCCGAAAGGAGGACTTCATATGTAGAGCAATAATATTTATTACTACCAATGATTACCCCGCACTGTTTGCTTTGTCTGGACAGATCAAAGGGAAGACGGGATGCTTGGTTTGCTTGGATGGTACTACATGGTTTACCTGGATGCATCCAAGAAGATAGTTTACTTAAGGAACCGATGTTTCTTAAAGACAAGTCACAAGTACCGCAGCAAATTGTTCTTTAGATTTTATGACAACACCCCGGAGATTGAACCCCCTCCGGAGAGACGTCATAACGGAGAATATGTGTACAGAATGGTGAAAAACATACACATCGTCTATGAAAAGAAGAATTCGGATGGAACGAACAAAGATAGAAGCACACCTCCTATCGAAGACGTACCTTTCAAGAAACAATCAATCTTCTTTCAGTATCTACCTTATTGGCCAGACTTGGAGGTCCCCCATGCCATTGATGCTATGCACATGCAGAAGAATGTCTTTGAGAGTCTCATTGCTACCTTGATGGACACAGGCAAGCCAAAAGATGGTCTAAAAGCACGAAAAGACATGGTGTAGCTAAACATGATGCCACAGCTTCACCCAGTACCTGAGGCTAATGAAAAATACACTCTGCCCGCGGCGTGCTTCAACCTAACACTAGACGAGAAGAGAGCTATATGCACTTTCCTGAGGGGATCAAAGTCTCGACTGGGTTTTCAGCAAATGTGAAGAAGCTAGTGTCGATGAAGGACTTGTCAATAACACACTGCAAGGCTCACGATTGCCATATGATGCTGACAGTGTTTCTACCTATTGCAATCAGGGCTATAAAGCCAGAGTTCTTGAAAATGGCCATCACCCGCATGTGCTACTTCTTTTCGAAGATCTCATAGAAGACGATTGGCAAGGAAAAGCTGAGTGACCTACATGAATTTGTGGTGGAGACACAAAACCAACTAGAGATGTGTTTACCTCCTGCTTTTTTTGATATAATGCCACATCTCATGATTCACATGGTTCATCAGATATAGGCGCTTGGCCCTTGCTACTTGCATAAAATGTGGTCCTATGAGCGGGTCATGTCAGTTTTAAGTCGATACGTGCATAATCGAGCATACCCAGAGGGCTCCATGATAGAGGGTTACAGTATTGAAGAAGTCGTCGAGTGCTGTCAAGAGTACCTAAAAGTACAGAAAGGGATTGGTAAACCTGATTTTCGTCACAAGGGTAGGCTGGCTGGGAAGGGCACCAGTGGTAGAAAAGTGTTCATCGACCATGATTACAAAGAGGTGAGTCGGGCGTATTACAGTGTCTTGTAGAGTACACAACTGATGCAACCGTATATTGATGAACACTTGGCTATCATTATGGCAGAGAGAAATGGCCGTTCGGATGATTAGGTCATGAAACAGCACAAGCAACGACTAACTATATGGTTGAAAGACCAAAACATACCGCCTGAAGAAACCATAGACTCTATTACCATCAGTAGGTTGGCGGAGGGGCCATCGAGACAAGTGACATCTTGGAATGCTTATGACATTAATGGGTACACGTACTATACCTACGCAAAGGATAGTAAATATGTGAACCAAAACAACGGCGTTCGAATAGAGGCTCTCGATGGATTAGGGCGAAAGATCCAATACTTTGGCATCATTGAAGAGATATGAGAACTTGACTATGGAAGGGATATAACGGTGGCCCTGTTTCGATGCCGCTGGATCAAACAACACCAACTGAATGAGATCGGATTGAGAGTCCTGGACCTCGAGAATCTAGGCTACCAAGATAACCCTTGGGTGCTCGCTTCACATGTCGCACAAGTTTTCTATATGTCTACCCACAAAGTAACCTCCCTCCGAAGAAGAAGACAAAGCACGTGGTTGCCTCCGGGAAACAACACATTATTGGAGTTGATGGCATGGACGATGTTGAAGCTTACAATAACTATGATGAGATGCCGCTATTCACAGACTTTCCTAAGAAGATTAGTGTTGTGGAAAAGAACATCTCCAAAGATATAATGCCATGGGAACGAAAAGGTGTCAAGGGAAAAGTCGTTACAGCGGGCTAGCTAGTTGTTGAATGTGGAGTGTTTGTGTAAGTGTGTGTTTGTAAGGCTTCATTTATGCATGCGTGTGAGACTATATATTTATGTACGTGTGTAAGACTACATATTTTTGTATGTATGTGAGACTACATTTTATGCATGTGTGTGAGACTACCCTTTGCAACATCTAGATGAATCTATTTGAACATCCACTCTATTGCAACATCCAAAAGTCATTTAGAGTTCATAATACTAGAGTCAAAGTGTTGTTTTTTCATTTGACCAAATTTGACTTGGTCAAACTTGCTCAAATGAGACACTACATGACCTCAGATTAAAAACTCTGAATACCAAGTTTGATCATCTCAGCAAGATCTACAATTGTTATATAGCTCATTTTCCCATTTGAGAAAGTTTTATCAAACACTAGTCACAAATTCTTGAATCTCATATAGACTTTCTAAAACTATGTCACACACTTGTGAAATTTGAACTACACTTTGTTCAAACTTTCTCAAATGAAAAAAATGGATTATATAAGTATTGTAGATCTTGATGAGCTGAACAAACTTGGTATTCAAAACTTTTCAATTTGAGATAACCTAGGGTTCCGAAAACTAGTTTGTAGGCGTTGAAATTTAAAAATCATAAATTTGAACTGTCCAAACTTTCTCAAATGGATAGTTGACCAAAACAACAATTGTAGATATTGATTCGTTTAACAAACTTGGTATTCAAAACTTTTCAATTTGAAGTCATTTAGAGTTCATAATACTAGAGTCAAAGTGTTATTTTTTCATTTGACCAAATTTGACTTGGTTAAACTTGCTCAAATGAGACACTACATGACCTCTGATGAAAAAACTCTGAATACCAAGTTTGATCATCTCAGAAATATCTACAATTGTTACATAGCTCATTTTCGCATTTGAGAAAGTTTTATCAAACACTAGTCACAAATTCTTGAATCTCATATAGACTTTCTGAAACTGTCACACACTTGTGAAATTTGAACTATATTTTGTTCAAACTTTCTCAAATGAAAAAATGGACTATATAAGTATTGTAGATCTTGATGAGCTGAACAAACTTGGTATTCAAAACTTTTCAATTTGAGATAACCTAGGATTTCGAAAACTAGTTTGTAAGCATTGAAATTTAAAAATCATAAATTTGAACCGTCCAAACTTTCTCAAATGGAAAGTTGACCAAAACAACAATTGTATATATTGATTCGTTTAACAAATTTGGTATTCAAAACTTTTCAATTTGAAGTTATTTAGAGTTCATAATACTAGAGTCAAAGTGTTGTTTTTTCATTTGACCAAATTTGACTAGGTCAAACTTGCTCAAATGAGACACTACATGACCTCAGATAAAAAAACTCTGAATACCAAGTTTGGTCATCTCAGCAAGATCTACAATTGTTATATAGCTCATTTTCGCATTTGAGAAAGTTTTATCAAACACTAGTCACAAATTCTTGAATCTCATATAGACTTTCTGAAACTATGTCACACACTTGTGAAATTTGAACTACATTTTATTCAAACTTTCTCAAATGAAAAAATGGACTATATAAGTATTGTAGATCTTGATGAGCTGAACAAACTTGGTATTCAAAACTTTTCAATTTGAGATAACCTAGGGTTCCGAAAACTAGTTTGTAGGCGTTGAAATTTAAAAATCATAAATTTGAACCGTCCAAACTTTCTCAAATGGATAGTTGACCAAAACAACAATTGTAGATATTGATTCGTTTAACAAACTTGGTATTCAAAACTTTTCAATTTGAAGTCATTTAGAGTTCATAATACTAGAGTCAAAGTGTTGTTTTTTATTTGACCAAATTTGACTTGGTTAAACATGCTCAAATGAGACACTACATGACCTCAGATGAAAAAACTCTGAATACCAAGTTTGATCATCTCAGAAAGATCTACAATTGTTACATAGCACATTTTCACATTTGAGAAAGTTTTATCAAACACTAGTCACAAATTCTTGAATCTCATATAGACTTTCTGAAACTATGTCACACACTTGTGAAATTTGAACTACATTTTGTTCAAACTTTCTCCAATGAAAAAATGGACTATATAAGTATTGTAGATCTTGATGAGCTAAACAAACTTGGTATTCAAAACTTTTCAATTTGAGATAACCTAGGGTTCCGAAAACTAGTTTGTAGGCGTTGAAATTTAAAAATCATAAATTTGAACCATCCAAACTTTCTCAAATGGATAGTTGACCAAAACAACAATTGTAGATATTGATTCGTTTAACAAACTTGGTATTCAAAACTTTTCAATTTGAAGTCATTTAGAGTTCATAATACTAGAGTCAAAGTGTTGTTTTTTTATTTGACCAAATTTGACTTGGTTAAACATGCTCAAATGAGACACTACATGACCTCAGATGAAAAAACTCTGAATACCAAGTTTGATCATCTCAGAAAGATCTACAATTGTTACATAGATCATTTTCGCATTTGAGAAAGTTTTATCAAACACTAGTCACAAATTCTTGAATCTCATATAGACTTTCTGAAACTATGTCACACACTTGTGAAATTTGAACTACATTTTGTTCAAACTTTCTCCAATGAAAAAATGGACTATATAAGTATTGTAGATCTTGATGAGCTAAACAAACTTGGTATTCAAAACTTTTCAATTTGAGATAACCTAGGGTTCCGAAAACTAGTTTGTAGGCGTTGAAATTTAAAAATCATAAATTTGAACCATCCAAACTTTCTCAAATGGATAGTTGACCATAACAACAATTGTAGATATTGATTCGTTTAACAAACTTGGTATTCAAAACTTTTCAATTTGAAGTCATTTAGAGTTCATAATACTAGAGTCAAAGTGTTGTTTTTTTATTTGACCAAATTTGACTTGGTTAAACTTGCTCAAATGAGACACTACATGACCTCAGATGAAAAAACTCTGAATACCAAGTTTGATCATCTCAGAAAGATCTACAATTGTTACATAGATCATTTTCGCATTTGAAAAAGTTTTATCAAACACTAGTCACAAATTCTTGAATCTCATATAGACTTTGTGAAACTATGTCACACACTTGTGAAATTTGAACTATATTTTGTTCAAACTTTCTCAAATGAAAAAATGGACCATATAAGTATTGTAGATCTTGATGAGCTGAACAAACTTCGTATTCAAAACTTTTTAATTTGAGATAACCTAGGGTTCTGAAAACTAGTTTGTAGGCGTTGAAATTTAAAAATCATAAATTTGAACCATCCAAACTTTCTCAAATGGATAGTTGACCAAAACAACAATTGTAGATATTGATTCGTTTAACAAACTTGGTATTCAAAACTTTTCAATTTGAAGTCATTTAGAGTTCATAATACTAGAGTCAAAGTGTTGTTTTTTCATTTGACCAAATTTGACTTGGTTAAACTTGCTCAAATGAGACACTACATGACCTCAGATGAAAAAACTCTGAATACCAAGTTTGATCATATCAGAAAGATCTACAATTGTTACATAGCTCATTTTCGCATTTGAAAAAGTTTTATCAAACACTAGTCACAAATTCTTGAATCTCATATAGACTTTGTGAAACTATGTCACACACTTGTGAAATTTGAACTATATTTTGTTCAAACTTTCTCAAATGAAAAAATGGACCATATAAGTATTGTATATCTTGATGAGCTGAACAAACTTGGTATTCAAAACTTTTCAATTTGAGATAACCTAGGGTTCCGAAAACTAGTTTGTAGGCGTTGAAATTTAAAAATCACAAATTTGAACTATGCAACTTTCTCAAATGGAAAGTTGACCAAAACAACAATTGTAGATATTGATTTGTTTAACAAACTTGGTATTCAAAACTTTTCAATTTGAAGTCATTTAGAGTTCATAATACTAGAGTCAAAGTGTTGTTTTCTCATTTGACCAAATTTGACTTGGTCAAACTTACTCAAATGAGACACTACATGACCTCAGATGAAAAACTCTGACTACCAAGTTTGATCATCTCAGCAAGATCTACAATTGTTATATAGCTCATTTTCGCATTTGAGAAAGTTTTATCAAACACTAGTCACAAATTCTTGAATCTCATATAGACTTTCTCAAACAATGTCACACACTTGTGAAATTTGAACTACATTTTATTCAAACTTTCTCAAATGAAAAAATGGACTATATAAGTATTGTAGATATTGATGAGCTGAATAAACTTGGTATTCAAAACTTTTCAATTTGAGATAACTTAGGGTTCCGAAAACTAGTTTGTAGGTGTTGAAATTTAAAAATCATAAATTTGAACCATCCAAACTTTCTCAAATGGATAGTTGACCAAAACAACAATTGTAGATATTGATTCGTTTAACAAACTTGGTATTCAAAACTTTTCAATTTGAAGTCATTTAGAGTTCATAATACTAGAGTCAAAGTGTTGTTTTTTCATTTGACCAAATTTGACTTGGTTAAACTTGCTCAAATGAGACACTACATGACCTCAGATGAAAAAACTCTGAATACCAAGTTTGATCATCTCAGAAAGATCTACAATTGTTACATAGCTCATTTTCGCATTTGAGAAAGTTTTATCAAACATTAGTCACAAATTCTTGAATCTCATATAGACTTTCTGAAACTATGTCACACACTTGTGAAATTTGAACTATATTTTGTTCAAACTTTCTCAAATGAAAAAAATGGACTATATAAGTATTGTAGATCTTGATGAGCTGAACAAACTTGGTATTCAAAACTTTTCAATTTGAGATAACCTAGGGTTCCGAAAACTAGTTTGTAGGCGTTGAAATTTAAAAATCATAAATTTGAACTGTCCAAACTTTCTCAAATGGATAGTTGACCAAAACAACAATTGTAGATATTGATTCGTTTAACAAACTTGGTATTCAAAACTTTTCAATTTGAAGTCATTTAGAGTTCATAATACTAGAGTCAAAGTGTTGTTTTTTCATTTGACCAAATTTGACTTGGTTAAACTTGCTCAAATGAGACACTACATGACCTCAGATGAGAAAACTCTGAATACCAAGTTTGATCATCTCAGAAAGATCTACAATTGTTACATAGCTCATTTTCGCATTTGAGAAAGTTTTATCAAACACTAGTCACAAATTCTTGAATCTCATATAGACTTTCTGAAACTATGTCACACACTTGTGAAATTTGAACTACATTTTGTTCAAACTTTCTCAAATGAAAAAATGGACTATATAAGTATTGTAGATCTTGATGAGCTGAACAAACTTCGTATTCAAAACTTTTTAATTTGAGATAACCTAGGGTTCTGAAAACTAGTTTGCAGGCGTTGAAATTTAAAAATCATAAATTTGAACTATCCAAACTTTCTCAAATGGATAGTTGACCATAACAACAATTGTAGATATTGATTCGTTTAACAAACTTGGTATTCAAAACTTTTTAATTTGAAGTCATTTAGAGTTCATAATACTAGAGTCAAAGTGTTGTTTTTTCATTTGACCAAATTTGACTTGGTTAAACTTGCTCAAATGAGACACTACATGACCTCAGATGAAAAAACTCTGAATACCAAGTTTGATCATCTCAGAAAGATCTACAATTGTTACATAGCTCATTTTCGCATTTGAAAAAGTTTTATCAAACACTAGTCACAAATTCTTGAATCTCATATAGACTTTGTGAAACTATGTCACACACTTGTGAAATTTGAACTATATTTTGTTCAAACTTTCTCAAATGAAAAAATGGACCATATAAGTATTGTATATCTTGATGAGCTGAACAAACTTGGTATTCAAAACTTTTCAATTTGAGATAATCTAGGGTTCCGAAAACTAGTTTGTAGGCGTTGAAATTTAAAAATCACAAATTTGAACTATCCAAACTTTCTCAAATGGAAAGTTGACCAAAACAACAATTGTAGATATTGATTTGTTTAACAAACTTGGTATTCAAAACTTTTCAATTTGAAGTCATTTAGAGTTCATAATACTAGAGTCAAAGTGTTGTTTTTTCATTTGACCAAATTTGACTTGGTTAAACATGCTCAAATGAGACACTACATGACCTCAGATGAAAAACTCTGACTACCAAGTTTGATCATCTCAGTAAGATCTACAATTGTTATATAGCTCATTTTCGTATTTGAGAAAGTTTTATCAAACACTAGTCACAAATTCTTGAATCTCATATAGACTTTCTCAAACAATGTCACACACTTGTGAAATTTGAACTACATTTTGTTCAAACTTTCTCAAATGAAAAAATGGACTATATAAGTATTGTAGATATTGATGAGCTGAACAAACTTGGTATTCAAAACTTTTCAATTTGAGATAACTTAGGGTTCCGAAAACTAGTTTGTAGGTGTTAAAATTTAAAAATCATAAATTTGAACCATCCAAACTTTCTCAAATGGATAGTTGACCAAAACAACAATTGTAGATATTGATTCGTTTAACAAACTTGGTATTCAAAACTTTTCAATTTGAAGTCATTTAGAGTTCATAATACTAGAGTCAAAGTGTTGTTTTTTCATTTGACCAAATTTGACTTGGTTAAACTTGCTCAAATGAGACACTACATGACCTCAGATGAAAAAACTCTGAATACCAAGTTTGATCATCTCAGAAAGATCTACAATTGTTACATAGATCATTTTCGCATTTGAGAAAGTTTTATCAAACATTAGTCACAAATTCTTGAATCTCATATAGACTTTCTGAAACTATGTCACACACTTGTGAAATTTGAACTATATTTTGTTCAAACTTTCTCAAATGAAAAAAATAGACTATATAAGTATTGTAGATCTTGATGAGCTGAACAAACTTGGTATTCAAAACTTTTCAATTTGAGATAACCTAGGGTTCCGAAAACTAGTTTGTAGGCGTTGAAATTTAAAAATCATAAATTTGAACTGTCCAAACTTTCTCAAATGGATAGTTGACCAAAACAACAATTGTAGATATTGATTCGTTTAACAAACTTGGTATTCAAAACTTTTCAATTTGAAGTCATTTAGAGTTCATAATACTAGAGTCAAAGTGTTGTTTTTTCATTTGACCAAATTTGACTTGGTTAAACTTGCTCAAATGAGACACTACATGACCTCAGATGAGAAAACTCTAAATACCAAGTTTGATCATCTCAGAAAGATCTACAATTGTTACATAGCTCATTTTCGCATTTGAGAAAGTTTTATCAAACACTAGTCACAAATTCTTGAATCTCATATAGACTTTCTGAAATTATGTCACACACTTGTGAAATTTGAACTAAATTTTGTTCAAACTTTCTCAAATGAAAAAATGGACTATATAAGTATTGTAGATATTGATGAGCTGAACAAACTTGGTATTCAAAACTTTTCAATTTGAGATAACCTAGGGTTCCGAAAACTAGTTTGTAGGCGTTGAAATTTAAAAATCACAAATTTGAACTGTCCAAACTTTCTCAAATGGAAAGTTGACCAAAACAACAATTGTAGATATTGATTCATTTAACAAACTTGGTATTCGAAACTTTTCAATTTGAAGTCATTTAGAGTTTATAATACTAGAGTCAAAGTGTTGTTTTTTCATTTGACCAAATTTGACTTGGTTAAACTTGCTCAAATGAGACACTACATGACCTCAGATGAAAAAACTCTGAATACCAAGTTTGATCATCTCAGAAAGATCTACAATTGTTACATAGCTCATTTTCGCATTTGAGAAAGTTTTATCAAACACTAGTCACAAATTCTTGAATCTCATATAGACTTTCTGAAACTATGTCACACACTTGTGAAATTTGAACTATATTTTGTTCAAACTTTCTCAAATGAAAAAATGGACTATATAAGTATTGTAGATCTTGATGAGCTGAACAAACTTGGTATTCAAAACTTTTCAATTTGAGATAACCTAGGGTTCCGAAAACTAGTTTGTAGGCGTTGAAATTTAAAAATCATAAATTTGAACCATCCAAACTTTCTCAAATGGATAGTTGACCAAAACAACAATTGTAGATATTGATTCGTTTAACAAACTTGGTATTCAAAACTTTTCAATTTGAAGTCATTTAGAGTTTATAATACTAGAGTCAAACTTAGTATTCAAAATGCATTTGTAGGGGCGGCTAGATCAGGAACCGCCCCTATAAATGGATTTGTAGGTGCGGCTAGATCAGGAACCGCCCCTACAAATAGGAGGGAGTATAAATAGGAGAACCGATGCACGGGAGTCAGTCTGGGCACTGTCTTCTTCCATCGACGCCGTCAGGCTGCCCGCGCGCCTAGGGTTTCCGCCGCCAGTCCCGTGCCCACCCCCGCGCTCTCGCCCGCCCTTGGCGCCCGGCGCTCGACGTCCCGCACCCGTCCCCCTGCGCTCGGCATCCCGCACCCGGCCCTCGGCGCCCGCCCACACCAGCCCCCGGTCCCGTGCCCGTGCCCATGCCCGCCCCCGGCGCCCGGCGCTCGGCGTCCCGCACCTGGCCCCCGGTGCCCGCCCCCACGCGCCGACCCCCGGCGTCCCGCGCCCAGCCCCCGGTGCCCTCCTGAAAGGTCCTAATGGCTAGAGGGGGGGGGGTGAATAGCCAAATAAAAATTTCTACAACAACACTTAACCAAATGGTTAGACAATTATGAGGCGAAGCGAGTGTTGCGCTAGCCTACTCAAAATGCAAGCCATCTACCACAATTCTAGTTTAGATAGTGTCAATTCACAGAAGATCAATGACACTACCCTATGTTAGTGTGCTCTCAAAGGCTAACTAAAGAGCCACACCAACTAAGCATGTAAGCTCTCACAACTAGCTACACTAAAGAGCTTGTCAACTAGTTTGCGGTAGAGTAAAGAGAGTGATCAAGAGGGTTATACCGCCGTGTAGATGAATGAACCAATCAATCACGAAGATGAATAACAATGATGACCAATCACCTCGGAATCAATGATGAAGACAATGATTTTTACCGAGGTTCACTTGCTTGCCGGCAAGCTAGTCCTCGTTGTGGCGATTCACTCACTTGGAGGTTCACGCGCTAATTGGCTTCACACGCCAAACCCTCAATAGGGTGCCGCACAACCAACACAAGATGAGGATCACACAAGCCACGAGCAATCCACTAGAGTACCTTTTGGTGCTCCACCGGGGAAAGGTTAAGAACCCCTCACAATCACCACGATCGGAGCCAGAGACAATCACCATCTCCGCTCGACGATCCTCGCTGCTCCAAGCCGTCTAGGTGGCGGCAACCACCAAGAGTAACAAGCGAAACCCGTAGCGAAACACGATCACTAAGTGCCTCTAGATGCAATCACTCAAGCAATGCACTTGGATCACTCCCAATCTCACTATGATGATGAATCAATGATGTAGATGAGTGGGAGTCCTTTGGCTAGGCTCACAAGATTGCTATGTCAATGAAAATGGCCAAAGATATGAGCCACAGCCGGCCATAGGGCTATAAATAGAGCCCTAATCAAATAGAGCCGTTATACCCCTTCACTGGGCAAAACGCGCTCTGACCGGACGCTCTGGTCATACTGACCGGACGCTGGCCCTCAGCGTCCGGTCGCCCGATGTATGCCACGCGTCACCAGCTTCAAACGCTGTTCGTCAGATTCCAACGGCTATGAGGCTGACCGGACGCTCCGGTCAAAACTGACCGGACGCTGAAGCCCCAGCGTCCGATCGTTTCCAGTAAGCTCCCCGAGGCATGTTTTTCCGACCGGACGTGTCTGGTGCTCAACCCTAGCCTACTGTGCCGTCTGACAGCTCGACCGGACGTAGCCTTTCAGCGTCCGATCGCTGAGTGACCCAGCGTCCGGTCAGTAGACCGATGCCAGCATCATTTCGACCAACTCCATTTCAACTCTAACTTCTTCACCCTTGCTCAAATGTGCCAACCACCAAGAATTTTGCATCCGGCGCAATAGAAAATAGACATTTCATTTTTCCAAAAGTGCCGAATCCATCTCAACCCTGCAAACACCTTGTGCACATGTGTTAGCATATTTTCACAAATATTTTCAAGGGTGTTAGCACTCCACTAGATCCTAAATGCATATGCAATGAGTTAGAGCATCTAGTGACACTTTGATAACCGCATTTCGATACGAGTTTCACCCTCTTAATAGTACGGCTATCAAACCTAAATGTGATCACACTCTCTAAGTGTCTTGATCACTTAAAACAAAATAGCTCCTATGGTTTATACCTTTGCCTTGAGCTTTTTGTTTTTCTCTTTCTTCATTTCAAGTTTAAGCCCTTGATCATCGCCATGCCATCACCATTGTCATGCTATGATCTTCATTAGCTTCTTCTACTTGAAGTGTGCTACCTATGTCATGATCACTTGATAAACTAGGTTAGCACTTAGGGTTTTATCAATTCACCAAAACCAAATTAGAGCTTTCAATCTCCCCCTTTTTGGTAATTGATGACAACCCTTATACAAAGATATGAATTGAAATTCAATTGAATCCATGTTGCTTGGCCAAGCATATTTACTATGTGTAAAAGGATATGGACAAGTTTCATGAACCCTAAGTGGTAGCAATTGCTCCCCCTACATATGTGCTAAGAGTTTGGATTGAAGCTTGCACATATGCTTAGATAGGAAATGTAGGAGTCAATGTCTACCATATGATGCTAAGGTATAAAAGATGGACCTTTGAAGCGTGATACCAATCGGAGTGCACCAATATACCATCCTTAGCATCATGGTTAGCTCAATATCACTTAGAAATATTTGGAAGTGAAAGCACTAGATATCCTATACATGCTAGTTTGCATTTCATCATTCAAATCTACAACTAGCATACATCACACAAGCATGGATATTATAAATATGGAACTTATGCCATGCAAGCAAACATATGAAATGCACGTTCAAATGCACCATACAAGTTCATGAGCTTGCTCCCCCTACTTGTGTGCTCAAAATTTTAGTTGATCCCTTTCCTTTGTTTCTCTTATCCCCTTTATTTTTGTTTCTCTCATCCCCTTTATCTTTGTTTCTCTCCCCCTTTGTCATCAATGACCACAAAGGTTCTAAATAGAATTACTTGTAGGGTCGAGATTATCAATGTCAATCAATGGGGTGAGGGTCATTTTCCCAAATTTGGTTCAATTCTAGATTATTTCCCAAAGATATTTAACTCGGTTTGATCCAAGAACAAGCTTCTTCACACCTCCAAATAAGGGTTATCTTGTACCATGTTGAGTTAAACACTTATAGTTCATTTTCTAGATTAAACACTAGGTTTACAAGCCCATAAACATGTCATATGCCATCATTAGATCAAGTCAAGCATAGAAGCAATAGTGATACCATATCGACATCAAAATCATTTGATTTTCATGAATGAGCCTAATAAGATAGAACCACTTGCAAGGTCCTAATGAGATTGAAAATATGACTAAATGCACTAAACATGTCCTTAGCAAGGATGTATGTCATGCCAATCAACTTTTACCTTAGATTGCTCGAAGGAGAGGCATGTCATATGAGTGGGGGTGCATCAACACATATTTGAGAAATCCAATATGTTCAACTCATTCCTTAGCTTGCAAAACCTTTTCTCATACAATGGCTTGGTGAATATATCGGCAAGTTGATCTTCGATGCCTATACTCTCAATGCAAATGTCTCCTTTTTGTTGGTGATCTCTTATGAAATGATGGCGGACATCAATGTGCTTTGTTCTTGCATGTTGCACCGGATTGTTGGTTAGCTTGATTGCACTCTCATTGTCACATAGCAATGGCACTTTCTTGAACTTGATTCCAAAATCACTCAAAGTGGCCTTCATCCAAAGTATTTGTGCACAACAACTACCGGCGGATATGTATTCGGCTTCGGCGGTTGATAATGCAACACTATTTTGCTTCTTTGATGATCATGAAACAAGTGATCTTCCCAACAATTGACATGTGCCCGATGTGCTCTTCCTTTCAACCTTGCATCCCGCATAATCCGAGTCGGAGTAACCAACTAGCTCAAACTTTGCTTCTTTGGGATACCACAAACCAACATTCGGTGTATGCTTCAAGTACCTCAATATCCTCTTTGTAGCCTTCAAATGACTTTCTCTTGGTGAGGCTTAAAATCTTGCACACATGCATACACTAAACATGACATCCGACCTTGATGCGGTCACATAGAGTAGGCTTCCAATCATAGACCGATACAACTTTTGATCCATCATGTTTCCACTTGCATCACTATCCAAGTTGCCATTGGTTCCCATTGGTGTGCTAATGACTTTGCTATCAATCATTCCAAACTTCTTGATCATGTCCTTGATGTACTTGCCTTGACTCACAAATGTACCATTCTTCAATTGCTTGATTTGAAGGCCAAGGAAGTAACTCAACTCTCCAATTATGGACATCTCAAATTCATTAGCCATCATCTTACCAAACTCATCACAAAATTCTTGATTGGTTGATCCAAATATGATATCATCAACATATATTTGTAACACAAATAGATCTTTTCCAATCTTCTTGATGAAAAGAGTGATGTCAACCTTGCCCATGGTGAACCCTTTAGAGAGTAGGAAGTCTCTCAATCTCTCATACCATGCTCTAGGTGCTTGCTTCAAGCCATACAATGCTTTCTTCAACTTGTACACATGGTTGGGCTTCTTATCATCTTCAAAACCGGGAGGTTGCTCAACATATACTTCTTCATTGATATAACCATTGAGAAATGCACTCTTGACATCTATTTGATAGAGCTTGATGTTGTGAGCACAAGCATAGGCCCCCGATGCCGGCCCACCCCCGTGCTAGAGTTCTACTCCCCGTGCTGCCGCCTGTGCGCCTCGCTGCATGGCCTCGTGCGCGAGCTCGAGGACGGTGCCGGTGGTTCTGCCAGCCTCGTGCTCGCTGACGCTGAGGACGACTGGTGGCTCCCCGAGGTGAGTCCCCCCTTGCCATCTTCTTTGGCAAATTCAGACAATTCGTCAAATCAGCTAGATCAACTAAGTCATTGTTATAGGACCAAATAAAATTAGTCTACTGCTCTCACTGCAATGCAAAACAATACTGATGGCAAGAAGCGTTTCTTTTGGAATGCCCAACACATCAGCTAGATCATTGTTCGACTACACAGCCATTTAGCCTGTTTAAATCTATTTCACAAATCGTGCATGTTGAACTTGCATGTTTGCTAAGATCATTATACGACTACACAGCCATTTAGCCTATTTATACACAGTGTAGATGCTACAATGTAGCTTACCATATCCGTTTAATCAGCCATTTATTCTGTTTAGTCCGTTTAAATAACCATTTATAGTCTAAATAATAGTTACAGTAAACCATATGTGACCATTTAATCCGTTTTAAACTAACAATGGGTAAGATGGATAGGCATGTAGCAGGTTGTTGATTTGCATGTATATGCATCGGCACTTAAAATACAGATTGGACCTATATGCATCGGCACTTGCAATACATATTTATATTGGGCCTCCTAAAGCTAGCTGTCAGTGTCCATAACTCTACCAAATACTACCATTCTGGCATGCACGCACACATAAATTAAGACAAGACTGCTCTTCTCAGATGGAGTAGTAAAATTGAAGGGCAAACTTGCTACCACACTAAATTTACAACTGTAGATTTATGAGCCGGTGACAACATTTACGAGCCGTTTGAAGGATTCATGCCTGAAATGAGAAACAAACCTCCAACTGATTTATCTGTTCTTGCCCTGTTTTTTCTCCCCGTTTCCTGCTAAACTTCCTCTGCTTCCTTTCTCTCCTTGTAAGGCTAGCCACCGGGGTTGAGCCACCGGGGCAAGGGCCAAGGGCAATCCGTTGTACCGCACCATAGCATGAGAATATGTAGAGTACGTCAGTGCTCCTCGGCCCTCGGCCATCACGGCCTCTACCTTCCCTCCCTCCATGGCTGCAGATGGCAACAAGCCAGTAACTGACTAGGATGGAAAATTACCAATTGTTGCTTTCTAAATTATAATCCCAATTGCATTGCATGTCACAGGAGTCTAGGATGGAAAATTTTATTTGAATCTTGTTTGTGTGAATTACTATAACACTTAAAATTTTTAACCTCAATTTGGGCGTGAGACTCTTTAAATTATGCAGATGTAATATGATCTTTTAGCCATATCTTTTCTTCTGGTATCTTTTTACTCGTAAACTTGTTTTAGATGTTTCTTTAGCATTTTGAATTGGTACTGTTATTTGTGTGTTCGTTGTCTTTTAATTGTGTCATACCATTTAGTTTAGTTTAGGGCTAGTAATATTTTTAGCTTTCGTTTATCCAGCCCCTCTCTTATCTCGTTTCTAGATCTGCCACTGTTGTCTTCGATTTCTGCTTATAAATATTTCATATGTTGATGTGAACCCTCTAGTTAACTACTAACAGTAGGGCAATCTTGTACAACTGTCTACTTGCTCAATTTACATTCATTGGTTAGAAACATGTTCCGCTTATGATATTTATTGCTGTGTGTGGTCATGCCACTATTTTTTTTAATGTAGTCTTTGTGTTATCTCTTAAGTTGGTCTTGTAGATTTTATTGAAATGTTTCCATTAGCTTATAGTTATTAGTGGTTTAGTTTTAGTAGTCTTTTTTTATTTAGTTTCATTCATTTCCATTTTTGAACAAACTTGGTATTCAAAACTTTTTAATTTGAAGTCATTTAGAGTTCATAATACTAGAGTCAAAGTGTTGTTTTTTCATTTGACCAAATTTGACTTGGTTAAACTTGCTCAAATGAGACACTACATGACCTCAGATGAAAAAACTCTGAATACCAAGTTTGATCATCTCAGAAAGATCTACAATTGTTACATAGCTCATTTTCGCATTTGAAAAAGTTTTATCAAACACTAGTCACAAATTCTTGAATCTCATATAGACTTTGTGAAACTATGTCACACACTTGTGAAATTTGAACTATATTTTGTTCAAACTTTCTCAAATGAAAAAATGGACCATATAAGTATTGTATATCTTGATGAGCTGAACAAACTTGGTATTCAAAACTTTTCAATTTGAGATAATCTAGGGTTCCGAAAACTAGTTTGTAGGCGTTGAAATTTAAAAATCACAAATTTGAACTATCCAAACTTTCTCAAATGGAAAGTTGACCAAAACAACAATTGTAGATATTGATTTGTTTAACAAACTTGGTATTCAAAACTTTTCAATTTGAAGTCATTTAGAGTTCATAATACTAGAGTCAAAGTGTTGTTTTTTCATTTGACCAAATTTGACTTGGTTAAACATGCTCAAATGAGACACTACATGACCTCAGATGAAAAACTCTGACTACCAAGTTTGATCATCTCAGTAAGATCTACAATTGTTATATAGCTCATTTTCGTATTTGAGAAAGTTTTATCAAACACTAGTCACAAATTCTTGAATCTCATATAGACTTTCTCAAACAATGTCACACACTTGTGAAATTTGAACTACATTTTGTTCAAACTTTCTCAAATGAAAAAATGGACTATATAAGTATTGTAGATATTGATGAGCTGAACAAACTTGGTATTCAAAACTTTTCAATTTGAGATAACTTAGGGTTCCGAAAACTAGTTTGTAGGTGTTAAAATTTAAAAATCATAAATTTGAACCATCCAAACTTTCTCAAATGGATAGTTGACCAAAACAACAATTGTAGATATTGATTCGTTTAACAAACTTGGTATTCAAAACTTTTCAATTTGAAGTCATTTAGAGTTCATAATACTAGAGTCAAAGTGTTGTTTTTTCATTTGACCAAATTTGACTTGGTTAAACTTGCTCAAATGAGACACTACATGACCTCAGATGAAAAAACTCTGAATACCAAGTTTGATCATCTCAGAAAGATCTACAATTGTTACATAGATCATTTTCGCATTTGAGAAAGTTTTATCAAACATTAGTCACAAATTCTTGAATCTCATATAGACTTTCTGAAACTATGTCACACACTTGTGAAATTTGAACTATATTTTGTTCAAACTTTCTCAAATGAAAAAAATAGACTATATAAGTATTGTAGATCTTGATGAGCTGAACAAACTTGGTATTCAAAACTTTTCAATTTGAGATAACCTAGGGTTCCGAAAACTAGTTTGTAGGCGTTGAAATTTAAAAATCATAAATTTGAACTGTCCAAACTTTCTCAAATGGATAGTTGACCAAAACAACAATTGTAGATATTGATTCGTTTAACAAACTTGGTATTCAAAACTTTTCAATTTGAAGTCATTTAGAGTTCATAATACTAGAGTCAAAGTGTTGTTTTTTCATTTGACCAAATTTGACTTGGTTAAACTTGCTCAAATGAGACACTACATGACCTCAGATGAGAAAACTCTAAATACCAAGTTTGATCATCTCAGAAAGATCTACAATTGTTACATAGCTCATTTTCGCATTTGAGAAAGTTTTATCAAACACTAGTCACAAATTCTTGAATCTCATATAGACTTTCTGAAATTATGTCACACACTTGTGAAATTTGAACTAAATTTTGTTCAAACTTTCTCAAATGAAAAAATGGACTATATAAGTATTGTAGATATTGATGAGCTGAACAAACTTGGTATTCAAAACTTTTCAATTTGAGATAACCTAGGGTTCCGAAAACTAGTTTGTAGGCGTTGAAATTTAAAAATCACAAATTTGAACTGTCCAAACTTTCTCAAATGGAAAGTTGACCAAAACAACAATTGTAGATATTGATTCATTTAACAAACTTGGTATTCGAAACTTTTCAATTTGAAGTCATTTAGAGTTTATAATACTAGAGTCAAAGTGTTGTTTTTTCATTTGACCAAATTTGACTTGGTTAAACTTGCTCAAATGAGACACTACATGACCTCAGATGAAAAAACTCTGAATACCAAGTTTGATCATCTCAGAAAGATCTACAATTGTTACATAGCTCATTTTCGCATTTGAGAAAGTTTTATCAAACACTAGTCACAAATTCTTGAATCTCATATAGACTTTCTGAAACTATGTCACACACTTGTGAAATTTGAACTATATTTTGTTCAAACTTTCTCAAATGAAAAAATGGACTATATAAGTATTGTAGATCTTGATGAGCTGAACAAACTTGGTATTCAAAACTTTTCAATTTGAGATAACCTAGGGTTCCGAAAACTAGTTTGTAGGCGTTGAAATTTAAAAATCATAAATTTGAACCATCCAAACTTTCTCAAATGGATAGTTGACCAAAACAACAATTGTAGATATTGATTCGTTTAACAAACTTGGTATTCAAAACTTTTCAATTTGAAGTCATTTAGAGTTTATAATACTAGAGTCAAACTTAGTATTCAAAATGCATTTGTAGGGGCGGCTAGATCAGGAACCGCCCCTATAAATGGATTTGTAGGTGCGGCTAGATCAGGAACCGCCCCTACAAATAGGAGGGAGTATAAATAGGAGAACCGATGCACGGGAGTCAGTCTGGGCACTGTCTTCTTCCATCGACGCCGTCAGGCTGCCCGCGCGCCTAGGGTTTCCGCCGCCAGTCCCGTGCCCACCCCCGCGCTCTCGCCCGCCCTTGGCGCCCGGCGCTCGACGTCCCGCACCCGTCCCCCTGCGCTCGGCATCCCGCACCCGGCCCTCGGCGCCCGCCCACACCAGCCCCCGGTCCCGTGCCCGTGCCCATGCCCGCCCCCGGCGCCCGGCGCTCGGCGTCCCGCACCTGGCCCCCGGTGCCCGCCCCCACGCGCCGACCCCCGGCGTCCCGCGCCCAGCCCCCGGTGCCCTCCTGAAAGGTCCTAATGGCTAGAGGGGGGGGGGTGAATAGCCAAATAAAAATTTCTACAACAACACTTAACCAAATGGTTAGACAATTATGAGGCGAAGCGAGTGTTGCGCTAGCCTACTCAAAATGCAAGCCATCTACCACAATTCTAGTTTAGATAGTGTCAATTCACAGAAGATCAATGACACTACCCTATGTTAGTGTGCTCTCAAAGGCTAACTAAAGAGCCACACCAACTAAGCATGTAAGCTCTCACAACTAGCTACACTAAAGAGCTTGTCAACTAGTTTGCGGTAGAGTAAAGAGAGTGATCAAGAGGGTTATACCGCCGTGTAGATGAATGAACCAATCAATCACGAAGATGAATAACAATGATGACCAATCACCTCGGAATCAATGATGAAGACAATGATTTTTACCGAGGTTCACTTGCTTGCCGGCAAGCTAGTCCTCGTTGTGGCGATTCACTCACTTGGAGGTTCACGCGCTAATTGGCTTCACACGCCAAACCCTCAATAGGGTGCCGCACAACCAACACAAGATGAGGATCACACAAGCCACGAGCAATCCACTAGAGTACCTTTTGGTGCTCCACCGGGGAAAGGTTAAGAACCCCTCACAATCACCACGATCGGAGCCAGAGACAATCACCATCTCCGCTCGACGATCCTCGCTGCTCCAAGCCGTCTAGGTGGCGGCAACCACCAAGAGTAACAAGCGAAACCCGTAGCGAAACACGATCACTAAGTGCCTCTAGATGCAATCACTCAAGCAATGCACTTGGATCACTCCCAATCTCACTATGATGATGAATCAATGATGTAGATGAGTGGGAGTCCTTTGGCTAGGCTCACAAGATTGCTATGTCAATGAAAATGGCCAAAGATATGAGCCACAGCCGGCCATAGGGCTATAAATAGAGCCCTAATCAAATAGAGCCGTTATACCCCTTCACTGGGCAAAACGCGCTCTGACCGGACGCTCTGGTCATACTGACCGGACGCTGGCCCTCAGCGTCCGGTCGCCCGATGTATGCCACGCGTCACCAGCTTCAAACGCTGTTCGTCAGATTCCAACGGCTATGAGGCTGACCGGACGCTCCGGTCAAAACTGACCGGACGCTGAAGCCCCAGCGTCCGATCGTTTCCAGTAAGCTCCCCGAGGCATGTTTTTCCGACCGGACGTGTCTGGTGCTCAACCCTAGCCTACTGTGCCGTCTGACAGCTCGACCGGACGTAGCCTTTCAGCGTCCGATCGCTGAGTGACCCAGCGTCCGGTCAGTAGACCGATGCCAGCATCATTTCGACCAACTCCATTTCAACTCTAACTTCTTCACCCTTGCTCAAATGTGCCAACCACCAAGAATTTTGCATCCGGCGCAATAGAAAATAGACATTTCATTTTTCCAAAAGTGCCGAATCCATCTCAACCCTGCAAACACCTTGTGCACATGTGTTAGCATATTTTCACAAATATTTTCAAGGGTGTTAGCACTCCACTAGATCCTAAATGCATATGCAATGAGTTAGAGCATCTAGTGACACTTTGATAACCGCATTTCGATACGAGTTTCACCCTCTTAATAGTACGGCTATCAAACCTAAATGTGATCACACTCTCTAAGTGTCTTGATCACTTAAAACAAAATAGCTCCTATGGTTTATACCTTTGCCTTGAGCTTTTTGTTTTTCTCTTTCTTCATTTCAAGTTTAAGCCCTTGATCATCGCCATGCCATCACCATTGTCATGCTATGATCTTCATTAGCTTCTTCTACTTGAAGTGTGCTACCTATGTCATGATCACTTGATAAACTAGGTTAGCACTTAGGGTTTTATCAATTCACCAAAACCAAATTAGAGCTTTCAATCTCCCCCTTTTTGGTAATTGATGACAACCCTTATACAAAGATATGAATTGAAATTCAATTGAATCCATGTTGCTTGGCCAAGCATATTTACTATGTGTAAAAGGATATGGACAAGTTTCATGAACCCTAAGTGGTAGCAATTGCTCCCCCTACATATGTGCTAAGAGTTTGGATTGAAGCTTGCACATATGCTTAGATAGGAAATGTAGGAGTCAATGTCTACCATATGATGCTAAGGTATAAAAGATGGACCTTTGAAGCGTGATACCAATCGGAGTGCACCAATATACCATCCTTAGCATCATGGTTAGCTCAATATCACTTAGAAATATTTGGAAGTGAAAGCACTAGATATCCTATACATGCTAGTTTGCATTTCATCATTCAAATCTACAACTAGCATACATCACACAAGCATGGATATTATAAATATGGAACTTATGCCATGCAAGCAAACATATGAAATGCACGTTCAAATGCACCATACAAGTTCATGAGCTTGCTCCCCCTACTTGTGTGCTCAAAATTTTAGTTGATCCCTTTCCTTTGTTTCTCTTATCCCCTTTATTTTTGTTTCTCTCATCCCCTTTATCTTTGTTTCTCTCCCCCTTTGTCATCAATGACCACAAAGGTTCTAAATAGAATTACTTGTAGGGTCGAGATTATCAATGTCAATCAATGGGGTGAGGGTCATTTTCCCAAATTTGGTTCAATTCTAGATTATTTCCCAAAGATATTTAACTCGGTTTGATCCAAGAACAAGCTTCTTCACACCTCCAAATAAGGGTTATCTTGTACCATGTTGAGTTAAACACTTATAGTTCATTTTCTAGATTAAACACTAGGTTTACAAGCCCATAAACATGTCATATGCCATCATTAGATCAAGTCAAGCATAGAAGCAATAGTGATACCATATCGACATCAAAATCATTTGATTTTCATGAATGAGCCTAATAAGATAGAACCACTTGCAAGGTCCTAATGAGATTGAAAATATGACTAAATGCACTAAACATGTCCTTAGCAAGGATGTATGTCATGCCAATCAACTTTTACCTTAGATTGCTCGAAGGAGAGGCATGTCATATGAGTGGGGGTGCATCAACACATATTTGAGAAATCCAATATGTTCAACTCATTCCTTAGCTTGCAAAACCTTTTCTCATACAATGGCTTGGTGAATATATCGGCAAGTTGATCTTCGATGCCTATACTCTCAATGCAAATGTCTCCTTTTTGTTGGTGATCTCTTATGAAATGATGGCGGACATCAATGTGCTTTGTTCTTGCATGTTGCACCGGATTGTTGGTTAGCTTGATTGCACTCTCATTGTCACATAGCAATGGCACTTTCTTGAACTTGATTCCAAAATCACTCAAAGTGGCCTTCATCCAAAGTATTTGTGCACAACAACTACCGGCGGATATGTATTCGGCTTCGGCGGTTGATAATGCAACACTATTTTGCTTCTTTGATGATCATGAAACAAGTGATCTTCCCAACAATTGACATGTGCCCGATGTGCTCTTCCTTTCAACCTTGCATCCCGCATAATCCGAGTCGGAGTAACCAACTAGCTCAAACTTTGCTTCTTTGGGATACCACAAACCAACATTCGGTGTATGCTTCAAGTACCTCAATATCCTCTTTGTAGCCTTCAAATGACTTTCTCTTGGTGAGGCTTAAAATCTTGCACACATGCATACACTAAACATGACATCCGACCTTGATGCGGTCACATAGAGTAGGCTTCCAATCATAGACCGATACAACTTTTGATCCATCATGTTTCCACTTGCATCACTATCCAAGTTGCCATTGGTTCCCATTGGTGTGCTAATGACTTTGCTATCAATCATTCCAAACTTCTTGATCATGTCCTTGATGTACTTGCCTTGACTCACAAATGTACCATTCTTCAATTGCTTGATTTGAAGGCCAAGGAAGTAACTCAACTCTCCAATTATGGACATCTCAAATTCATTAGCCATCATCTTACCAAACTCATCACAAAATTCTTGATTGGTTGATCCAAATATGATATCATCAACATATATTTGTAACACAAATAGATCTTTTCCAATCTTCTTGATGAAAAGAGTGATGTCAACCTTGCCCATGGTGAACCCTTTAGAGAGTAGGAAGTCTCTCAATCTCTCATACCATGCTCTAGGTGCTTGCTTCAAGCCATACAATGCTTTCTTCAACTTGTACACATGGTTGGGCTTCTTATCATCTTCAAAACCGGGAGGTTGCTCAACATATACTTCTTCATTGATATAACCATTGAGAAATGCACTCTTGACATCTATTTGATAGAGCTTGATGTTGTGAGCACAAGCATAGGCCCCCGATGCCGGCCCACCCCCGTGCTAGAGTTCTACTCCCCGTGCTGCCGCCTGTGCGCCTCGCTGCATGGCCTCGTGCGCGAGCTCGAGGACGGTGCCGGTGGTTCTGCCAGCCTCGTGCTCGCTGACGCTGAGGACGACTGGTGGCTCCCCGAGGTGAGTCCCCCCTTGCCATCTTCTTTGGCAAATTCAGACAATTCGTCAAATCAGCTAGATCAACTAAGTCATTGTTATAGGACCAAATAAAATTAGTCTACTGCTCTCACTGCAATGCAAAACAATACTGATGGCAAGAAGCGTTTCTTTTGGAATGCCCAACACATCAGCTAGATCATTGTTCGACTACACAGCCATTTAGCCTGTTTAAATCTATTTCACAAATCGTGCATGTTGAACTTGCATGTTTGCTAAGATCATTATACGACTACACAGCCATTTAGCCTATTTATACACAGTGTAGATGCTACAATGTAGCTTACCATATCCGTTTAATCAGCCATTTATTCTGTTTAGTCCGTTTAAATAACCATTTATAGTCTAAATAATAGTTACAGTAAACCATATGTGACCATTTAATCCGTTTTAAACTAACAATGGGTAAGATGGATAGGCATGTAGCAGGTTGTTGATTTGCATGTATATGCATCGGCACTTAAAATACAGATTGGACCTATATGCATCGGCACTTGCAATACATATTTATATTGGGCCTCCTAAAGCTAGCTGTCAGTGTCCATAACTCTACCAAATACTACCATTCTGGCATGCACGCACACATAAATTAAGACAAGACTGCTCTTCTCAGATGGAGTAGTAAAATTGAAGGGCAAACTTGCTACCACACTAAATTTACAACTGTAGATTTATGAGCCGGTGACAACATTTACGAGCCGTTTGAAGGATTCATGCCTGAAATGAGAAACAAACCTCCAACTGATTTATCTGTTCTTGCCCTGTTTTTTCTCCCCGTTTCCTGCTAAACTTCCTCTGCTTCCTTTCTCTCCTTGTAAGGCTAGCCACCGGGGTTGAGCCACCGGGGCAAGGGCCAAGGGCAATCCGTTGTACCGCACCATAGCATGAGAATATGTAGAGTACGTCAGTGCTCCTCGGCCCTCGGCCATCACGGCCTCTACCTTCCCTCCCTCCATGGCTGCAGATGGCAACAAGCCAGTAACTGACTAGGATGGAAAATTACCAATTGTTGCTTTCTAAATTATAATCCCAATTGCATTGCATGTCACAGGAGTCTAGGATGGAAAATTTTATTTGAATCTTGTTTGTGTGAATTACTATAACACTTAAAATTTTTAACCTCAATTTGGGCGTGAGACTCTTTAAATTATGCAGATGTAATATGATCTTTTAGCCATATCTTTTCTTCTGGTATCTTTTTACTCGTAAACTTGTTTTAGATGTTTCTTTAGCATTTTGAATTGGTACTGTTATTTGTGTGTTCGTTGTCTTTTAATTGTGTCATACCATTTAGTTTAGTTTAGGGCTAGTAATATTTTTAGCTTTCGTTTATCCAGCCCCTCTCTTATCTCGTTTCTAGATCTGCCACTGTTGTCTTCGATTTCTGCTTATAAATATTTCATATGTTGATGTGAACCCTCTAGTTAACTACTAACAGTAGGGCAATCTTGTACAACTGTCTACTTGCTCAATTTACATTCATTGGTTAGAAACATGTTCCGCTTATGATATTTATTGCTGTGTGTGGTCATGCCACTATTTTTTTTAATGTAGTCTTTGTGTTATCTCTTAAGTTGGTCTTGTAGATTTTATTGAAATGTTTCCATTAGCTTATAGTTATTAGTGGTTTAGTTTTAGTAGTCTTTTTTTATTTAGTTTCATTCATTTCCATTTTTGATGTGGCTGTGTGTGTTGACTGTGCTAACAGTAGGGCAATCTTGTACCTCTGTCTCCATTTGATTTCGTTGAAGGACCTGCTTGGATAGGGTCTTATTTGTTCTGTTATTTCAGTTTTTCAGAACATGGCTATTTTATTGATTTATTTGTTCCATTTGTTTGTTATGCCATGAGACCATGGTTGTGCTTCCTTGATTCTTAAGCTGGTAATTGAAATGTGAAAATCTGGTTGATAGACAAAGTCCTCTCTAGCTGCTGGCTCAACTTGGCTCAACTGTTGGCTGCTACTTCTATACTACTAAGTGGCTCCTGCTATACTACTATCCTACTACTCCTCTACTACTACTACTACTCTACTTCTACTACTAGCTACTCCTACTACTAGTAGTTGGCTGCTACTCTACTCTCTTCCCTAGCTGCTGGCTGCTACTCTACTCACTTCTCTATACTACTAAGTGGCTGCTACTAAGTGGCTCACTTCTACTACTCTATCTATGACTACTACTGTATCTAAGTGGTTGTTTCTCTTAACTACTGGCTGCTACACTTCTCTACTCCTCTACTCTACTCCTCTACTATTACTCTATCTACTATTACTCCTCATCTACTCTAATCCATTATTTACCATATCTAAATTACCAGATTTTGATCTACAGGGGTCTTCCAACCATGTGGCAGCAGTCAACTATTTTTTGGCTAATTTTCCTATCCTCTATGTTTGGGAAGCAGCAGCTGCTTGTTTTTATACCTTTTCCTCTCTATGTTTGTTAAGCAGCTATTGCTTTTTTTTTGCCAAATCTCCCCTCTCCTCTCCTTTGTTTTGCCGATGATGAAATTGTCTAAGTCCATACATTATATGGAATATGAGCTGATGATCAAGAACTTGTGAGGAACTTGGCATCATTAGCAGCCGCCCCTACATTACCTTCTCCTCTCTTCTCTGTTATGATGCCTTGATGCTCCAAGTTCAAGATCAGATGATGATTGACATGTTTCTGAGGCCTCTACCACTGCTACTTCTCGTTTTTTTATATTGTTGTTTTATAGGACTACTTTGGTTTATAGACCTTTTTGATTTCTTATACCTTCTCGCGTACCTAAAGCACACTTTCTTGCATCTTTTAGAACAAAGCGCGAAATAATGTCGTGGACAACAGACCGTGCAGCTCGATGCCCCGAGCATGATGAGCAGCCAACCCTTGAGGAGCAAGCACTAGAGGACCAGCTTACTTAGGAACAGTTCGATAATGAGGTAGAAAAGGATCTAGAAGTGATGCTTACTCAGGAGGAGTGTGACGAGGAGGAAGGCCCCGAAGAAGAGGCTGCTGAAGGCAAAGAAGAAGAGGATGATGAGTCAGAAGAGGGATATGAAAGTCTCGAGGATCCTTTCCCACCTGAAGCAAGAAGGAGGCCAACGGAGGAGGATTTGGACAAGGATTTTGACCCGAACGAGGAGGTAGGGAAGAAGCCTTAGCTTGTAAATTTTGCTAAAGCTTTGGCTATGTTACCTCTGCTAACACTTTGACTTGTCCTATATACAGGTCCCTCCTGAAACTCAGAAAAGACGACGTCGACATCCACGACATCTTGCTGGACAAGACGGAGTAGAGGAAAGGAGAGCAGAGGCAACAACCACATAGATGGATCACGATGCCTCTGCTCCACAAACTCAAGACACAACCACGACTACCAAGCCTAAGAGGAAACAAGGGGATAGAAAAGGAAATCTATATCCAGATAAGGTTTGCTATGTGATAACAGAGGTTGGGCCAGCAGGGGAGATCCTTGAGCCAAAGGAATTAAGAGGACGATTCTGTAATGCGATCGAGGCCCTAGTAAGAGATAAATTGAACCCAGCAATCCCTAACTGGAAAGAGGTACCAGAGAACATAAAGAATGCACTATGGGATAGGTAGCTGAAGGTCAATTTTAGATTTCCAGAGGGTAAGCATGAATTGGTAAAAAAAATGCTATCAGGATAATGGGAGAGTCATTTCGACGTTGGAGGTCGGAGCTTAACATGAAGTATATCCAAAAGGGGTTAACTCCCTTCAACGAGTTTGGCAAAATAACTCCTAGTCAATGGGAGGAGCTCGTGGCTCAGAAGATTTCAGCGGAGGCATTGGAGCTTAGTGCTCGTAACACCGAGCTAGCGAAGAGGAACAAACACCACCATCATCTAGGCCCCAGTGGCTACTATGCCAAGGAAGAGAAGTTTAGGAAGATGGATGAAGAGGCCGCAGCTGCTGGAAATATCGATGTGACAAAGTTGAAGGTATGCTCAAGGAACTGGATATATGCGAGGAGTACAGAACCATCCGACAGTAATCTTAAGTTTGATAAGCCGGAGACCCAAGAGGCGGTATCAAGGATACTGAAATATGCTGAAGACAAAGAGACGGGCTCATTCAATCCTTCCAGAGAGAGGGACGAGCTTAGCCTTGGCTTAGGAAACAAGGAGCACACAGGCCGCACCAGGGGGCTAGGGAAAAGGATGACTTGGAAGCAAGGATTTGAAGAGGACAGACACATGTACAAGAAACATGGCCGAGACCGGGAGACTAGTCTTGAGCTCCAAGTGAAGGCTCTAGTTGCGAAGGCGCTGGACGAGCAAGGAATGTCTATGGAGCCACGTATATTAGTGACGCCACCGAGAGAAGTGGCATTAGTTACCAGCCCTCCGAAAGTTCCTAGCAGCCAAGGTTCCACTGCAGCCACAACCTCAGTCGATCTCATATGGGAACCTACTAGTTGCACCTTGGTGTTTCTCAGCGGCCGGCAAAACACTGTGATTGAGGTGGCAACGGGTGTTGCACATCCTCCCGGTGGCTTACACCACAATAATAAGATACCGCCGGACTACACTAGGGTCGAGGTGCATACAGTGAAGCCCGAGTTCATGCAGTGGAGGATAGACTACGCAACTCCCGAGGGGCTAGTGTTACTCGGAGACGTTATGGGGCAGTTCATCCTCTAGCACAAACGGGACATTATATTGACTGCTTCTTCGCCGCCTCCCTCTCTCCCAAATTTGGAGCGAGTTGTTGAGGCCGGGGAGATATTTTCACCATCTCGTGACCCCCACATTCCTGAGATGCCACATTCTTCCCCGCCTTCTATCGAGCATGTGCCTGATGAGATGTCACAACCTTCTCTAGCTCGTACCGGGCAAGTGCATCATGAGATGCCACAGTCTTCTCAACAAGCACAACCGATACATGAACAACGAGTGCCTCCTAAAGAAGGTGATGCACAAGAAGATGAGGACGTGCCTGAATGGGAACTCTGAAAGAAGATTCCAATCCACATAAGGCCAGTTTATGTTCCAATCAAAGACGTCTCATCGGTGTCCAAGTGATATTCCCATGATCAGTTCAAGCCTGAAAACCAAGTTAAAAAAGTCCCATCACGGGGTTCTGAGGAGGCCGTCAGTAGCAAACTTTACCAAATTGCAAAGCAGTATCTAAATATTGATGCCATCGAATGGTCAAAGGATTGCCCGAAAAAATATGAAAGAGGCAAGCCCTTCCTACCAAACCGGGACATCCAGCGCCTACCACTTGGAATGAGAAGGTTCCATGATTGGTACTTGTGTGTTCTCCCAACGAGCATAGATATCATACAAGCATGCTTTCCCACCGGCACATTTGGAAGCCCAGCCGGGAAAATTGTCTTTGACTTCAATGACATGCACACATGCTTTCACCTGGGAGAAATGGAGATGAATCTAATTCGCACGTGGTGCCTGTAAGTCCTTGTCCTCCTGATATGATATGAATATAATCTTTGAATTTTGTTGTAACTAACCCACGCCGTGATTTGTAGAATGCAAGTGCACATTGTCAAACAAATGCCAAGTGTGAAAGCCGGGTATATAGACCCTCAAGCTATAGCCCAAAGAAATTTTAATTACCCTAAACGGTGGACACTCGATGCCAAAGAGCTAGCAGCTGCAAAGACTCTTCGGGAGAAAGAGCGCATTCGTAGTGCGAAGCTAAGGAAAGAGTCCCATAAGGTTGCGGCATACATTGCCTTGGCTTTCAAAAATCTCCAACACCACTCTACTATATGGCTACCATACAACTTCGAGTAAGCTCAACTCTATACTTAAAGCTTTGTTCGATATATTTCATTCGATGCAAAAGGGCTTATCTAGTTCTATGATTAAATCCATGCAGCAACCACTGGATTTGTATAGCCGTCGACGTCGGGAGGAGCCTGGCATGGGTCTTTGATTCATTAGATAAGAACACGGTGACATACAAAGACTTCATATCGATTCTCAAGACGTACACATATCGACAATCCTCATTAGCTTATATGTTTGTATACATACTTGTAACGTTCACTTTTGGATACTAACAAGTTGTATTTGCTAAAATAATCCAAACAGGGCATTTAGGTTCTATGTCACTAATCATCATGGAAGGCATGATCCAGCAAGGAAGGAAAAGCAGGCTATAAAAACACTATATGCGGTAAGTGTAACTTACTTCTTCAGTACTCCGTTACATGGCTGTCAAAAGCATTACTTAATATTTTCATATGTAAAACACACAGTGCCCCAAGCAGAAGCCTGGGAGTGTACATTGTGGATACTATATATGTTCTATGATGGGTAACACCGGTGCCTACAGGAGACACCCCTTAAGGGTAAGTTTGAACCTCTTCACCCGTAGTATAAAAACTTCGTAAATGGTATGAAATACTAAACTGAAACTTGTTTTCTTGTAGTGGAGAGAAGAGAAAGGAATGAAAAGAGACCCATACAAGGATGACCTTTGCAACTTCACATTGGACCAGATTGTACACGTCAGAGGCGCCTACCATGACTGAGAGTCTGACTTAGGTACAAATCCTCAGCACCAACACCTTCGTGAGACTGAAAGGCTAGCTCTAGGACATTGATAACAATGTGTATGGAATTTATATATTTAATGATGGATTGTATATATTCATGTGAATTGGACTTGTAATTGTAGTTTATAGAATACTTTTATGCTTGTAGTCGCGGTCGTGGGGTGTTCGGCAATGCGAACGTTGGTCACGGGACGTTCGGCAACGCGAACGCGGTTCGGAATGTTGGTTGTGGGGCGTTCAGCAACGCGAACGCTGTTCGGAATGTTGTTATGGGACGTTCGGCAAAGTGATTTTGAATTGAAAATTTGATTTTTTTTTACGGAAAAATGTACTGTAGGGGCGGTTCTAGATTGAACCGACCCTACAAATACCTGTTTGTAGGGGCGACTGGTACTACAGCCGCCCCTACAAATCTATTTGTAGGGGCGGCTGGTAATAAGAGCCGCCCCTACAAATATATTTATAGGGGCGGCTGGAAACACTAGCCGCCCCTACAAATCGATTTATAGGGGCGGCCTGAGAACCGCCCCTACAAATACATGATTTGTAGAGACCCTTGCGTAGGGGCGGCTGGGCAAACCGCCCCTACAAATAGTCTACAACCGCCCCTAGAAATGCTTTTTGACGTAGTGATAGCGCCTTCAATGGCCTAGGGCAACCAGATGCTTCGTCCGGAGCGTTGCCATCGTTGATGCGCCAACGTGTGTTGCTTGCATCCCCAATTCAAGAGCCCCTGCTCCTCCATCACCGCTGCCACGTCCTCCTCCACTAGACCACCCTCACTCCTCTCCGTACAAAACATTCCCAAATAACCAACGTTCATTTGCGGCTCGGTGATGAAGATCGACGTGATGGCGGCGGCGAGCAAAAAGCTTAGCATATTAAGGAAATATAATCCTAAGAGTGGGGCCAAACCTTCCTCTAATGCATGGAACGCTGGCATACAACCGGCGAGGTGAAGCACGCCAACATATACCCCATCTACGGCGGCGGTGACATCGCTATAGTAGGTTGCTCCACATCGGCGGCGCTCCAGTGACGGAAAGACAAGCGGCTTGAATCGTCCACTAGCTAGGATACAAAAGAACCCCTTCAACAGTTCAACTCATCTTTATCTTTATCTTTATCATGCTTGTGCATTGCAACGGGGAAAGAAGCTATCAAACATTCGATCTATGCGCGAGGCAATAGTCGGATGCAGGGGCGCCAGAGTCATAGTCACCGTACGTTGATACCGTCGTCGCCACACGCCAAGGAATTGCTCGCCGGCACCGACCGCCCAATCACCGGATCTTCCAGCGAGTTCGAACTTGTGATGCGCTAAACGCATCCGATCCGGCCAGAACTACAGCCACGTCGAGCGCGCGGCCACAATGGGTCGCGGTGCAGGATCACCGCGAGTGGACGCTGTGCGGCAACACAACAGTGGTGTTGGTGCAGGGCCAACTGCGAGACCATTGGTCCAGTATGTGCAGCATGTCAGTAACGCGCTAGAGTTGGGTAACCATCACCATACGCTTAAACTCTAACTAACTCAGTTCCATCATTTGAGCCAAGTCCTTAATACAAACATGAAATATTTGATATATTAAAAGATATATGCTTATTCGACTTCACTTATTTTTCTATTTTTTTTCCTTTTGTGCGAAAATTTAGATAGTAGTAGAAGAGTGTTAGGGAGCATTTGTTGTCTTATCAGTTTTCAAATTTCAAAGGCACATCCCAAGGATCAGGGAAAGCAGCTATATGTTTTTTAGATGGATACTATATGTTTGTTATCTGTACTAAGAAAAAAAAATATGATATGGGCTACGAAAATCAACTGGCTAGCTCCAGCATGGCACGACAAGCGCATGAAGGTTAGTGTCACCGTCCCTCACCTGGGCCGTCCCCAAGAGGCCCAATAGCCAAAGAGGAGTAACCGGGCTCGTCGTAAGAGTGCCAAGTTCCAGGGACCAGAATGGGCGTGTAACTGTTGTGTTGCCCTGAAGGGGGAGTAGTTGAGCGTAGAGTAGATAAGGGAAGGAAGAAGGGAGACGCAGGGCATCATCCAATTTGTAAGAACGTATTTGAGATTTGAGAAGGAACCGGGACCTCGTTGGTCCGCAGCGGCAGAGTTGCCGGAGTGAATTGAGTTGTAGTCGCCGGAGAGAGTTGGTTGTTAACATACCTGGTATCAGAGACAGGGCTCCTTGCGCTGCGGCGTCCTGGATTCTGCGCCGCCCACCCATTCCCACTTCACCCGCCTCCAGCGCTCGAGAGAAGTGATGGATCCCCTTTGCAAGTCGGCGTTCGAAGATCTGATCTCGCGATTCGAGGCGATGGATGCGCGCTCCGCCAACCGCTAGGAACGGATCGACCGCTGCCTTCAGGACGCAGCCTCCGCGCTCGAGCAGCGCGACCTCGTCGTCGAGTCCCGCCTAGAGTCGCTGGAGGAGTTTGCCTCCTCTCAGTATACCGCCGCCGTGGTAGCGGACAACTGGGGAGGCCACTTCGAGTCGCGCATCTCTGATCTCGAGCACCGGATGTTCGACCTCGAGTGCATCCGCATCGTCGAGTGCGGCGACAAACTCAACGAGCGAGTGGCCGACCTCGAGAAGGTGGTGGAGGAGCTCAAAGCCGGCCAGCCCGAGATCTACGCCCACCTCGACGATGTGCGCTTCGACCTCCGCGCCCTGAAGCACCACGGTAACCAGCGCCCGCCGCCTCCTTGGATGGCGGCGCCCCACGAGTTGACCGCCGCGCGCCCACTTGCCGGATCCACGATCGACTGGCCCAGCGGGCACCACGTCGAGATGACTACACGGGTGAGGAACTATGGTTCGGCAACGACCGTAGCTCCGACCCCGGCCAATGGTATGTTTGCCGCTCCTAACCATGATCCCCATTATTCTCTGCATTTTCCGCCTCCCAATCCACCCCCGCCAGCCCCAAACCCACACAATTCCAATTCAAATCACCCAGATCTCGGCCATCTATCGAAAATGCATTTCCCCAATTCAACGGCGAAGATCCTCAATATTGGATGACCTGTGCACAAAATTATTTCGATATGTATGGTGTTCACCCATCTATGTGGATCAAGTGTTCCACTATGCAGTTTACCGGTCCTGCGCGTCGCTGGCAGTCCGTTGAGCGCAATCTCGTCGGAGTGGACTGGCCCTCCTTCTGTCGTATGATCCATGAGCGCTTCTGCCGTGATCAGCACGAGCTTCTCCTCCGCACTTATCTCCACATTCGCCAAACCACCATAGTTCAGGACTATGTGGATCGTTTCGTCGACCTCATAGAACAACTCTCTACTTACACACCAAACCCGGATCATATTGCATATGTCACTCACTTTGTCGATGGGCTACGTGATGATATCCGCGCTGTTGTATTCGTTCAACGCCCCAAGGATTTGGACTCTGCCTGCATTTTGGCTTTGTTGCAGGAGGAGGCGATAGAACCGCGTTGGCGTTGAAAGCATCTAGGCCCCTAGTTGGATTTCGGTGATTAATGACAATACAAGATTACTATGACTAACGTGTGTTTTGCAGAGGCAAATAAAGTTAGGTCATGGTAACGGAGATCGATTGGGCAATCGAGGTTGTCATGCCCCTACGATGGAAATCGTTTCGGTTTTCAAAGGATTGGATGACAAGGTTAAGGATGACTAGTTCTAAGTGTCGAGTGGAGTTGGAAAGACACTTAGAGTAGTTTAGGACTTTGTTTTTCCTTTGGCCGTACTATTAAGGGGGGTATGGACGGGTAGCTTGACCTAGTTGAGTCTAGTGAGTTAGGTGTGGTGCACACTTGTTAAAACTAGCTCTAGGTAGCTCCTATGAATGCCTAAGATCCTTTGGAGCAAACTTCATTCACATATGATCGAGAGTTGGAAGTGAATGGAGGGTCAAATACTGACCGGACGCTGGCTCCTGTGCGACCGGACGCTGGCCGCAGGGTCCGGTCAGTTCATTTGACCGAGGAGAACAAGTCTGGTGTGACCGGATGCTGGAAGGTCAATGTGACCGGACGCTGAGGGCCAGCGTCCGGTCGACTCCAGTAAGGGTCCAGACTTGAGAAAGTGTGACCGGACGCGTCCGGTCAGTGGTGACCGGACCCTAAGTATCCAACGTTCGGTCGATTATAGTAAGCATCCAAGAGCGACCGGACGCGTCCGGCCTGTACTGACCGGATCCTGATAGCGTCCGGTCATCACATGAAAACTGTTGCACGGGTTGAACTGACCAGAGCGTTCGGTCAAAACGATCGGAGCGTCCGGTCACCCCGCAGAAGCTCATAACGGTTCATTTTTCAGGCTGCCTTATAAATAGAAGCTCCACTCGTGAGTGGAGTCACTTTTGCTCATTCCAATAGCTGAGAAACACGTTTGTGAGTGCCAAGAAGAGCAAGGTCCTAGTGAGGTATTTGTGATTTGAGAATCCAAGAGTGAAACCTCATTAGTGAATCAAGAGTAGACAAGTGTGCATCCATCTTCTCATTAGGCTTCGCATGGTCAAATGAGAGTTCGTGCTTGTTACTCTTGGTGATTGCCATCACCTAGACGGCTTGGTGGTGATTGGGAGCTTGGTGATCACCTGGCGGAGCTTGTGGGTGACCCAACTCAAGTTGTGAGCGGCTTTGGGTGATTCGCCACGACGGAGTGTTGAAGAATCAACCCGTAGAGAGCACTTGATCCTTGCGCAGATCAAGAGGGAGCTACACCCTTGTGCGGGTGCTCCAACAAGGACTAGTGGAGAGTGGCGACTCTCCGATACCTCGGCAAAACATCGCCGCGTTCCTCTCTCCATTTACTTTGAGCATTTACTTTGAGTATTTACTTTGAGCAATTCAATACTTGTCTTTACATTCATAGAATTGCTATGCTAAAATAAGTTTGGAACATAGGTTGCAAGTCTTTTGTGCGTTAATTTGATAGAAACACTTTTCTAGGCACAAGGAGTTAATTGGGCTATCCGTAGGATTTGATTATTGCAAGAAAATTTAGAATTAGCCCAATTCACCCCCCCTCTTGGGCATCTTGATCCTTTCAATTGGTATCAGAGCATCGTGCTCACGTTTTTAAGCCTAACCGCTTAGAGCAAGATGTCTCACGGGGATGGACCTCCTCCTATCTTCGAGGGGGATGATTTTCCATATTGGAAAATTCGCATGGAGGCTTACCTAGAAGCTCTAGATGTTGGAATTCTTAGAGCCGCCTCTCAAGGGTTCCCAACACCTAAGAATGCCACACAACTTCAAGGCAATGAAGTAAACTATGAAAAATGGATTGCAAAGGCTCGGAACACCATCTTTAGAGGCCTTTGCAAAGATGTGTTCAATCGTATAAGGAACCACAAAGACGCCCATGCACTATGGTCGGACGTTTGTGCGCTCCATGAGGGAACCAAGAGTGAGCGTGAGGAACGCTATCATCTTGTGATTAAAAAGCTAAATTCTTTTGAGATGCTTCCTAAAGAAAGTGCTAATGAAATGTATTCTCGTTTAAATATTCTTGTAGAGGAAGTCAATGGGCTTGGACTTACTCAAATGTCACCATCCGACGTTGTGAGAAAGATCTTGAGTGTCCTCCCCATTGACAAATATGGGCACATTGTGACCGTGCTACATCAAGGTGATCTTTCTGCCGCTACACCGACACAAATCTTGGGAAAGATCAATGCTCATGAGATGTACATGCACATCATGCCACAAGATGGCTCATCCTCTACAAAGAAGAAAGAGAAGGACTTAGCATTCAAAGCTAGCCAAGATAAGGGCAAGGCAAGACTTGAGTATGAGAGCTCAAGTGATGAAGATGATGAAGAAAGTCTTGCTCTCATGGTGAAGAAGACCGCCAAGATGCTAAAGAAGCTAAACAAGAGTGGCATCAAGTTTGACGGCAAGAAGAAGAAGTTCTTCACTAGCTCAAGAAGAAAGACAATCTCCGAGATGGATTGCTACAATTGTGGCGAACTTGGCCACCTAGCTCATCAATGCACAAAGCCCAAAAAAGATAAGTTCAAGAACAAGGGCAAGAAAGATGATTCAAGTGATGAAGATGAAAAGAAAAAGAACAAGCCATACAAGAAGAGAGATGGCAAAAAGAGAGACTTCTACAAGAAGAAGAAGAGTGGCAAGGCCTATATTATCGGTGATTGGCTCACGGACATTGATTCATCAAGTGGATCATCCGATGATGAGAGTGACAATGAGAAGGTGGCCGCCATTGCTATTGATCTTGCATCCTCACCGCCACCATCGCCATCATCTTCTACACACCTATGCCTTATGGCCAAGGGTGAATGCAAGGTAACTAAGAGTGATGATAGTAGTGATGATGAGCAAGCTAGTGATGATGATAGTGATAGCGATGATGATTCACCCACATATGATGATCTTGTCAAAATATTAAGAAAATACACTAAGATCATTAGAAAGAGTAGAGCTACAAATGAAAAACTTGATGCTAAAAATGATTCACTCTTAGCTAAGTGTGATACATTGGAAAAGGCTAATGATGAGCTCAAAGAAACAAATGACTCTATATCATCTAAACTCAAGGAGCTCAAATCTTCTAAGAAAGAGCTTAAAGATAAACATGATAAACTTGAGTGGGTGCACAATGAGCTTATCATTAGTCACAACAAGCTAAAAGATGAATATACAACTCTAAAGATCAATTATGATACCCTTGTTATTGCACAAGAATTCTTACCAAATGAGCCACATGTTGCTACTAACTATGTTGTTAAGATTGATATAGCTACCTCATGTAATGATTTAATTGATGAGAGCATTGAGCATAGATCTAGTAGCAAAGGCAAGCAAGTGGTTGAGTGCAATGACTATGATGAGTATGTCAAGCTCAAGAGTGACCACGAGAAGCTCATGAAAGATCTTGAAGAGATGAAAAGTCACAACACTATTGTGCTAGAAACTCTTGATCATGACAAAGAGTTGATCCTTGAGAATGAGAAGCTCAAAGAAGAAAACAAGAAACTCAAGGAAGAGAAGAACAATGATATTCTCAAGGAAGAGAACAAGAAGCTCAAGATGGAGAAAGAGCATCTCAAGGTGGGATTGAGCAAGTTTGCTAGAGGCAAGCATCTCCAAAGTGAGCTACTCATGAATACTGTCATGAAGATGGATAGAAGTGGCATTAGATATATGGCAAGTGTAGAGAAGAAGAAGGCTCAAGCTCAACACCAATAATCAAAGCCAAAGCTAAAGCCAAAGAGATGTTTTGAGTGTGGACAAGAAGGCCACTTTGCTCATGAGTGTCAAACTCCACCACCACAACCCTTGCCCAAGCATGCTAGACCCTTTGCTTTCAATGCTCACTACATGCTTAGAAAAGATTCTAGTGGAAAGATGAAAGTCATGTTCTTAGGACCCCCCAACAAGAGTAGGCCTAAGAAGATTTGGGTGGCTAAGTCACTTGTTGAAAAGGTGAAGGGCCCTCAACAAGTTTGGATCCCTAAAGCTTGAATCTCTTGTGTGTAGGTGAACTATAAGACCGGTGGAAGTTATTGGGTTATTGATAGTGGTTGCACTCAACATATGACCGGTGATCCTCGTATGTTCACCTCACTAGATGAAGAGGTAGATGGACAAGAGAAAATAACATTTGGAGATAATTCAAAGGGCAAGGTTAAAGGATTGGGCAAAGTGGCAATATCAAATGATCATTCCATCTCCAATGTGCTCTATGTTGCCTCATTGAGTTTCAACTTGCTATCCGTTGGACAATTGTGTGATCTTGGCTTCCAATGCTTATTCACCGAGAAGAAGGTTGTTGTGTCCAAAGTAGATGACAAACAAGTGATATTCAATGGATTTAGATACAACAACTTATATCTAGTTGACTTCACCTCCAAAGATGCAAACTTGAAGACTTGCCTATTCATCAAAACAACACTTGGGTGGCTATGGCATAGAAGACTTGCTCATGTTGGGATGAGCTCACTCAAGAAGCTTATGAAGAATAATTTGGTGAGAGGGTTGAAAGATGTGAAGTTTGAGAAGGACAAGCTTTGTAGTGCATGTCAAGCCAGCAAGCAAGTTGCAAACACTCATCTAACCAAAGCTTTCATGTCAACCACAAGAGTGCTAGAACTCCTACACATGGATTTATTTGGACCAACAACATATAAGAGTTTAGGAGAAAATCTCTATTGTCTTATGATTGTGGATGACTATTCAAGGTATACATGGGTGTTCTTCCTTCATGACAAATCCGAAGTTGCATCTTGTTTCAAGAAGTTTGCCAAGAGAGCTCAAAATGAATTTGAAGTAAAGCTCAAGAAGATAAGAAGTGACAATGGCAAAGAGTTTGACAACACAAATATTGAATCCTATTGTGATGAAGTTGGAATCAAACATGAAGTCTCCGCAACCTATACTCCTCAACAAAATGGTGTAGTTGAGAGAAAGAATCGGACTTTGATCACCCTTGCAAGGACAATGCTAGATGAGTACAACACCCCCGAAGCTCTATGGGCGGAAGCAATCAACACCGCATGTTTTGCATCCAACCGCCTATTTCTTTAAAAGTTCCTTGTCAAGACACCGTATGAGTTGCTCAATGGGAAGAAGCCGGACATCTCCTTCTTTAGGGTGTTTGGTTGCAAGTGCTACATCTACAAGAAGTGGCAACACTTAGGAAAGTTTCAAAGACATTGTGATATAGGGTTTCTTGTTGGTTACTCATTGAAGTCCAAAGCATATAGAGTATTTAATCATGCCACCGGCTTGGTTGAAGAAACATATGATGTGGAATTTAATGAATCTAACGGCTCCCAAGGAGTACATGAGAATCTTGATGATGTAGGTGATGGACCATTGAGGGAGGCTATGAAGAACATTCCGGTGGGAGACATCAAGCCAAAAGATGATGAAGATGATGTACAAGTCATTAACCAACCTTCTTCATCAAATGTACCACAAGATGGTGAAAAAGATGGGAGAGTGGAAAATGAAGATACTCATATCTCTCATGAGCAAATGGTGGTACAAGCACAAGATGTTGATGCTCCACAACCTCCTCCTCAAGTGGTCAATAGAAGAAACACACCTCTCCTACAAGATCATCCACAAGATCTCATCATAGGGAGTCCATCAAAGGGTGTGATGACTCAATCTCAAAAACTTACTTCATTTATTGCTCATCACTCTTTTGTCTCTTGCTATGAGCCTACCAAGGTAGAAGAAGCTCTTAAAGATCCGGATTGGATCAATGCCATGCATGAAGAGTTGAACAACTTCACTCGCAATGAAGTTTGGACTCTTGAAGAGCGACCAAAAGGTGCAAGAGTCATAGGAACGAAGTGAGTGTTCCACAACAAGCAAGATGATCAAGGTGTTGTTGTGAGGAACAAGGCAAGACTAGTTGCAAAGGGGTTCTCTCAAGTTGAAGGTTTGGATTTTGGAGAGACCTTTGCACCGGTTGCAATATTAGAAGCCATCCGTATCCTTCTTGCATATGCATCACATCATGAAATGAAACTATATCAAATGGATGTGAAAAGTGCATTTTTAAATGGCTTTATAAATGAACTAGTCTATGTTGATCAACCTCCTGGGTTTGAAGACCCTAGATATCCTAATCATGTTTATAGGTTGTCCAAGGCACTATATGGGCTTAAGCAAGCCCCAAGAGCTTGGTATGAGCGCCTTTGGGACTTCCTCATTGAGAAGGGCTTCACCATTGGGAAGGTCGACACCATACTATTCACCAAGAAGCTTGATGGGCATATCTTCATTTGTCAAGTATATGTTGATGATATCATCTTTGGATCATCAAATGAAGACTCATGCAAAGAATTTGGTGAATTGATGTCAAAGGAGTTCAAGATGTCAATGATTGGTGAGCTTACATTCTTTCTTGGTTTTCAAGTCAAGCAAATGAAAGAAGGCATCTTCATCTCTCAAGAGAAATACACAAAAGATCTTCTCAAGAGATTCAAGATGGAAGAATGTAAGCCAATCAAGACACCAATGCCTACAAATGGACATCTCAACCTAGATGAGGGAGGTAACCCGGTTGATCAAACTCTCTACCGCTCTATGATTGGTAGCTTGTTAAATTTAACCGTATCTAGGCCCAACATCATGTTTAGTGTGTGTATGTGTGCTAGATTTTAAGCTAGTTCTAAGGAAACTCATTTAATTGCCGTAAAAAGAATCCTTAGGTATCTTAAGCACACACCAAGCATTGGCCTTTGGTATCCCAAAGGAGCTTTATTTGAATTAATTGGCTATTCCAATTCGGATTACGCCGGATGCAAAGTTGATAGAAAGAGCATATCCGGAGGGTGCCATTTGCTTGGTAGATCACTTGTGTCTTGGTCCTCCAAGAAACAAAATAGTGTGGCTTTGTCGACCGCCGAAGCGGAATACATTGCCGCGGGTGCTTGTTGTGCACAAATATTATACATGAAACAAACTTTGCTAGACTATGGAGTAGTTTTAGAGAAAGTACCTCTTTTGTGCGACAATGAAAGTGTGGTAAAACTTGCAAATAATCCGGTTCAACACTCTCGCACCAAGCATATAGATATCCGCCATCACTTTCTAAGAGATCATGTGGCTAAAAATGATATATCACTAGAAGGTGTAAGATCCGAAGATCAATTAGCGGATATCTTCACTAAACCGCTAGATGAGGCTTCATTTTGTAGATTGCGGAATGAGCTCAATGTACTTGATTTTAGTAACTTCACTAAAAATTGAGCTTGTGTTGTCCCTTGCATTCATTGTAATATACAACATGTTTAATTTGTGGCAATGCATATAGGGCTTGTCTAACATGGTTAAGATAACCGCCCAAAAGCGTGTGAAGAAGCTTAACCTTGGATCAAACTTGACAGGTAACTAGATTTACTTACAAGTATTGCATATGCATGAATGTTGTTTTGTCGTTTTGTTCCATTTGCCCTCTTCTTGCCTATTTTCTTAAAAAGAATTATAGCCTAAGGCAAAATATTTTGAAAAATATGAGGGTTTGAGAGAGGTCACTCACATCAGTCCCAATTGGTGTTTATTTGGATCTTATTCAAGTTGGGACTTGATTGGGAACAGGCAGCGAGAAGGATGTTTGAAGATTTGCTGGAAAAGGTGCACCGGACGCTGCACCGGACGCTGTTGTCCAGCGTCCGATCAGTTCACAGGAGGTGAACTGCTGGTGAAGGAGTGACCGGACGCTGCATCTATGCGTCCGGTCAGGAAGGGTTCAGCATCCAGTCGATCGAAGGAAGACCAAGTTGTACTGACCGGACCCTGCCTGCGTCCGGTCATGGACCACCGGACGCGTCCAGTCCTAATTCTAGAGGATTTGGACCTCTCTGGAATCAACCGGACGCTGGGTGGTAGCGTCCGGTTGCTACCACCGGAGCGTCCGGTCAGTGGATCTCGTGCGGCTTCAGGACTCCTTTCTCCGTTTCCTTTTCTGTCGCGTTTTGGGGGATTATTTAACCATACCACCGCATCCTTTTTCTGCATCCCGCCGTGCCCTAGCCCGAGCCACCACCAAGTCGCGCTGCCTTTGCCCTAGCCAGCGCCGCCGCCTCCTGCGCCTCCACTGCTTGCCAGCCGTGCGCCGCTGTGCTACTGCCTCGCCGAGCCACTGCAACACCGCGCCGGCCACCTTGCGCCCACGCCGCCATGCTCCAGCCTTGCCGCGCCACTGCGTCCGAGCCTTCCCGCATGCCACCACGCTAGCACAACCCATGCCGCCGTCCAGCTAGCTCCACCATAGCTCGTCGGAGTTGCCTTGTTCACGCCCCTGCTCTGCCTCCTGCCGGAGTCATCTAGCCATAACCCTTGGTAAGCCTTTCTTTTTCTGATTCATCAGGCTACTCATCTTTTGCGCTGCAACCCGAACTTCGTCATTGTCACTGATCCACAGCCAATTCCTCATAGTGTTTCGATTACCCTAACCCTAGCTCGGTTCCGAGGATCCCCCACGTGATATCTTATCTTTTCTTGGATCGCTGATCGTCAGGTAGAAAGCCATTCGATTCAAGTTCACATCTACATTGCTTTCTCTATTAGGGTTTCACATCTATTAGACATATGGTATTTATTTGTATATCCATCTATTCTATTATGCAGCAAGTCGGTTCCGTTGTGGTTCTTATGGCAGTTGGCAGTCAACTCGGAGCCAAGCTCACGAGTAAGGATCGAGGCCAAGCCTCGAAAGCGGCAGTTTGACAGTTGATCTTCATCAGCGGCAGTTCACCATCTTGTCAGTTCAGATGGCTCATACCAAGAACGTTGGTGGTGGCCCAGGTGATGATGATCGGAGACCCCTGCCTCACCAGCCAGCTAGATCTAAGGGCAAGTCAACCAAGCAGGTGACATCCAAGAAGCGGAAGTACCTCGATGCAGAGACAGCGAGAGCAGCAGCTGTTGCAGAGGCCACAGAGCGTGCCGAGAGAGGTGGTGCCCGTAGCAGAGTTGTCATTGTAGATCAGCCGGTTTCTCCAGCAGTCAGAGCTGTGATTGAGGAGGTTGAGCGTCGTCACGGTAGTCCAGCTGGGACTGCCATGTTTGCAGGACGACGGGTTGCCATTGAGGAGGGTCCGTCAGCATAGTAGCAGCCCCCACCAGCAGAGCCTGAGCCAGTTCAGCAGACTTAGGAGGGCGAGCAGGCCCAGCAGACTTAGCAGGCCAAGGAGACAGAGCTGGCACCCCAGCTTCACCGCTCTAGACGGACCCGTGTACCAGTCTCGCCGAGGCCACCGACACAGCGGAGGGGATCACGTCCTCCACCTAGACCATAGGGTCCACCTCCAGTGGTACACCTCGACTTGAGGGCCGCTACCGCCAGGCAGGTTCAGCAGCTATGTTTTGTTGAGTTTGAGGTTTGGTTTCCTCCGAGGAGGGATGAGAGAGCAGCTAAGGGTTTCTACACGCCACTGCAGGAGGATTTCTACAATGCTTATCTCAACAGTGGGGCAGTGTTCAAATCTTAGAGAGTCTGTCAGATAGAGTCTATTGTGGCAGCAGCCAGAGAGAGTATTCGGCCATACTTATCATATTTGCCAGGACTGACAGATTTGATTGGACGGACGGAGATATATGTACCATCTTGGGTTCATCAGTTTTATGCTTCACTCTTCATCGATCCACATCACAGGTTTATTCACTTTGCTTTCAGAGGCAAAGACTATAGAGTGATGAGTGGTAGGGCTAGAGAGATACTGAGGCTACAGGAGCAGCCTATCAAGATGCATGAGGTTTGTTATGGACAGCAGGGACCTCTTAGGCGTCCTCATGGAGGGCTGGTGCCCCCTATAGATTTAGTGCGCCATTGCTTCAAGGAGCCCTTTGGTGAGGGGTCGAGCAGGAACACCAGTGACTTGACTCCTACAGTGAGAGTTCTAGAGGCCATCATCAGGAGGACACTGCTTCCCAGGTTGGGATACAGGGAGGGCCTGACTCGCTTACAGCTCTAGCTTCTCAATGCCATCATGCAGCAGATAGTATTTGATATTTAGGATCTCCTGCTTTCAGAGATGGAGGACACAATAGCTGAGGGATTCAAGGGTCGTAGGCAGCTTCCCTATGCTCACTGGATCACGTTCCTCATCCGCAGAGTTGTGCTTGATAAACCCCCTAGTATGATGGATGAGTATACAGGTGCCACCACAGAGTTCCCAGCTTACAACCTATCACAGAGGATCAGACACACCACTCCTTAGGCACCCAGACAGCCTAGCCGTCATCCTAACGTGCCAGAGTCCATAGCTCAGCAGGATGAGATCATTAGAGGGATTACAGCCACTGAGGAGGAGGAGCTAGAGGCACCGCAGGAGGTGAGCGAGTACAGTGACAGCTCTGACGATGACTACTAGTCTATACCTCAGATGCCTCCACGCAGACACGATGCAGAGGCTGGTAGCTCCAGTTTTGCTCCACCTGCTTCGCAGACAGACCCCGCTCTCATTGCTATTTTTGAGCGGATGCAGCAGGATCAGACACGATAGGCACAAGAGACAGCTGCCAACTTCGCATAGTTTTAGGCTTGTCAGGACAAGTTCTAGCGGCAGCAGCAGCTCCTTCAGCACCAGCAGTTACTTATGCAGCAGCAGCTCATGGGATTCATGCAGCATGTAGTGATAGCCATTGGGGTCCCACTGCCACAGCCTTCGCCCTAGCTTGCACAGCCTCCTACCACTTCGATGACTCCAGCAGTACAGCCTAGTGGGCTCCAGAGTCAGGGATAGCCTCCAGCTCAGTTTGCTTCACCTCTTGTACAGGTGTCCTAGTGGTTAGCCTCACCCGTGGTAGCCCCGCAGTTCACTCCACTTCAGACGGGCTTCACACCAGAGCAGTTTCCTCGCTATTCGTGCCTAAGACGTCAGTCTCTAGGAGTCTTGGAGCATCCTTCAGCGAGTTGATCGGCATGCCTACTCCACCTCATATGCATACCGCCGGTCCATCTACAGCAGCTCCAGTCGCAGTGACTACTCAGAGGCTCCCCTCGTCTGTCGCCTCGTCCGATCCTACGATAGACATACTTGCAGCTTCACAGGCAGCACCAGCCCCAGCTCAGACCCAGACCGCTTCAGCGACACTTCCTACCACAGAGGGTCAGTCAGTTCAGAGCTCAGGGTCAGATGATGATGGTGCCCAGTTCCAGCTTGCCCCACGTTCTTCAGCGCCCGGCTCGTCCGCTGCAGCTCCGCCGACCGATCCTTAGGTTTTGGTGTTTGACGCCAAAGGGGGAGAGGGAGTTCGAGTATGTAGTCTCAGGGGGAGCTACATTTAGGGGGAGCTAGTTATATAGTATTAGCTTATTATATATATTTGGAGTTTTATTTGTGTGATACACTATTACTTATACATTCGTGTGTTTACTTTCATGCATACTATTATATATATGTGATAGTACTATCTACGTGATTGTGATATATGACATGTGTGATTTCTACTTTGCATTATCTATATGTCATATCACTTGTGTTATGCTCATTTGCTTTTGCTTCCGCGTTTATACTTTGAAGCAAATGAGCTTTGTTACTTGTACTCATGCTTAATTCATATCCTTTGAGTACATTGTGTTGGCTTGGGTCATATAAGCTTGCCTAACTCTTTTGTTCTTATCGACAAAAGCTTATATGAACCAAGCCCATCAAAAACCTCACTCTTTAACATACTCAAGGTGGTATTGTCATCAATCACCAAAAAGGGGGAGATTGAAAGCATCTAGGCCCCTAGTTGGATTTCGGTGATTAATGACAATACAAGATTACTATGACTAACGTGTGTTTTGCAGAGGCAAATAAAGTTAGGTCATGGTAACGGAGATCGATTGGGCAATCGAGGTTGTCATGCCCCTACGATGGAAATCATTTTGGTTTTCAAAGGATTGGACGACAAGGTTAAGGATGACTAGTTCTAAGTGTCAAGTGGAGTTGAAAAGACACTTAGAGTAGTTTAGGACTTTGTTTTTCCTTTGGCCGTACTATTAAGGGGGGTATGGACGGGTAGCTTGACCTAGTTGAGTCTAGTAAGTTAGGTGTGGTGCACACTTGTTAAAACTAGCTCTAGGTAGCTCCTATGAATGCCTAAGATCCTTTGGAGCAAACTTCATTCACATATGATCGAGAGTTGGAAGTGAATGGAGGGTCAAATACTGACCGGACGCTGGCTCCTGTGCGACCGGACGCTGGCCGTAGGGTCCGGTCAGTTCATTTGACCGAGGAGAACAAGTCTGGTGTGACCGGACGCTGGAAGGTCAATGTGACCGGACGCTGAGGGCCAGCGTCCGGTCGACTCCAGTAAGGGTCCAGACTTGAGAAAGTGTGACCGGACGCGTCCGGTCAGTGGTGACCGGACCCTAAGTATCCAACATCCGGTCGATTACAGTAAGCATCCAAGAGCGACCGGACGCGTCCGGTCTGTACTGACCGGACCCTGATAGCGTCCGGTCATCATGTGAAAACTGTTGCGCGGGTTGAACTGACCGGAGCGTCCGGTCAAAACGATCGGAGCGTCCGATCACCCCGCAGAAGCTCATAACGGTTCGTTTTTTAGGCTGCCTTATAAATAGAAGCTCTACTCATGAGTGGAGTTACTTTTGCTCATTCCAACAGCTGAGAAACACGTTTGTGAGTGCCAAGAAGAGCAAGGTCCAAGTGAGGTGTTTGTGATTTGAGAATCCAAGAGTGAAACCTCATTAGTGAATCAAGAGTAGACAAGTGTGCATCCATCTTCTCATTAGGCTTCACATGGTCAAGTGAGAGTTCGTGCTTGTTACTCTTAGTGATCGCCATCACCTAGACAGCTTGGTGGTGATTGGGAGCTTGGTGATCACCCGGCGGAGCTTGTGGGTGACCCAACTCAAGTTGTGAGTGGCTTTGGGTGATTCGCCGCGATGGAGTGTCGAAGAATCAACCCGTAGAGAGCACTTGATCCTTGCACGGATCAAGGGGGAGCTACACCCTTGCGCGGGTGCTCCAACGAGGACTAGTGGAGAGTGGCGACTCTCCGATACCTCTACAAAACATCGCCGCGTTCCTCTCTCCATTTACTTTGACCATTTACTTTGAGTATTTACTTTGAGCAATTCAATACTTGTCTTTACATTCATAGAATTGCTATGCTAAAGTAAGTTTGGAACATAGGTTGTAAGTCTTTTGTGCGTTAATTTGATAGAAACACTTTTCTAGGCACAAGGGGTTAATTGGGCTATCCGTAGGATTTGATTATTGCAAGAAAATTTAGAATTAGCCCAATTCACCTCCCCTCTTGGGCATCTTGATCCTTTCAGGCGTCGTGAGGGGCGCCAGCTACATGCTCCGCCGTTCGTCAAGCCGCAAGTGCAGAGGGGCGCCCTCCCACTGCCCCCTCCACCTGGTCGTGCCGGTCCTCCACCTTAGGGTACTACGGGGCTGCTGGTCGAGCCTCATCGTCCTCAAGATGATCACAAGCCCCCTACTCGGCCGGTCAAAGAGCGTTTCTAGTCTCTTCGTGACTATCGCAAATCAAGAGGCCTCTGTGTTCGTTGCGGGGAGCGTTGGCAGCCGGGCCACAGATGTGCCCCTCAAGTTCAACTTCATGCCTTGCAGGAACTCTGGGATGTTTGTCAGGATGAGTTCGAGGTGCCTGGATGCTCAGCAACTACTGATGTTACAGAACCAATAGATGCAGTTCCAGCTCAGGCCTTCATGTTGTCTATAGCAGTTCATTCTAGGGCCGCTTCTGGGAAAACAATGCAGTTCCAAGGCTCTATTCAGGGTCATCCGATCTTGATTTTGCTGGATTCAGGCAGTACAAACTCATTCGTTAGTTCTTCTCTGTCTGATAGGCTGCATGGTATTTCTGATCTGTTGAACCCAATCACTATACATGTTGCTGATGGTAATTCTGTTATGGTCGGTACAGGGCTACGAGTTCCATTCTAATCTCAAGGTTCTCTCTCTCTCTGGGATCCTATGATATGATTATAGGCATGGATTGGTTAGAGGCCTTCTCTCCTATGAAAGTTCACTGGCTGTAGAAATGGATTTGCATCCCATATGGCTCCATTCAGGTCTTGCTCAGGGGTCAGCATCCTCATTCGACAGCAGATTCTTTAGTCCAAGTATATCACATTACAAGTAATGCATCTGACAGTCCTAAGTCTGACATTATGCCAGAAGTGCAGCTCATATTGGATGACTTTGCTTCTGTGTTCGCTGAACCGTCTGGACTGCCTCCACGCAGAGCTTGCGATCACAAGATACCACTTGTTCCAGGGGCTCAACCAGTGTCAGTTCGCCCTTATCACTATGCTCCTGCACTTAAGTCTGAAATCGAGCGGCAAGTAACTGAGATGCTAAATTCTGGTCTGATTCGCCCCAGTACAAGTGCATTTTCCTCTCCAGTCCTTCTGGTGCGTAAAAAAGATGGGGATTGGTGACTCTGTGTCAATTACCGTATGCTCAACGCCCTGACAGTAAAGTCTAAGTTTCCCATACCGGTCATTGATGAATTGCTCGATGAACTAGATCATGCCAAGTGGTTTTCTATGCTGGGTTTGAGAGCTGGTTTCAATCAGATCAGGCTGGCGCTCGGAGAAGAGTACAAAACGGCATTCCAGACTCATTGGGGTCAATTTGAATACTCTGTCATGTCATTTGGTCTCACCGGCGCACCAAACACCCGGAGTCAGCGTGGGTGCGGGTCGGAGTTGTGGCGATGAGGTTGAGGGCAGGAAGCAGGTGGAATCCTAGGAGCTCTACGTGAGCAGAAGCATAGGCGGTGGCGGCATTGCCTAACCCGAACGGGTATGGGGATGACGCCGCTGCTGAGCTCCGCTCCGCGAGAGTCGGCTCCTCTAGAGGTGGCGGGGTAGAGCTTGATGATGGGGCGTCGCTGCGCGCCGTCGGTGTCGATCCCCTGCCCAGGCTTAAGCCAGACAAGTCCCGGACCAGCGACTCTGTGCCAATAGCCGGATGTGGGATACTGGCGGATCGTGGGGCGTCGTCCTGAGCTCGTGTGATGTTGAGGTGGTTCCGGCCACGTCGTGCCTGGCGGGCGCGGCGAGAGCGGCGGCCTGGGCGTCGCCTGCACCTGGGCTGCTGGTGCGTGACGTCGTCATCGGTTGATGGGGCTCTAGGTGGAAGGAGTACCATGTTGTACTCGTATCCTAGAAACATGAACTCTAGGCTCCCGAACCAGATCACCGTGCCAAGACATAAAGGTCGCACGGGGTTTGCCATCCAGAACTTGTTGGGATGACTAAGCTGACACGCAGTAGATCCCCTACCTAGCGCGCCAACTGTCGGTGTTTTGGACTGGCGGGCCCTCAACCAACTAGTGAATATGTACTGCGTGTTCCCTAGTCCCGGATGGTGATGCAAAGAGACACAAGGTTTTATACTGGTTCAGGCAATAGATGCCCTACGTCCAGTTTGCGAGTGCGTGTTCTTGTATTTCTTGCATCGAGGTGCTCGTAGTAGGGGTTTACAAGCACGACGAGAGAGAGGGGTAGCCCTAGGTCTCTGTGTGGGGGTGGTGTGGATTGCTTGAGATGTTGATATCTAGCAATGTGGGAGCATGTGTGTTACAGAATGTCGTTCGTCACTTGCACAGGCGTGAGTACCCTACTAGTCCCATGTGTGGATCCCCTAGAGGCGGCCTGGTCGCTCCCTTTTATAGCCGAAGGGAGGTACAGGAGGTACATGTGTTCTGCTACATGGCGTTATGGGAGTAGAGGCGGTACGGCTGAGCCTGGTGGCTTGACACAATGGCGGCGTGGTCGGTGGAGCGGTCTTGTCTGGGCCATGCAGCTCGTCACTGTGGCGAGGTGGTCGGTGGAGCGGTCTTGTCCCCGGCGCACTGGAGCGATGCGCTGGTCATGTCCTATCCCGTGCGTCGCGGGAGCTTCCATGATGGCAGGAGTGCCTTTCTCCTATTGGTGGCATGCTTATCACTGCACGGTTGACCGACGAGAAGTGTCGAGGCTGGGTTGACGCGACTGCGCGAGCATGCTGGTTACGAGGTTACAGGAGCTTGGCCTTGTATACGACATGGGAGCTCTGCAGCCTGACGCAGGGCATGGGGTGTACTGCGGGTGACGCGCCGGTCCCAGCGTGTTGACGACGTAGAGTGCCGAGGCCTAGTTGATGCAGAGGCTGAGCCGTCGTGGGAGGCTTGGCGGATGCAAGTCCCGAGGCTACAGGAGCCCGTGAGTGGTTAGCCGAGGCTCGGAGGGAGCAGTTGGCACGTGCTCATTGATTTCGTGGTACAGGGACCCGAACGTGACCTCCCACGCCCTGCTGTACTTGGAGCAGGAGTTAGGCAGCACAGTGCGGCGCGGATATCAGTCGAGGGCACAGTGCCGAGCATAGTGGCCGGTAGCCCCTGCCCCGTCCTGTCCCGGATGGCAGGGCGTCGATGTGACCCCTGTCCCGTCGGCCACTCCGCTGTATCGGGCCGTCGTGCGGCTGACGTTGCGGGAGTGGTTGACGCTTTATTTGGATGTGGTGTCCTGTTAGAGAAGTCGATCAAGGTGGCGAGGTTGGTGCCGAGCCAGCCTCGAGCGAGTCGGTAACTGGGTGGTTATCCGAGGCCTTGCGTCAGGGGGCCTCGGACGAGTCGGAGAGTTGATGCTTCGGCCGAGGTCTCGGACGAGTCGGAGAATTGGTACTTCGGCCGAGGCCTCATGCGAGGGGCCTCGGACGAGTCGGAGGGTTGGTGCCCCGTCCGAAGCCTCGGGTGAGGAGCCTCGGACGAGTCGGAGAATCGGTACCTTGTCCGAGGCCTTGCGTCGTCATTTCTGGGCCGAGCCTGCGTCGGGTTAGCTTGGTCACCGTGCGTGGTGGGCTGTGCGGCCCAGCTGGGCCTCGGATGAGGTGGGAATTTACCTGTGGTTGTCTTTTGGCGCCGTCATTCACTAGGCAAAGTAATTTCTTCGATTTTTGCTAGGGGTACCCCTTTTTCTGGTAACCGATAAATTTGATGTGATGGAGATTTTTTTTTTTCATAGTGCAGCTTGCTCCGTCCGGTTAGGCAGCTAGCTAAAGCTACCCATCGGGAGTAGCTGCTGCAGCCTGCAAGACCACATGGCGCGCGGGCAGCAGGCGGTGGGCATGCAGGGCTGGCGCGCGCTACGCACTACAGGGACTAGCTGGCAGGTCCTGACGTCACGTCACGGCGCATTCCCCTTCATCCCTTCCCGCAGGGGCTGCATGCATGCACGCAGTCGCCGAGGCGCGCGCGGCAGGGAAAGCCTTTTTTGCCGGCAGCCGATGGCTAGCAGCATTAGCGTCGTCCATGGGGCAGCAGCAGCTAGTGCTTCGATCGCATTTCCATACGCGCATTGTTGGGAGAAAAAGCACGTACTACGTGCTCTCTCCACCATGCACTTGCAGTTGCAGACGTCGACCCCACCAGAGCGAGCGAGCGAGCGCTCTCATCTCGTGTCTGTCCTCTCCCCTCCTCGCAGACCGCTCTCTCTTCCCGTTTGAGTATGCGATAAAGCAGCGGGTGGCTTGTCTGTACATGGCGATCGACATGTTGGCTTGTGGAGCGAGAGAAAGCATGCAGCAGTCAAACGAGATTTTCCGTTTTGGAGAAAAAGTGTGTGGGTGTGCACTGGCCTTGTTGCTAGCTGCGATTTGAACCGAATTGTTGATGAATCGGCTAGACCTAGCTACTTTATTTATATGTATATATCGATTCGTCCCATCATGCATGCATGTTTCATGTTTGAGGCAGCTAGGTTCAGGAGGATACAGATCCGGCGGCCGGCCCGGCTCCCCTCCTCACCTTCTCACGCTTGGTGGATCGCATGCATGCAGAAGATGATGGTTTTGTATGTGTAGCTGTGTATCTCCTGAGTAGCCAGCCGGGATCACCACGGTACCTTAGCAAATACAGGAGTCGTCAGGGCCCTTTTCCTTTTTCCATTTTGCGTGATACTAGTACACGCGTATAGTACTACGCAGCGTAGCAGGCCAGTCCATCGTTCCCTGGTTCCATGGATTTGAATACTACTAGTACTAGCTACTTGTGTGAGTGCCACTCCGATCCAATCGAACATCAAATACATGTAATCATCACTAGTTGCACAACTGTAGTCATATATATAGCGGTCTCTTCCATCTTTCTGTCAGCTGTAGCACTTCTTTTTTGTTACTGCTCTCAGAGGGCATGTAACACGTACTCCTGTTTAGAGGTCCGGCTCTCTTCTATGGCCTGGTCAGATCGAAGCGCTTCTCCACTGTTTCGCCGTTTATTTGGTGCCCTAAATGACATGCGATAATGGGACCAAGCGTAGGCCTAATCTAACTAACTAGCTCGTATTACATATATAGGTCGAGATCGAGAAACTGGAGCATAAAAAACAATCTAAAGATTTGAAGTTTCTAAGCATGCAGCTCGCACTTAGAAGGTACAACTGTACGTTTTTAATTATACCTTCAAACTTTTCACAAACTATATATATTTACCACTGACATTGTATTGACAAACTTCATGATATTCATTCTTTCTTATAATTCTCAGCAATTTACATCTGCTACAGTGGATCGGACGGAACTAAACTTGGACGAGGACACGAGGACCGGCTCAAGCAAACCGCCGCGCCTGTACGTGTGCTAAGATGCATGGCCTTCTCGAACTTTCTTGGGCATGGCATATATATGTGTCTGCTATACTCATGTTCAATTTGCCAAGCCGGCCCCACCTGTCATAAGCTGACACTAGTGCCTTAGCTTAGGCACGGCATCCTCGAGAACACACGTTGGGGGGGAGAGTAGTTGCAGGGCTGCAGCCAGCGGCGAGCTTTCTTCTTCTCGCTTTATTACCCCCTCTCCGCTCCCATCTCTCTCTCACCACCAAACGACACAAACAAACTAGCACAAACACAGAAGAGGGATAGAGAGACTGGCGGGATGAACCCTACCTCCGTACCGGCTAAGGAGGTCGGGCAGGTGGTGGCGGAGGCCGCCGAAGAGGCAGGACTGCTGGCGGCGGACGAGGACATGGCGGGGGAGGAGGTGGTGGAAGCGGGGCAGGTGGCGGCGATCCAGCAGGACACGGCGGGGAACGTGGTGGTGGAAGCGGTCGAGGAGGCAGGGCAAGTGCCGGCGATCGATGCCATCATGGAGGTGGAGGAGGTGGTAGCAGCAGGGCAGGTGCCGGCGATCGAGGCCATGGAGGTCGAGGAGGCAGTAGCAGGAGGAGGCGGCGGCGGCGGGAGGAAAAGGAGGAGGACGGACGAGGAGGCGGCGATGATCGCCGAGGGGAAGAAGGTGGTAGCAGGAGGAGGAAGAGGAAGACGGACTGGTGCTGGTGATGGAAGCAGAGATTTGTGGCGGAGCTCCTGGCGCTCGTGGATGAGCCAGTGGGGGAGAGGTGGTGGCGCTCTGGGAGCGGGTGGCGGTACTGGAGGAGATGCGGCGGACGCAAACCCTGCTGCAAGGTAATTTTCTGATCTCAAATAACATGTGTGTTTTTGCCGTTGTGTCTTCACTCTGGAGAAATACGAGGGCGACGGAGCAGCGCCGCCGTAGCAGATACTTAATTAGGTGTTAGAAGGGAGGCGCCGTCGGCCGCACAACCGGTGGGCCGGGGCTAGACGAAGATGAACGGTCGAAGAGATTACCGCAATCCGGCAGAGACTTTTGGAGAGCGATACAAGGTAGCTATGTTATTATTCTTGATCCATCTCTACTCAGTTTTTTTAATGAGCATAACATCATTCATCTAATTTTATACAGCACTGATTGGCCTCAAGATGTGGAAATCTTTACAGAAGATATTCTTGATTATATTCGATTATACTTCCCTCGAAGCATCGGGTAATAACTATAATCACAACTGACCTCTATAAATCGTTGTCTGTCGTGATGTGTATAATTTTGTTTAGCTTGTTGAGCACATTAAAAAATACAATCTAGGCGGTAATAAATCACTTAATATGATAGTTAAGCCTGTGCTTGTATCCTAATTTCTGCATTTAATTTACATTTGGCTAATAAGTCTAGTTTTAGAATATGCTCAGCATATGCTTGTAGGCAGTTAGTAAAGTGTTGTACCTGGTAAGGGGAGGAGAGGCCACATGCTCTATAAAGCAGTGGCAAAGACCACTTGTATCTCAGATATTGCATTTTCAATTCAATCCCAGCGGCCAAGGGCCAAACCTCTGGCATTTGATCCCCTATTGTTCAATTTGGGACAACACTTAAATTTTTTGTCACGGTAGATATGATGAAACAGGTGATCTATTATGCAATAAGTCACCTAATTTTTTTTTGCTTAGGAACATTTTCTCAAAAAATTAACTAATCCACCATTCTATAAGGGTCACCATATGTGACAGTGGTAATCATCATCCTTATTTTGCGATAACCTCCATTCATGCGTTACATGATAATGGTTATCACAACACTTAGTTATATGTTCATCTGAAGCACCAAACTTAGTTTTGTGCAAACAACCTTGCATGAGTGGTAGCTCTTTTTTTAGAGGTGCTATGTAATTTGATGATTATTGTTAGTACACAGTTTTTACGGACGAGTGTTTTGTATTTTATTGTCCAAACATGACCAAGCTGAGGGTAGAAGGACAAGGAATCGTGTTTGGAACACAACACTTATACTCACAAATCAAGATGGAAGCGTCAGGAAACACAGTAACAAGATATGTTACACATGCCTCGCTTGCGGGGTGGGATAAGGGTTCTACAAGTGGTATCAAAGCTCAGTATACTCATGCTGTTGGAAGTGAGGGTCGCAAATCCTGTAACATGACCACTCCACGGGGTTTTGAGTTATTGGGAGTGCCAGAACTATTGGATGAAGCTCGGGTCTCGTGGTTGAGAGTGCCCATAGAGTGACAAGTAGTCTGGTGTTATACTCGTCGGCGCCAAATTCAGTCAGATGCTCTTGTTGCTGGCGACCAAGTGGACCACCCTCAGCTGACAGACTCCGGCCACCGAGAGGAGCACCCAGCGCTGCCAGACTCCAGCCAGCAAGAGAACTTGTCGTCGCTGCTATGTGTAGATGAGAGAGATGAGGACATGTCGTCGCTAGAGCCTGTTGCTGACTCAGGCCACCGAGAGGAGAACCCAGCGCTGCCAGGCTCCGAGCACCGAGAGGAGCGCCCAGCGCTTCTGGACTCCGGCCACCGAGAGGATCACTCACTGCTGCCAGACTCTAAGCACCCACCGTCGTCAGACTATGGCCGTCGAGAGCAACAGTCGTAGTTTTGTGTAGTCCTGTCGTCCCAAATTAACTTTGACATAGTTCCTGAGGCAATGTTGCTGGATTTCGGCCACCGTGAGGACGACCCACCACTACCAGACACTGGACGCTCAGAGCAGCCACTGCTATTTGACTCCTGCTGGCAAGACGATCTGTCACTACAAGACTTCGAATTCAGTCTAAATGTAGATGACTTGTTGGTTGACCAGGACGTGCCACAGCCATTTGTGGAGGAGCCGCAGCCATTTGTGGAGGAGCCGCAGCCAAATGTGGAGGAGGCACATGCTTCGGTGCTGCCAGGTGCAGAAGAGCAGCAGGATTTGGTGCAGCCAGTTGTGGATGAGCAGACTCTCACTGACGATCAGTTTTAGTTTCTGATGGCTAATGGATTTGTTGAGCCACCACCAACTTACTTGGATATTACTACAGTTCTGACTTGGAGAGGTGGAGTCGGAAGACTTATGGATAGATTTGTGCGACTGGTTCCGATTTCAGATCATGTGACCACATTGAGAAGTTCTTTACAAGAGATCTTTAGCTGCTGTACTACGGCTGCTATCTCGGGGGGGCAAGAATGATTCGCATGACCCTGATTCAAGCACAGGTACATTTTCTATCATTCAATTGCATGTATGTGGAAAATGAGAGATGCTTTCGGAATTAATACTTTTATTGTTTGTTCTTAAAGCTATGGAAAATGAGAGATGCGTTTGGAACAATGGTTCAAATAGCAGGCTATGATATTTAGCGGCGACCTTCTCCAAAAGCTATAAAAAGCTATAGCGGGATATAGCAGAAGCTATTCATTTAGCGGTTTTATAGAAAACATAAAATTTCTTAATAAACTATGCGTGGAAATATTTAACTAAACAAAAAAATTTATGAACACAAATACTCAAATACATGTAGAATATCTAAGAGAATATTTTTTTAAGTCCATTATATTGAAACCAGCGGCACATGTAGGATATCTAGGAGAATATGTTTTTAAGTCCATTATATTGGAATCGGTTATTCTGAACAGTTGGGAGAGGGTGGAGAGAGCACGGCTTTGGAGAGGGGACACACCGGGGTTTCAACAAGTGGAAATGAGTGGGAGGCTAGTTCCCTTGCCTTCATGCCCTTGGGGCACTTATATGAGCAATGACTATTTACATGTGGCCCTTTGGTGGAGTTGGATTTCACATGACACCACTCTGGCTACTAGTTGGGTCTCTTCTAGGGGAGGTCTCCCCCAACATCACCCCAGCAAACACTTCAGTGGGAGGGGCTTCTCCAACACTTCAGCTTATACAATGACTCACTCACACCAACACTTCGACGTGAGGGGCCTCAATATCATCTCCAACCCCACCAAGGGAGCACTTGTAAATAGCCATTACCTATATAAGTGTCCAAGGGCATGAGGGAAGGGGCCTCACCTCCCACTCACTCATTTCCACTTGTCTCAAATCCTAGTTTGTCCCCTCTCCATCACTGAGCTCTCACCTCCCTCCCTCCTCCCCCTCTCGGCATTCAACATGCTATTATGATAAATGTTAAGTAAATCATCAGTTCCAACACACTACCTAACATTTATCATATGAATCAACATGCTATTGTGATCAGCACTCGACATTCAACAATTCAATAATCATTTAGTGGTTTATTACATCATTTAATGAGTAGAGAACATAAAGCAGAGAGAGAGGCATAGATTATAGTCCACCTCAGTCAGGATTAACGGTGCTAAAAATATATCACGGCGAAACCAAATAGTGGTGTTTAGTGGAGCTAAAATGTCATTAGCGGCAATAGCAGAATAATTAGCAATAGCGTAGCGGTAGATAGTCTGAAAAGCTATAGCGAAGCTATAACGGAGCTATAGCGGGCTATTTAAAACCATGGTTTGGAACGATGGATGATCAGCCGTTCGTGGAGAGAATGTTGGAGAACCCTCTTATTCTCGAAGTCTTTAGTTCGATTAATCGTCAACTGGATTCATTGGAGCTGTTGTGTTCGAGTGCAACACCATTAGGTATGTCATTTTAGTTAAACTTTGTTTTTTTTAATAAAAGAAATAACTTACAAAATCAATTAACACCTCTAGCACCAGTGGCACCTTCAGCAGCAGCTCTAGCTCCGGCATCTCTAGCAGCACCCGCACCAGCTCCGGCGACGGCACCTCCAGCAGCGCAGGCACCAGCTCCAGCGACGGCACCTCCATCAGCACCGGCAGCAGCTCCGGTGGCACCAGGAGAGGACCTACCCTCCACAAGGTAATTAATACTATCATGCTGCATCTGCTGCTCGATCGATCTCTTGATTTATATAATTGCGTGAAGAAATAAAGAATCGCTTGGTCTATCTGGTGCTGACAGATTCGTTTTATTTTTTGTTGATTTACAAAAAGGTTACTACCAGGGGGAGCTGGTGATGGCGCTGCTGCAGTAGGCCGCACCAACACCCAGGAGGGAGCCGAGCTTCCTTGAAGGCTGGTTCGCACGCACACTCTTTTGAACTTCTGCCACAAGCTTAGCTCTGTCTGTCACTTTATGGTTTCAACTTTCAACTGACGCTCACTTCTGCGCCATCTAATCTGCAGCCTGGTTGCGCTTTGCTGCTGCTTCATCGACGAGTGTTGTCTCAACGTCAGTGCAAGTGCCTGAGCCAGGACAGTAACCAGAACCAGTAGCAATGTGTGCTGCTGTGATAGCAGTATGTCTGGGACGATACCTGAACTTTTGCTCGACCGCATGTGGTCGTGATGAGAACTATCTTTTAATAATAACTGAATTCTTATGTTAGGTCTGTCTCGGTAGGCCCTTACAAACTGGGTGATCGTTAGCATGTTTCTGACTAGAGGAACAGTTCAGAACTGCCTAGTAGCTTCGTTCTCTGCTTGCTCTCTTGTCCCCCAATCTAAACATGATCATGTATTTCCGTTTGGTTTAAATGGAAATGGGGCTTGCCTTCGTCTAGAAAAAAAAATCGATGAGTGCTGTGGCGACCCCCCTATCATCGTCATCAGCTAGAATCCAATAAGAGAGGATCCGAAGAAGTCCATGTCTGAAATCGAAAAGAATTGCCTGCCACTGAGTTCTTGGTCCAGTGAAGTGCAGCGGTTGGGAAGGGAACCTATTCTCCACCTTGTTAACCACTGCAGTTGAGCATTTTGAAAAGGCGAGGTAATGGATGGGTAGAGAATAGTGATTAGTGAACCGGACAATAGGAGCAAAAGTGACGAAGCAGACGGATGATCCGGGCAAGAAAAGCCCCGGATGCGTGATGCATGCCTCTCATCTTTTGCTTCCAGTGGCAAACCACAACTGAAAGCCCGGCGGCGGCGGATAGAGACACTCCGATTATTTATCTAAAACGAATTACTGTTCCCATCATCAATAGGAGCACTTACATTAAACACGGATCAAAAATAAATGTATACCAAAAACGCCAATGTTACTCTCCCTGCAGAATATATAATAATATAGCATAACATCTCTTACAAGATTCCAAAATCTATATAACCCAAACTGGAGCATTATACATTATAAACCTAAATCATTGTGTGCCTGGTCCACAGTGGATAAGACAACAATATATATGTAAACCTCTTGACTTAAATTCCTATGAAGCTAAGATCCACTAGCACAACCTCGTGAAGCCTCCGTTTCCGTTCCCCAACCTGGGCATACGAACTGAACTACTGAAGAGCCATTCATTTTCCGTTGGTGATTTGTCTCCCTCTATCATATCTACTCTGATGATTCCCCATGCGCTGCACGGCAAACCAAAGGTCGTCATAGTCACAGGACGTCGCTGCAATCCCAAGACGAAAGGTCGTCGCTGCAGTAGTTTAAATAACTCCGGCACTTCGCTTCACAGCCATCCCGGATACGGTGGAAGACGAACTGAGTAGATGAGAGGCGTCCACGTCCGCGCTTGAGGTAATGTTGCGCTGCTTTCTCTTCTTTTTTACAGGACGGCAGCTTTTTTCGCCATGAGATAAAAGGCATTTTTTTTCTGTATTTATATAACAGATATAGAAGGCAGTTTTGACGACAGGGGAAGAAAAATGGAGATATGACGAGTGCTCCAATACGGAAGAGGAGTCCTTTAAAAAGTAGACCTTGTTACCTTTATCCTACGCTCACACTATTAAAAATTGTATACCAGATTTATATTTATCCCTTAAAATCTAACGTCAGCACACTATGGTGTTATTAGAATATTAGATGGTGCTGTCCATTCTCCCTGGTATTTTTTCTCATACCGTACAAAATAATTCTCACAACAACACGATAACATAAGATAACTTTTGTATTTTCTTTAATTCCTCTATGTATTGTGCAAGTGACCCACGCAAACCCGCGGGGTATTCATCCTTTTTGCTGAGCTTCGGACCTATATGGGCTTATTAACAATGAACATTGCCAGAATGCTAAATCCTGAAAACCATGAGATAGAAGGGCGAGCAGTTCAGCATCCAGCACAACACACCAGTGTTCATTCTTCCCTCCTAAATCCCCAAATTCTCCTTTTCTAGCCTTATCCTCAAGCAACCTGAAATAAAAGGAAATTTGTGATGAAAGTTTAAAGGTTTTAAATCCTGAGGAAAGTGTCTGATGTTATATAGAAACCCTTCCTTTTACTATATTTGATAACCTTAAGACCTATGAGCATAATAGTTAGCTTATAGCTTATTAAGGTAACATATTAATCTTAAGTGTGAACAAGATACAACCAGAAATAGATGCAGCTCAAACGCGCAATAATTTGACCAAATAGCACTTCACAAAGGCAACAACATGTTTCCTCTCTCAGAGACAAAGACATTGGAACCTGAAGCTACAAAACTCATTGAGGATACTAAAATATTATGCCCAAAAGTACAATGTACCTCTTATCAAAGGCCGGTGGAGCGGCAACATTAGATGTGTAAATCTAGTGCTCTTAAAATCTTATTATCATCTTATTATGATTCATTACTGTATGATCATAATTTCAAAAATAATGCACAATGCTCTTAGAGACTTCACCCCATTGTGAGCAAACCATTGTTAGATGTCAAAACCTTGATCTTACAAAAAAAAATATAACCTGGTCCTGAAACTCCATTTATGTTTTTCCCCCTTTTGCATCAGTGTAGGCAAAAGGGGCAGATTGTTTTTTTTTTTTTTTGACCGAAAAAAGGGGCAGATTGTGTGGTGCCCAAAATTACAACTTGTACTACTGTCCATACTAACACAAAACTAGATACTGTAGCAAATAGAATCATAAGGAAAACCATAAAATGCACTCATATGCATGAGTTTGCACAAGATAGACAATTCGATGGCCTTAATTCTAAGATCTCTGATTCTCATTGCCGCCTGGGAAATATGGAAGATGAGGAACTGGAGAATTTTTTACAATGAGAACTTTAATGTCCACAGATGGTTTGTGAACTTTAAGTTCCCGTGTCCAATCTGTCTGCTTCAAGGATGATGCTAGATCCTCCTTTTTGTGTATGGTTAGATGCATTTAGTTAATTTCCTTGTTGGAACCGTGTAAGAACCCTGTATGTTTCCCTAAATTTTTATGAATGAAAGTCATTGGGGATCTCCCCCACAGATTTTGCCCTCAAGAAAAAAAAGGATCTCCAATAAGTTAGCATGCAAGATATCAGGATCACCCAGTGCTCCCACAAAGGTATGACCCAAAACCTAGTAGCAAAAACACATGAATAGATATGTTCTGAGAAAGGCATCTTTGTTTTTCCTTTTTGACCTACCTGCAACAAGTGTATTACTGAGTTACACCCATTTGCATCTATGGAAAATGATCTATGAAGATTGACATTCATAATAGGCATGAAGTCAAGTCAAAATTCATCATCCAGATTCTCCTTAAACGGTGTGTGGAATGTTAAGGAGCCTTTGTTTTTGGCCTATAAACTGACTAGAGCAAGTGTTGTGCAGAGTTACACCCGTGTGCAGCTCTGAAAAATGATTAACGAGTATCGAACATTCAAAATGGACAGCTGAACCAACACTTGTACATTTCCTAATGTAAGCAACAAATTCCAACATATTGTGCCAATTACTAACTCAATCAAATCGTTCGAACATGCCAACGTCACATAAATTTCACCAGTGATTGAACAAGAAATTTCACCAGAGTCAGAGTACAAGTCATTTTTTGCTCAACTGTGGTGGTCATATTGCCAAATATCATGCTCTAAACAGCGATCGCCAACATATGAAACTAGAACAGATTTATTTGATGCTATTCAATTGAAGCTGACAACGCAATGGAATGTTACATTCCTCCTCTCAAAGAGAAAAGGAAACTCCATTCCATTTCAATGAAGTAGTCTGATACCGATCTGTGTACATTTAGATGAACATCCGGACTCCAGCCACAAACCAGGACCACAAAACAACACAAAATCGTACGAGGGCAACCCCGCAACCGCGTACCTCAATCGACGTGTTGGTGGATGCCGTCCCCGTCGTCGTCCTCCTCATCCGACGAAGAACATGAGGAGGACGAGTAAGCGAAAGGTTGCGGCGCAAGCTCGGGGGGCCGGAGGACGAGGAAGCGGCGGCTGCGGCGGAGGCGGAGGCGGAGCGGGACGCGTGCGGGCCCGGGGAGGAAAGGGACGCAGAGGAAGGCGGCGAGGCGCGCGAGGAGGTGGAGCGGCGCGCAGCAGATGAGCGCGAGGAGGGAGCGTCTCCGGGTTGCACGCCACGCGCTGCCACGCCGCCGCCGAGCCCCGCGCCACCCACACCACCCACCCCGGCCGCACCGTCATGAATTGGAAACCCCACCCCAATTCAGCAATCCGCCTTCGCGTGCGCGGGGAGCGAGGGAGAACGGAAGGGAGGGGAGGCGCGCACGGCACGAAGGCTGGCGGCTGCCCCCGTCCGCCTGCCGCGTGGATCTCGCCGCCGGGTTTGGGTTTGCTGCTGTGAATTCGCTGGTTGCCGTTTGCCGCGACGGCGACGGCGACGGCGACCGCGATTCGCAGTTGGATTCATAGCCCGGCTCTAGCTTTATCTACTCGGCTGTATACGTGGACATGGCAGCTGACTCAGCGCCTCAGCGGCTGCCAGGTGGAGCCCGCCTCTCAGTGGAACATTTCTGCTGCGAATTGAACGCTCGGGCTCGCTCTAGGATCGCATCTCCGCATCGGACTTCGGACCCGATGATTCGCATCTGTGTAGGCAATTCAGAGATCAACCCCGGCAACCTCTACATCGCGCGGGTCGTGGGTGGATGGATACAAGCAACCAAACAAAAGGTTGGGCCTGTATGGCTGTTCGCTGTGAAAGACAGGCTGTATAGGGGGGAAGGTCGGAAGGAAATCAATCACGCCCGTACGGTGATACAAAAATTCGTGATTAAAGAACATTACGATAGTCACCCAGCAGCTGAAAAATTCACAAGTTAATAATGGTTGAATAAAAGTTTGCTCCCAATAATTAGTCATGAGATTGGGAGGAGGGAAGAAGCATGGCCGCATGTGGATTGCCGACGGTGTCATCGACTCGACCGTTGTGCCCGCCCTCTCCATGATCCGAGCACGGAGCACGAGCGAGAGCCCCGACCATACGCCCACAGCCGACCGTTGCACAGCAGCAGGTGGATGTCCTTGAGGTAATTTCTGTTTTACTCGTCGTATATTGACCTTTACATACCGTAATTAGCTATGCATTACTGAAACATTGGACTGAAATGTTGCAGGCCCGGCTGGAAGAAGAAGCAAGGCAACGTCAACAGCTGGAGGCGCAGCTGATGTCCCAGCGAGAGACCTATGAGAATAGGTTGACGAACATCACGGAGTTTCTACAAAGCCTTGGGCAACATACGGGTCTAGCTGTACCACCTGCGCTGCTCGCTCCACCTCCACGTCCTCCTGTACCCTCACCCTGGGCTGGACATACACCTGTGAGTATGAAAGTTAATTGCAGTCTCTTACATGCAAGTAATTCCTAATTAGCTAGCCAAGTAATCATGTCTAACACATGCAATATATTCTCCTTTGTGCAGCCTCAGTCGGCGGGTTCGAATAATCCGCCTAATCCTCATGATCCTTATCAGTCACCACAATCTCAATGACGTCCTTGGTAATGAATTTGAACTTGTGAATGTTGATGGAATTGTGGTAATGAACTTGATGTTTGTCGATGCACTACTTTTGAACTTGTGAATTTGGTTGTGATATTTGATGTTTGTGACTTATAAATGGTGTTTGTGATATATAAGTGATGGATGTGATGATTGTGATGTGATGTTTGGGAGTTCCCATGCAAATTTACTATAGGAGACTGTTGGAGAAAAACAAAATTTAAATTTGCTATTCCTTCTATTAATTTACTAGATCTATTAGTTTACCAAGTAAATTATACTCCCTCCGTTCCTTAATATAAGCCATATAGTTTTTAGCACCAATATTAACGCACGACTCGTAGAAGGATGTGAGACCGAGGAAAAAAAGGAAAATCAGGCCATCTTCTCTCTTCCAATCAGATTGCTTCCTAAATCTAAAGGATTGGTTGGGGCATTTGCTTTGTACGGTGGAAAGGTTTCCAAACTAATTGACGTGGGAGTTGATACGTACCTATATTTTGGAATTTTCTTTAAAAATCTATATGGCTTATATTAAGGAACGGAGGGAGTATCAAACTTCTAGGGATGCTCTCGCTTCCACTTAGCCTGTTTTCTAGATAAACCCTTCTAGAATCACCAAAACTCGTGAAAATACTTAGTTTAAACTACACTAGACCTATGTTGGTGGTTGATTTTGAGAATAAATATAAACCATATTGACGGTTTATAGTTGACTTTAACAACCATCAACAATAAGTTCACATTCAAAAAAAAGTCCACTCCACCCTATAAATATTAAGGGTCGTGGATTATTATCTACCCTACTAATGCACCAATATTTTCTTTCCTACATCCACACCATAAAACGTCCCCCCCACCACCCGCTGAGGAGCCTTCTATTTATACACCAGAAAAATGTACCAAAGAAAAACGACACCTAATAAAAATTATTTTCATTTAATTCCGCAAAAAAATATGATTTGATATGATTAATATATCTTAGAAAAATTATATTATTTTTTTTGCGGAATTAAATGAAAAAAAATTATATGAAAATTATAGATCTCGACGAGATCTACAACTTTCTAGTTTTGAGTTTTTTCATTTGAAGTCGTTAAGATGCTAAAAAAAATTAATAACATATTTAAACTTAAGGGCATTTTCGTCTTTTCACACCTGCAGTTTGACGGCGTTAGAGCCTAAACTGACGGAAGTGGCATGGAGGACACGAAAAAGTTGGAGTAGTGGCGCTGAAGACCGCTGAATTTTTTCAGGGGCACACAGGGGATTACGATCTTTTATAATGGCACACAGGGAAAAGTCTCTATGTCAATTTGGTCCATCAAGTTTGAAAGTGTATTTTTTTTATCCACAAACTTGATCAATGGTGCATAAAGAGTCCATAACTCTTCGTTTTTTGTTTATATTTATAAAAACCCCCATATATTTATCTTTCTTGCGCAAGATTACCCTTCAGAAAGGAGAAAGGAGTCAGGTGGGCGACAAAGTAGCGCGAGGTGGCGAGCGTAGCGCGGAGGCGTGTGGGCGAGCCGCGATCGCGAGCGAGATGAAGGCGGACCTGAGATGGCTCCGCCACAACGCTGCCCAGCCCAGGTTGGCCGTCCGCTCCTTGTCCGCCGCCCGCCGGCCTTGTCACCTACATGCGGTGCAGCCCGGAGTCGTCGGACCGCTCAGGTAGATGCTGAACACGGCTGGGTTCGCCGGGTCGTGACGGTTCTACGAGAACGCGATCGGGCTCCCGTCCGGGGACCAGCTCGGCATCGTGTCGATCCCGCTCGCCATCCGTCAGCCGCCAGACACCCCGTCCTCACCGCGCGTTGTATCGACGACGTACAGGTTCTCGTGCCTCGCCCAGCCCGACCGGAACACCTGCCACCGCCGGCACAGCGACACCGCTGGGAACGCGTCGTTGTCGGCCTCCGGCCTCACCTTGGCACCACCCACCTCCACGCGGTCGTCGTCCGTAAGGTCGGCCAGGTTGAACTCGACGCGCGATCCGTGACCGTGAGGTCAGCCCCGGCATGCAATGTGTCCCCGGCCAATACAATATATATACGTGTGTGTGTATATATATATATATATATAGAACTACTATCTTGTAGCTGGCTACAGAATAACTTATTCTGTAGCCACTTTGAGTTACGATAATTACTATGTTATTTTACGAGATTATAGTAACTCCTTACTAAGTGGTTTAATATAACGTTATGGTAAATATCCCCATGTGTTATAGTAACCCAACTATCGTAAATATGTATTTATATTATGGTAAATTAGTATATAAAATTATAGTAAATGGAGGTGGCTACGCGAAAAGGCTAACGAAGAATGGACGATCGATGGGCGAGCGGACTTGCAGCCTTTCCAGTTTCCACTGCCACGGACGTGAACACCACCCCACGATCCGTCGGGCACTCGGGCTCCAGGTGCCAGTACGCCTCTCAGTCGGCGTCGGCGTAGATCCTGACGTGGACGCGCTCGAAGATCCCTTGTCCAGCGCGCCGCAGGTAGCCGGCGGCCGGCGGGAACTCGCTGCGCGGCGTCAGGTGCAATGGCTTCCCTGGCCCGCCGCGGATGTTGTGCTTGGCGAGCTCAAGCGCCAGCGCGTCGTACCGGTCCGCCACGGCCGTGCTCCAGGAGCAGGTCGATCAATGCCGTCCCAGCCATGCGTCGCCGAACGGGACAGGTCGAAGGCACTAAGTGGCGGCACAGGTCGCGACGGGGGCACGGGGCGAGTGCGGCGGCATGGGTCAGCCGTGGCGAGCGCCACCGAGCCCGACGCGTGCATGCGGGCAGCGACTGCGGGCGGCAGTTAGCGACGGCCAAGAGCACACCGAACGCAAGTGGTCGTCGGCGGACGCGCCAAACGCCACGCGGCGCATGGGCACGAGCGCCGCCAACTGCCAGGTTGCGTGTGTGACCGCCACACGTTCGGCACCGCGCGCTACGCCGTCGCTCACCTGAGACGGCGGCGGCTCAACATACGAATTGCCGCTGGACGCTGTAAACGATGGTTAAATATATATATATATATATATATATATATATATATATATATATATATATATATATATAGGGAGAGGCTATTCAGTAGCCGGCTACAGAATAAGTTATTATGTAGCCACCTCCATTTACCATAATTTTATATACTAATTTACCGTAATGTCAATACATATTTACGATAGTTGGGTTACTATAACACACGGGGATATTTACCATAACGTTATATTAAACCACTTAGTAAGGAGTTACTATAATCTCGTAAATTAACATAGTAATTATCGTAACTCAAAGTGGCTACAGAATAAGTTATTCTGTAGCCAGCTACAGGATAGTAGTTATATATATATATATATATATATATATATATATATATATATATATATATATATATATATATATATATATATAGTATAGGATGGATATACTTCCGTGCGATGAAGCCTTTTAGTTTGGATGCTTCTATTTCTATTATGTAACCGTGTAATACTCCCTCTATCCTAAAATATAACATATACTAAATCCATTCCAAATTATAAGACGTCTGACTTTTTTGACCCCAAATTTGACCACTCCTCTTATTCAAAAAATCATACAAAATATCATATCTTTTGTTGTAGCTTGCATTATTAATAAAAGTTTTACAAAAATACTTAAATTTGGCTATGTTTGCACAAATTTCTTGAATAAGACGAGCGGTCAAACTTTGGGTTAAAAAACTCAAACGTATTATAATTTGGAACTGAGGGAGTATATCATACGAATTTTTAACAAACTATAGGATAATAAAGAAAATGGTGCATGTAACCCTCCCTTAATCATGGGGAGATCTTGTGCTTAGCATAGTGGCCCCACTACATAAATGATTTTGCAAGACGGGACCCTTGGATTTTTGCTGGTGGCCACAACGGTCTTGGCTTATCCTAAAATATGCAGTGATTTTCATAGGCGTTTTCGGAGTGTCGTAGAGATGGCGGATGTCGATGCGGGACCCATAGGATACCCCGCAAAGGACAGAGAAGATCTAGTCCAACTAGGATTCTTCCCCTGTAATCTTAGTAGTATAACTATTAAGCAATCCTACTATGATATCTCATTATAAACCGACTAGGACTCTGGCCTCCTGACTATATAAAGGAGGGCAGGGCTCCTAAGACAACGACAATTGTACAACACAACACTGGACAATCAATCCAACGCAAAGGCTAAGGCCGACTGGACGTAAGGTTATTACTCGATCTACGATCGAGGGCCTGAACCAGGATAAATCGACTGTGTCTTGCGTTAACCATCGAGTTCAGCATACGCCGAAGCCCGAACATACTGCCCCGGGTACCCCCGTGGCAGGCTATCGGTGGTAAAACATCGACAGCTGGCGCGCCAGGTAGGGGCGTTCGGCGACTTTGCATCCAAGAATTCGATGGACCTCGACAACATAATCTTCCCAACGGAATCAACTTTCATCTTCGGCTCATGGATCTGCGAGGCGGACAACAACGGCAAGCTTCAGGGCCATCTCCTCAAAGATCCAGATCATCATAAAGAATTTCATACTTCACCAAATACAACGGATCAGCTCACCAGAAGATTCGCACAGCTCACAGTATCCGATTCAAATCAGATTTCGCGACCACTCGTATCCGATTCGAGTTCAAACATCAAGGCGAAGTTTTATCCGAGTGCTTTCAAGAATCCGCGTTCTTTTTTGGCAAGATTCCAGAGCACATCCCAAAACAACTCGGATTGCCCTCAGAATTCTTCCAAAAAGACGAGTTCTTTTCCATTTGAGCTCGACAACATGGCAAAATCCTATCAAGGACAGTTCGAAAGATCTTTCAATCCAAGATGCGGGATACCACTGACAGGAGCTCAGGAGGGCCTCGTGCTAACAATAACATCCCAAGACTGCATCATTCATTGGCCAGGTTCTATTCCTGAGGACAGCAGTACCCAACTAGTCGGCACGACGACGACAGCAATTCTACCCTACCAAGAAGGAGACTCGATCTACGACACCGAGGCATCCACTAAAGTCATTAGCAACTCTGACAGCATGAAAGCTAACGCCAATAACAGAGCGACTCATGCGCGAGAAGTGCTCATGGTCCGACGACCGCGGTCACCACTAAATCCCCCAGAAGCACCCGATGTCAGATCATCAGATGAATCAGAATCCAACATATCACCTTTTGCCCAAGGCTACGACGGAGAAACAGATAGTCAGAAACACGCTAGAGAAAGAAAAAACAAGTTAAAGCAAGGGCGTCAGCACCGTGCTAGGCAGCGCAAGGAAGCTTGGATCAGATACGAGTCAGAATTGGCTGAGTACGACAAAAGAAAATCGCAACGAGAAGTAGAGGGGAGACGCACGGCGAATACACCTTACGATAAGATTCGAGAAGCATTAGAAGAACTCGGAAAAACTTCACACCCCAGTGAGAAGTATGAACAGCTCCAGGACTTGCTCCGATCGACGATCCCGAAAACGCATGGAGAGAGAGTTCGATCAAGACTACCCGCAAGATCAACAACCCGCAGGCAAGAAGATCAAAATCAAAGGAAATCCGCTTTCGAAAGACTTGGGCCGAGTGGAAGCCGTGACGAAGGAAGTAGGAAGGAACATAATCAGAGCCACCGATTTGAACAACCAAGGAAGAATAGGAGTAGGGTACCTACCCAGACAATCTCGCAAGATTATTCCCGTCAAAACGACAGCTGGCCAGAAGAAGGTGCCGAATCCGAATTCAGAGAAACCAAGACACACGACAGATTCCCCTGCTTCGCAAACAGGCTTGCAATGGCACGATTACCTCACAAATTCAAACCATCTAACCACTCCAAGTATGATGGCAAAACTGAACCAAGGCAATGGCTCAGAATATATTCACAATCAATCGAACTAGCCGGAGGAGATGACGATATCAAAACCCTGTTCTTTCCCATGGCACTGGAAGCCATGCCTCTCCAATGGTTCGACAAACTGAACCCAGGATCTATCAGAAATTGGGAGGATTTGCAAAGAGCTTTTTGTGAGAATTTTGCAGGAATCATTACACATCCAATCACCCATGCGGAATTAAAAGGACTCAAGCAAAAGGGAGGTGAAAGTCTCAGAAATTATTATCGACGATTCGGCGAACTACGAGCCCAAGTGCATGACATAACCGAACGAGAAGTAATTGAAGCTTTCTCTCACGGAATCATGGCTAGGTGGCAATTTCAAGACTTCTGCAAAGAAAATCCGAGAAACAATGAGGAATTCAGACGAACAGTAGAAAAAATGATTACCGCAGAAGAAAAAACCCGAGAAAGATTCCCGGACAGAAACAACCAGGACAACTCGGACAGGCAAAATCATCGAAATAGCAGACATCAAGAAAGAAAACGTAGACCAGACAATATTGTGGCAATGGCCGACAAATCAAAGAAGTTTACCAAACCCAGAAGATATGATGACATTGAAAACATACGTTGCCCATTGCACCCTAATGGGAGACACACCATTGGAAATTGCTATACTTTCAAAGATCAATACACAAGAAAAAATAGTAAGGAAGACACCAAAGAAGACAATCAGAAAAGAGAAGGAGACGACCACGAGGACAAAGGATTCCAAAAACCTAGGGGAACGGTAGCAGTGATTTTCTCAGGGGCTCCGGATTGCAGAAGCAAACATCAAGAAAAACTAGCACTACAGACCATTATGACAGCAGAACCGGCTACACCAAGATACCTCAATTGGTCACAGTATCCTATCCAATTCACCAGGGAAGACCAGTGGACTAGCGTGGGAAACGCAGGCCATTATCCATTGGTTCTGGATCCAACTATAGCTGGTATGACTGTCACCAAAGTACTAATCGATGGAGGAGCTGGGCTTAACATCATCTTTTCAGAAACACTGAGAAAAATGGGACTACAACTCGCCGGGATGATTACACCAACAAGCACACCTTTTTACGGAATAGTACCCAGCAAAGCAGCCATGCCACTCGGACAAATTACTTTACCTGTTACCTTCGGAACTCCTTCAAACTACCGAACAGAGTTTATCAAATTCGAAGTCGCCGACTTCGATTCATCATATCATGCAATCCTAGGACGTCCGGCACTGGCCAAATTCATGGCAATACCACATTATCCATACTTACTACTTAAGATGCCAGGACCCCACGGTATCCTTTCTCTTCGAAGCGATTTAAAGCGCGCTTTTGACTGCGACGTTCAGGCAATCCAAATTGCAGCCAAAGCACAAGCTGACAATGGAAGAAAAGAAATAGCCACAATCGCGGCAGAAACAAACCAAGAAGAATTAGAAATACCAGCTAAAAGACCCAGTATCATCGCACCACCAAAAGAAGCCGACGTCAAGCAAATCGACTTAGGCACGGGCGACACCTCCAAGACAGCAACCATCAGTGCTCACCTCTCGGAAAAATAGGAACTCGCGCTCACCAACTTTCTTCGGGACAACAAAGACATCTTCGCTTGGAAGCCAGCCGACATGCCAGGAGTCCCAAGAGAGTTGGCTGAGCACAGAATTGATGTCAACAAAAGCTCCAAACCTGTAAAACAGCGGCTACGACGATTCTCACCCGACAAGAAGGCGGCAATTAAAAAGGAAATAACAAAACTGATGGCAGCCGGGTTCATCAAGGAGATCCTACATCCAGACTGGCTAGCAAACCCGGTCCTTGTACAGAAGAAAAACACGGACGAGTGGCGTATGTGCGTCGATTACACAGATCTCAACAAACATTGCCCAAAAGATCCGTTCGGGCTACCACGCATTGACCAGATAGTTGACTCGACAGCAGGATCTGCGTTATTATCTTTTCTCGATTGCTATTCAGGATATCACCAGATCGCACTAAAAGAAGAAGACCAGAGCAAGACATCTTTCATCACCCCGTTTGGTGCCTACTGCTACAAGACCATGTCGTTTGGACTAAAAAACGCTGGCGCCACGTACCAAAGAGCTATCCAGACTTGCCTTGGGAATCAAATCGGTAAAAATGTGGAGGCATACGTGGACGATGTGGTAGTGAAAACAAAAAACCCAGACACTCTAATTGAAGATCTAAAGCAAACTTTCGAAAACTTGAAGAAATGGAGATGGAAATTGAATCCAAACAAATGTGTATTTGGAGTTCCCTCAGGACAACTACTCGGATTCTTGGTCAGTCAGCGCGGGATTGAAGCCAGCACCAAGCAAATTCGAGCTATAACAGAAATGGGCCCACCTAGAAGTGTCAAAGATGTGCAGAAACTAACAGGATGCATGGCGGCCCTCAACCGTTTCATATCAAGACTCGGCGAAAAGGGGTTACCTTTCTTTAAACTACTAAAGAAGACAGACAAGTTCGAGTGGACAACAGAAGCCGACGAAGCTTTCAAAAAACTTAAAGAATACCTCACTTCATCGCCTATCCTGACACCTCCAAAGAAAGATGAAGATATGATGCTATATATCGCGGCAACTCCCACCGTAATCAGCACAGCAATAGTCATAGAAAGAGAAGAACAAGGGCGCGCGTATAAAGTGCAACGTCCAGTATACTACATCAGCGAAGTACTGTCAGAATCCAAAATCCGGTACCCACATGTACAAAAACTACTCTACGCTTTACTCATTACCTCTCGGAAGCTTCGCCACTATTTTGAAAGCCACAAGATTACCGTAGCGACAGATTTTCCACTCGGAGATATCCTACACAATAAAGACGCCACAGGGCGCATATCCAAATGGGCAGTTGAAATTGGAGCTCTGGACATCAATTTCACCCCACGGAAAGCAATCAAATCTCAAGCCCTCGCCGATTTCGTGGCCGAATGGACAGAGATTCAACAGCCCTTATCAGATACCATCCTCGACCATTGGAAGATGTACTTTGATGGATCACTCAAACTAGGCGGGGCCGGTGCAGGCGTTCTCCTCATTTCTCCAGAAGGAAAACAACTCAAGTACGTCCTTCAGATATTATGGCAAGCTACAAATAACGAAGCAGAATATGAAGCCCTCATCCACGGGCTACGAGTCGCGATTACCCTCGGAATAAAAAGATTACTCGTATACGGCGACTCAGCAGTGGTCATCAACCAAGTCAACAAAGATTGGGACTGCACCAAAGAAAACATGGGTGCTTATTGTGCTGAAATACGAAAACTTGAAAAACACTTCCAAGGATTAGAAATTTTACACGTTTTACGCGATTCCAACATTGCAGCGGATGTCCTTGCCAAACTCGGATCAGACAGGGCAAAGGTTCCACCCGGCGTGTTCATAGAAGAGCTATCAGTTCCTTCTATCAAACAACCCGGTGAAACAACACATGAAATTCAGGCTAAAGGCGTTCAGATATTGATAATCAACACTTCATGGACTCAAGTTTTCATCGACTATATCAAAGAAAACAAATTACCAGCAGATAAGGCAGAAGCCACCCAAGTTGTTCGCAGAAGCAAAAACTACGTTCTAGTAGGAGATAAACTTTACAGAAGAGCAGCATCATCAGGAGTACTCCTAAAATGTGTTTCGTTTCAAGAAGGAAAAGAGATCCTAGACGAAATACACTCAGGTTGCTGCGGAAATCATGCCGCTTCAAGGACACTGGTTGGCAAAGCATTTCGCACCGGATTCTACTGGCCAACCGCTTTGAAAGACGCAGAAGAGCTTGTCAGAAAATGCAAAGGTTGCCAAATGTTTGCAAGACAAGCCCATGTACCAGCTCACAATCTTATCTGCATACCACCCGCTTGGCCTTTTTCCTGCTGGGGGCTAGATCAAGTAGGACCCTTGAAAAAGGCAAAAGGCGGTTTCGAGTACATCTTTGTGGCAGTTGACAAGTTTACTAAGTGGATTGAATACAAACCGCTCGCGAAATACAGCGCAACCAAAGCAGTCGAGTTCATCCAAGACATTATGCACCGTTTCGGCATGCCAAATCGAATCATCACAGATCTAGGCTCCCCCTTCACAGCTACAGAATTTAAAAGCTGGGCACGAGACTGTGGTTTCAGCATAGACTATGCGTCTGTTGCACATCCAGAAGCCAACGGACAAGTAGAAAGAGCTAATGGACTCATACTAGCCGGATTAAAACCAAGGTTATACGAAGAACTAATGGACTATGGGTCCAAATGGATTGATGAACTACCGAAAGTAGTATGGGGGCTACGAACTCAAATAAGCAGAGCAACAGGCCACTCACCTTTTTTCCTAGTTTACGGGTCAGAGGCCGTACTACCCGCCGATTTGATCTGGACATCCCCAAAAATAGAACAATATGATGAAGGAGAAGCAGAACACACAAGGAGATTAGAACTCGACAGTTCAGAAGAAATCAGAATAAACGCTACCCTCCAATCAGCTAGATACCTACAAGGTTTAAGACGGCACTACAACAAGAGTACCCAACCTCGATCACTACAAGTTGGAGACTTAGTGCTAAGAAGGATACAAAAGACTGATGGACGACATAAGCTACTCAGTCCTTGGGAAGGCCCGTTCATTGTCACAAAAATCACCGGACCTGGCACATACAAGTTAATGACCGAAGATGGAAAAGAAGTCAGCAATACATGGCACATCAGCCAGCTAAGAAAATTCCATGCGTAAAAACAACTCAGGGAAAAGCAGACATGCAAGCCACAAAGGACCTACGTTCACAATCAACGAAAGACAATACTATTCAAAAACATATGTATTAGTTTATACTCATGATCAATAAAGATGATATTCATCCACAGCATGTCTTGTCATGACTTCCAACGAGTTGTTCTCCCGAAACAAAAAGCAAAATGGCTGAAAACATGCCTGAGCATCCCGGCCGAGAGCAAAATAGCTGAAAAGATGCTTGAGCCCGCCGATGAGGGTAGCTAAAAGCTAACACCCGAAACAAAAAGCAAAATGGCTGAAAACATGCCTGAGCATCCCGGCCGAGAGCAAAATAGCTGAAAAGATGCTTGAGCCCGCCGATGAGGGTAGCTAAAAGCTAACACCCGAAACAAAAAGCAAAATGGCTGAAAACATGCCTGAGCATCCCGGCCGAGAGCAAAATAGCTGAAAAGATGCTTGAGCCCGCCGATGAGGGTAGCTAAAAGCTAACACCCGAAACAAAAAGCAAAATGGCTGAAAACATGCCTGAGCATCCCGGCCGAGAGCAAAATAGCTGAAAAGATGCTTGAGCCCGCCGATGAGGGTAGCTAAAAGCTAACACCCGAAACAAAAAGCAAAATGGCTGAAAACATGCCTGAGCATCCCGGCCGAGAGCAAAATAGCTGAAAAGACGCTTGAGCCCGCCGATGAGGGTAGCTAAAAGCTAACACCCGAAACAAAAAGCAAAATGGCTGAAAACATGCCTGAGCATTCCGGCCGAGAGCAAAATAGCTGAAAAGACGCTTGAGCTCGCCGATGAGGGTAGCTAAAAGCTAACACCCGAAACAAAAAGCAAAATGGCTGAAAACATGCCTGAGCATTCCGGCCGAAAGCAAAATAGCCGAAAAGACGCTTGAGCTCGCCGATGAAGATAGCTAAAAAGCTAACACCTGAAACAAAAAGCAAATCAACCAAGTCAACCGAAATCTATCTTCAAAAGACCCTCCAGCACTTCGTTCCGAAAAGCAAGAGGCTCGGGGGCTACAACCAGATGGATGTACTTCTTCTTCAAAAGAGCACAAGCACCATTCAAGAAAGCACTCGGACGCCGAAGTTTATCAAAGCTGCATTCTATACCGAGTCGTTTTACATAGTGCAGGCGAAAGGTTGCTAACGCGAAGATCTACATCTAACAAAGTCATCACACGGACAAAGCACTCGACGAATCACAGAGGAACGATAAAAGAAAAGTACCCGACAAATCAAGGGGCCCCGTAAGAATAACACATAGAGCCGTTTCGCGGAGCAGAGACGGAAACAGAACAAGGTACTCAACAAGTCAAATAACTTCAACAAGAATAAAGAATCTTCATTTAGAAAAGGAGTGTAATATTACAAGGGGATGCTCAAGCGAGTCAGGCATTGTCATCAGAGAGGGAAAGGTCAATATTTAGACCATCTACAATCCTACTGGCTAGATCTTCGACCTCAGGCTCCATCTTTTCAACGGCGTCAAGATATTCTTGGCTTTCAGCTTCTTCCGCTATCTTGGAGAGAGGCGCCTCCGGAGCAAGGACCCGGACCTGGGCCAGCACATTTTTGGTACATACTTGGGCGCACCTCTTCGCGAACTCTTGGAAACGAGTCGGAATCCGAGGAATGAACTGCGCCCAAGATTGCCCGTCATCCGCCGAAGTCCGGAGGGCGTCGGCTACCGAACGAAAAGATTTCCACAGGGCATTCCAATTCTCGGTAGCCGTCACCAGCTTCCCAGATAGGCCTTCAATAGTTTTTTGAGCCTGCACAAGATCTCTGTCAGCTCCACGCCTAATCAGCCTAGCAAGGGCGAGTTCTTCCTCAGCATGAGCATTTACCTCCTCAGCTCTATTACGACTAGAACGGACAAGGGCCTTCATTTCATCAATACTCTCCGAGAGCTTTTGTTTCTCAACTCGGAGAGCTAGAACAAAACACCAAAGAACAAGTCAGCAGAAAAAGAAGTCAGAATACAAGAAGAAACAGACAGAACCCGAGGCACCTTTGCTTTCATTCTTCGCAGACTCCACCGCAGCATCTCTCTGTTTCTCCGTCTCCACAACCCGGGCGCGAAGGGCTTTCTCCTCCTTTTGGTGCAACTGGCGCTCCGTCTCCAACTCAGCCCGGAGAAGATCAAGATCGGCTTTCAGAGCGTCTACCTCCGAAGACAACTTCCTCTCATTTTCAGATGAGAAAAAGAAGCCAGAATGATCACGAGAAAAAGACTGAGCAGAAAGAGGCAAAGAGAAACGGGGCGTAAGGATAGAAGAAAAACAAGCATGCAAAAGAAAGGTGGCAGAAAAATTTACCTGGAGCTTTTCACCAAAAGAAGTCGCGAGGGTCGACAAGCTCCCCCAGGCTGCGGTCAGCTCCGATAACCGATGAGTGGCATCGAATTGTTGCACCACATCATCGGACAGAGAAGGGCCGCCGGGGGCAAAAGAAGGGGAAAGAGAAGCCGGCTGGGGCGAAGCAGGAGCGACCAGAGCAACCTCCAGGGAAGCCGGAGCCAAATCCCCAGAAGAACCCGGCGCGACGGCCACAGTTACCTCCGGAGCGACCAAGCCCGCAACTCCGCCAGGAAGCTCTGAAGCCCCCACCGCGACTTCATCAACAGAATGATGTGAGTCTCGAGGCTCAGAACTCGTTGGCACAGCAGGAAGCAGAGAAGAAGTCGGTGGAGAAGTTAGAGAAGACGAAGCGCTGAAAAGTGATAAAAAGAAGCACCAATAAGAACCAGAGGAAGGAAGATAAAAGACAAAAAGACGAAGCAAGAATCTACTCACCCGACTACTTTTTTCCTTGCGAAGCCAAGAGAAGGCCTCGCAGGGGGAACCACGACGGCAAAGACGTCCCCGTCACCCAACGACGGGAGCGGGACAGCCGACAACGGAGCCACAGAAGAAGCCGGAGCCGGAGCCGTGGAAGAACTCCGCACCAAAGGAGCAATACGGCTCGGGGCAGAAGAAACTAAAGAACTCGACCCCGGAGCTTCGGAAGAAGTCGGCGTGAGAGCATCGGAAAAACTCACACCCAACCTCCGATTACTTCAAAAAAGTTCAAGACTAAGATTAAAAACAAAGAGGAAAAATTCAATGTGACAAGAATATGAAAAACAACTCACCGCCGCGTGATAAGAGGAACTTCATCATCCTCTTCTTCCTCAGCCAGCGAAACCAGAGCACCCGCTGAAAAAGAGATGAAAAGTACTCGGTTCAAGAGAGAGACATGAAAATAAAAGAACAAAGAAGTACTAAATGTGCTCACCTAAGAGCATGCTAGCAACAACTGGAGTACCTGAAGGAGTACTTGGTTTACGAGGCTTCTTGGAGACAGGCAAGCCAGATGAAGACCCGTCCATCCGCCCCCTCTTCGGGACGCTGCGAGGTCCGCGAGGGACTAGACGAGGGACATACTCTTCATATAAATCATCAGACCCGAAAGATACCCCAGGAAGGGCTGTAAAAGTTTGAGACTTACTAATTACAGAAGTACCGGCTGGATGATCCCCAGCCTCCGCCACAGCAGGGAGAACATCAAGGCGGATCGGATCGACAAAGTTCCGACCAAGCACCTACAAAGAAAAGACAAAACACCAAGACAAAGAAGAACTAAGCAAGAACGGACGCAGAAAGAGTACACAAAGAACTCAAATAAAAAGAAAAAAGGAGGATAGACAACTCACAGCTGGTGGCGGGTTGTTGGCCGAGTACTCAAGGACGGCAGGAGGAATGACGCTCACTCCTTTCAGCATTTTCTGGAGACGCTCGAGCACCTCCTCACCGGTCAGCTCAAGAGCTGGGACCATGCGCGAAGAATCCTCAGCCCCAGAATACTCAAAGCCGAGATGTCCCCGCTCTTTCAAGGGCTGAACCCGACGACGAAGAAAACTTGAGACAATACCAAAGCCGGTCAATCCTTGCTGTTTCAGCGTACTAATCCTATCAAGGAGAGGTTGGATCGCCTGAATTTCAGCAGGAGACTCAAGCTTTTTGTCCCACCGGTCGTTCGCCACAGGACCGGATCCAGAGTGGACAACAAGAGAAGGGATCAAATTGGCAGCATAGAACCACTCGGCGCGCCAATCCTTGACAGAATCGACCAGGTCATAATCAAAAAACTTGATTTTGAGACCCTGGCGAAACTGAATCCCGCAACCGCCAAGGACACTGGTTTCCTCGCGGCGGGGTTGAGGTTTCAGGCGAAAGAAAAAACGAAAAAGAGATAGAGAAGGAGGAATCCCAAGGAAAGCTTCACAAAGATGGACAAAAACAGAAAGATGGAGAACGGCATTGGGGGTTAGATGGTTCAAACTAACCCCGAAATACCCAAGAAACTGATGAAGGAAGGCAGAAGCAGGGAGACAGAGGCCAGCGCGGACAAAAGAGACAAAAAGGACAATCTCACCAGGACCCAGGGCCGGAACCCGATGCTCGCCCGGAACTCTCCATTCAGCGATGACTTTGTCCTGGATCAAGCCATCACTAACGAGCTCGCGCAGCTGGTCTTCGCTAGTTGTTGGAGCCGGCCAAACCTTCTGAGCTGCCCTCATGGCCACGAACTCCTGGTTTTCGATCAAAGAAAGCGACGACTCCTCGTCCACAAAGGTCGCCTGAGATTTGCTTGCGGTTTTCTTCTTTCCCATGAATTGGCGGAAGCAACAAAGGCGCTAAGAAGGATGGAGCAAGAATGGTGGTGCTCGGGCGATAACGACAATGACGGCGGCGGTTTTCTGAGAACTAGGGTTTAAAGGAAAAAGCTGGGTGACAAGGGAAAGAAGATAAAGGGTCTTTAAATAGATTTCTCAGTGATACAAACGGCCCATAAGGCCCGTTAAAGCACATCATGGGAGAACAACGGTCCATTTACCGACGCAGCTAAAACGACGGAGGGCACGAATCCACACAACGGTACGAATCAACGGGCAGATTTCAGACTTATCCGCGTAGCAACACAGCAGGGTTATCAGATAACCACAGGAACAACTCGTTGAACCAAGAAGAAAGAAAGGGCTACCTCACGAGTAACAAAAGAACCCGGTTATGTAAGAAAGAACTCGGTAGTCTCATGAACGACAGGGATCACAACAGAAGAGTCAAAGACAACTCAAAATACAAGATTCATTACATTACAAGCAACTTCAAAAATAGAAGATTACAAACCCTACAAGACCCAACGAACTCGGCACCACGAAAAGCAAAGTAGCAAAGAGGAACACGGACACGACTAGGCTCTAGAACGACTACGTGTCCCAAATTACTACTCGGAAGGACAGACCGCCATCAGCTACACTGTTTTCTTCAAAGGACGAACGCAGTGCATCCAAGGCGGAAATCGGCAGCACGGCAGGGCAACATGGAGCAGAGAAGGCCGGCGGGCATCTGTCTACCCAAGATCGATGTGATGCTGGATATGGTATTGATCTGCACCGGACGGTCTCAAGACAGGCGACGAGGATCAACCCAGAGCTGCCGGATGAAGGAACGAAGCCCACATCACAAGACTTCCTCCAACTACCACCATGTACATCCTGGCACAATGCTGCCGCGGGACTAGCCTACCTCTAATCCCTATCACAAGACTTCCTCCAACTACGACAAGACACACAGGAACTACAAAATACGCCCGGGGGCTGCTCAACTTCACAAACTACCATGTTCACAACCAGGAAGGTTTCAACAGAATGTCCAATGGATGAAAACAAGCACTCCGGGACGGTATTTATAGGCCAAAGGATCGGCGCACATGGACCAGGAGCACCAACGAAATAAGCCCAACAAAGGACATAGTGAAGAGACAGGACTCAATAATGGATGACTCAGGCGAGAAGAAACAGTACTCGAAGACGGGCATATTCGGAAGAATATACTAGCACAGTACAACCCGTGAAAAAAAAGGGGCATTTACGCTCAACCACCACAATACGACTACATCTGGCAATGGCAGACTATCAAAGAATACGCCAAGACCTCACATCCGAGTTCTTCCTGAAACAAAAAGAACCCGGATATAAGCTCAGAGGCTACATGCCACGAAACTACTCGGATAACGAAATAATCCAAGTCTCGAGGACTACTTCAGAACACAAATTCTTCAAACAACATAAAAGATCAAGACCCTCCAACTTTTTGTTCCAAACAGCAAGAGGATCGGGGGCTACACTCAGTGAGTGCACTTTTTCCTCGAAAAAGCGCACGTCACCAAAAGATTTCCTCAACACAGACCACTTCAAGACATTTCGACAAAAAGAACCCGGAACGATCCATATTCGAGTTCTTTTTAAAACTTCAGCGAACAATCAGAGAAACTTCAAGACAAGATCCTCCAGCTCCTTGTTCCAAATAGCAAGAGGCTCGGGGGGCTACAACTAGACGGATGTATTTTTTCTTCAAAAAGCACTCGCGATTCAAAGATCCCAAGAAGCGCTACAAGGTTTCACTCCAGAAAGCACTCGGATGACATTTTGTTCCTACTCAACAAGACTTGAAGGAGCAGAGCGAGACTTTCAGAGCTCAACCATGAAGTGCTCGGGGGCTTGTCGATGCGGGACCCATAGGATACCTCGCAAAGGACAGAGAAGATCTAGTCCAACTAGGATTCTTCCCCTGTAATCTTAGTAGTATAACTATTAAGCAATCCTACTAGGATATCTCATTATAAACCGACTAGGACTCTGGCCTCCTGACTATATAAAGGAGGGCAGGGCTCCTAAGACAACGACAATTGTACAACACAACACTGGACAATCAATCCAACGCAAAGGCTAAGGCCGACTGGACGTAAGGTTATTACTCGATCTACGATCGAGGGCCTGAACCAGGATAAATCGACTGTGTCTTGCGTTAACCATCGAGTTCAGCATACGCCGAAGCCCGAACATACTGCCCCGGGTACCCCCGTGGCAGGCTATCGGTGGTAAAACATCGACAGCGGACTAGAGGGGTAAGTAGACCTTTTTAAAACTAATCGCTCGGCTAACCGAAACAAGTGCGGAAAATAAACTATCGGTCTAGCCAAAACTTCACCCATTTATCTAAGTTATAAAACGCCTTATAAAATATCCTAATAAGGCAACAAAGGTGCCGGGCTAGCCAGTGCTCACCTAACCGGTGTCTGGGAAGTAAATAGCTTTAAGAATCCGAGCACTCAGTTTCATCTCCTAGCAATCTCCATGCTTGTTTCGATTAGAGTGCTAAGTTAAACATCTCCGTATCTCGGTAGCCAAGACCACCAAAATACTTTGGCCCCGTTCGCTTCTCTTAAAAATGGCTTGCTCGGCTTCTTTTTTCAGCCGGAACAGTGTTTTTCTCTCATAATAATTCAGCCGGAACAGCGTTTTTCAGCCAGTTTCAGCCAAGTTTCAGACCAGCGAACGGGCCTTTGGCTTTGTCATGTCTTCCCACGCCACGCCATCCAACAGGTCTTCCTCCCATTACTGCAGCCACACCAAAACTTACGGAGTAAACCATCTAAATGTTGGCACAATCCGTGAGGCAGCTTGAAACAGAACGTAGAGAAGGTAGGAATTGCTTGCACTACCGATTTGATAAGGACCTCCTTACCACCGGCTGACAAACACTACTCCATCCATCCTTGTACCCTACTCCAGACCTGATCTTTTAGAAATTTGAAAGCGCCATTTATATCTGAACCAACGTCAGAAGACATTCCCAAATATTTCTCCATGAGAGCTTCAGTGTGCATAGCAAGGATATTCTTGATTTCCCCTCTCAAGCTTTGGCTGCATCCCTTAATTAGCAAAATGAATTGATGATTTTTCCATTTTATTTGTTCGCCTGAAGCTCGACAATAAATGTTCAGAACTCCTTCACCTCCCGACCACTCTCCCCATCTGCCTTGAAAAGCAAGAGGCTATCATCTGCAAAGAGTAAGTGACTAACCGTCGGTGCCGACGACGCCACCTTAATACCATTGAGTGCTGAAGAATGATTTCTTGATTTCAAGAGGCATGAAAGGCCCTCTATTGCTAACAAGAAGAGATAGGGGGAGATCGGGTCACCTGAGATGGAGAAAACGACTCCAAATAGTCGCCATTGAGTTGAACAGAAAACCATACTGATGATGTAACCGATCTCATTATCGTCTCAACCCAAATCTGGTGGAACCCCAGTCTAAGCATAATTGCTCTCAAGTACGGCCATTCCACACAACTACACGATGATAAGCTTTCTTCTTCATGTCCAGCTTGAGAGCACAGCACTGCAAAGATACTCATTTGCTGAGCGAGCGTGAGAGCATTTGCGAGAGAGGCAGGCTGGCCTCAAGCGAGCGTCAGGCCCACGCAGTCAAGCGGCCCATGCGGCCAGCGGCGGAGACGCATAGCCCAACACGGATGGAGGCAGCGACGCCGTATATACTTTGAGTCTTCGACGCTCGACGGTTCGTCTTCATCACGATTCACGCGTGCTGCGTGGCTGCGCGCCTGGATCACGCACGCTCACGCACGACGTCCGCCGTCCGCCGTCGGCTGTCTCCCGCGGCCCGTTGTTATCCAGTCGTGCTCGTGACCTCATCCCGTTCAGCACTTCGGCCTTCGCCCTTCCGGCCTTCCCGTACGACCGCATCAGGTATCTAGGTGAATTTGTGATTAAAATTGTTCAAGTGAGATTCAAGTTTTGTTCTTCAGTTTTTAAAATAAAATTCATATATACTTTAATTGGTAATTGCTTAGCGTTAAAATCATAAAATCAACTATCACACAGCGAGGTTGAAGATTTATCCAAACATCAGAGTCAGATCAAGATTTATCAATTGTTGTATACACGTATCATGTATGTCAGCTTTCAATCCTTCTAATTCATTTGAGTCTTTGAAGTTGACGAAGATGATATGATCGATACATTTATGTCTCTTCGAAAGTGCTGAATAAAGTAATCAACAAATTAATTGTAAGTCTCTAGGACCCTATTATGCATATATATTTCAATTATCGGTATGGTTTTTAAACTATTTGTTGTTTCTAGTGAATGATTTCAACTTAATCCATGAATTTAAGCCTTATTGTGTTACTTAGTGCATTAATACCGAATTAAGTTATTAATTTTACAATTATTACCGAATCGGTAAAACGGATTTAGCGAAATGTATATGAATTTTTTTGGCTGTCATACCCTAAATTAAAATCCTAGATTCACCACTGTAAGATAGGGTCGTACATCTATGGTTGGCCTTTGCCATTATTGTGGATTAAAAAATGGACAAATATGAATATGGTGCTACGTCCATTGTTCCATCCAATCAAGAACTAAATGTATTATCGAAAAATCCCTCAAAAAATTTATTAACAAATATTTCTGGATGTCATTGGATCTATTTTAATTCATACAAAAATTTAACCACCTCTGCCATTAGAAAAAGTACATAAAGTAAACCGATAATTTTAATTAAAATATTATGTCACATCAATATTGATAATTTGAATTTATGCATTCTAGATATACAAAACAATACTACACATACAATCCCATGATATAACAAATTTATTAGGTTTAGTGTGAAAGTCCAATCCAAGTTTCAAGTTAGTAAGAATGTGGGAAACCGTACTGGACCTATAAACTCTTTAATAAGAAAAATAATTTTTTAATAAAATATAAATGCACTAGAGTTTCCACTTAACATGTGAAGATAATTGCACAAGTTGATTAAAAGTCAAAAGCTGAACTATGAATCATGAAATCATAGAAAATTGGTGCAACAAGTGTTTATATTTAACTTAAGATTAGATTTCAACTAAATATATATCATGGTGGAATATTAGAAATTCTAACCATGGGTTCCTAATGAAGTCTCCACGTTAATCCTCATGAGATAATGTAGGAAAACAAAAGATAGATCCTAGAAATTCTCATAAAATTCCAAACATTTGACCATGAATTCGGTAGAAGCTAATCATCGTTGATGATAATAATATATATATAGCTATTGGATCTATTCAACATCAACATAGCCTGTTAGTCCCGAGCAAGTTGGGGTAGGCTAGAGTTGAAACCCAGCAAGATACCCAAGTCATGGTTCCGGTACTTCGATAGCTGCTTTCCAGGCAATCATATCCAAACATAGATCTCTAGATATATCCCAAGCTTTTATATCCCTTTTCACCGCCTCCGCCCATGTCAACTTCGGCCTTCCTCTGCCTCTCCTTATATTATTAGCTTGGCTTGGAACTCCACAACGCACTGGTGCAGCTGGCGGTTTCCTCTGGACATGGCCAAACCATCTCAACCGATGTTGGACAAGCTTTTCTTTAATTGGTGCTACCCCTAGGAGATCACGTATATCATCATTCCGAACTCAGTCCATTCCTTCGGCATTCCTCTGCCTCTTCTTATATTATTAGCTTGGCTTGGAACTCCACAACGCACTGGTGCAGCTGGCGGTTTCCTCTGGACATGGCCAAACCATCTCAACCGATGTTGGACAAGCTTTTCTTTAATTGGTGCTACCCCTAGGAGATCACGTATATCATCATTCCGAACTCGGTCCATTCTTATGTGACCACAAATCCAACGCAACATGCGCATTTCTGCAACACTCATTTGCTGAACATGCCGAGCCTTTGCAGGCCAACATTCGGCTCCATACAACATTGCAAGTCTAATTGCCGTCCTATAGAACTTGCCTTTTAGCTTTTGGGGTACCTTCTTGTCACATAGAATGTCAGAAGCTTGACGCCACTTGATCCACCCTGTTTTGATTCTATGGCTAACGTCTACATCAATATCTTCATCCTTCTGTAGCATCGATCTCAGATATCGGAAATTATCATTTTTAGGCACGACTTACCTTCCAAACATCTCCCTCATCCTTGATTTTCAAAAAAAAAAAATATCCGTCTATGCTATAAAACAACTTAAAGTAACATGTTATTTTAAAACTCGATCTAATGTATACCTACATCAACCATGTACTCTTATCATGATAAAATAACTGATGTAACCTAATTGTCATCTCTTATTGGAAAAGTTAAATATCATCTTAAATCAACATCTATAAATTATCTACGTCTTCTAATAAAAAGTTTTTTTAAATAACCATACAACATGTATATGTTATACGTTACCCATTTATATCAATATTTATATATATTAAGATTTGAATAAAGTAAGCATACACGTCGTGCCAACATGCATTAGCGATAAATATATATGTTATGTTTCATCATAACAAGAATATTTTTTATCAACTCTTATACTAATGACACTAGCATATAGTTTAAAACGATATTAGTAACTATGACATATAATTTATTTAGGTTGTTACTTTGTATATATTTAAATAGTTTAACTAAATAGTTGATACGTCTATATCGATAGTATAACCGTGACTGCATATATAATTCTGTAACACGTCAAGGGGCCTTTGGCCCATGTGGCTGGCCCAAGAGGGCCGCGCGGCCATGCTGCCGCTGCCGCCGTCGCTTCCGTGGCGAGGTAGGGTTAGATCGCTTAAGGGCTAATAAGCTAGGGTTTGGTTGCTTAGGGGCTAAGTCTTCCCGAGACTATAAATACAAGGGGCCTTGTAGCGTTGAACCTTAAGCAAAGTATAATCGTTGAAAGGCTTCTACCCCTTGCCCTTCTAAGCCTTGGTCTTCTTCCAAATCCTTTCCCCTGCGCACGTGCCGCCGTTGCCCTCACCCTAACCCTAACGCCGTCGCCCTCAGCAGTCGCGCCGCCGCGCGGTCACGCCGCCGGGCGTCTTTGCCCCCGCTGCAAGGAGCCCCGTCGTCATACCCATTATACATGGTATCAAAGCCAGGTTCGATCCATGGCCGCCACCGCCACCATGGACCTCCACAACACCATCGTAAGTTGGTCAAAAAATACTCACCAATTTTCTTCTAGACCAACAGAATGCAATCCAGATCGGATCAGATCTGGATACCACCACCAACACCCAACAGATGTTCGACGACAAGATTGCCGAACTGGATCGACGCCTCAAGGCCACAGAGGATGAGATGGAACACATCAACAATAGGGTCATCACCGACTCTGCGACCACCAAGGTCGCCCTCATCCATGGCGTCACCATTGATTCGGTCCAAACCGGATCAGATCTAGATGCCGCCATTGACGACCCTGTTGTGGAGAAACAACAAATCAATCCTCCGGTTGTCATCGCCAAACCAGCCGCCGACGATAGCGACAGCAGCATGCTGTCGTGCGAGGTCCGCGGTAACATCATGGACTCCAACGCCTACTACATCGACGGCTACATCGACAAACTCCTCTACGACCTGGGATCTACACCAACTCGCATGAGAAGGGACACCCTCGTCGCCGACTTTGTCGAATACCGCCCCGATGTCACAACACTTCGGGCCAACGCCATCACCCTCAACATCGGTGAGCCATCAAGGAAGCAACGCGAGGACGTGCTGCGTGGAAAAGGGAGAGTGATGTAACATGTCATGGGGCCTTTGGCCCATGTGGCTAGCCCAAGAGGGCCGCACGGCCAAGCCGTCGCCGCCGCCATCACTTCTGTGGCAAGCTAGGGTTAGATCGCTTAGGGGCTAATCTAGGTTTAGGTTGCTTAGGGGCTAAGTCTTTCCGGGACTATAAATGCAAGGGGCCTTGTACCGTTGTACCTTAAGCAAAGTATAATCGCCCAAAGGCTTCTATCCCTTCCCCTTCTAAGCCTTGGTCTTCTTCCAAACCCTCTCCCCCGCGCACGTGCCGTCGTCACCCTCGCCCTTGTCCTAACCCTAACGCCACTGGCCTGAGTAGCCGCGCTGCCGCGCGGTCATGTCGCCGGGCGCCCTTGCCCTGTCGCCAGGAGCCCCCGTCGTTCACTACTACAGATCGCTTCATCACTGCCGGCGCCATCACTGCCGGTAATGGCACAACCGGCAGTGATTAGTCTTCACTGCCGGTTCTAAGCTCTGACAGACATGAAATGATAGAGAGAGCTGAATAACCGGCAGTGATGACACAAATCACTGCCGGTTTGTGTCTCAAACCGGCAGTGTATCCTCGTAGGGATATCACTGCCGGTTTAAGCAACGAGCCGACAATGATTTCTTGTTATCACTGTCGGCTTTTTTCTGTACCCGACAGTGATTAGTCGGAAAGATTCTAGCACCGTCCCCACCATATATACCCACCTCATCCATTGTCCCCCCAGGCCGAGACACACTAGTTCTCTGCTTGGCAACTTGGGAGCAAGCCAACACTCTCCACCGCTGGCTCCATCTTCAATTCTTCATCACTCTTGTAAAGGTTAGTAATTTTTTCTTCTAATCTTTCATTGCTAATAATGTAGTGCATTGCATATGCTTTAGTAATAATGGTGGATTTCATTTTTTATATACCATTTCTATAGTCTTTGTTAGTAACAAAAAATATGCTTTCTACATCTTTGTTAGGAACATTATATCTTAATATTTGTTAGCCAAATTATTTTTATTTACAAACCATTTCTACATCACCTTTGTTAAACATTTCTTTATAAATCATTTCTACATTTATTTATAATCATTTCTATTAATATAATATAATATGTTGAGTGTAATAGTGTTGATTGTTGCATGGTATAATTATAGGGGGTTTCTATATTTATTTGGAAGTATTTTGCAGTGATTTTTAGGTACGATGAATGGCGGTGGACTTCCCGCTCCACAGGCACCAAGTTTTTACCCTGACGATCTGCCATTCGCGCCATCATCAGATAGGGCTGCTTCGCGCTACCCAGACCCTCTATAGTATGAAATATTTTTTTATTTGTCGTAACTAATTAGTGTGCTACTTGTATATTCATTCATAATATGATTGATGCATATGTCACAGACTATATCCCCGAACGAGTGGCTAGAGTCATCACTATTCCTATTTGCTGGGGTTGACAGCATCTTCAAGGATACGACTACAGAGGTCGTGAATGACCAAGGTGATGAGTTGTGGGTATGTAATATCGCTTTTAACATCCCTATTAGGTACCATCGAGAAGTAGAGCAAGACATCGTGGTGAGGGGACGTCGATGTCTGACTCGGCGAGGCGCCCAGTTCAATACCGTGCTTCGTTGTTTACAGGCACTTGAGCAAATTGGCTACCTTCTGCCTGATTTTTCGTACTTGAAGATATAAGCCTTACTTGAGTGTAATCTTGATACTCCGCAAGTAAGTGAAAGGATGGCGAGATATAACCAAATGGATGCGGTAAGTCGTTTTATGATATCCGATTGAGTCGTATTTATTTATTGATTGTGATGATTAAATGACCGCTCTCTGATATTTTTTGTTTCATGCCTGCAGAATTTGCTACATGATTTTACCTATGCTGCAGCAGGCATGCAGGATATTCTTTCACAAGCTCTTCAGCGCAACTGGGATACACCTATCGCTACGTGGAACACCTTGGTCAGCAAACAACACATGGCATTTAGTATTGCCTAAAATTTACTCTAAGCGAAGACGTCAATAGTCTTGCAGTGGGTTATATCTTTGGCGTACCATGTGTTTGGTGTCATCAGACAGAGAGTGTTTTAATTTGTTAGGGTCTTGCATTACATAAAAGCTGACCACGGTTACACAATCTGAGACGTACGCTACGGGCAGTGGAGACAACTTAGATTTGCATCTGGTTTGTGAGGCTTATGTTTGAATTCTTATGGTTTCATGTAATAACTCGTTTATTTGTACGGAGATGCATAATTAGGTTTATTTGTATGGGATAAATATTTATTTTTCTTCTATAAACTAATACAATATGTATTATTTCATCTTTTTAAAAAAATCATTTTTTCACAGCCGTGTTTTAAATAAAGCCGAGAATCTTTTTAGAAAAAAAAAACTGAGCCCTGGTAGTGGCGCTGTTTTGAAGGACTGAGCAGTGGTTCCGAGGACAGAACCATCACTGCCGGTTAGTTGTTACAAAATCACTGCCGGTTTAACTAAGAACCGGCAGTGATGTACATTCATGGGTGAACAGTGCTTACTGCTCACGCTGACCACCATAGCAGAAGGAGCACTGCTCCCACAAACCCCCTGCCGGTTGAGGTAGTATCACTGCCGGTTTGTAACACTTAACCGGCAGTGATTTGATCCTCACGGGTGAGCAGTGCTAACCGCTCACGCTGACCACCACAGCAGGAGGAGCACTGCTCCCACCAACCCCGACACCTATAATTCAAAAAAAAGTGAACATTGCACAACCTACTAGCCTCTATAAAATGGTCCTCTCGGCCAGAAGCCTCTCCACGGCCAAGTCTTGCCAGCTACCACGCTCTTCCTGCTTATTTCTTACTTCGTTCTCTATAAGCTAGTAGTATCTACATGGCCTCTCAGTGGGACAAAGCCCTCCACATATAAATTTCAACAAGCCTCCTCATCCACAAGGATGGTGCGCACATGAGATACAAGAATATTTATAAAGATAGAGCCACACCGAGGCTTCACGGTGCGACGAGATTGACGGAGCCATCCTATGCGGTGTGCTCTAGATTGTCTGTCGGGTGCAACAACCATTCGATGTGCTTTCCATTGTGCGGCTGGAAAGTGCACGGGTTGAAACCTGCCCAGCAACCTACCGTTTGTCTTCCGGCATAGCTCGCCAACTATCTCTATAGCATTCTCGGTCATTCTTGCCGTATATTCGATACTAGAAGAATGCTTATGAGATGGTTATATTTTAATGTGTTGGTACACATCGATGGTTACATAAACCTAAACTGTAATAGGCTTATGTAATCATACTTTTTAATCTAATATTAGGTCTTTGTTATCGTTTCTGTTTATATTGTGTATTTGTGTTTGAAATATATAAATATATATATTGACCTTTGTCTCTCTTCAAATGTCGCTGCCACTATGGTTATGCATCCCGGCGTCTGTGGGGGAATAGACCCCCTATACCCTCATGGGTATACATGGGCTGCACCATCAGAGATGGCCCAGCCCGTAAGATGAAGACGTGCGGAGCACGACATTATATTGTAATTGTACCAAATTGGATACTTTACTTGTAACCTTGTCCCTTCGGAGTATATAAGGAGGGGCAAGGGTCCCCCTAGAGGACAGATTAATCCAGATCAATACAAATAACAGAGCACAGGACGTAGGGTTTTACGCCACACTGGCGGCCTGAACCTCGGTGGACTGCCGACCACACTGGTGGTAGATTATCGGCCTAAACCCTAAACCACGGGCACCCCCCTCAGTGGACTGCCGACCATATTTCGTCGACAGCGTCTTGTTGGTCTCGAACTTTTTCTTAAGCTTTAGCGTGCCACTGGTGACGAGCCCACCAAGTTTTGCATTTTTCTGAGATCCTTTGGTGTTTTCTCCAGCTTAATTGATTTTCTGCGCGACATCGCCGATTAAACAGAGGCTGAACTAAACCTACCCCCGAGTCGATCCGGAATGGTGCAAGAATTTTGCAGAGGGTCAGATGTGACCTAGGAACTAATTTTTGGCTCTTGAAGATGAAAAATTCTATTGTGCCCAACATGTAACTGGCCATTTTGCTGCGTTGTAGGTTGTGTTTGCAACCTCTTTGACGTCCAAAGCCCGCTGGTGTGTTGGCTTGGATCGAATTCAATGTCAACACAAGGCTAAAGCCCGACGCTCTAACAAACCAGGACCACCATACTTAACCACTAGGTTTCAAACTAATTTCATATTCATCACAATATACATAGGTGTCAAGTAAAGTAAAAGATATGACTGTGGGTGAAAATCATATAAATCAATCCTTTGCCAAAAAAAATAATTAATTAGTTTGTAATAATTCGATATAGACGACTATGAAGTATCTATTGTGTCAATGAGTAAAAACATACAATTTAGTACAAACATTCTTTATTTGTCTAGCTTTTTAACATCCAGAATAACATCGCCTAATGTATATTCTGCCAGAATTTATAGCCTATTTCCCTAGCTGTAGTATACTTGTAGTACAGCTTTCTGTTATACTTGTACTACATAGGAGCAAACTCTCAAACATAGCTTTCTGTTATTATGAAGCGCTTCTCGACGACTCCGGCGTGCGTCAGGAGTGCCCAGAGGTGCGTGATGAGCTCGCCACCGTTTGCCAGCTTCTGGACGTGAGCGGTCACGTTGTCCGATGGCGCAACAGAGAGAAGCAGCTCCACCCAAAGCTCTGCAAGAAACCCCCACTTGTTCACTGTGCTTGACACAGCGTCGTGCAGCACTTGGCCGAGCCTTGTGCCTTCGACCAAGATGTACCTGTGCACGGAGGATGCCGCTGGATCCACCTGCACCGCTTTCAGCTTGTCGCAGGTGCCATCCCTGGACAAGGACAAGCAGCCTTTGAGAGCTTCCCGTGCCTCAGTCTGCACGCCGTCCAAGAGAAGCCGCGTGTCGTAGCTGTGCTCCGGCAGCAGCTCCGGCGCCGACGACACAAGGTAGGCGCAGTAGGCCGAGAGCGTGGTGGCCACGAGGTGCTCCTTCTTGACGTGGCGATGTGCCACATGAGGATGCGCTCCACGGCGGTCGTCGCCGAAAGCTTGGCTGGCCGCGCGCTGAGACGTAGAACGCTCTGCAGGCCGTTCTTCTCCAGCGAGTAGTCACCGTAGCGGACACGAGCCAGCCCATTCTTGAGGAATACGTAGATTGAGCGCTTCACCTCCTCGGGTAGGATCCGGTGACGCGTGATCCTGTTCCGGATCAGGAAGCCCATGATCCAACCGGGGAGGGGCAGCCGCCACACGCCCTTGCGCTGAGAGTGCAGGCACGCCGACAGAAGCGAGTACTGCCCCACGGAGTTGTTCCAGACTTCCAGTACCCTATGAGCCTGAACCGGCACATCAGCTTGAGCATTCGCTGCAAGACCGGCCTGCTGTGCAGTCCATAGCCGGTCAAGAACAGACATGATGCTGTAGTAGGTATAGACAGCCATCAGTCGCCATCAGTTCACAGAGAGGATCACATATACTCCCTCCGTCCCAAAATAAAAGACGTTTTGGGTTTTCGTACCACAAGTTTGACTCGATTTGTAGAAAATACATGCAATATTTACATCTTCAAATAAATTTATTAAAAAACTAGACAAAAAGATCTTTTCGATGATACTAATTACTTAGCATAAATATTTATATATTTAATATATAATTGCCGATAGTCGTTTCTCGGAAAGCGAAAACGTCATTTATTTTGGGATGGAGGGAGTACTATATACACACTACCAACAAATTCCACTACACTAAGGAGTCTGCAGCCCTTATCTTCGTCACAGGTCAAAAAGTAATAAGCCCTGGTGTCATGGATGATGGATTGCGCATACTTACAAAACCATCGTAATGGCTGATGGCTGTACTTGAGACAAGACTTGGCAACTGAACCAGATGCATGCACGTCTATAAAACCACAGGAGGAGGCCACACAGAGCTTGCAGTGGGTAGCATAAAAGGCGGTCAGGATAAGCATAGCATCTATCTATATTTTCTCACTTGTGTACTACCCCATATGAAACTGAGCTCCATACAAGCATTCCATTTATAATCTGTGACTTCTGAACTACCCCAAATTGAACTGAGCTCCATAGCCGCCCCTCTACTTTTAGTTATCGATACAAAAGTCATGGCCGGCCGGAGCATATATATGATATATAATGTACAGATGCAGGAGCATATATATAGCTACTCTGAGTTAACGAATCCGAAGGTAGGCCAGTGACGCGCAATCAGCAGATTAATATGGCGAGCAGCGGTGGCGAGAAGGCGGCTGCAGTGGTGCAGAACAAGAAGGTGGTGCTAAGGAGGTACGTCACCGGGCTCCCCACCGAAGAGGACATGGAGATCATTGTGGACACCATCAGTCTGCGTGTGCCGGCAGGGCAGACCGCCGTGCTGGTCAAGAACCTCTACCTTTCCTGCGACCCCTGGATGCGTGACCGCATGAGCAAGCACCACCAAGCTTGCTCCGGACTTTGTCATTGGAGAGGTATGCGTCCAAATTCGATCCACTGTCAATTGGAGCATTGGAACATGTTGAAGAAATCTTTGTGACGTGTGTGATTCATTGATCATCAGGCCATGGTCAATTTCGGTGTGGGCAAGGTGATCGACTCAACGCACCCGCCGGCGATCTCGTCTGGGGGATGAGTGGATGGGAGGAATACACACTCGTCACCCAGACGGAATACCTGAAGAAGATCAACCACAACGAGCTGCCGCTCTCATACTACACGGGGGTTCTTGGTTAGCGATCCCAATGACTGATTTCTAGTTCTGCTACTACCGTTTGTCTAGTTCTACAAATTCTTCTACGTTTTACTGATTTCAAAACATGCCAGTTTGCTCGTCATTGACGCTGAACCAATGTTAACCGCCATCCAGGCATGCCAGGGATCACGGCATACGCCTGCTTTTTCAAGGTCGGGAAGCCAAAGAAGGGCGACTTCTTGTTCGTCTCAGCGGCGTCAGGCGTCGTAGGGCAACTCGTCGGGCAGCTTGCCAAGATCGCCGGTTGCTACGTGGTCGGCAGCGCCGGCTCCGACGAAAAGGTCAGTCTCCTCAAGACCAAGTTCGGCTACGACGACGCGTTCAACTACAAGTCCGAGACCGACCTCGGCGCCGCGCTCAAGCGGTGCCTTCCCGACGGCATCGGCGTGGGCGGCGCCATGCTGGATGCCGCGCTGCTGCACATGCGCCACGGCGGCAGGGTCGCCGTCTGCGGCATGATCTCGCAGTACGGTTTGGAGGAGCCGTACGGCGTGCGCAACCTGTACTGCATCATCGGCAAGACCATCCGGGTGGAGGGATTCAATGTTAATGGCTACTTCCACCTCTACGGGAGGTTTGAGGACGAGATGCCTGGTTACATCAAGGATGGGAAGGTCACCATCATATCGTGGAGGACGTCGTCGAGGGCATAGAAAGCGCACCGGCAGCTCTAATCGGGTTGTTCTCTGGCAAAAATGTAGGGAAGCAGTTGGTTGCAATCGCAAGGGCATGAGTTGAAGCAGGAACTCCGTAATGGTGCACGAGATGAGCAAAAACCAAGTCTTGTGCTACTTGTGTGATGCCGGCGGATTGGGGTCTGGGGCTAATACAATATATAGGATAATAGAGCCTCTACCTACCAGTACTTGTGTCATAATAAGAGGGCAGTGTTATTGTATTGAGAACAAACATATTTATAAACGCCAGTGTACTTTTATTCAACATTTCAGTCATGATAAATCAAACAAGCAGTCACTCGTGTTAATCAGTTGTATAGGTGATTATGGAAGCCAGCTGTGTGATCCAGTTTCAAAAACCATACACACTACTTAAACAATTTGTATTCGTCGCCGGTAAGCCTTTATAGAGGTGGCTAACCTAACCACCTCTACATGTCCGTAGATTTGTAGATGCAGATGCGGTTGGAAATATGAATCGCATCTACAAATCAATTTCTAGAAACGGCTCAAAATCTAGCCGTCTCGATCTAAACCATTTTCAAGAAATCATAATTTGGGCAAAAAATAGAAAAACTTTTTAAATTTAGGAAAGCACTCACCAAGCAGGTCAGATCATCGAGCGTCACAAGTCATGTGATTTTCCACACATGTGCAGCTGGCCGGATTCAAACACCTAACCACTTCACCTCAAAATCACTTGTGACTAAAGGATAGATACATTTTTTTATTCACTTTACTAGATTTTGAAATTATTATTTGAGACATTAAACAATTCAAATGATAAATGTTTCAACTGGAAAGTTGTAGCTATCATTGAGTGTTACAGCTTTGGTTGGTCGTTCCTTCAACTGAGGCCGTTCAAAAATTAAAATTTCAAAATATAAAAAATTCAAATAGAATTTTCATTGGATAAAATGATTTTAAATGAAAAGGTTGTCAATTACAAAGTTGTATAGCACTTTTAGATCTACAACTTTAGGTTGGTCATTTCTCTATACAAGGTCATTTAGAAATTTTGAATATCAATATATGTGGTCTTTAGACTGAATTTTGGGACCATAAGATCATTTTAAGTGAAAAATTTATCAACTATAATGCTTTTGATCTTTTTAAGGTCTATAACTTTTATTTTGGTCATTTCTCCATCTGAAGTCATTTGAAAAATTTAAAAGTTTGAATTTCAAAATGTTAGAACTGGAAACAGAATTTGAGGGATCTACATAATTTGAAATGAAAAAGTCGTCGGCTATAAAGTTGTAGATATGTTTAAGGTATCCAACTTTCATATAAAAGTTTGTTTTCAAACGTGTTTGTTAGAAAAAAATATGAATTTATTATGTTGCACCTATTTTAGAGACGGTTCTAGATCGAGCCACCACTACAAATCGATACCCAACTTTGATTGGAAAGTTTGTTTTCATACGTCTTTGTTAGAAAAAAGTTTAGGAATTTTATTATGTTGCATCTATCACTACTACTGAAAAAGTTAACCGAGGCGGGCAAAATGCCATAACCAAGGCGGGCAGGCCAACCGCCTCGGAAGCAAGGGCACGGTTAATCGTGGCCTTAACCGAGACGTTTTTAGGCCCGCCTCGGTTAATAAAATAAAAACTAAAAAACAAAAATTCATGGACAGGCCCGCCGAGCCCATCCACAGGCTGCCGAGCCCATCCACGGCTGTAGCGTCCACGCGTGTGCACCGCCGCTCGTCGGGACCGCCTGCAGGTGGTGCAGGTCACCGGATCCGGAGCTCGTGGTGGTGGAGCTCGTCAGATCCACTGCCCGAAGCCGTAGCCGCCGTGTGAGCCCTCACCGAAACCGGATCCGCCCGCTGCCGCCGTCGGAGTCCTCGCCACCACCGGATCCGCCCCGAGCGCGGATGAGAGCTCGCGTAGACCGGATCCGCCCGCTGCCGCCATCGGAGTCCTCGCCGCCACCGGATCCATGCCGCCATGGCCGGTCGAGGCCGCCTATTGACGGTCAATAATGATGAAATCCGACCGTCAATTAATATCAAAGACAGGGGAATTCGGCAAACCAACATCACATATGCATTTACTTCTAACTTAGTTCCACATGTATTTGGAGAATTGTATTTTTCGCATGACATATACACAAATACATGTATTCATATCCAAAAGGCGCTTTTTGACGCGTATTTGCGCAAACAAATAACAAGGACGTCAGGCAAATAAACTCCAAAGAGGCCCAACACACAGAGGTACCCACCTGGAGTTCACCAGAGCCCACCACACAAAGGCGGTGGCGAGGCAGCGCAGCCCAGGGGCCGGCCGAACCAAGGGCGCGGCCGCACCCTGGCTGGGCTGGACCAGCACTGCCTTCCTCTAGTGGTTCGATGGCGGTTCCCTGAGGCGGTTCATCGTGTGCTCCAGCGCAACTTGTGGCTTCTTACCGCCTTACTCACCTGTATAAGAAGGGAGGCACACCCTCCCCCTCATCAACACACACAACACTCTTGAGCAATCTTCACTTTCAATTCATAGTTGTAGCTTTCACTTTCTTGTTAGTACAAGAACAAGGCAAAGCTACCTTGGAGAGCTTGACTCCTTGAAAGAAGACCACTTTGGGTATGAATAGAATTATGAGTTCTTCCAAGTTCATTCTCTCATTATCCAATTATAGTCATATTTATGAACTAGAGTATAGTTGTGATGTTATAATCTTGATATATGAACTAGTGTATAGTTTATGTGTCATGAGAGTATCATCATTAACATTGTGCTTAATAAAACATATAACTTATATAATGAAGATTAGAGCTAAGTTGGGTATGGTGGTTCATCGTACCGCAAGGTGTGTCCAATTCATAACTTGTCAATCCGTAGGGTTGGAGTCCCGGGATGAGTTGGGTAGTCTATGTATACATAGGCATGGTGCCTGGGTATGGAGAGGCAGGTGTCTGCATGGCCCTTGCTTCAGTCGAGGGGATGGCGGCAGGTGATGACAGCCCTGTCTGTCCTTAGCATTCCCCCCTGTTCGTTTGGGATGTAGGAGTCTAAATTAGCATGGTAGTTGCTGGCAGACCAGTACACGCATGTTCTCCTGATCCATGTCACACTTAGCACTAATTCTAATTATGTAAATTGTATGAACATTAACTAATCATAATATGACTATACTAGATTAATGCCTGCTCGCTTAGGAATATTCTTTTATTAGTTTCTTTTCTATTTATCATTCGAGGAAAGCTCTTGTGTGTGTCCACTATCTCTATTATCATTTCTTACCCCTGTATTAACAATTGGTTAACTTGCACAGCATTACTACCCATGGTCATATCAGAATCTTAATCAATGCCTTCCTTTGGGAAAATATAAATAACGATACCCGAATACTCACCGGGTGAAATGCTACAAACGATAGCTCCGTGCGCTTGCGGATTAATATCTAAAAAGGTTAAGGAACTATCAAGGTTAATACTAGTGATATCGCTATACTCTAGCGATGCTCCTAAGTAGAAACCAACAAGGGCATTTCTGGCGCAGTTGCTGGGGATAGGTTCTCTGCCTAGCCTTAGTGACTATGTTAAGAAATGCCAACAAGCATTTCTGCCACCGTTGCCGGAGAAGGCATAAATGATTAAGATTCATAATGATATGTTCATGATAGTATGCATGTAAGGTAGCCATTGTTTATGTAGGCTAACTTCGCTTGTTTTCTCCTGTTGTGGATGAAAACAGGGATAGTGTATGACCAGGTTTGATCTGCCGGAAAACTTCATCGACAACCCAGAGGTTATCCTAAGGAGGAACCGGTCCCGTACCGTTTCTCCCGTACCACACCTCCACCTCCGCCGACAGACGACCCAGTCGACCCCACACCATCCGCTACTACCGCTATGGCCAAGTCACTCCGCGACTACTCTGTTCCCAACATTGCCAACGTGCCCACCGGGCCCGCTGTCAACACTAGGGCCAGAAACTTCAAGCTCCGCACTAGCCTCATCACGATGGTGCAGGCAAACCAGTTCCATGGTTTGCCAAGTGAGGACGCGAACGCGCATCTCCAACACTTCCTCGAGCTCTGCAACACCATCGTCATCAAGGATGTCGCACCTGCAAGCATAAGGCTCCATTTGTTTCCCTTTTCCCTCACGGGGAAAGTGAAACAATGGTTCTACAAGGAGAAGGAAGTTGTCAACACGTGGGACAAATGTTCCGCGGCGTTCCTCGCCAAGTTCTTCCCCATGGGCAAAACCAATGCCCTGAGGGGAAGAATTTCAAACTTCCAGCAGAGTGCCACGGAATCAATTCCCGAGGCATGGAAATGACTCCAAGATTACATCCAAGCATGCCCACATCACGGCATCGAAAACTGGTTAGTGCTCCAGAATTTTTATGATGAATTAACCCTGATATCTAGGGGGCACATTGACACTGCTGCTGGAGGGGCCTTTCTCTCCCTCACTATTGATGGAGCCACAGCTCTGATCAATAAAATGGTGATGAATCAAAGCTAGGGGGAGGAAAGAAAATCACAAAAAGGAATGCATACCGTTAAAGAAACGGACATGCTTTCCACAAAAATAGACCTACTGATGAAAAGGCTGGACGATCGTGCCCAAGACAAGGACGCCATGATGGGCACCGTCTAGGCCATAGACTCACACATGATGTGTGAAGTCTGTGGAAACGTTGGCCATTTGGGGAATGACTGCCCCGAAACCCGAGAAGACATAGCGTTCATCAACAACGGGTTTCGCCAACCAGGTAATAATGGGTGGAACAACCAACAACGTCCACCCTACCAAGGTAATTCGAACTACAGTTCCAATTTTAATTATACTTCGAATCAACCTGCTTTGAAAGATTTAGTGCTAAGGCAAGCGAAAATTAATGAAAATCTTACCAAGAAACTTGCCTATCATGATAAAAATATTGAAAGTATAAATTCTAAATTAGAAAATTTGACTTCCTCCGTACAAAATCAATTGAGCTTCAATAAGGTTCTTGAAAAGCAATTGGCTCATATCGCTGCTGCAATTCCTATTAACAATAATGGCAAAATTCCTGCTCAACCTGAGAAATCGCGTGAAAATGTAAATTCAGTGACTATGAGGGGAGGTAAGTCCACTCGTGAGCCACCATATCCTAACCAAAATGCAGGAAAAGAAAAAGGGCGAAAAGAAGTCGAGTCATCAAGTGCACAAGAAGAGGAAGTACAAGAGAAGAAGACGGCACCACAAGACTATGTGGACACGAACTACCTGCCGTTTCCTATAAGAACACGCAAGCAAACTGTGGATGAACAATTTGCACGTTTCGTAGAGATGATCAAGAATATACATGTGAGCGTCCCCTTAATGGACGTCTTACATGTACCCTCCTATGCAAAGTACATCAAGGACATCATCAATAACAAAAGGCCACTACCATCCACAGCAGTCGTAAAGCTAACAGAAGAGTGTAGCGCAGCTATACTCAATTTTCTGGAGAAAAGGAAGGACCTCGGATGCCCTACAATCTCATGCTCCATCGGGATCCAACACTTCGACCAAGCCTTGTGCGACCTGGGAGCTAGTGTGAGTGTCATGCCCAAATCCATCTACAACAAGCTGATCCACAAGCCATTAACACCCACACCAATGATGCTCCAATTGGCCGATTCATCACTACGCCATCCGGCCGGAATCGCGGAGGATATACTTGTCAAGATCTGAGATTGTTATGTCCCCGTGGACTTTGTAGTACTGGACATGGAGGTCGCAAAGAAATCAACCCTTATCCTAGGGCGACCCTTCTTGAGCACCGCAAAGGCCCAAATCGACGTCGGATCAGGAGAAATCAGCTTCAACATCCATGGGAAGGAAGAAAAGTTCTCCTTCAAGCCAAGGAAAGAGCAATGTTCAATGATTCACATAAAGTATGGGCCTAATCCCCAGGGATTAAAGGAGGTGCATATCAAACCTCACCTTGTGAGCAACTTGGTAAAAAAGGCTGAAGAAACAAGATCAAAGAAAAAGCCAGAGCAAAAGCAAAAGGCCGCTCCAAAGAAATTTGAAGCCGCACCCATCCCACCAAGGATGAACAAGAAGGCTTGGCAGCCCAGAGAAAACGCTCTAAAGCCTACTCCTACATTGCCAAGGAAGACCAAAATGGTGTGGCAAATGAAGGTACCAGCCTCCGTGTCCGTCTCTTCCGGAATAGAAGCTTCATCCTCCGGAACGAAATGAAAAGGAGAAGAGTCTTGTTCACCGGACTATAAAAGGTAAACCCTTGCCGAAGGTAAATCGGTAGTTATTTTTTTACAAAACATATTTTCTTCTCTACAAAAGCTCATTTAGTTTTGAGAATAACTCTTGCCAGGAATAATACCTTGATTTAAAATAATTTTTGATCACTTGGATAAGTATAGAATAAAAATGTTAATCGAAATCTCAAAATTTGGCTTTTGTTAAAAAAAAATCATCCTTGATCTATGCCGAAACACTTAATTTAAAATATAGTTTTTCGTACACTATAAGTTTATAGGCTTTTTAGTATAAGCATGAAGCTTAGTTTATCTAATCTACTCATCAATTGTTTAGTTTGACTTTTGAACTAAAAGTGTCAAGCATGGAAATTGGATGATTACAAGAGACTAACCATTGCAAAAAATATATAATAACAAAATAAATAACAAATAAATAAATAAAACACATCTATCAAGTTTCGCTTCTAATAAGAAAGAGGGCCATGAGCGAAGAACAAGCTTGGGGGAGGACCACCGTCAAGGTAAGTACCCTCTCCCCTCTCTTTCTTTCTAGTTTTTATTTTTTTTTATTTACATTCAAAAAAATATGCATCATTATAATTCTTAGCATCTAGCATTTAAAAAAAACAAATATGATAAAAATAACAAAAATATCAATTCCACTCTCATATGTGACTAGGAATGCTTAAGTTCTCCCTATGTTGAAATGATGAATAGTTGCTCTGTTTATAATTTATCATGTGCCTAGTTTGTAACTTAGTATTCCCCAATATTTAAGTTTGTTGGCTAAAAATGTCTTAACCTAAGACTTGAGAAACTTGTGGGTTGCAAAAGCATGATCATTTTCTAAGTTGTTGCGAGTTATGATATGCTAAATGGATTATGCTATTACTTAGTTCTAAGAAAAACTTGACACCCGGAGTTTTCTTTTCAAAAAATTTAAAAATGACATGTTCCTCAATGGTTATAAAATTCCTACCACAGCCATATGACAATATTTAAATTTTAAACCTTAGTCATATACTGCTTGTATTTACATTGAGCTTTGTCAAATTGATGTGACCCTTGTCGAGATACATGTCATATGACTAAGAATACCAACCGGTGTTTCTGGTGGCATTGCCACCTGGTTGAGCCAAACCGACATCGCCGGCCTTTAAATACCGGAAACAGAGTGCGCCGGCGAGTGCTTCCCATCTCGCATCCCAAATTCGTCCACCACAGTCCACCTCCATACAATACACCGTATCCATGGGATCCTTAGGAACTTAGATCGCGTTTGGACCCGGATCGACGAGCCGCCGTTCGACGGTGAGGTGATGCGAGGCTTTTTCCTCGCCGCGGTCCGTCATGGCCGCCTGAGCAGAGTGTTCTGCCATGACGCCGCACGTTGCCTCCGTGTCCTTTGATAACGGTGTCTTCGTGTCGCCCTGACCCACATGCCTCTACTATGGAACAGTTTCTCCGGAGGACTAGCAGATCGCCGGAAACGCCGTCGCCGTGGTCGCCGTGAACTAGAGCAACCCCGTGCACGTGGCCAACTACCTCGCCGAGCCTCGTGTTCTCGACCAGCCCATCCTACAAGTTTCTGGTGAGGTCTTTATGCTCCTATGGTAGTCGGTTTGACTATCTGAGCTTCGTGCTCGCCGGAACGCTTTTGCCGCCGCCGGTGAACTCGGTTTAGATGCCGTTTCCGCGGCTGGGTCGATAGGGAGTAGTGCTGCTACATCTAAGGATTCTAGCGTGTTAGAAGTAACTTAAGGATGGATTTTTGGTAGATGTAGTACAGCCGTAATGGCTGTTTTCGCCGGTGTCGACGTACCCGCGGCCAGACCCCGCCGCTACACTGCACCATTTTGAATGTTTTGTACCTTGATCGATTGCGCTTGAGCTGTAGAGTATTCTAGTGGCTGGATGTCGTCGGAGAGTCCCGTACGCGCCGGCGTTTGGCCGGAGATGTACGTCCTCTGTTAAGTCAGGCCAGGGACCGTTGAAAACATGAATTCGAATATGTGGAGGCACCTTTATGTAAACTCTATCACTGAAATGAATAGTTCGACCAGTAGCTTCGCGAATAGAAAAGATAACAGCGACTCTTTAGCAAAAGAGCCAGCACCCACGCTGGATTCCGCCATGGGCCACGTGCTAGGCCGTTTTGGGCCAGATCGTGGGCCTCTTTAGGCCAGTTCAGCCTTTTCCTTTTTCTGAGCGTTTTTGTTAGGTTTATTTATTTCATAAACTTGTACAGTTTTGTAAAATGCAAATAGATGTCCAAATTAAGTCCAAAAATTATGAAACTCGAACATAAGGTGTAAAACATGTTAAGTATATTCAGTAAAAAGTTTGGTACCATTCTGAGCTGGTGACTGGTTGTAGTAAATGAAATACTTTTGGAGTAACAGTCTGTTTGTAGAAATTTCTGAGAATGAAATATTAATCAAATGAACTTGAATTTTTTTACAGTAGTCTGGTAAAGGTACTAGGTAGCTCCAGTAAAAATTTCAGGTCCAAAATAGTTCAGTAGTTAGTTTGTGCGACTTGATTTCAATTTTGTAGACCTTTAATAATTAATTTCTATTTACATGAAACATTATTAGTTTTATAATCACAATCTATCCAGAAATGAAAACCGGTTGTTTGACAAACAAATTGTGTTGCATTTAGCTCCTTTAATTGTGTGTGATTTTCCTTTGTATTCGTTTTTATTTATACTTGCATATGTGCATGCATATAGAAACGGAAACTATCGAAGCCGCCAACTCCGAAGCCCAGGAATTTGAGGAGGTCATCGAGGAATATGAAGAGGAGCTGATTGTTGACTTTATTACTGACACTGCTGTTGAGGTTTCTGCCCCCGAAGCCAACCAAGGCAAGCCCCGGTGCACAACCTATGTTTTAATCACTTTTCTGTTTAATGTGCATTAAGTATAGAAGTTGTGTGAACCCTCCCTGGATAAAGATCCTAACCTATGAGTCATACTAGCAAATAGGCTCGTGTAGGTGCTATTGCTTAGGGACTTGGTAGATGTGAGCAACATGTCGTTGCTCATAATAGGTTATACACTTCTTACCTATAATATGGAACTCGGGAGGATAATAATTGGAGACCGGGCATGATTGTGGACTTGGGTAACAGAGTAAGGCTCTATTTGTATTAGTCCCGCCTGTGTCGATTAAGGACCGTCCGATGTTAGATTGCTGGTGGAGTTTGAAAGTACCAACACATAGCAAGGTCCCGTGTATGGATGACCACGAAACCTATTACCTCTCTTGTGCTAAGGGAACCCATGGGGTTTGTCAGCCGCTACGCCGGTCTCTCGGGAGTAGTCAGGAGGTGGGGGCCGTGGCTGTAACCACGCATTGAGCTTGCATTGTGCATGGCCGATGGGTCGGGTCCCTAGGGCAGACTAGGTCGGTACTAGACTTTGGTTCATGGGTAGGGAACGGTAGCCCTATGTGGACCCTCGATCAGGTACATACGGGCATGTGTTTGGGTTTGCCCAACTGGATGTAAATCGATTGCAATCGTCGTCGCTCCTCGGATATGGATACCACTTTGCCACTGTCTACCATTCATAGTTAATGCAACTTGAACATGGAGGATGATGGAGTTGATGATGATGATGATGGATACAATTCTGATTGCTTACCACATGCTTGAAAGTAGTTTCAGGTGCAAACTTAGAATGGTTAAGTAATAAACCTACACTTGACTGCTAAAACTTGAATATAAGGAGTTACCTCTAGTAAGCTTTTGCAAATATAAAAGAACCAGCAAACCAAAAGCCCCTGCATATCTTTGAGAGTCGGGAGACTACTCCCATATTTGACGGGTAAGTCTTGTTGAGTATACTTTAGTACTCAGGGTTTTATTCCCAATGTTGCAGGTGGGAGCGAGGAGTAGTGTTATGATGCTTGGTGGTACTCTCCCAGTGGGCACAGTGAGGGTGTCATGTCTATCGTCATTTAGTTATTTTTAATTTGAATAATGTTGTTGCATACAGGGGCAAAACACTTTTACATTCGTCCCCTGTATGAGTTGATGAACTTTATGCTTTTGCTTTGAACTTCGAACTGGTTTGTAATAAATAAATGGACCCAAGTTATGTATGAAATATTCCTATGTTGTAAGTTTTATTCACTTGTTATGAATCTGGGTAAATCGTGGATTGTTTCAAGTTCTCCTATGGTGGTGTTCTCGACGGACTTGCTTACTTGACTAGGTCTCTTGGGTACTTAGTGCCAAATGAATGGTGAGTACGCTTGGGATTTAGTTACGTTAGACGGGTTTGCCACACCCTTGGGGTAAACCAGGCTAACAATGCAGCTGCTAAGGTTGAAGGCTCTACCTTTAACCCTTTGTGTGAGGAGAAAACCAACACTAAGGTTGGTGAGGACAGCAAGGCCACAGAGCTGAGGACATCTACTTTGAGTGGAAAGAGGAAGAGAGAGAACTTCACTGAGGATGAGATGCCCATGCTGACCAACATATCTGGCCAACATGTCTGATGCTGTGAACAATATTGTCATTGCACTTAGGGAGACTAGACCAGCCCATGTTGATGCTTACATGTACCTTGCTGTTACGGAGACCCCTGGCTTATGTAGCCCCCTGGCTTTTATGAGGAAGCTCTCATAGTGGCCTACACCTACCTACTGGACAATAAGGCCCAGGGCAGGGGCTTTATTGGGATGAGTGATGGCCATAGAGACATTTGGCTTAGGAACTACCTAACCAAGAATTACTACATGTAGGTGCACTACATGTTGGGCCAAAGAGAAGGATAACAGTTGAGATACATAGTTCCTTCACCTCCCTCACCCACTCTCTCTCACCTTTTGTAGACAGCTTGGTGTAGCTTTTATGTAGGTTAGTTGGCTGATTCACACCTATCCTTTTGGGTTAGTTTAGTTGGAGGGTGGCTAACTATAGGTAACCATGAGCTCGATGGACCTTATTTGAGTCTAGATCTGTTGAGCTGAACTGCTATTTGTAATGCTATATTTGTGGCCTCTGTTAGTTGCTCTATTGGCTACTATTCATGCTTTCATCTACTTTTGTCATTTCTTGGATTTGTTGGCTTTGTTTCAATGAGTTGGTGCCTACTGTGGGTTCTGAACTAGCCTATGATGCAAAGTGTCAACAAAAAAATGAGGTGGATGCACATTTGAGTATGCTGTTGTTGGTTTTCATGGCTTCTTGTTGCTGGTTTTCATGACTGTCATCAAATCTACCTGAACCATCCATTCTCTAGCAACACCACAAGGCTGATGGCAGAGAATGGATGGCCAGATGGGTTCCATGGCAGCCTTGATGTTGGGTTCCTACTTATTTGCATTCTAAAACTTGCTGTTTTTTCTAGAGTTATTTGGTACATATGCAGCCACCTATGATTTAACTTTCATGAATTCAAGCAGCAAATTCTAAAAGCTGAGGCCACACTTTTATCTAGCATGTGATGTCAACATTTTGAGTTTATCATGATGATCCAACTCATCGGTGTGGCATTTAGGACCATGGGTTGTTTCTTCTGTCCATCCCAAGATCTTCAATAATGCTGCGCTCATCGCTTGTTTCATGTTTTGCATTTGACTGAGGCTAATTCAATTTATGATTTCACAGCAAATGGCCCCTTACTATGTGGTTTTCAATAGAAAGAAACTTGGGATAGATTTATCATAGCTGCCATGAGTGTGGTGAGCAAGTTCTTAGCTTCTCTAATGCTAGATTTTTTAAGTACAAGAATTATGAGGAGGCACTGAGAGATTTCAATGCATCTCTAGGAGCAGCAACTCCCCTCCCCTCTAAGCTGCCCCAAGATGCTTGTTGTTAAGGCATTCCTCTTGCTAATGGTAAGGATGCTTGCTGAAAGAATGTGTTAATCATCTCACTTGTTATTGTGGTGTTTGGACTATGGATGAGGGTGAGCATGACTGGGCAGTGCAACTACCACACTTAGGCTTGTGATGACTACAATTAGATGATGGATGAGCTACCTCAGTGTCTTACTAATTTGTTTTATCCATTTTTGTTACCTATCTCATATCTTGATGTTCAAGTACTGGTGCTTACTGCTGAAGTTAATCATGTTGGTATTTTTCCTTGTTTCGTTGGTATTTTGTAAAGTTAGAGCAGCTGTGACTCTATGGATAATTAATTAATTAATCTAAGGCCTATTAATTTTGACAACACTAATTTTATTTGTGATGTTGGATTCCTCTTACCTATATCCTATCGGTTGTTCATTTGTGTGGTCTTTCTCCCTGGTTGCTAGCCTGGCCGGGAATCAAACATGATCTCCCTATGGCAGTTGGAGTTAGTTGGTGTTGGGCCTGGCTCCTTGATGTTGAATAAAACACAATCTCCTCTAGGCCAGGCAACCAAACAAGGGGACTTGCACCACTTTGGCCTAGCTGTGGCTGGCCTAGGCCTAGCCTGTGGGTTGAGCTCCCTTCAGGCCGTGTACCAAACACGCCCTCAGAGTTTCACACTGGCGAGCGATTGTGCCAACCTTGTCAAAAGTATACGTGGAGTTGGGATGAGGTCTTATGGACTGGTGATCAAGGACATCAAGGTGACTTAGGAGAATTTTACATCGGCGGAGATTGTTCACGAGGGGTGTAGTTTCAATGGTAATGTTCACACGTTGGCGTGAAATTGTGTTTATGAGTCCTTAGGTAGGCATGCTTGTCTAAACTTGTCTATTGGTGTCTGTAGCTATTTCTCATATACGTGGATGTGTATTTTAGAAGTTCATGGACATCCACTGTTATGTTTTTTATTGGACATCCACTTTTATGTTTAAGTGTTGTTGGTGCATTTTACTCGAAGAATCAACCTTCAACGCTGTTATAAAAAAAAGGGATTTTTGGATCCAGGCCATTACAATTCTTCGAGTCTGGAGAAATGCTATTACAATTCACCTATTTGGACATTTGCCATTATGATTTCAATTCTTCCCCATCTATGCCATTTTCTACGTCTGCAGTGTATAAGGGCCCACTGTCAGGCACCTATTCTACCGGATTGCATACGGGCGTTGAGTTCCTGTCTCCTCCGTCAGACCAACCCACCGCGCTTGTGTCGCCGTGCCTCGGACCTTCTGCCTCGCCACGTCCCTTCGCCATGTAGATGGCGACCGCCGTGGGGTTGGCCAGCGCGACGCCGTGGCCGATGGCGCCAATCCACCACAGACACTACCTCTACCACCCTGACGCCGGCCGCGCATGTGCACGGCGCACTTCGCGGCGTCGACGGGCTAGAAGAAGAATGGCGCACGTGAATGATGCTCACCTCTCCCGTGCTGGCGCCTGCCCGTGGGGGGCAGAGGTGGAGTGGCGGAGCGCGATGGCCTACGCGCGAGCTCAGCAAGGCCGTGCACCACCACCATGGTGCGTCAGCACAGAGCGGCTGCACTCGCCCACGGCGGCCTGCCACAACGGAGGAGCGCGTCGGGCATGGTGGACACGCACACCATGGCCACCTACAAAAGCGCCACCATCTCCTCCACGGCAGTGGATGTTCTTCGTCTATACTAGGTTCGCAGACTCTACATAAGCTGAGATGACGCTTGCCATTGTTGCAGAATCTAGACGCACTAATTCTGCAATCATATGCTTAAACAGCAGACAGCAGATGCGCCATGGTCATAGCATTAGGCTGTGCTTCACTGGTCACCAGCATGGCAGCATCTCAGAATGACACGGTTGTCTGGCTCTGCAGCGCGCCGAACACTGCCTCCGCCATGAGTCCACAACCACATCTTTGCAGCGCATATACATGGAAACGAACGCGTTCTGCACGACGACTGACGCCTAGCCTTAGCGGTTCGTCGATGATGGACCACGGCCGTGGCACGACAATGATTTTGGACTTGGTAGACAGCCACGGCACCAGCCGGACACCCACGGATAGGTGGTGGCGATGGTGACGCCCGCGCGGCGGCCGCCACCGTGCACCCGCCTCATCGGTCCTGGGATGTTCGCCGACGACCATGGTGTTAGTGTTGATCTCATCTGACTCAGCCCAACGGTCGAGTCGGGCCTTGATCCAGTGCCCTGATCGGGGGCATCCATCCAAACTAAGGTTGGTGGGCCCCTGTCGCGTAGCACTATTTAGAGGGAGGTGGGGGCCAGGGCACAGACACGAGGTTCACCATGATCCCCACTTACTGCTCTAACCCTACCGATCTAGGGAGTGCTGAAGCGGCGGGGAGTGCCACCACCGGACCGCGGCACCTCACATCGCCATCGATCGCCGTCACTACACCGCGCCAGCACTACGTCTCCATAGGCTGCTCCCTCGTCAGCGGCGCCATGGCCGCAATTGCCCTAGGGCGAGATACATCACTAAGCCAATCTAAGTTATGCATTTACCCACTGATCTGCAACTAGAGGTTCTAGAATTCCTATCACACGAGTCCACCGTGCACCTGCTCGACGGCCATGGCTACCTTGGCTCGTTCTGCTTCAGCACTGATGGTGCGGTGCAGTACTCCACGTTGTACGTGGAGACGACAGCGAAGCGGGAGGAGCACGACGCGGATGTTGGCGTGAAATTGTGTTTATGAGTCCTTAGGTAGGCATGTTTGTCTAAACTCGTCTATTGGTGTCTGTAGCTATTTCTCATATATGTGGATGTGTATTTTAGAAGTTCATGGACATCCACTGTTATGTTTTTTTATTGGACATCCACTTTTATGTTTAAGTGTCGTTGGTGCATTTTACTTGAAGAATCAACCTTCAACGCTGTAATAAAAAGGGATTTTTGGATCTATGCCATTATAATTCTTTGAGTTTGGCGAAACGCCATTACAATTCACCTATTTGAACATCTGCCATTATAATTTCAATTCTTCCCCATCTACGCCATTTTCTACGTCTACAGTGTATGAGGGCCCACTGTCAGGCACGTATTCTACTGGATTGCATACGGGCGTTGAGTTCCCGTCTCCTCCGTCAGACCGACCCGCCCACGGACGACCCGCCGCGCTCGCGCCGCCGTGCCTCGGACCTTCCGCCTCGCCGTTCCCCTTCGCCGTGTAGATGGCAACCGCTGTGGGGTTGGCCAGCGCGACGCCGTGGCCGATGGCGCCGATCCGCCACGGACACTACCTCCACCACCCCGGCGCTGGGCACACACGTACGCGGCGCACTCCGTGGCGTCGGTGGGCTAGAAGAAGAACGGCGCACGCGAATGACGCTCACCTCTCCCGTGCTGGCACCTGCTCGTGGGGGCGGAGGTGGAGCGGCGGCTTGCGCGTGAGCGCGGCAAGGCCGTGCACCACCACCATGGCGCGCGAGCGTGGAGCGGCCGTGCTCACCCGCGGCGGCCTGCCACAATAGAGGAGCGCATCGGGCGCGGTGGACATGCACGCCATGGCCACCTGCAGCAGCGCCACCATCTCCTCCATGGCAGTGGATGTTCTTCGTCTGTACCAGGTCCGCAGACTCTGCGTAAGCTGAGATGACGCTTGCCATTGTTGCAGAATCTAGACGCACTAATTCTGCAATCATTTGCTTAAACAACTGATAACAGATGTGCCATGGTCACAGCATTAGGCTGTGCTTCACTGGTCACCAGCATGGCAGCATCTCAGAACGACACGGTTGTTCATCTCTGCAGCGCGCCGAACTCTGCCTCCACCGTGAGTCCGCGACCACGTCTCTGCAGCGCATATACACGGAAACGAACGCGTTCTGCACGACGACCGACACCCAGCCTTAGCGGTTCGCCAGCGACGAACCACGGCCGCGGCACGACGATGATTTTGGACTTGGCAGACAGCCACGACACCGGCCGGACGCCCATTGACAGGTGGTGGCGATGGTGACGCCGGCTGGCACCGCGCGGCGACCGCCACCGTGCACCCGCCTCGTCGGTCCTGGGATGTTCGCCGACGACCACGGGTCTACCGTGCACCTGCTCGACGGCCATGGCTACCTTGGCTCGTTCCACTTCGGCGCTGATGGCGCGGCACCATACTCCGCACGGTACGTGGAGACGACGACGAAGCGGGAGGAGCACGACGCGGGCGGCGCATCGTGGTTGTTCACGCACCGGGGCCCCTTCTCGGTGCTGCGCTGGGGGCGGTTGCGTGCTCTGCCTGGGGCGACTGCGTGCTCTGCCTCTGGGAGGGTGGCGTTCCGTACGAGCTGGTGGCGGCGAAGGGGCGCCTCGTGGCCAACCCCACGGCGGTCGCCATCTACACGGCGAAGGGGCGCGGCGAGGCGGAAGGTCCGAGGCACGACGATGCGAGCACGGCGGGTCATCCGTGGGCGGGTCGGTCTGACGGAGGAGACGGGAACTCGACGCCCGTATGCAATCCGGTAGAATACGTGCCTGACAGTGGGCCCTTATACACTGCAGACGTAGAAAATGGTATAGATGGAGAAGAATTGAAATTATAATGGCCGATGTTCAAATAGGTGAATTGTAACGGCGTTTCTCCAGACTCGAAGAATTGTAATGGCATGTGTAAAAAAAATCCCTATAAAAAAAGAGAGTTTTACCTGTGTACCATTAAAAAAATGGCCCTTACCTACAGGCTACTAAAAAGTTTAGGCGCACCCAGGTGTCATACACGTAACTTTTTTTTCCTCCTAGACCATTCCATCCACCTCCCATCCAATTTTCACCGTTTAGCTACCTTGACGTGTGGGCCCGGTCAGTGAAGATGTCCAAACTACCCCTCTCTCTCCCAATACCTCTGCACGTCCGCCTGCCCCTCTCCATGCTTGCCGTGCGCTCGCCCAAGTGGCGGTGGCTGGGGCGCGCGTCGGGCGGTGGCTGGGCTCGCGCTCGCCCAAGGAGCGCCGTGAGCAAATCCGGCGGAGGGGATGAGCGGGGTCGATGGCGGAGGGGATGAGCGGGGTCGATGGCGGAGGGGATGAGATGGCCGACGACGGCGCTGTGCTAGAGAGGGGCGAGGCGAAGCTAGGGCAGGGATGGAGCAGGCCGGGCGAGGCCGGGAAGGGCGATGGCGTCGCGTGGACGGTATGGTGCAGGGTGAGGCCTGGCCGTCGCGAAGGGAGCTAGCGCAGGGGCGGTGTTGCGAGGCCGTGCAGCGTGGCCGTCGTTCCTCGCGGCGCCGGGCTTCGTGCTGCTGTTGGAGCTTGCCGTCCCGTGGCCGGCTCCTAGCCGCGCAGCCTTCCTCCCGCTCTGCGTGTTCCTCGGCGTCGCGCTCTCGGTGAAGGCGCTGCCCGTGCTCGCCTGCATCTAGCTCAGACTCGTCGTCGGCATGCCGTTCGGTGCGCGGGCCCAAGGGCACCCCGCTCGCCTTGGTCTACATCCTCGCGTCGGGGGCCGCCTTCGGCGTTGTCGTGGCCTGCGCCCTGGTAGCAGGCGCGGTATAGGCGGGCGCTCGCAGCGCAGCGCCGTACCTGCAACAGCAGCTCCTCATCCCGCCCGGGATTCTCGGCGCAGCGAAGACCTTGCAGCAACCCGGCGAAGATCGTGGCCGGGGTCACTGACAGCTTGCGCCGTGCACATACACCTCGACGAATGACAACTGGATGGTCTCCCTTGAGAAGGCGAACACCTGTTCCTAGTTGTGCGAAGGGACAGCCAGCGTCACGCCGCGGTAGTTGCTGAGCTTGACCTCCCGCTCGATGTCGCCCGAGGGGTGGGCGCCGTCGTAGGAGCTGCCGAGGCCACCGTCTCCGATGCGGTGGACGCCGCGTGGGCCCTCGACAAGTGTGGCACCGAGGCGTCCGAGCCGCTCGTGGTGGCCGCGCTGGGCCACCGCCGGGAACGTCGCCTCGTCGATGCCCCGCTGGCCCGCTCCATGTCATGGCCGTGGCGCGGCAGTGGACACAGGCATCGTGCGGGTGCAGAAGTAGATGGCGAGCGCGACGGTGGTGATCACAAGGAGGATCGCTGGACACGACGACGCCGTAGCCGAACCCACTGATGCCGCTGGACACGAATATGCCGTGCGCGCCGTCGACGCCCGGAGGCGAGCTCGTTGCTGTTTTTTTCAGATTTTTTATTTGTCACTAGAAATGTTATTGTCATGTTTTTTATTTTCAAATTTTTTTAAGATTTTGTTGAATTATGTAAGATGGATTGTAAATTTGTGCAAGTTTGAGATGCAAGTTAACGTGAGTGAGTGACTCTGCTAGCTATCTTCTCAGTCGTCTACTCTTCTGGCTAGCGGACTACGTGGAGGGCTCACGGGTCAGTGGCCTAAGGCATGCAGGGCTCACATGTCAGTGGCATGCGCATCAGCAGCCGGAGTCCACGTTCAGGTTCTGCAGAAGTCAGTGGCACAAGAGGAACGACAAATTTTTGCGTGGTGCTCAGAACTAAGGTCAGTTTGGACTTTTTATGCAGCAGTTTGACACCGTTAGAGATGAAAGTGGACGGAATGATTTGAAAGGCAAAAAAAACTTACGTGCATGGCACCTAGATGCGCCCAAACTTTTTAGTGGCCTGCAGGTAAGGGCCATCTTTTTTAATGGTACACAGCTAAAACTCTCATAAAAAAAACCTTCGATGCTTGTAGCATATCCGGAAAAAAGGGAGTGAGCGGCCCTGAATCTGCCATTTTCTTCTCTCTCGCGGTCTCGCCTGCTCTCTCTCTCTCTCCCCCTCTCTCGTGCCCTTTCTTTCCCGCGGCGACGACTGCGCAAGCGCCGCCGACTCCCTACTCCAGGTGCCGGTCTTCGTCGGGCTCTCCGCCGGCAACGTGCGTCCACCAGGAGGTATGCCCACCCCTCCTCTCTCTCCCCTTCCCTTCCCTTCCTACTGTGCGAGACCGAGCACCCAAACCCTAGCGCAAGCCATCCGTGTTCGGATCTGATCTAATCGCCGCGTGCGTGCCCCCCCGCAGGCCGGCTATGGCCACCTTCGAGTTGTACCGGAGGTCCACCATCGGCATGTGCCTCACCGAGACGCTCGACGAGATGGTCTCCAACGGCACCCTCAGCCCGGAGCTCGCCATCCAGGTCCTCATCCAGTTCGACAAGGTGGAAATGCTCCTCGTCTAATTTTATCTCGGTGTGTGGTTTCCCAACGGCAAATCTAGTCATTGATATTTGCCCTTCTGTGCTGTTCGTCTAGTCCATGACGGATGCTCTGGAGAACCAAGTCAAGAGCAAGGTTAACATCAAGGTATGATATGATTTTCTTCCCTCTTTCGTGCACTAGTGGTTTATCAAGTGGTTCTTTCACCGTACACAACTTCACACGTTCCTTTGGGTTGAGAGGGAATAAATTTGGGTTCTAGACTAGTAATTAATGTAACACGATGCAAAAAGCACATGGCGTCATGTCCAGGCCAGTGCAAGGATTCACACTTGCTATTGTAGCATACGACTAACCTTGAATCTGTGTACTGTAGCTGATTTCGTGGCAGTTTGTCATTTGTATGCTTCAAGATTGTTTTGCAGTTAGTATCAAGTAGTATTTTGTCTGATTACATAGTTATATCCTTTCAAGGCATGATTCATATTGTCAACTTGAAAGCTAGACCAATTTGTGCTTTGAGTATGTGACACGTGGCATAAGTAGCCGTAAATATGATGAGATGGAATGGTAACCATGATTTAGAAAACAAGGAAATAAAGTACCTTGTGAATAGGGATCTAGCCTTTAAATGCTTTATTTCCCCTGCTTGGCCTGCTTAATAGACAAACTAGTAAAGTGGATTCTGGGATGATCCATGTCAACACTTCCTTTAGCCAAATTAATCTTCTGAAATGAAACTTTACGCTAACAGTAGGGTCAAATGCCTTCTATTGTCATTGTTAGATAGCTGACCCTTTGTGTGGCAAGAGTAATGAGAATTTGAATCCCGTTTTCCTGTGTCCAATTGTAGTTCTCTCTTATGCAAAACTATTGAGGTTGGCACCTGGGCTTATCTGGAGTATGGATAACAAAAGGCTATGATGCTCCTATGGATGACATGTTCTTAATGGAGAACATGAATTAACATGCTTGAAAACGCTGAACATGCTAGGTGGTGTGCAGATGCACACCTGATCTGGAGACATCACAGGTCACAGCAACTTGGCTGCCCTTCCAGTTCACATGTTGCTGGTGCCCAACCATGTGAACCATTCATGTTTCAGCTGCTGTCCCCTCCCTGAACCTGTCTCTGCCCCTCATATTTTTAGGATTTGCAGACCCCAAAGTTTTAGAAGATCTCATAGGTGGAAAAGTAGGTCAATAGTACCTTTATGCATTTCCAAAATGACCAGCATATGGTTTCTGCAACAATCCTGGCAATTTTCTCTTCTTGATTGCTGCTTGACCAGACCTCAGTCTTGCATGTTTGAACTTCGATTGCTAACTTTTCCTGCTTGCAGTAGGCAATTTTCATCACTACTTGTAAAATCTATATATTAACCTCGCTCCTTTATCTTGATGCCTATAAATATGTGATGGATGTAACTGCTATCTTTATGATAATGGGCTTAGTTAATAACATGCAGAACTTGTGATGCATGGGATGTGAAACCTTTTTGCCTAATAAGTAATAACTCCACACTAAAATGCAGTTTTGGAAGGAATTGTATCTATATCATATATCCTGAGTGCTTTGATGTCTGTCCAGGAAGGGAATGTAATGCGTCAGTTTCATCTTTTTGTTTTGCATTGATAGTTGGTGGAAGTGGAACTGTGCTGGTGTTTGGGGGTTTGTGCCTAATAAGTACTTTGGTTGCTGTTGTTTTGGTCACTGTACATGTTAAGCCCTGCATTAGCGTTTCTCTGTTCTGGTTTTAGATGAGTAGGTAATAGATTCAGGTTTTCCTGTTGTGGAAAAAAATGTAATTGAAAATGGCATCAATGCATTTCTTTTAAAAAAAATAAAATAATCTGCCAATGGAACTTGAGAAACCATGCACTTCTCCAGTAAGTATTGTGATGAGAAGTGCATGAGAGGCTCTAATGATTTTGACGGTCCCCATTCCCCAGCTTGTAATACTGGCAGTTTGCGACTAAATGCAGCTCTGGTTGAGACCTGGGGCTTGTTCTCATTGACATGTTTGCCATTGCATTTGTACTTCACTTTTAGCTTTTCTCAGCCACTGATGCCCGGTCTCTTGTATTTTCAGGGCCATCTGCACACGTACAGGTTCTGTGACAATGTGTGGACCTTCATCTTGACAGACGCAAGTTTGAAGAATGAGGAGACAACAGAGCAGGTGGGCAAGGTGAAGATTGTGGCATGCGATTCCAAATTGCTCGGACAATAGACTTGCGTACCTCAAGTGTGGTGTGGTCTGTCTGGGCATCAGTCGTACTCTTCCGCCACATGCCTAGCTACTGCCCGAACTGGACTCCACTGCAGCATTTTCATTGCCTTTTTCGTACTGTATGTGTATCTTGTATACAATCTGTTGCTGTTATACTGGCCAGAGTATGGCATGGTATGACAGCAAGCAGCTGCAAACTTGTTTTACTACTTGGTAGCGCCTGTGTAACAATTTTCTGACTCGCTCTTGCTTGATGTGTTGCTGATACTAATACGGCACTGTAATTGACGAAATGACTAAAGGAAGAGTAAGTAGTAGATGTTCAGGCCGTCTCTGATGACTCTTATCCTGCATGTGACATGGAACAGTATCTCCGAAGCTTATTATCCACTTGGTCATGTTGGGTTGGTTGACAACAACAGCATAAGATTGTTGGATTTGTCTCTTGGTATGTTTTTTATTTCTGTCTCTGTTTAGCAGATCCATAACATTCACCAATCCAATCTGCCTGTCGGATTTAGCAGAACAATACTCACTAATCCAAACATATATAACATTCAGAGTTTGATTTCTGTCTCTGTTTTGGCAAACCAACCATAACATTCACGAATCCAAAGGCAAGGCCAGTAGGCCACGCGCATACACAGACAGCAGTATATGAGAAAAATAGTGGTGGTGTTTCTAGATGTACAGTACAGCGGCAGCAATGCACTAAGGCATGGAAAGCAGTTTGTACATATACATCAGGTGTCCAGTGTATGTATTGAAAATCCCAATGCTGCATGCCTGCCTTGTAGCCTGGTAGTATGCATTTTTTTGTAGTTGTATGGTTGGTTGATTCATCTCTCTCCTCGCTGTTCGGGTGTGAGACCTCCTTTGCCACAGGTTGGGCAGCTCTTGAGCCCGAACCCCTGGCAGTCAAAGCACCTGGATGGAGATGGAGATGGAATTCAACTGAACATACCAATTTCAATCTGGTACTTGTATATATAATAAATGGCCCCTAGTAGGTAGCTAATGTAATGTAACATGATGGTATTTAAAAAGCCTACTTCCATCTCTCGAAAATGTTGCCGTTCTTCTTGTTCTTGCCGGTTCCCTGCATCATTCAGTTTCATTTCAGTATATCTGTGACCTTGTGTTGCAAAAACAACAAATTATGATAGCATGTAGTATATTCATCCATCTGAGACAGTCTGGTGGATGGAAGGTTCACCATGCATCTATCATACCTTGCACCCTGGGCATTCTACTGCGCCCTTTCCCTTACATGTCTTGCAGGCTGCTGCAGAGACCTGCAGAAAAATGAAAGAAAGAACAAGAGAGATTTCAGACAAGTAGCATGTATCACTGAATTGGTCGGATTCGAAGAACAACAACTAGTGATGTGATGTAAGGCATACGTACATACCGTCAGCCTGCGGGCTCCACGGCCGGACGCCGTCACTGGGGTCGTCCTCCAGCTGCGGCGGCGATCCCCACTACTGAATCTGAATGCCGCTGCCGCTGCACCTGTCCTGCACCTCAAGCCGGTGACCAAGCTGCTGCTTCTGCTGCCAGTGGCAATGGCAAGCTCCATGACAACTAACCTCAACGTGGACTAGCAGCTCCTCTTTGGCCTGCCGTCTGCGAATCGAAGATGGTTAACCTGCAGCAAGACAGCACTGTATCAGGCAGCCCCCTCCTCTCCTCTCCTCTGGCTCTGATGAATGACGATGAAGAAAAAACCAATGCAAGGAAGAAAGAAAGCAACTGATGGTGGAGAGCTTTTGTAGCCACAGAATCAAATTTGCATTGCCTGTAGTTGGTTTTCTATCTGTTGTCTGTATTCAGCATTTTATCCCTTTATTTTATCATCAGGTCCCTCTGCTGGGAGTTTGTATGGTCACAATAGGACGAGGGATAGGCCTCCGTCCCCTCCCTGGAAACACCGCAAGGTGCCAAGGCGGAAAAGAGGGAGAGGGAGAAAGCAGGGCTAGTGTCCGCACGTCTGGCCTCAGCCCCGCGTTTGGACGCAGCTCCGACACCTGCAGCTGCTTCGTATCAGACGCCCCCGCACTCGCATCAGATTCCGTGCCAACAAATCCTGTCCGACCACCCGCGACCGATCCCGCGCCAGTGACCATGTCAGACCATCCACAACTCAATCCCCATCTTGGTTGCGCCCCAGACGTAAAGCCCGCCACGCTCCTTCCCCCGCCACGCCGCGCTCCTCCCCTCGCCGCAACGCCATCCCCGTCGCGCCCTCGTTATCCGCCGCGCTCTGTCTCAGCCACACCCCTTTCCGTGGCCTAACATCTCATCTCCTCTGCAACAACCATCCGACCATTGCAACATATATGCAATATACTATTGAAACATACTTGTATAGTCATTGCAACATCAAGATGAAACACATGAAACATACGTCTAAAACAGATAAAATATTTGGAACATACATTTGCAACATACGTCTAAACCAGATGAAACAAGTGGAACGTACACTTGAAACATACGTGTGTAGCCATTGCAACATATGCAAAATAAGATCGTTTTGCAACATCAAGATGAAACACATGAAACATATAGATGAAACACGTGAAACATATGTATAAAACAATTGAAACACTTGAAAAATATACTTGCAACATACGTATATAGCCATTGCAACATACGCAACATACAGATGAAACACATGGAAATAACGTCTGAAACACACCTGAAACAAAACATGGCGTCGCCGGTAGCCATGGCCTACCTGGTGGGGAACAACGGTAGCCAGCAAGCGACGCTCGGTGCAGTGGAGAGAGAGGATGGCAGCAGGTAAGCGGCTGGGCGTGGTGCGCTGCGTGGGAGCAGTCGTCGTGGACCACGCCGCGTCGGCTCGAAGAACTCGACGACGAGTGGTGAGTGGCGGTAGGGAGATAGGAAAGCAGTCGGCGACACTCGGGCGTGGTGTAGCACGCCGCTACATTACGGGTGCGCGTGGTGTGGGCGCTGCAGCGCAGTCGTGGTGGAGCAAGCCACGGCAATGCAGGCGCGGAGGGTTGGTTCGAGAATGGATGGGGAAACAACAGCCATTCGAGAAGAAGGTGAGAGCGGTGATTTTTTATTTTTATTTTCGTGCAGATGGTAGTGTTTTATGTTGGGCCGTTCGAGCATCAAGGTCCACCATCGTGCGTCCAGACAAAATAGACGCACTACGCACAACATTTATCAGAAAAAAGGAGAGAAAGAAATAACAAACCTAGGTCCAAAACCCTAGAGCCTTTTCCCTGTGTGCCATTATGAAAGATGCTCCATTCCTACATGCCACCAAAAAGTTCACACGAACCCTGGTGCCATGACGCTAAACTCTTTTGTCCAACACGTCATTCCGTCCAGTTTTGCTCCTAACGGTAGGTAACGACGCAGCCAAATGACTTAGATGCCTTTAGGCTTGAGAGGCTCTGTGAACTAGTTGGTTTGCTTCTGTGTCATTCCCAAGCCAGCCCCAGGCCGAGCATTTTGGTGCCAAAGCCAGGGTTGTTGGCGCCAATTGAGCCCCTGGGCTTCTCCTCCTATATATAGGTCCTCAGCCCTATCCGTCGCGAAACGGGAGCTCCTCCTCTTGCTTTGTATGCTATTTTGAAGAAGTAGGTGCCTATGTATGTGTGAGTAGTCATGGATGAATGGATGCATGGATGGATGGACGAATGAATGAATTAATGTTAAATGATGAATATGAAGATTGTTCATTTGTCCAGAATGCAACAAAATGTGAGAACAATATAACAATAATTAGAATATTGCAACAGTAAACAAACATTCATCACATAACAGCAGCTACCTTATTGTTTTTCATCACAAAGGTTTCATGGCACCAACATGTCACCAACATTCATCACATAGTAGCTAAGTTATTGGTTTTCATCTACAGCTAAGTACTGTCATACCATCACAGAACATTCATCACAGAGCAAAAGAACAGTCGTGCCATCACATAGCAGGTGTTTTTCCAGAACCACATCACCAAAAGAACATTGAGCAGGCACCTTTCACTGTAGCTGGAGCTTCTTCTTGCTTCTGGTACGTGAAGCAGGGCTGCCTGGGCTGGATGGGCTAGCTGCTGCAACATGGAGCTTCTTTGGTGTAAGCTTCTTCTTGATCCCTATCTTCCTCCTTGGTGAAGTCTGGGGCAGCACAGTCTCTAGTGGCTCTGTCTCTATTGTAATGGAGTCTTTATGGAAACGGGCTAGGTGCACAGTTGGATTGGAACTAGGTCATTGAAACCAATTCTAGACATTGTGGCAAAAAAGCAGAGTGTGCTTTAGCATTAGCAGTCATAATAGAAGTGTTGTGATCAATTGAAGAGCTGGTAAACATACCTATTAGCAGTCATTGAAGTAGTGGTGGTAGCTGCCCCCTTGCTCTTCTTAGCACCAGAAGAAGAAGAAGATTTCCTCTTCCTTTTCTTATGTGTAGCATTGACCACTACCTCATTATGTGGGAACACCATCTGGGATAGAGTAGCAACCTCAATGCTAGTCTCCATGAACCACACTCAATTCTCATTGGTTTCTAAGTCAATTACACCAACAGCTATTGGATACATCCAGTTGTGCCCATCTACTGCACAAGCAATGCACAACTGTCCCATAAATCTTTCTGTTAAAAATGTGCTATCTAATTCAATATATGGTCTATAGCCTCTAAGAAATCCATCAACACATGGTTTCAATGCAAAGAATAGCCTATTGAACTTGATCTTATTGTTGATGGTGTGATTATCAATGACAAGAAATGATTCAGGACTTGATTCTTCTAACTCGGCCTTAAGCCTATACAAGTTATCAAAACTTTTGTTCCAAGGCCCATAAATCTTATCCATGGTAAGATTTTTACCTTTATACAGTCTTTTGTAGAGCACCACAATTTTGTGTGCATCCTTCAACCTCCTTTGAGCACCTAGAGTTTCATCTTCCTTCAGCCAATTAATCACCTAACTGCACACCTAGAACTGTGTTACCCCTACACAAATTTCTTGCCTCCTAGTGCTCTGACACTCATGAGGGTAAGGGTTCCTTTTCACCTGCAAAACAGTCAAGTAATGCACTTATTACAAGCCACACAATACAAGAAAAACAGGGAGCAGTCAATGAAAACAATGTACTAACATATTACCTTAATAGTGTGCCCATCCCTTAGAGTTGAGGCATGAAGTCTCCAACTATAGCCCTCACTCTGCTGTGAGCAGTTCACCCTATATCACTCTTCTCAATGCCATAGTTGAACTCATGTTTAACATCATGAGTAGCTAAAGCAATCTTAAAAGCATCCATGTTTGAATACACTGTTCCTACTAACATAGGAGGGTCCTTCTTGTCATAATCAACATCAGGCATATGTTCAGGCTCTCTATCTTTAACCATATCATCTATGTCTTCTACTTCATCATCAGAGGATTCATCATCAGACTGTCTCAGAGGATTTATCAACACCAGAACTCTCACCTTCCCATTCTTTACTCCCACCTTGGCTCTGAGGATTAGGAGGAGGTGGGGGTATTGGAGACCAAGGTCAATATACAATCCTTTCTCATCAACACCCACATGCTCATTCATTGGGTTTGGGTTGGCCAGGTATTTAGGTTCAGTAGATTGAGTGTGTGTGGCATGGCTTGGTTCTGCTAAGCTTGGACAAGCAATTGAAAGGGTGAATGTGGGTTCAACAGAGTTTACAGTGCTACCAAAATCCCAATCAGGAATCACAGGGGGCTCACTACTTGGGCTATGATATACAACAGTCAACAAGCAACATTTAGAAGCCTTATGTTTTGCAAACATTTCAACCAAATCTTGGTCAGTGCAGACTTGGATGTTCACTTTACTATCCATGCAGAAATAAAACAATCTCACTATGTCACCGTAGTTACGAGAATACTTGTTGACAACTTCAGCAACCAGGTCTGTGAAGTTAGTGCGGTCAGCATCCACAACTTTGTTCAATGAAAACCACCGCGCACGAGAATTGGGAGCAACAATCCAGATTTCTAAGTTGTAGCTACTTTCTGCGTCCATCCTACAGATGAACAAGGAGCACGCAATCAACACTACAAACACGGGGCACAAACGCAGGGCACTAAATACCAATCAACACTACAAACACGGGGCATCATGAAACCAAGGGGGAAGCAGTGAACTCACTCGTCCGGAAGCCAATCCGGTCGCTCGCCACGCCCTTGTTCCCCGCCATGCTACGCCTATCCTCTGGATCTACGGTCGAATCCACGCTCCACTACCCCATGCGCCGCCACAAGCATGGGGGATTTGTCGTCTTTTCTCCCAGCCGCCGCTACAGCCTCGGCCACCGGATCCACCGCCGCTAGGGTTAGGGAACTGAGGGAGTCAAGCAAGAAGAGAGAGTGAGAGACTGAAGGAGATACCGGTCAAAATCGGTCAACACAGCCTCCACATATGCCCGTGACTAAAAGGGCAACATGGACATTTTTCCTGCCCAGTGTCACATGTATGAGCTGCCAAACGGTCAAAACCAAACAGAATGGAGACAGACAGGGCGTTCGGCTGGTAGCCTTTGGGCTGATTTTGGATGGTTTTGGATGATTGAATAGTATTCTGTGAGAGGGAACAAGCTGAAACAAGCAGGAACAAGCCGGGACATGACCAGCCGAACGCCATCAGAAAGACGTGTTGCATAAAAGAGTTTAGCGTTATGACACCAGAGCCCGTGTGAACTTTTTATTGTCATGCAGAAATTGGACATCTTTTCAGGGGGGAAAAGGCTCAAAACCCTACCCACCGCTAATCTCCGGCCCCGCACCGCACTGCTAATTCCTCTCACCCCCGCGCCGCTTCTGGCCTGGCCGCGTCGGCGCCGCCACCGAGCCTGTCGCTCCTCCCTCCTCCTTCCAACCCCGCGCCCCCGCCCGCGCCATCGTCACAACCGCTGAGGAAACTGTCTCACCCCAGCATTATCGATTCCTCAAATCCAGCCAACTATACCCAAACCCCCCCGCCGCCGCGCTTTGTGAGGCCGCCCGCGACTCTTCCCAACCCGTCTCCCCGCCCGGCCGGTCGCCGTGATCCTTCCACAACCATGACGATGGTCCCCCTCGATCCCTCGTCCAAGCCCACCTCGCAGCGTCGCATCGCGGAGGGCGACACCGTGGTGGTGTACGAGCACCACGACGCGATGCGCGCCGTCGCGGTGCGCCCCGGCGGCGTGCTCCAGAACCGGTTCGGCGTCTTCCGCCACGACGACTGGATCGGCCGCCCCTTCGGATCCAAGGTATTCGGTTGCGGCGGAGGTAGTAATAAGGGCGGCGGCGGCGGCGGAGGCAAGGCCAAGGCAGGCGGCGGTGGGTTCGTGCACCTCCTGGCGCCCAGCCCGGAGCTCTGGACTCTTGTGCTCAGCCACCGCACCCAGATCCTTTACATCGCCGACATCAGCCTCGTCGTCGCCTACCTCGAGCTTGTACCCGGCTGCGTCGTTCTCGAGTCGGGTACGGGAAGTGGATCGCTCACCACTTCGCTGGCACGCGCCGTCGCGCCGCATGGCCGTGTCCACACCTTTGATTTCCACGAGCAGAGGGCCGCCTCAGCTAGGTAAGGAACACTCTGCTTTCTTTTTGTGGCCAAGGCTTTAAATTGGTGTCAAACATCTTAGCCTCTAATAAGGATACATTAGATTTTCGCAACCCTTGTGTCATCAGCATATAATGTATGATTGTCGGATATTACTGATACAATCCCCATAAAGCATGTGAATTAATTTTCCTGGAATACAATAATACCTTACGCACTCATATAGCATAATAAGTGAAATAAAATTTGATCTTCATAGGAGAATAAATTTGGTGAAAATTTTGTGCTTTGTAGTTTTGCTTGAAGAACCAGGGTCCTAAGTGTTGTCAGTTTTGATGACAAATTCAGAACTAATGATAACACATTGAACTTGCACACCTTCCATCAAAGGAGTTAAAGCTGGGTTTGGTGTGAGAAAATTCCATGTAATAAACGTGGAAGACTTCCATGTGCCTCGACATTGAATTTTGTACCTGGAACTGTGGACAGCCCTTAAGCTCTGTGAGGGTTGGGTCTGGTCTTTGCTGAGGCTGCATGAAAGCTAGAACAGCAAAATCCATGCTTCAATATTGAAATCCCTGCAGTACAATTAGTTATTTATAACATCAAAGATGCATAACGGCGTCCATTAAATGCCTCTATAGTATATGGACATGTAGAACTTGGAAGGTTTTATGTAAAAATGTGGTTATAGTAAACAAGTTTTCATAACCTGTGCCTTTGCAGCACGTATAGGACTTAGTGATCCAGCATTTCGCAGCTGTGTTCGAAATGAGATAGACGACGCAAAATACAAGATACAGGAACACCATTTTGTTAGAAGCATTTTAAGGATATCGGTATTGGTGAAGTGCAGCTTATACATGTAGGAAAATTTACTCAAGTGAGGATGCAACAGCAATTTCAGTCCGCACTCTTTCTTTGGGTGGATAGATATCTATGTTAACTCTATAGAAATATGGGTGACAAATTAAAGCTTCTGTTGTAGAAAGAACAGGTTTTTCGAGTATGGGTGACAAATTAAAGCTTCTGTTGTAGAAAGAACAGTTTTTTCGAGGAATATAATGGATTTTTACTTTTTTTTAGTTATTATTTGTGTGCCTGAACTGTGACTAGGGGCTCTTGGTGGGTTTTAACTCTAGCCTACCCCAACTTGCTTGGGACTGACAGGCTTTATTATTGTTGTTGTTAGTTATTATTTGTGCAATTATAGTTTCAGTTCCGTCTGGCAAATAGGGAAGACTTTGAGAAGAATGGCTTGAGCAGCCTCATCACAGTCAATGTGAGGGATGTACAAGGGTTAGGATTCCCAGAGGAACATTGTGGTGCTGCTGATGCTGTCTTCCTGGACTTGCCCCAGCCTTGGCTTGCAATACCATCTGTTGGGTTGATGCTAAAGAAAGACGGTGTTCTATGCTCCTTTTCGCCTTGTATTGAGCAAGTGCAGCGTGCTTGTGAAGCCATGAAAACATGTTTCACAGGTATGGTACATTCTCTTACTATGCTTCATCTAGATAGAATTGATAATGTTTCTTACTTTCGTAAAACATGTTAAAAGAGTAACTTTGATTATTATTATATACTTGCTCCCAGTGTTATTGTAGCATGAAGAGTACTAGCTGCCTAACTGCAGCTTTGTTTCATGAGCATAAATAAATAAAATTTGTGTCCAACAGTAGGTGATTTCATATCATTTTCAAGTGTCCTGAATGGACTACATAATAAGTTCTCCTAAGTCATATTGCATACATTTACCTTACAGAGTCTTACTTATGTTGGTACTAATCGAGGATCTTTTATATGGAACTCCAACACTATTTCACATGCTTTCAAATTGCCTTGCTCAAGGGGCTAACGAAAATCAACCGTGTTTCACAGATATTAGAACCTTTGAGATTCTTCTTCGCACGTATGAAGTACGAGACGTTGCTCTGAAGAGTGTCACCTCTGAGGATGCATGTGTGGGGCCTCTTCCGCAGAAAAGAAGAATGTTGACAGCCCCAGGTGAAAACACAGATTTCCCACAAAGGAGCTCCTCCATTTTGGTTAGGCCATGCAGCACTGCTAAAGGGCACACTGGGTACTTAACCTTTGCAAGGCTTTGCGTGTGATAGGCAAACAGAATCATAGAATAGGTGAGTGTAAGGATTAGCTGATGACAAAAGTTGATAGGAAATTACACTCCAGTTTTTAGGACAGTTGTAGACTGTATGCTTTGATATTAAGTTGTTATATGCTTCCTGAAGATCCAGGTATGGCTGAATGCTGTTGTTTCATCTGCGCAAGGTTTGTGCTCGCCTGTAACTTTATCGTTTCTCTTTTCTGAGAACACTGAAAATTTGCGAGTCATGGAATCACTCTTTTTTTTTCTTTTCCTTTCTTTCCATCTCTCGAAAATGTTGTCGTTCTTGCTGCTGCCCTGCATCATTAATTCACACATCGTTTCATTTTCGAAGCAGCTTCTTCGCAGATTTTGCGGGGGAAGGCTTAACCTCGGTTTTTCCCTTCTCCAGACTCCACTCATGTGGGAGCCTCCGACACTGGGTGTGCCCTGCCCTACATATATATATCTGTGACTGTGTTGCGATGGCAGAGGATACATATATACATATACATGGAAAACAACAAATAATGGTCATCCATCTGGGTCTTTCAAAAATATTCATCCAATCTGAGACAGTCTGATGGATGGTTCAGCATGCATCATACCTTGCACCCTGGGCGTTCTATTCTACTGCTCCCTTTCAAGAGAGAATTCAGAGAAGTAGACACCAGCCATAGCCAGTGGGTCTCTGTGTGCTAACACCAACAAACTGGCTCCTCCATCCATTAGCAATGAACAATGCAATGCAACAGGACAAGTCTCACAGACTTACAGTAAGTTCAGTCCTTCACCCAACAGCTAACACCAACAAACAGGGAGACTTATTATACCATGTGTAGAACCATGACTTAAGTTTTCTTTTATGGGTGTGTGTGTGTGTGTGTGTGTGGGGGGGGGGGGGGGGGGGGGGGGGGGGGGGTGGTGGGAGAGGACAGAGAGAGCATCCCCAGACGAGAGCTGAGAGACAACTCTTTTCTCCCAGACAAAAGGTTTCCTTTATTTTTATTGAAGAAGAAACAAAACAACTGACGGAGGCTACACCCAACTTCGGTGTATTGGGAAGGCATGCCCACTATAGTACACACACTGCTATCAACAAGAGCTAAATCCTGCTCACTAATGCCCTTTTGTTTGGACTTACAGATGCAATGCCTATCATGTTCAGATGCAATATACTAGTAGACAATGTAACCTATGCCCAGATTACCTTGAGAGAGTTTCGAGAAACGTTGATGTTCAGGCTAGAAACTAGTTAATATACATACTCCCTAATATGCAATGCCATCTTGTCCAGCGAAGACCTGCGTGTGTAATATATCTTTAATTGCTAATGCATTGAGATTTTTTTTTTGTTTGTTTATTTAACTGATCGTCACATATGGATGTAGCCAAACCCACGTCTCTTATGACCCACATGAGAGATGGGTGTAGCCAAAATGCATCTTTAATGACTGTCAGCGTGTTGGCTATCTAATGACCCACGTCAGAGACGAAAAAAAATCCATGTACATGATTACTATCATCACAGACATGCAAATTCCCATCTGTGACGAAGTTGAGGCCCGTCGGTGATTAGAGAATATAGCATAATGAGTTAAAAAGGCGGTTAACTGATTTATTGGATAAAGGGTAAAATCATCCTAGTTCATCACCATGGGTTGCTCGGTGTTGTTCGTGAAGAAGAAAGATGATAGTCTCCTTATGTGTGTGGACTATTGACCGTTGAATGAAGTGACAGTGAAGGATATTAAAGACCAGGGAAGATCATGTCTGCAATCACCTTAGAGTTATATACTTCAGAACTTGAGAGATCATTGGTTGTATCCTAAGTCTAGCAAGTGTGATTTTTGGCTCATCACGTAAGTTCTTTCTTGGGCCATGTTCTATCTTACAGTTAGTTAACCATAGAAGAAAACTTTGTCAAATGTAATTATACTTTATTCTCTTTTCAAAGGTTTTTATATAGGTTCCTATTTTACTTAAGGGTTTCCATAATGTATTGTATGGTGAATATAGGTAGTAAGGAATGAATTTTTTTTGCCCATTTTTTTTCTTACAAAAACTGAGGCAGCAATAGCCTTTGCTGCTACCGAATTGAAAAGGGCAATGCTTGGCCACGGGTGTCCTTTCTTCCGGACCCAGGCCGGCGCAGCGGACCGCCCCCCGTCTCTCTCTAAAAAAAATATCCACTCCCAAGTCCCAAGCAACAACTCCGCTGTCATCGCCGCATGACTTGCAACTCGTGCCGGCCATGCTGATCTGATCTCCACCGACTGCTACTACCTCTCTCTTCTTCGTTCGGATCCGGCGACCAGTATCCGTCCTACACCAGCAGCAGACAGCAACGACTCCTGACGCCGTCGCTGCACCTGCATCTTACACTAGTCAGGTTGATTCCGCCCCGCCGCGCCCCTATCCCCTATCCCTAGACAGCAACCTGAACCAGCGACTTGCGCCCACCAGGTAGGCAGGAGGGAGGAGGAAGGAGGAAGAGTTGCGTTCACACACCTGTTTTGCTTGTCCCGTTCACCTCGCCCTCGCGTGCGCGACAACGACAACAGCTAGGGCGACCGCCGCCGCCCGACGCCCAGCTGCCCAAGGTCTTCTTCTTCTTCGGGCCCTCTGCCGGCGACGACGACGACAAGAACCCACCACCACACCACCAGGTATGCCCGCCCCTTCTTTTCCCTTCCCTTCCCTTCCCTTCCCTTCCTGCCGTGCAAAATGTAGCACCCGAACCCTAAATGGAGCTATATGGCTACTTGTATGCCGATCTGATCGAATCGCAAGGGTATACTAACTTGAATTTGATGTACACCCATGTCCTTAATTGGGTCTGCCGGTGCCTGCATGTCTTTCTTTATTCTACATATGTATTTCGCCATGTGTGCTTGTTGATTTTATATATATGAATAGAATAGAGCACACGGGATATAAGTGTGACTTCCTTCTTGTCCTTTTCTGCCTTCGCCAGGTCATGTGGCGCCTGTTGTAAGACAATACGATCTGGATTTTTACATAAATGTTGGCCATGTAGGAGAATCTGTTACATCTACCGCGTCTATCTATATTTTATTCAAAGAGAAAAGAAATGAGGATGCCTTTTAAGCAAATGGCTGCTTATTTAATACACTACTAGTAACTGTTTTATTCCCCCTGTTTTGTTTCTTTGCCTGTCCATCCTCCCTGCCTCACTGATCAGTGGAGTGATGGCCTCCCGCATCCAATCCAACTGTACCGTTTTTTTTTTGGAGGCATCTCTCCCCATTTCCCTCATAATTATCTACTCCCGTCTCTGAAAAACCGTGGAAACTCACAAACAAACTTTGTTGAGGCAGCCATAACAACCTATGGGCCAGTAAGTAGCTTTTTAGTAAAAAACAGAAGCTGCTTCCATAGCACATAAGATATATTTGATGCATGGATTTTGAGGGGGGAAAGTCGCCTTATTGATTCATTTTCTCGAACCTAGAGAATATATCGGTTGTTGCTTGAAACCTTGCCTCTTTCTAGATAAAACATCTCGTTATTCTGTGTGTGTATTGCATGAGAAACCAGGTTATTGCCATAACTACAGGTACATGAGCGGCAACTGCATGGAATGCATGTGCCCTCGTGTACATGGGCAGTTTTGAGAGAGAAATGAAAGTGCCCATCCTCTGCAGCAACATTGATTATTTTCTCCTACTTTAGACAGACTTCAGCTTTTGAAATATTGATACTTTGACCTTAAATGCTTTCTTTTTCTCCAGTAATCAAAAGAGCTCCATGTCATTGTAGTAGCATGTGTTTGGTTTCGGGTCGACGTGAAATGGAATGGTTCCATTCCTATTTAGAGGGATGGGATCGTCCCAACAAGTGTTTGGTTTAGAGGGATGGATTGATCCATCCTTGTTTTATGTTTGGTTGGAGTGATTGAGTGAAAAGGGATGGATGGAGTTTTTAACGCCTTCAGCTACAGTTTCCATAGACCCTGCCTGTCATTAATGGGCCCAACCTATCATCCTCAGCCACACCTCTTCTCCACCGCTCGTCCCTCTCCGCAGTGGCGCTGCCTCCCTATTGTGCCGTGCTGGAGAACTACGCGTCCACGCCGAAACCCGAAGCACGCCGACCAATCGTGGAGCCGCACCACTCGCGCCTCCCCATCGTGGATCCACACTGCTGCCACACCACGCCGGAGCCATCCCCTCCCCCAACCCCGCACTACCCGTGTCTCGCCCGCACGCGTGAAGGAATAGAAGGGCGACGATGTTTGACAAGGACCAAGAGGTATGTCCCCGTGCCCTCGATTCCGAGGGCTGGCTCCATCCCGCATCTACGAGGTATATTCCTCAAATGGGGTGATCCCATCCTCATCCAAACACCACCAATTTTTGGATCGACTCATCCCATCCTTGAAACCAAACACAGACTGAAAGGTAGACAACGATCTGATTACATGCTGAGTCCATGGCTTGGTTTTTTTATCTTAAGGGTTGGCTTGTGATAGCTGAGAAGTAATCAGTCTGATTACATGCCGATTCCACGGCTCGGTTTTTTGACCTTAAATGTTGGCTTGTGATAGTTGAGAAGTTACTGGTCTGATCGCATGCCGATTCCACAGCTCGTTTTTTACCTCAAATGTTTGTGTGTGATAGTTGAGAAGTAACCGGTCCGATTACATGCTGATTCCATGGCTCAGTTTTTTTTTACCTTAAATGTTGGCGTGTGATAGTTGAGAAGTAACCAGTCCGGTTAATGCTGTTTTCATGGCTCGTTTTTTTTTACCTTACATGTTAGCTTGTGATAGTTGAGAAGTAATAGCACATTCAGGACTAGCCATTTTATTTGTCGGTTCTCACATGTACTTGTCTTTTGCTTGACAGATGCAGGAAGTTTTTGATCCACCAGAAACAGAAAGGAAAGCAGAAACAAAAATTGGTACAACCATTAGGAAGGATATGATTTTCGAGCAAGATTCATGTTCTTCATATCAATTATGTATGTGTCCTGGTAGTTCCCAAAGAAACCAAATTCTGTTAGCGAGGTTCCGTTGGGTTTGTGTTTATTCGCCACCCAATTTTGCTTTCATTCTGTAGGGGGCAGTATGAAATTTGAAGAAGATGGTCATTTGCTGTCCCAGGCAAAGAGGGATTTGTCACATTTGGTACAGGCTCTCTCTTGATTATATCTATCCTTTCCTTTTTTCTGTTACAATGCTTGCATCCTTATGACATCTTGCCTAGCCATACAAATTATTAACTGAGTAACCAATTCAAGGTTTAAATATGAAATAGTTCAGCAAAAATGCTGAATAAAACATTTACTAGATATTTCTGGATGGGTTCAAACACTTCAGCTTGTTCGCATATGCTCAAAAGATCAACTTGGTTTTAAGAAAAAGATAAACAGTTACATTCACATCTGAACAAAAGGGCAGACCCAGTGCCGGAGGCTCCCACATGAGTGGGGTCTGGGGAAGGGAAAAACCAAGGCAAGCCTTCCCCCCCGCAAAATCTGCGGAGAGGTTGCTTCGAACCCGCGCATCTGAACGATTTCTTGTATTCTTGGTGCACTTCTTATGTTCGCTTGTTGAATATCATTCCTTACTAGTTGCATTTTCTATGTCATACGTCCAAAGTCCAGGCTACTCAGCCAATATCTGTGGTTTAGATAGATCAGTGAATAAAATTGTTACTCAAAGAGCTATGTACCATGATGTGTATGTTTTAAATTCAACCATGCAATTTGTGGATAAAGTTCTCGGGATCTATATTAAACCCTTGTTCACTCTCTACTTGAACAAATCCTCCATTCTCAGGATTATCAAGCACAGTTTGTCGACACCAAATATGTTACTGAACTTGGGTCACATGCATGTTCGAAGGATCCACTGCCACTGGGAAGAGATTATCATACACAGAAGCCACACTTTCCTACTTCAGCCTGTTCTTGGGAGAAGTCTTCTGCATTAGAAGTGGCATCAAGTAGCCCAGATGCATTAGGGCATGCATTGGGGACAATGAGAACCAAAACCAACACCATCAGTGCAAGGCCAGATTATCTTGCTTCGTATCCTACTAGTGCTCCTCACATGCGGAAGTGTCCAGGAGCAGTTGAACTTGATTATGGTTTAGATCATTCAGAACATTGCTACAGAAGATCAGACCTTACTTCCTTTTCAAGCCGCAATGGTCGATCTGTAGAACATTGCAACGAGGTACTTCTGTTGATCATCCTGACTGTACTAAAATGGCAACTTATGCCTGTGTTTTTATCTGACGCAAGTATAGCAATTAACCTTTTTCTGTGTATCCATAATTCATCATGACAAGTTCTCATTGAAACAGATGGTTGGATATGCCAGAGGGTCCCGCTATGCAGATGAGATCAATCCTGTTCCATGTCAATGGTGCTTTGAGGATGAGATCCCTTCTTTATCTAGAAAGAAGTATGATGAGGCACCTTCAGTACCAAGAGGCCTGCAGTATGGCGATGAGATCCCTTCTTTATCTAGAAAGAAGTATGATGAGGCACCTTCACGCTCAAGTCAGTGGCACTTTGGTCCTCAAACCGCACTGTCCTCAGGGAGACTTGGCTATGGTGATGAGATCCCGTCACTGTCTCTTCACCATGGTTACCGAGATAGGATCCCTTTGCGTTCTGGTCATTGGTGCCATGATGCTGAGGCACGTGTACTGTCAAGATACCAGCAAGGTACTTCTCATGGGAATAATCACTCGAGGCAAAATTTTGCCAGGATTAATACCAATGAGCAAGCCAAAGTTATCACAAGCAAACATTCTTTTGCAAAACCTAGGGTGGTTAACAGAGTTGTAAACAGTAGCAGCCACCATATGATCAGTATGAAAGGTAATCGCTGGAGGAATTCTGAGGATTTAAGGGACCAAGTTCATGGGCTGAGGGCAAATAAATTGAACAATGCTTTAGTGTCATCCACTGTGAAAGATATCATAAGTCCATTGATCCGTAGAAATCAGTATAATAGATCAGATTTTTCAGTTGAGTATAAACAGGCCAAGTTTTTTATGATAAAGTCATATGGTGAAGATGACATTCATAAAGGTATCAAATATAATGTTTGGGCGAGTACACCAAATGGGAACAATAAGCTGGATGCTGCATACCATGAAGCTCAAAATTTAATGAAGGACAATGGTGAAAGGTGCCCTGTCTTCCTATTCTTCTCGGTCAGTAAGGATCAAATGCTTTCTTCAAATTGTTTATTACCTTTTTGCCTGTTTGTAGGTTGTAACAGTTGTAAATGACAGTTTATAGTAGCAAAGACTACTCTGCCTTGTATTTTTTAGAGGCCAGTGGTCCTAATATCTTGTAAAATCAATGTTTGAGAAGATAATTAAGATATCACTGCTTCTCTGTGAGGGGATTCTAAGACTGGTTTTGTCTTAAGTTACAAAGTTTTAGATGATTGGTTGTTGTCTCTACTCTTTAGTGGCCCACTACGATGCTACATAAGGATAAAAGAAGGCATGCTAGGAGTTCACTATTGTTACAGATTACTAATGGGCACTTGTGACAATATTAAAGAAAACTGTAATCTAGATTCTATAGACAACCTGCTTCATTTTTCTTTTCCTTTCGAATTTGTACCCTATTGAAGGTTTCTTAGGATAATTGTTTAGTTTTTTTTTCACATAAACATAGGACTCAAAAGGTTGAATAAACTTCTGATCATACACGCTGGTTTGACCAAGACATGTATGAGGTGATGCTTGCTTGACCTGTGTAATTTGAGGACTAATTAAAGAAAAAAAGGATTGCTGTTGGCTAGTTGCTACTTACGAGCATGAAAAGATTGCTTCATGCTACTTTTTTATGATATTTGTTGCTATTTATTGTTTGGTTTCTGTATCAATTGTGGCCATTATTTCAAATTGTAGTCGATTATCTTAGCGGACCACTTTAACCTGATTCTTGCCCAGACTGTCCTGCCATTAGAATAAGTGAAGCAGTTCCATGACTATTTTATTAATTTGTAAATTTCAATACATTTATGTTCCCCATGTTCCCTTTTTTTTCAGGTCAACACCAGCGGCCAGTTCGTAGGTTTGGCTGAAATGTTTGGTCCTGTTGATTTCAAGAAGACCATGGACTTTTGGGAAGAAGATAAATGGAATGCCTTTTTCCCTATAAAATGGCATATTATAAAAGATGTTCCAAATCGGTTGTTCAAACATATAATTCTTGAAAACAATGACAACAGGCAGGTTACTTTTAGCAGGGACACGCAGGAGGTATCAAGCTTCTAGCTTATCGTTCTGAATTTCTGATACCCCTGTTCTAAGAAAAATAAAGATTGCAAATGAGGTTATTTTCTTATATTAACACATTGGGGATTGGGAGAACATAGAAGCTAAAAAGAATCTGTTTTATGAAAAGTAATGAATTATTTGGTGATTTTACAGTAAAAGCATTAACTAATATTATTTTCAAGCAGGAAACGTTGGGGATTGGGAGAACATAGAAGCTAAAAAGAATCTGTTTTATGAAAAGTAATGAATTATTTGGTGATTTTACATTAAAAGCATTAACTAATATTATTTTCAAGCAGGATAGTAGAAGGTTTATAGAAATGCTCTAAGGTTTTCCCATTTTTGATTATGAATGCTCTAATAGACATCAAAAGCTTTCTCATCATATGTTTTTAGGGCATAATTTTGTACCATTTTAGGCACACTCTTTTTTTTTATGTAGATCGGGCTGCCACAAGGTGTGCAAATGTTGAAAATTTTCAAGGATCATCCTCAGGGAACATCAATTCTGGATGATTTTGATTTTTATGAAGAAAAAGCTAATGCACGCCGTGCTGAAAAGAGAGGAAATTCAGAGTCGACATATGAAGCTCGATTCTCTGATGACTTGAAACCTATGGTATGTATATTTGTGTTTAGAGCTGTGAAGCTGTGACAAAGGGCACCTTCTGCTACCTGAGTTCCTTATAATAGAACTGGATGCATTCTGCAAATCATGTGTAGCATTGCGTAGCATCTTTGAATATGAAATAGATGATTTGCACACCCCTTTTCTTAGAAAGACGCAGCCTGTATGCAGCCGCTGGCGGTCTATCCGAAATAAAGAAAATAAGCACGCAGGTTCAAATTCTGTCAGAAATCATCTGGTCCTGAAGCCAGAGGGCCAGGTGCCAGGAATCTGAACTCTGCTGTCTGTATTACCCTCATCCTGTGTGTGTAGCACCTACTCTAATATTTTTGCTATATGTTATTTTCTGATATTCCTAATTTGCAGGAAAACTTGGAGGGAAGCATGGAGAGTTGGAGTTTGTTCGAGAATTGGGAGTAATACAAAATATAGATGACTGCACTGCACAACTGAAATAAAGATCAAGATGAGTCAGTGAACTAGCTGAAGGCACTGACAGTCCTTCACAGAACGATTTGCATCTGACATGTGTCTATATATGGGGTCAACTGAAACTACTTATAATTGTTATAAAGTGTTTGCGTAGAAGCATAGATGTGCTGGTAAATACAGCCTCATGCGATTTTAACACCATATGTTTCCTGAAACATGGTTACTTTGATATATTCCTGAGATCCAGTTATTATTGTGTAAGAGTTCGGATTCCAGAGTTTGTTCTTTTGGTGATCCATGCTAGAGTCAATCTTAGAGCGAGCCTGTTAGAAACAGGAACCCGAGAATAGCTATGTTGCTGCAGAACGAAATGGTAGCCTGGTGAGGTAACCAATGAGGGCAATGTAATGTTTAAGAATGTTGTTCAAAAGAATGTCAGAGCAAGCAAGGCGACCATTGTTTTCACCTCGTTGCGTTGCGAATACATGTTTATATACAAAAAAATGTAGTGTACTCCTTTTTGCAAAACAAATTTAATTTCAAAGATTGTACTACGGACAGCCGCCGGATCTGCCGAGAAAATGGTCATAATTGAAAGACAAGCGATGTACATACAAGTCAGGTTTCCTAAGAAGCATGCTGAAACTCTTTACTTGCAATGCACCACATGATCAAATGCACATTAGCTTAGCCCCCTTTTGAGGCAATGAGCTTCAACTCTGTTCATTCATCAAGTGGATACTCATCGTCAGGTACCATGGCTGTCAAGAGTGAATACTTCACCCGCAGCGATATCTTGCCCCTCTCCAGCTGCAGCTTGGCACCAGAGACCACCCAGTATCCTGGCGTGTCCTGCGGTCCGCGCACCATCTCTGCTGTGTCCACATACTTGAGAAGCTTTGGTACCTGCGCAGGTGCTGGCGGACCACCTGGGTACACAGCCGAGTTGATGTTCACATCTGCAGGGCGAGGGGCAGGCTTCTGAGCCGCCGTAGAGAAATGCGTGCTGATGAGCGTTGAGATGAGACCAGATTTCTGCCCCAGATTCGGCGACCCTTCCCACTCGGGGTTTTTGACAAGTGCAGCATTGCTGACTTTGGAGAAATTGAGGCGGAGGAAGAGGACCTTCCTCAACCCATGGCTGCTCACATGTAGCTGTGCCCCGGTCACGATTGAGGAGTCGTCGTCTGACTCCACTGGCGCCGTGTAAACATGAGAGAAACGCTTCCAGGATCCAAATGGTTCCAGGTACTTGTGGTCATATGGTTCTGGAGTTCGGTGGTTGTATGGATCATCCTGGAGCTGCAGGATTTGAGGCAGCGAACATAGATGCTGAAGGTGGATGGCCAGCATGTTGCTCTTCTTCCCCTCAAGATATAACCGAATTCCAGTAACAGGTCTTTCACCCACATCAACCTGTATCAAATACCACGAAACATGCAAGGAAACAGCATGAATAAAACTTCTAACCAGACACCAAAGCTTCTTAAATGACTGTACGTGAGGTCTGACAACGTGGAGTCAGTCAACAACCCATACAAAGTAACAGCTTACATTTCTCTACTGAATTGTCATTTCTTTAGCAGAAATATGACATGGAACTACTTACTAGAGATTATTTCCACACATTTTTTTAGAACCTAATTTTGTAATGCTAACGAAGGTATTTGTTTTTTTTCCTCGTTACATTACATAGAAGCACTTCATGGCTACTTGTAAGTATAAACAATAGAATCATGCAGAGTGACAATGTATGAAGTATAAACTGATGAAGCCACAAGAATAATGGTACCATATTAGTGCAGACATAGAGCCTCGGTCCCATAAAACTTAAGGGCAAAGATGCACTGCTCTGTTTCTTCCTCTGAGGGCCAAGAGGGTGGTCACTGTACACAGGTGCCCATTGTCTTGGTAGCTGGAACTCCAAAAATTGATGTAGTTCTTCAATCGGAGGCTTATCTGCAACACATTGAATAAATCTATCATCCACTTTTATGTTTGTAAACTGCATGCAACACATAATATGAATCTACTAGACAAATCAACATGTTATGTAGCAAATTCCTGTGCAGCTTGTTGAATTTAATGGTGTTTTTCCCCTTTCACAGACATTACAGTCTTTCAAGCATCAACGAAGGCATGCTACGTCATAACTTTCCACCTATACCAAGCATCAAGTGACACACTGAGCAAGCAGTAGCTCTAAACAAGGCAATCCAAAGATCAGAAAGCATGCATGACATACAACCATATACATTGCCAATGGTCTAAGCTTCCTCATGTAACAGCATCTAGATTGTGCCGAATACTAGCAATTTGATAAAATTAATGGGCATGAGCGATTAGCTGTATAGAAAATGAATTAACAAAGGGATGCTCAGTCACATGAATGGGAAGTGAAAGACAAACTTACAGCGTAGGTATAGATTAATTGCATGGTTCAGAAACCCACAGCCAGGTACTCCGTTCAACAATGACGTAATAGGTAAAAAGGACATTGAGATAACATCAGGTTCTGATTGAACAGTGTTTATCCATTCACTGTGAGGCATATCTTTGTCCCATTCCTTTCCACCTCTCCGCTTAACCACCATCACCAAGTCCTGAAATACCAAGAGAGGAGTTACATGAATAGGAAAAGTGATAAGCACACTTCCTAGAAAAGAAAAGAAAAGAAAAACTCAATACCTCCTTCGAACAGTATGAACTTGATGGGCTTGATTCCACAAATCTTAGCCGTTGGTCTCTCACATCGTGCTGCACAGGACATTACATCAAATTACTGAAGACTCGTCTTTGAAAGACAGGAAACACTGATCATCATGCAGTTTTCACAGACTTAACAATCATTTATCAAAACTACAATAGTAAGGTTTACAAGCAGATTTCTGCATATTTGCTGATTGCTTGGAATACACACAACAACAACAAAATGCAGAGTAGGAGAGTACCTTGTCCTTCCCATACGCATCCTTGTTACTCATGTCATACTGTCCGTTTGCATCCAGAAATCTCCTGTCCGACATATCCTTGAGTCGTTTCTGGACAGCAGCTGGTTGCAAGCTTGATGAATGTTGTTGTTTCAAATAGATAACATCTTTCCCTCCCATTTTGACACCAACAACTATGTGCGTTCCAAACTTGTCAATAAACCTGGAAAGTGAAGCAGCAAGAATCAAAAGTTCAGGTGCATTATAACTGGTATATTCCTTTGCAATGTCGACTTGTACAATTAAACATTTAGCTGAGAAACTCCAAAGGACAAAAAAGATATATGAATGTAGGTATAGGTAGGGTCCTAAACACAATCACAATATGGTCTTATGGCATCATCATAGGAGGGTAAGAGTAAGTGTCTAACCTTGCCAAAGCAGCAGGATCCCAGGTTGAAGGAACTGCCTGAGTAACATGATCGCGCAGTAGGATCCGAGATTTTGATAGCGCCACGGTGTATAGCGAAATGTACCAACCATCAAAAGCAAGTGACTTGGTGTTAGCTGCATCTTTCTGCCAGCACCCGGAAAAATCAAACATGCTATTGAACATGCCGGAAGGAATTTTCCCAGTCAATGATAGCTCCCGGTTGAACTGCTCTGACATCTGCAGAAAAAAAAGGTACATTTCTTGGTTGGTTCAGAATTTTCTCCTGAACAAAGTAGTGGCCATCCATGAACCAAAGCAATGACAGTAGTATGTTCAACGCTTTATAGTAGATAGAAGAATCAAATCAGAATCAACCTGCTGGAACGAGAGGACATCGGAGCGGAAGCGCGTGCGCTCGCCCTTGTCGCACTTGATGGACTTGGGGACGGCGGCGACCCTGATCCCGCCGGGGAGCAGGACGTCCTGGACCTCATCGCGGGAGACGTCAATGAGGCGCGCGTCCGGGTCCGCGAGCTTGCCCTTGCAGTACTTGAGGCGGACGTCGGAGACAACGTCGTAGCCCCGGCCGATGGCCGCTACGGCCGCCTCCGCGGCGCCCTGCGCCGTGGCCTTAAGCGCCATTCCCGAACATCACAGGGCGCTCGCGGGAACCCTAAAGCGCTTCGCTGCCGAGTCTGCCTCGATCTTGACGAACCCGGACCGGACGGAGCAGCTCCGGGCGGCCAAAGACTCGGAATTTGAGGAAGAATTCGATTCGACGGGAGGAAGAGGAACCTTGGGAGGAAGATCTGTGCAGCCAGCTAGCAGCGAGCGGAAGGGGCCGAGCTTCCAGCAGCCTTGAGCGAGCCGACGTCCCCTACTCTGTGGATTGATTGAAGCAGCAGCAGCAGGCCCGGCGAGCAGTTGAGTGGAAGTCAGCGAGCGAGCAGGGCGAGCAATTCAGCGACCCGTGTGCCGAAAAGCGGAGGACGCGTGAGCCGATTTCGCGCACAGGGAGCGGATTGCGGTTTGGAATTTGGTGGCGGCGACGCGCAAGAGGAAGAGGGAAGAGGTGGAAGAGGAGGAGCAGGACGGGACAAGCAATAAAAGTTGGTGTGCTGCGCTGTGGTGTGCTGTGCTTTGTGTCCATCTGCTGCCTGCTGGTTTTGGGATTTGGTTGGGTCAAACACAAGCACAAAAAAAGGGGTTTGTTGGAGAGGAAAGAGAAGACCGAAAGAGTGGTTGGTCGCCAGGAGCCTAGTCAGGGTCACGCCTTTTTCCATTCCGTTCCCTCTGGTTTTGGCGCCTTTTGTGCTGTTTTTAGCAGGAAAACTTGTTAAAGATGTTGCCTCTCTTTCTTTCCACACCGTCGGCTCCGTTCGCTCCAACTTATCAGCTGTTTTATCTAAATAATAGTGTTTTTCTTTTACGATAAATCAGCATTATTTTTTCGCCCAGCCGAAGAGGGCATTATTGTTCCCAAGCTGGACAGATTGCTATGAATGATCAACTGAAATTTCGCTGCAGATGCTACTGCTGCCACATGCAGAGACTTGCTTTGCTAGGTTTTGAGCCTGGGGGATATAGGCCCACAGCTTCGTCCTTTACTGTGGATGTGGACTCCATTTGGAACGCAGGGAGACCTTGCTTAACATTCTCAATGACATGCTTCTTACTATTCTCTCTGAATTCCTACAAACATGTACAGTATCTATGGAGAATTTTACCTGACCTGCTGACCGTTGTGCACAGTGCTCCGTGGCCCTTGTGCTCCAAACTTTATTTACTACTCCTATCCAGACTTTGCAAATTCAGAAATACACATCTCACAACAGAATTACAGAGAGGACGCCCCTCCCGAGGTCTAATTATATGATGCGATTTCTGTAATTAGGAACAATATATCATAAGAAACTTATGGTCAAAGTTAAGTTAAAAACCATGCCAGATTAAAAAGTGCTTAAGCTTTGTGAATGGAGAGAGTACCTCACCAGATAGGAGCGAAATTTATTTACATGCTGAATTGAGTCACTGACTTAAAATGCAGGCCAAGCATAGGCCATATATTTACAATTGGGTAACAAGGGAGCAAAAACAGAATGCTGATTCCCTTTAATAGACATCAATTTACATGAAATTCACAGATTTAAACTAGAGTGTGGGAAAGAAGAGGCCAGTGGTGTTTATTGATGGGCATAAAAGTAGTTTCACAAACATGCGACATCCCATGATCCACCACAAATAGGATTCCTATTTTCATCTATGTCGATGACCAGCAGATGGTCTGGATTCGAACCATTTGGTCCCTCTTTGTATAGTGTGGGCAAATATGCTTGGTATGCTGGTAGGTACCGTGATACGAAATCCATAACCTGCAAGAATTACCACTGTTATAGTTCCGTAGAGATTATCAATACAACGACGACAACAACAACAAAGCCTTTAAGTCCTAAATAAGTTGGGATAGATTAGAGTTTGAAACCCAGCAAAAACAATCAAGGTTCAGGCATGTGAATAGTATTTTTCAAACACTCCTATCTAAGCCTAAGTTTTTGGGTATATTTCATCCTTTTAAATATCCTTTTATTGCCTCTACCCAAGTCAATTTCGGTCTTCCTCTGCCTCTCTTCATGTTACTATCCTGGCTTAGGATTTCACTACGCACCGGTGCCTCTAGAGGTCTCCGTTGGACATGTCCAAACCATCTCAACCGGTGTTAGACAAGCTTTTCTTTAATTTGTGCTACCCCTAATCTATCACGTATATCATCGTTCCGAACCCGATCCCTTCTTGTATGACCGTAAATCCAACACAACATACGCATTTCCGCGACACTTATCGGTTGAACATGTCATCTTTTCATAGGCCAGCATTCTGCACCATACAATATAGCAGGTCTAATCGTCGTCCTATAAAACTTGCCTTTTAGCTTCTGTGGTACCCTTTTATCACATAAGACACTAGATGCTTGGTGCCACTTCATCCACCCTGCTTTGATTCTATGGCTAACATCTTTATCAATATCTCCGTCTCTCTGTAGCATTGATCCTAAATATCGAAAGGTATCATTCCTAGGCACTACTTGACCTTCCAAACTAATATCTTCCTCCGAGTAGTAGTGTCGAAGTCACATCTCATATACTCAGTTTTAGTTCTACCGAGTCTAGAACCTTTGGACTCCAAAGTCTCCCGCCATAACTTCAGTTTCTGATTCACTCATGTCCGGTTTTTATCAACTAGCACTACATCGTCCGCGAAAAGCATACACCAAGGGATGTCCCCTTGTATGTCCCTTGTGACCTCATCCATCACTAAGGCAAACAGATAAGGGCTCAAAGCTGACCCTTGATGTAGTCCTATCATAATCGGGAAGCCATCCGTGTCTCCATCACTTGTTTGAACACTAGTCACAACATTGTTGTACATGTCCTTAATGAGCCCGACGTACTTCGTTGGGACTTTATGTTTGTCCAAAGGCCACCACATAACATTCCTTGGTATTTTATCATAAGTCTTCTCCAAGTCAATAAAAACCATGTGTAGGTCCTTCTTCTTCTCCGTATACCGCTCCATAACTTGTCTTATTAAGAAAATGGCTTCCATGGTTTACCTTCCGGGCATGAAACCAAATTGGTTCATAGAGACCCGCGTTATTGCTCTCAAGCGATGCTCGATAACTCTCTCCCATAGCTTTCTAGTATGGCTCATCAACTTAATTCTCTGGTAATTAGTACAACTTTGAATATCCCCTTTATTCTTATAGATCGATACCAATATACTTCTCCACTCGTCAGGCATCTTGTTCGATCGAAAAATATGGTTGAACAACTTGGTTAGCTATACTATAGCTATGTCCCCGAGGCATCTCCACACCTTGATTGGGATACCATCCGGTTCCATCGTCTTACCTCCTTTCATCCTTTTCAACGCATCTCTGACCTCAGATTCTTGGATTTTCCGCACAAAGCGCCTATTGGTGTCATCAAAAGAGTCATCCAACTGAAAGGTTGTGTCTATATTCTCACCATTGAATAATTTGTCAAAATACTCTTGCCATCGATGTCTGATCTCATCCTCCTTCACCAAGAGATGCTCCCTTTCATCCTTAATGCACTTAACTTGGTTGAAGTCCCTTGTCTTTCTCTCACGAACCTTAACCATCCTATAAAATGTTCTTCTCTCCTTCCTTCGTACTTAAATGTTGGTAAAGATCCTCATACGCTCTACTATTTGCCACACAGCTCGCTTTGTAGTCTTCTTTGCCATATTGTACTTCTCTATGTTGTCTACACTCCTATCATGGTACAAGTGTCTATAGCATTCTTTCTTCTCCTTAATAGCCCTCTAGACTTCCTCGTTCTACCACCAGGTATCTTTAGCCTCGCCTCCACTTTCTTTGATTACTCCACACACCTCTGAGGCCACCTTCCGAATATTGGTTGCCATCTTCTCCCACATGTTGTTTATGTCCTCTTCTTCCTTCCAAGAGCCCTCTTTGATAACCCTTTCCTTGAATATCTCTGACGTCTCCCCTTTCAGTTTCCGCCACTTTGTTCTTTCACTCTTAGCTCGTTTATCCCGATGGGCTCGTACCTGAAAACAAAAGTCTACCACCAAAAGCTTATGTTGAGAAACAACACACTCCCCTAGTATCACCTTGCAACCTAAGCATGCTCGTTTGTTCTTTCTTCTTGCGAAGACAAAGTCAATCTGGCTAGAGTGTTGTCCGCTACTGAAGGTCACTAGATGAGATTCTCTCTTTCTAAAGAAAGTGTTGGCTGTGAAGTCCAAAACTTCCTTCCCCTCCTGATTCCTACTACCATACCCAAAACCTCTATGAACTATCTCAAAACCTGCACTTTGTAGTACCTACATGCCCATTAAGATCTCCTTCTATAAAAAGCTTCTTATTACCAGGTACAGCTCTAATCAGGCCATCTAAGTCTTCCTAGAACTATCTCTTAGCACTCTCGTCGAGGCCTACTTGGGGGGCATACTATCGGTGTTTTGGACCGGCGAGCCCTCAACCAACTAGTAAATTTGTACTGCGTGTTCCCAATCCCGAATGGTGATGCAAAGAGACACAAGGTTTATACTAGTTCGGGTAATGAGTACCCTATGTCCAGTTTGAGAGTTCGATCTTGTATTCCTTGCACCGAAATACTCGTAGTAGGGGGTTACAAGTAGGGCGAGAGAGGGGGCTTAGTCCCAGGTCTCTTCGTGGTGCGGCATGGATTGCTTGAGATGTTGATCTCAAGCCGTGGGGGAGCTCGGGTGTTCGTCCGTGCGTTTATGCGTGAGTTCGTTGCGTGAGCCCAGGTCTAATCGCCCGTCCCCTTTGAAACGGCCCTGGTCCCTCCCTTTTATAGTTGAAGAGGGGACAAGGGTGATACATGCGCTAGTTACATGGCATCGTGCGAACAGAGGCGGCATGTCCGAGCCCTGTAGCCTGTTGCTGTGGCAGCGTGGTCGACGGAGTGGTCCTGTCCTTGAAGTATTAGGGCGACGCGCCGGTCACATCCGTTCCTGTGCATCATGGGGGCTCCAGTGTTTGCTTGAAGCGGGGCGTGGCGGTTGACGCATCGATCTCCGTGTGCTGACTGTGTGAGAAGTCGAGGCTCAGCGGGTGCCAAGGCCGAGCCATTGTTGGAGGCTCAGCAGATGTGTATCTCAAGGTTGTTGAGACCCTGAAGTAGATTACCGCGGCTCGGAGGGAGCGGTTGGGCTTGTATGCTGATTCCGAGGCTATGGTGACCTGGACTTGACTCCCCATGCCGCGTTGTTCCTGGGGCAGAGATTAGGTGGCATAGTGTAGTTCAGGTGCTGATTGTGGGCACAATACTAGTGCATAGTGCCCGGTAACCCCTACCCCGTCCTGTCCTGGATGGTATGGCATTGGTGTGATTTCTTGTCCCGTCGGCCACTCCGTGGTGTCGAGCCCTCGTCCGACTGAGATTGCAGGAGTGGTTGATGCATTAATGAGACACGACGTGTTGTCGGGAAGACTAGTCGAGGTAGGAACGATGGGTTATTGCCGAGCCGGCCTCGAGCGATACGGAGAATCTGTGTCCGAGGCCTTACGTGCGGGGCCTCGGGCGAGACGGAGAATCGGTTCCCCGTCGAGGCCTCTCGTGCAAGGCCTCGCGTGAGGCGGAGATTTGGCAGGCCATCGAGACCTCCCGTGCGAGGCCAAAGGCGAGGCGGAGAGCCGGTGGGCTCGGACAGGGCCGGTGGTTAACCAATGGCTTACCTTCTGGCTTTGTTTTTCATGGAGTTTAAGTGGTTCTTTCGATATACGCTTGGGGTACCCTGTTTTATGGTACCCGACAGTAGCCCCCGAGCCTTAGGGAGAGCGTGAGCGCTCTCCTTGAGGTTTTGACGAGGCTTGACTTATGGTAGCTCCTGGTGGGACGGTGTTTTGTACTTCGAGGCCTCGATGGGTGCGCGCGAGCGCACCCACCGGGTGTAGCCCCCGAGGCCCTGGGGGAGTGGATTCATTCTCCCAGGGTCTTTTTCTCATGTTGAGCGAGAGATTTTATCGCATTTGCCGAGCTCACAAGTGCGAGTTCGGGTCGCGGGGTTTCGGCAAGGTCGCAGGAAGAGCCCCCGAGCCTCTGCACAGAGCGAGAGGGCGATCAGGAGCTCCCATAACTTTTTGTACAACCCTCATGCTTCCTTTTCGCTCGGAAGGAGGGGTGGAATATGCCAGGCTACCCTCGGTGGGCGTGAGCAGTGACACTTTCGGTGAGCTGTTATCGGGTAGTCCGAGTGGAGGCTCGTGCCCCGTTTGTTAGGGGTCGGCTAGCGGTCTAGAGACGCACTCCAAGAGTACCAGAGGGTTTCTCTAGTGGGTGTCGGGGCCATTCGCTGGGCCCCGGTGGCTCGGTGCCTCCCTACGGTGGGATCCCATTCGGAGACCTCCCTGCTAGTCTCGGACATGACTTAGGACGTCCTGAGCGATCATTTGCTCGGGTCTTGGCCATACGCGGGCTCACCCATAGTCGTCCCTAACTCTATTGCCCTGGGGCGGCTGTCAAAACCCTCGGGGGCCCAGCCTTCGAACCCCTGGACCGTAACAGGCTCGATGCCCTTTATCGCATTTTTCTGAGTTTTCGAGTGCGGGCTTTGGTCGTTTGTCTTTGTCTTGGGTGTAGGAGGAGCCCCCGAGCCTCCGCACGGAGCGAGAGGGCGGTCAGGGCCCCCCTGACTTTTTTGTTTGACCCTCACACATCCTTTTTGCTCGAACGGAGGGGTTGTTTACCGAGCCCACTCGGGTGCGAGCCTGGGTCGCTGGGTCTCGGCAAGGTTGCAGGAAGAGCCCCCTTGGGATCCATCCGACATCACCGTGGAGATGCTTCAGTCGCTCGTTGATGGCAGACTCCTTCGTTCGGTTACCGACCCCAACAGGCCGGAGTGGATCGCTCCGTCGGGCGAGCTAGAGCCGAGGCCCCACGACGGTTATGTTGTGAGCTTCGTGTCCTTTCACAAGCGCGGCCTCGGCCTCTCGGCGGATCGGTTCATGCGGGCGCTCCCACATTACTATGGCGTGGAGCTCCACAACTTCAACCCCAATTCCATCACGCAGGCGGCCATCTTCGTCGCTGTCTACGAGGGGTATTTGGGGATTACTCCCCATTGGGAGTTATGGCTCCATCTCTTTTGGGCGGGGCATACCACCAAGCCGACAGGTACGTCAGGCACGAGGAAGGCGGTGAGGACCGGTGGCTGCACTCTCCAAGTGCGCCAGGACCGCTAGCACCTCTACATCCTGGCCTAGCTCGCGTCGACCAATCACCGATGGTACACGAGCTGGTTCTATCTCCGCAACGACGACGGCGGACTTCCCCCTACACTAGGCGGATTGTGGGGAGCTGCCCGGAGAGGTGGAAGCATGGCGTCCCGAGGGAGGATCAGCCCAAGCTGCAGCCGCTCCTAGAGGGGCTGGAGAGACTGTGGGACCGCGGCCTTACTACGACTGTGGTCGTGGCCGCCTTCCACCGCCGGAGGGTGCTACCGCTGATGGCTCGGCGGCGGTGCCTGTTCGAGATGAGGCCGGATGAGCCGATCGCGGGCATCTGGATGTCTGCCTCTGTCCTCTCCGACGAGGAAATTCTTCATCGGGTGAGGGAGATGGTGGATGCAAAGCTGAGGAGCAGTGGTCTGACCACCCTCACAATGCGTCCGTCGCGGGGGTTCCTCTCGCTGGTAAGTCACGCGCCGCTGCAGCCCCTGAGCCCTCTCGGTTTCTCATTATTTCTCGTTCCCTTATCCACGTTCGCCGTTCCTACAGGGGATGAGGGACGTGTGAGCCTCCCCACCACCCATTCCCGAGGACGCGAGGCGGCGAGCGATCAATCGAGTGCACGTCGAGGCGCAGAAAAAGCGAAAGGACGCCAAGGTGGCGAAGCGCACAAAGAAGATCCTTGCGCGCGAGGAACTAGACAAGCGCCATCGGTAGCAAAGGAAGGACAGTCTCCCGTTGGAGGAGTCCCCTTCACCGTTGCTATCGACGGATGCCTCGGATGGAGACGACAAGGGGGAGATGGGGCAGGGTCCCCTGGACCATCTCCCTAACATCGGGGAGACGGTGCCCGGGGCGTCGGCAAGCAGCCCGGTGCTCCTAGGAGGAGGAGCTATCCTAGGGTCAGCAATCGCCCGCCCCGGGGCTGAGGCCAACACGCCCGAGGCACGGGTGCTAGGCAAGCGTGCCGTCAGCCCGGTGGGCTCGACGACAGCAGTGGAGCAGGTGGCGGTGGGGGCGACGCAACTGCCCCCGCAGAGGACCGAGGGGGCACCAGGGTCCATCGAGGACCGGCCAGCGCCGATGGATACAAAGGCCGTGCCTCTGCCACCGCCGCCGCCATTGCAGATGAGGGTTGCCGTGCCGAAGTGGTTGCAGCCTTGCTCGAGGTAAGCGTATTTTTGGCAGAGCCGTAACGCTTTTTCGTTCGTTCTTCGGTCTCATGCTGACCCTGCAAGTGTTTTGTCCTTAGTCGGAAGTGACCTGTGGAGGTGCCTACCTTGGCGCCCCTTAAGGCGCTCAAGGTGAACCCCGGCTCCACCGCCCACTGGGTGGCGGAGGCGTAAGCCACCATACAGCGTGGCGCGGTGTCGGTGAGGGCCGACCCGAAGGAGCCGGCCACCCAAGGAGGGGCTATCGAGGCGACCTCGACACAGATGGGGGAGGGAGCGCCTCCGCCCCACGAGGGTGAGGCTCATGAGTCGGATAGGGCCAAGGTGCCCTCAGTTGCTGAGGCCTCTGAGGTCGAGGCCCCCAGGGTCACTAAGGCTGAGGCGACGGAGGCCGGGGCGCCCGAGACCACCGAGGCCACAGCGGCGGGGGTCGGAGTCTCTGCGACCACCAAGGCCACGATGGCGGAGGCCGGAGCCCCCGGGACCACCGAGGTCGACGTGATGGCGGTGAGGCCGTCGGCCTAGGAAGTGGAGATGAAGGCGGCGGAGCCCTCGGTAGCACCCTTGGTGCAAGGCCCGTCGTCATTGCGGGAGAGCGCCCGGGAGGTGGAGGTCCATCCGATCTCCTCCGATGATACTTCCCGGGCCCAGGAGGTGGTCGACGCTGAGGTGGCCGGTGCCGTGGAACAGCCAGTTCTGACCCTAGGCGAGGGAAGCTCGGCCCTCGTGCGGGTACGACCTGAGCCCCGCGGGTGGGACCACCCACATGTCCTATGGTAGAGCCGGGACGATCCTGAGGGGGAGCCTCTGTTCGCCCTCGAGGACGCGGCCGAGGGTGGGCGCTGGGACACCTTCGAGCAATACCACGAGCTAGCGGAGCGGTCACTATGGACGGCACTATCCGTGGTGGCCGATGATCTGCCCGGAGTCGCCCAGGTTCGCGCTTTCCTTTCTCGTGCGGTGTTGTCTTTTTCTGAGATTTCTTGTAGTGAATGACCCCTATTTTGCTTCCCCAGGAGCTCGAGACCCGGTCCCTTGGGAAGTCGGTCTTTCTCCGGCGGGAGAGGGACGTTTGGGACCAACTCCAGCGGCAAAAGGGCCTTCTTGCGGGCGCCAACGAGCTTCTAGCGGCACGGAGCACGATGGTGGAGGACCTTCATCTTCGTTGTGCCGATGCGAAGGTCAAGGCGACCACGGCCCAGGAGCAGGTCACCCCTTTGGTGGCGCGGGTCAAGGAATTGGAGGAGGAGCTGACCCGCGTCACCGGTAATCGGGATGCCTTCAGGTCCCGGGCTAAAGAAGCGACGGCCTCAGGCAAGGTCCTTGCTGGGCAGCTAGGGGCAGAGCAGAGTGCGCACCAGCTGACGAAAGGCGCCTTGGATGAGGCCCTTACGGTGGTTGAGGCCTCTCGGACCGAGGCCGTGGTCTGGAGGGGAAAGGCCGAGGGTGAGTCCTATTCCCCTCGTTTTATTCGCTTTTCTTGTGTTCGCCTCCAAACTCCCTGGTGTGATGCAGAGCTAGGGAGAGAGGCTTCCAGGGCAACCGAGGCTTCTCGGGTCGAGGCCCAGCACCTGAAAGAAAAGGCCGAGGCTTCCCAGGCCGAGGCCCAGCGCTGGGGAGAGAAAGCCGAGGCCTCTCGGGTCGAGGCCCGATGTTGGGAGCAGAAGGCCAGGGGTGAGTCCCGCAGGCTTCCGTCCCTTTTTGGCTTGTTTTTCTTTGTGCTCAACCCCACTCCGTTTCCTTTGGCGTAGAGTTGGAGGCGGAGGTCACCCGGGCAGTCGAGGCTTCCGTCGCGGTGCAGGCGATGCTTGAGACCGAGATCGGGGAGCACGACGCGCTGAAAGGTGCCGCCCGTACCGCCTGCGAGGCCCTGGAGGTCAAGGGGGTTCAGTCAGGCAGCTCTCTTGGGAGTCGTCTGATTGCATTGAGCGGCCAAGTGCGCGAGCGGCTCCAAGGAGCGTTGCATACGGGCATCAAGCGCGCGCTGGCCGTCATTGCCTCGCACTACATCGGCGTTGACCTCCAAGCCATCAGCGATGGCTACATCCTGCCCGATGATGACGAGGAGGCTGATGAGGTGGTGGTGAAGCTGATAGAGGCGGCGGAGGGCCCTGGCACGGTGATGGCCAAGCTATTCGAAGAGGAGGTGGTCCCTCCCCCACCGTCTGCCAATGCTGGAGGCCCTGAGCCTTGACCTGGGCCCCCCAGAGGCCATGTAAATAGAATAGGGATTAACTTTGTATCGTAACACTTGTGGCCGTCGAGGCCTCTTTTTAAAGTACTCGTGTTTCTTAATTGTTTTTCTTGTATTTCTGAGCCTCTGCCCTCTGTTGTCTCTAATCAGATTTCTTTTGCAAAAAACCTCCTTGGAACCTAAGCCGCCCCTTAGGCGAAAGGTGGTGAGGGAGTGCCGTAGCCTAGGGGCGTAGGCCGTCTCGCGACTCTACCGACCTTCTATCCCTAGAACAGACTTTTCAGTCCTTGGGTTTTTTACAACCGATTTGTCAGAGCGTGCTAGAGAATTTGGCATAGGAATTTTTTTCAAAAAATGACTTAAAAAAATGGTGCGTGGGACTTAGGGGGGAGTCCCCCATCTATCCCCCGAGGGAGGCTCGGTTCTACAGAGGCAGAGCCGAGTCTCCCTTATAGTGTTATCGTATTGCCGAGACCCGCGATGGGCTCGGGGGGGGGGGGGTTTCTCGAAAATTAGAACAACTAAAGAACGCTTCTCAATTGTATTCCGAGAAATAATATATACAATGCTTGGAAATTTAAGGGTAAAAGCGACGTAGCTGTTCTATGTTCCAAGCGTTGGTGAGGATTTCGCCCTTCTCGTTGGCTAGCTTGTAGGTCCTGGGCTTCAGCACTTGGGCGACGATGTACGGTCCTTCCCATGGTGGGGTTAGCTTGTGGCGGCCCTTGTTGCTCTGTGTCAGCCTCAACACCAGGTCGCCTACCTTTAAGTCTCGGCTTCGAATGCGCCGGGCCTGATAGCACCATAGGGCTTGCTGGTACTTGGCCGAATGCAGTAGCGCGATGTCTCAGGCTTCCTCTAGTTGGTCAAGGGCGTCCTTGCAGGTGGTGCAGTTGCTTTGCTCGTTGTAGGCCTGTAGCCTCAGGGAACCATATTGCAAGTCAGTGGGGAGGATAGCCTCAGCTCCATAGACCAGGAAGAAAGGTGTAAACCCTAGGGCTCGGCTTGGTGTGTTTCTCAGGCTCTAGATGACCGATGGGAGTTCGGTGAGCCATTTCTTGCCGAACTTCTTCAACCGGTTGTAAATTCTTGGCTTGAGGCCTTGTAGGATCATGCCGTTGGCACGTTCTACTTGGCCGTTTGTCCTTGGGTGTCCTACAGCTGACTAGGCCACACAGATGTGGTGGTCATCGCAGAATGTCAAGAATTTTTTGCTGGTGAACTATGTCCCGTTGTCGGTGATGATGGTGTTCGGGACCCCGAACCTGTGGATAATGTCAGTGAAGAATAGCACTACTTGCTCGGATTTGATTTGATTTGATTGATCGGACAAGCCTCGATCCATTTGGAGAACTTATCGATTGCTACCAGTAGATTGGTGTAGCCCCCGGGGGCCTTTTGCAGAGGCCCGACCATGTCGAGCCCCCACACAGCAAACGACCATGTAATGGAGATTGTTTGGAGGGCCAGGGCCAGGAGGTGCGTCTGCCGAGCATAGTACTGGCATCCCTCGCAGGAGCATACTAACTTGGTGGCGTCGGCAACCGCCGTCGGCTAGTAGAACCCTTGGCGGAAGGCGTTTCCGACGAGCGTTCGAGGCATCGCATGGTGCCCGTAGGCCCCTGCGTGCAAGTCCCAAAGTAGGGCTTGGCCTGCCTCGGTGGTGATGCATCGTTGGAGGACACCAGAGGGACTTCGCTTGTATAATTCGCCATTGCAGAGGACGTAAGTTTTGGCTTGTCGCGCAAGCCGTCGAGCTTTGGTCCTGTCACTAGGAAGCTCTCCCTAAGCAAGCCAATCAAAGAACAGGACTCGCCAGTCCGTGTCCTGGTCAGTCTGGGGAGGCCCGGTGTCGACTTCCATGACCTCGGGCTCGGTCGAAGGAGTCTCGGCAGCAGAGGGGGCGTCGAGCCCGTGGTGGGTTCAGCCGGTGGGCCCTCTTCTGCCGCCGAGGCGTAGTCAATGGAAGGCTTGTGGAGGTCCCTGGCAAAGACGTTCGGGGGGACCAGAGCCCGTGTCGGGGCCATCTTTGCCAGTTCGTCCGCGGCCTCGTTGTATTTCCGCGCGATGTGGTTGAGTTCGAGACCGTCGAACTTGTCTTCTAGGTGACGTACCAACTTGCAGTACGCCTCCATTTTGGGGTCAAGGCAGTTTGACTCCTTCATGACTTAATCAACGACGAGCTGCGAGTCGCCCCGGATGTTGAGATGCCGTACTCCATGTTCGATGGCGATCTGCAAGCCGTTGACGAGGGCTTCGTACTCGGCTGCGTTATTGGAGGTGGCAAAGTGGAGCCAAACCATGTAGCGCATATGTACTCCGAGGGGCGAGATGAAGAGCAGACCCACGCCTGCCCCGGTCTTCATCAGTGACCCATCGAAGTACATGGTCCAGCACTCTGTCTGAATTTGAGCAGGTGGCAATTGGGTGTCGGTCCACTCAGCCACAAAACCGGCCAAGACCTGGGATTTTATTGCTTTTCGAGGCGCAAAGGTCATGGCCTCCCCCATGAGTTCAATGGCCCACTTGGCTATCCTACCCGAGGCCTCCTAGTTATGGATTATCTCTCCCAGGGGGAAAGACGACACCACAGTCACCGGGTGGGACTCGAAGTAGTGGCGCAGCTTGCATCGAGCCAAGACTACATCGTAGATTAGCTTTTGGATGTGGGGGTAGCATGTTTTGATCTTGGAGAGCACTTCGCTGATGAAGTAAACTGGTCGTTGGACGGGCAGAGCGTGCCCTTCTTCCTGCCTCTCCACTACCACGGCCGCGCTGACTACTTGGGTCATTGCGGCGACGTAGAGTAAGAGGGCCTCATCCTTGGCCGTCGGTACTAGGACAGGAGGATTGGTGAGCAGCGCTTTGAGCTTGGTGAGGGCCCCTTCGGCCTCGGGGGTCCAAGAAAAGCGCTCGGATTTTCTCAAGAGGCGGTATAGAGGTAAGCCTTTTTCGCCAAGGCGCGAGATGAAGCGGCTTAGGGCCGCAAGGCATCCCCTGACCCTCTGCACTCCCTTGATGTCTCGGATTGGTCCCATGCTGGTCACGGCCGAGACCTTCTCCAGGTTGGCCTCGATGCCGTGTTCCGAGACTATGAATCCCAAGAGCATGCCTCGGGGGACCCCGAACACACACTTCTCGGGGTTGAGCTTGATGCCCTTCTCTCTAAGGCATTTGAAGGCTATCTTCAGGTCGTCGATGAGATCCCCAGCCTTTTTGGACTTGACCATGATGTCGTCCACATAGGTCTCGATGGTTCGCCCAATATGGTCGCCAAAGACCTAGGTCATGCACCGCTGGTATGTGGCCCCTGCGTTTCTAAGGCCGAAAGGCATAGTCACATAGCAGTACATGCCGAATGGAGTGATGAAAGAAGTCGCGAGCTGGTCGGACTCTTTCATCTTGATTTGATGGTAACCAGAATACACATCAAGGAAAGACAGGGTCTCGCACCCCGCAGTGGAGTCAACGATTTGATCGATTCGAGGTAATGGGAAGGGGACTTTTGGACAGGCTTTATTCAAACCGGTGTAGTCTACGCACATCCTCCATTTCCCATTTTTCTTCTTAACTAACACAAGGTTAGCCAACCACTCTGGATGGGATACTTCCTTGATGAACCCGACCGCCAAGAGTTTCTGCACCTACTCGCTGATGGTCCTATGCCTTTCCTCGTCGAATCGGCGTAGGCGTTGCTTCACCGGTCTAGAGCCGGCCCGGATGTCCAAGGCATGCTCGGCGACCTCCCTCGGTATGCCCGGCATGTCTAAGGGACTCCATGCGAACATATCGGCATTTGCTCAGAGAAAGTCGACAAGCACGGCTTCCTATTTGATGTTGAGGGTGGCGCTGATCCTCAGCGCCTGGTCGTCGGGGCAGGCGGGGTCAACTGGGACGAGCTTGATGGCCTCCGCGGGCTCAAACGTCCCGGTGCGACGCTTGGAGTCAGGCGCCTCACCACCGAGCCGGTCGAGGTTGGCGATGAGGGTCTTGGCCTCCACGAGAACCTCGGCGTACTCGATGCACTCGACGTCGTAGTCATATGCATGTTCATACGTGGACTCAATTGTGATGACGCCGTTGGGACCCGGCATCTTGAGCTTGAGGTAGGTGTAGTTGGGGACTGCCATGAACTTGGCGTAGCACGGTCGCCCCAGGACGGCGTGGTAGGTTCCCCTGAATCTGACCACCTCGAAGGTAAGGACCTCCTTGCGGTAGTTGGAGGGGGTGACGAAGCAAACGGGAAGGTCGATGCGTCCGATGGGTCGCATGCATTTCCTCGGCACAATGCCATGGAAAGGCGCGGTGTCACCTCGGAACCGTGACCGGTCGATCTCTAGGAGCTCCAGGGTGCTGGCGTAGAGGATGTTGAGGCCGCTGCCTCCGTCCATCAACACCTTGGTGAGTCGGGTGTTGCCCACGATTAGGTCGACAATGAGTGGGTACTGCCCGAGATTCGGGACATGGTTGGGATGGTCATCTCGATCAAAGGTGATTGCCTCCTGAGACCAGTCGAGGTATCGGGGAGTGGCCACCTTGACCGAGAAGACCTCTCGGCGTTCCCTCTTTCGCTGGCGTGCCATAAGGCACGCCGAGGGTCCGCCAAAGATCATGAAGGCATTGTGCACCTCGGGGAACCCGTCGTCCTTGTCATCGTCTCGGTTGCCGGCGCCTTTCTACTTGGCGTCGTCGTCGGGGAGCCCAAGCCTGGCGTAGTAACGCTAGAGCATGGAGCAATCCTCGATGGCGTGCTTTACCGGGCCCTGGTGGTAAGGGCAGGGTTTCCTAAGCATGTCGTCGAAGAGCCTGGGGCCCTTGGGGCCTTGGGGATTCTGGCGCTCTATGGCCATGACCAGATCGGTCTCGAGGACCTCCTGCTTCCCCTGGCGACCCTTTTTCTTTTTCTTAGAGAGATGGGGAGCCGAGGCCTCGGAGGTCTCGTCTCTCCGCTTCCCTTTGGCGTCGTTGTCGGGGAAAATGGCCCCAACAGCCTCTTCGCCTGAGGCAAAGTTGGTGGCAATGTCGAGGAGCGCGGCGATCGAGCGCGGCATGTTTCGGCCTAACTCTCGGACCAAGTCTCGGCAGGTGGTGCCAGAGAGGAAAGCCTAGACGATTTCTGAGTCACCGACGTTGGGCAACTCGGTGCACTATTTGGAGAAGCGCCGGATGAAGTCTCAGAGAGACTCGTCCAGTTTCTGGCGATAGCTCTTGAGGTCCCAAGAGTTTCTAGGGCGCACGTATGTGCCTTGGAAATTCCCGATGAAGATCCTAACCAATTCGCGTCAGTCGTGGATCTGTGAGGGAGGAAGGTGCTCAAGCCAGGCTCACGCCAAGTCTAACAAGAGCAAGGGGAGGTTGCGGATGATGAGCAGGTCATCGTCTGTGCCACCTAGCTAACAAGCCAGGCGGTAATCGGCAAGCCAAAGTTCGGGATTGGTCTCGCCGCTATACTTCGTGAGGTTGGCTGGTTGGCGAAACCAGGCTGGGAAATGAGCAGCGTGGATGGCTCTGCTGAAGACTCAAGGGCCAGGCGGTTCAGGAGAAGGACTGCGGTCCTCCTCACTGTCATAATGGCCACCTCGGTGTGGATGGTAGCCCCGGGCGAGCCCCTCATTGTCGTGGCGTCGTCGCCTGCTGACCACCTCATGGTCTCCCTGCACCTCGCGTTTGTTGCTGAGGTGGTCAAGCAGCAAGGGGACCCTGTGGGCTATCGGCGCCCGAGTGGGCTCGGGACGTACCGAGGCCTCCCTATTTTGCCGAGGCGGTGCCATGGGTAGGTCCGAGGCGCCTCCGCGTCATCGAGAGGCGGAACTCTCGGCTTGCTGCACCGCGGTGGTCTCGAGGAGATCCCGGAGCTTGCCGCGGACCCGTCGCCCTTCCGTGGTGGAGGGCTCGGGCATCGTGCGGACTAGCATCGCCGCAGCCATGACGTTCTGGCTAGCGCGATTGAAGATTAGGGGTTGCTCACTCCCTTCGTCGTCGTTGATGCGGTGATGCACGTCGCGGGCCCTCTATCGGGCTCCTCCGCCTTCACCGTGACCTCGCTGCTCCTGCTCGAGAGTGTCTCGGAGCTGCTGTAGGATGAGTCGGTCTTGTTGGACCTTGGCCTAGAGCTCACGGAGCTGTTCTAGGTCCGGGCGTTGAGGTCGTGCGGGGGCAAGGTTCTCGTTCCGCGCTGCCGACAGGACAACACGCGGAGGTGTGGCAGCGCCTGCTCCTGGGCGAATCGAAGAACGGCTACCTGCCCCCTTGTCCTCCTCGCCCGCCCTCGGCATCCCGAGCCCGATGTGGAAACACTCGCTAGTGGGGTCGTAAGCACCTTCGTCGTCGGAGTCGGAGTAGCCGAAGCAGTAGTCGCTTGTGGCCAAGAAGTGGCGCATGGTTTTAGGGTCGTGGAGTCCAGAGAAATCTGCTCCGGCCCACGCCTCGTCCTCCTCCGAAGAGTCAGCATGGGCGTGGGTCGATGCGGTGGTGTCGAAGTCGAGGGTGAAGCGTTGGCGGCGTCCCGGGGGATCCGCGAGAGCGGAAGCGTAGGCGTAAGCGTAGGAAACGGCGACATTTCTCAACCCGAAGGGGTATAGGGATGGTGCCATCGCCGGGCTCTGCACCACCGGAGTTGGCTCCTTAGGACGTGGTGGAGCGGAGCTTGATGACGGGGCATCACCGCACGCCGCCAGCGTTTTCCCCTTGTCCAAGCTTAGGCTAGACAGGTCCCCGACCAGGGACCTTGTGCCAATAGCTGGGCGTGGGATACTGGCGGGGCGTGGCGCGTCGCCCTGGGTTCGCACAGTGTCGGGGTGGTCCCGTCCGCGTCGCGCTTGATTAGCGTGACGGGGACAGCGGCCCTGGCGCCGCCTGCGCCTAGGCTGCCGGTGTGTGACATCGTCATCGGTCGATGGGGCTCGGGGTGTGAGGAGCACCATGTCATACTTAGATCCCAGAGACATGAACTCTAGACTCCCGAACCAGATCACTGTGCCGAGACATAGTGGTCGTACGGGGTCTGCCATCCGGAACTTGTTGGGATGACGAAGCTGACACGCAGAGGCCCCTACCTAGCGCGCCAACTATCGGTGTTTTGGACCGGCGAGCCCTCAACCAACTAGTAAATTTGTACTACATGTTCCCAATCCTGGATGGTGATGCAAAGAGACATAAGGTTTATACTGGTTCGGGTAATGAGTACCCTACGTCTAGTTTGAGAGTTCGATCTTGTATTCCTTGCACCAAAATGCTCGTAGTAGGGGGTTACAAGTAGGGCGAGAGAGGGGGCTTAGTCCCAGGTCTCTTCGTGGTGCGGCGTGGATTGCTTGAGATATTGATCTCAAGCCGTGGGGGAGCTTGGTGTTCGTTCGTGCGTTTATGCGTGAGTTCGTTGCGTGAGCCCAGGTCTAATCACCCGTCCCCTTTGAAACGGCCCTGGTCCCTCCCTTTTATAGTTGAAGAGGGGACAAGGGTGATACATGCGCTAGTTACATGGCGTCGTGCGAACAGAGGCGGCATGTCCGAGCCCTATAGCCTGTTGCTATGGCGGCGTGGTCGACGGAGTGGTCCTGTCCTTAAAGTATTGGGGCGATGCGCCGGTCACATCCGTTCCTATGCGTCATGGGGGCTCCAGTGTTTGCTTGAAGCGGGGCGTGGCGGTCGACGCACCGGTCTCCGTGTGCTGACTGTGTGAGAAGCCGAGGCTCAGCGGGTGCCGAGGTCGAGCCATCATGGGTGGCTTGGCAGACGTGTATCTCGAGGTTGCTGAGACCCTGAAGTAGATTACCGCGGCTCGGAGGGAGCGGTTGGGCTTATATGCTGATTCCGAGGCTATGGTGACCTGGACTTGACTCCCCATGCCGCGTTGTTCCTAGGGCAGGGATTAGGTGGCACAGTGTAGTTCAGGTGCTGATCGTGGGCACAGTACCAGTGCACAGTGCCCGGTAACCCCTACCCCGTCCTGTCCTGGATGGTATGGCGTTGGTGCGATTTCTTGTCCCGTCGGCCACTCCGCGGTGTCGAGCCCTCGTCCAACTGAGATTGCGGGAGTGGTTGACGCATTAATGAAACGCGACGCGCTGTCGGGAAGACTGGTCGAGGCAGGAACGACGGGTTATTGCCGAGCCGGCCTCGAGCGATACGGAGAATCTGTGTCCGAGGCCTTACGCGCGGGGCCTCGGGTGAGACGGAGAATCGGTTCCCCGTCGAGGCCTCTCGTGCGAGGCCTCGTGCGAGGCGGAGATTTGGCAGGCCATCGAGACCTCCCGTGCGAGGCCAAAGGCGAGGCGGAGAGCCGGTGGGCTCGGACGGGGCCGATGGTTAACCAATGGCTTACCTTCTGGCTTTGTTTTTCATGGGGTTTAAGTGGTTCTTTCGATATACGCTCGGGGTACCCCGTTTTATGCTACCCGACACATACGCACTAATTACGTTCAAGACCATATCACCAATGACAAGCTTGACTAAGATAATCCTATCTCCTTGCCTTCTCACTCCCACCACATCATTCTTGAGGCTCTTATCAATCAATACTCCTACTCTATTTCTATTCGCGACTGTCCATGTGTACCAAAACTTGAAACCTGTATTGTCCACCTCCTTCACCTTCTGACCCTTCCATTTAGTCTCTTGAACGCATAATATATTTACACGCCTCCTAGTCGCGGTATTAACTAATTCTCTTAACTTACATGTAAGCGACCCTACATTCTAACTACCTAAACGGATCCTAGTTGGTTCGACTAGCTTCCTTACCCTTCGCACCCGTCGACTCAGATGTGAAGACCCTTACTCATTTTTCACTACACCCGGGCGCCGATGTAGCGTGCCACTAAGGAAGCGACGACCCGATCCTTGCTCACTTGACACCATGCCCAGATCACGACACGGCGCATCACCAAGGGGGTACCGACCCGGCCCTTGCCCATTTAACACCATACCCGGGTTCCGATATGGCACGTCGCTAAGAGGGTTACGCCCCAACGGTTTTTTTCGGGTTACATCTCCATTAGAATGTGTAGATTTAACGTTGGCTCGCCACGCCTATCACAACCCTCCTCATTTACCAGGGCTTGGGACCTGCTATGTTGAGACAACATAGGCGGAGTTGTAGATATTATCAATAGCTCTGGAAAAAAACTAAAGTTAGTCACTGGATAAATGTGTAGATATAAAAAAAACTCGACCTGCGAGGGGCAAGCCGCCCCCAGGCATTATACGTAAGAGGAAGGTCTTCTCACACAGGCCGAGAAAACCCTCGAACCCCGGCCCCGGCCCGACACTGGGAGACGTAACTCGTGAGATAGGCCGGCTCCTTTAAACCAGTGCTTTGGCACCCGGAACCGGCGAGGGGATTTTTTAACCCCCAGCCTGAAATTCGCTCCCACTGGTAATCGAACTCAGAACCTGGAGGGTACCGTCGGAGTGACTAGCATATCTCAGCTAACGGACTAGCCATCCTTTGGCATGTGTAGATATAATGAATGTCACATAAAATAATTTACCGAAGAAACCACATCACACAACCATCAGTAAGGCTCCAACAAAGAACGTCACTACCATAACAGAGGGGTTATTCTAAGGAGTGAATAGCTTTGTCAGATAACACACCTCCTCATCAGACATTCCAGGTTTTCCATCTGCTCTCATAGCTACCTCTGCCTGCAAATCACATACCAAACTCAGAAACTTCAACTCATGATTTGTTATGAGTTCAACAGTGCCACTTTGTCAGATTATTCGAGTAATGACCTGCAGCCTCCACTGGCATACACAACTGGGTTCTCTTATTTTAATAACAATCCATGATTGGATGAACCTGCCCCAAGCACCATAGTATGCTTCAAGGTTCTTGTTAACCACCTCAAGCTGAAAGATCACAAAATTAGTGTCATACTATTACTGCAGGTAAAATAAACAAAAACAACAAAATCAGATTAGAAACTTGCCTGTGGATCCACTTTTTTCACTTCTTCATTTGGAAGAGGTTTAAATCCGAGCATCCATCCTTCAAACAGAACAACCTAGGACATCAAAGAAGATACGCTATAAGTTGAGAATCACATATTTCTCAAACTAATGCTCCTCAATTAAATATTATATTACCTCTAAGGGCCCTTCAACCTCTGGCCATACAGAAGGATCAGCCCGGTCACCCCTTCCCCCAAAAGTAGACTACATGGACATGACATGTATCATGCAGCTGATCAGCTATAAACATCAGCTAGAGGAACGTTAACTGCAACCTTTTACCTTGTCATACCGTGGAACCTTCATCTTCATACCTAGGATATTGTGAAAACAACTGTCAGTTCACTAAAATCTATTTTACAAGGATGCAAAACATTATAACAATTTCCAAAAAGGCAAAGAAGAGAGGCCCGATGAACAACTCATCAAGAAGAAACAGAAATAGCTCGAAGAAGGTTGAAATACTTGTCTGAACTGGTACCTTCCTTTGTTAGTTTGATCAGTGACTCAAGTGTTTCAACTGAGAACTGGAGATCGTGGCTTCCAGCGTTTCCACGGAGCTGGAAAGTTTTCGTCAGTAATTCTCAGTTCACCTTCTCTTACAAAATTCAAATTAAATCACAACCTAGCAGCCTACTAGAGTGAGGGAGCTTGTACCTCTAAAAGAGCATTTCCAGGATTTCTGTCCCTCAGTTCATTCTGGACATAGAAAAAAAAAAAACATAAGTGTCAGCTATTTCAACACTCTCTCTCACGAAAAAACAAAAGAATATTTCTGAATATATGGCCGACATTTTTTCTGTATTTACTAGAAGCTTCACACCTGTTCTTTTGCTGTCAAATAGAGGTCATCTATAGACAAAGTGACAGAATTCCTGTGTCACACAGAAGTTTGGCTATTAGATCCAATACATACAAGCAAACGGACGCACTATGATCAGCTTCGATAAGAAGAACTCACCTACCAGCAACCCGAAAAAGATAATCAAGTGCGAAGACAAGAGTCGTCTTTCCACTTCCTTGGGGAGCGCTGACCCCAATCTGCGTTACATAAAGATGACTAATTTATCAAATGTGAACTGAAATTGCTAAGCTGTTCATTCTTGTAAACTCTGTAATCAGACTTCCCATCTCATCTTGTTTTGTATAAAGTATCTCCTTTAGTGATTTTCTCGATCCATCAGGTGTGGGATCAGGCGTACATTTCTTCATTATTAAGTACGTCTCATGGGCAGTATATGCTCTTTTTCATTATATATACATTTTGCAGCATCCAGTGTGTCATGTGTGTGGTGGACGCATAATTCAGAAGAACATGCATGTTCTCTTGTGCACGGATAGTGTAGTGGAACATGATATGAGCCCTTTGGATTCTATCCTCATTGGTAAAGAAATGTGTGCTGAGGCTGTAAGACATAATCTGCTGTTCCCGTTTCTCCATTGTTGGAGAATGGTCGGCTCGGCCGACCACTCCCTGTTGGGAGTTGGAGATTGATCAGCTCTGCCGACTAGCTCCTGTAGCTATAACAGTAAGGTAGTAGTGGTTTACTTCAGTCATGTAGAGTGGAGATGGCTGAGCTAAGCTTTATACCTTAGGAGTAGGTAGTTGGTGTACCCTTATACCTTAGGAGTAGGTAGTTAGTGTACTCTTGAACCTTAGGAGTAGGTAGTTGGTGTACTCACCAACAACTATGTACCTAATAGAGGTACAGCTAGAGTTGTATATATTCTATCCAAAGACGATACAACAAATCAGTTCAGTTTGCCACATCCAGAAGTAGAGCTTTCGGCCAGCGCTTGTCTTGTGCTGTGTGTGTATGAGTTGTTCTCAATATCTTCTTCTATCTCTAGCCATACTGAGTGAGTGTGCTGGTAAGCTTACTGCTTACCTGTGCAGGGCAGCCGAGGGATCAACAAATGGTATCAGAGCCGTACAAGCACCGTCGCCGAACTAACCGCTGGCGATGACGGACGGTTTGGAGACGGGCGACAGCAACGGCGCTGCTGTGGCTGCCTAGCCACGATAGGAGGTCGTTGTGCGCACGATACGGGAGGTCAGCGGCACCAGTTGGCCGACGCTGACTCGCACCAACTATGGCGAATGGACGGTGACCATGAAGGTCAAGCTCAGAGCCCAACGGCTCTGGAATGCCATTGACAAGGGCACCGACAACGAAGACGACTACATGTCGGCGTTGGAAGCCATCCTCACTACTGTGCCAGCGGAGTACAGGGAGCAGTTGGGGGCGAAGAGCTCTGCTAAGGAGGCGTGGGAGGCCATTGCAGCGAGCGCGTCGGTTCCGACCACACAAAGAAGGCGACGGCCCAGCTGCTGAAGCAGGAGTACGCCAACCTCAAGTTCAAGGATGGTGAGTTGTTGGAGGACTTCTCCCTCCGCCTGTAAACGCTCATCAGCAAGCTGAGGAGCCACGGTGTCACCATCAACGAAGAAGAGGCGGTCTCCAAGTACCTCCACTCCGTGCCGGCAAAGTACATCCAGATTGCTCTCTCCATAGAGACGATGCTGAACTTGTCCACCCTCACCATTGAGGATGTGACAGGCTGTCTGCGGACGGTGGACGAGCACATGGAGCAGGCCACAGCAACGACGGACAGCGGCAAGCTACTGCTGACAAAGAAGGAGTGGGCTACCCAGATGAAGGAGAAGAAGTCCGGGGAAGCCTCCTCTAGCCGTGGTGGCGATGGTAAGCGCCGCGGCAAGGCTTCTTCGGAGAAGAAGAAGAAGAAGAAGGTCGACCCCCAACACCTGCCGGCGCTGCGAGAAGATGGGCCATTGTGCAAAGGAGTGCCCAAATCGCAAGCAGGAGAAGAAGGCTGAGGCTCATCTGGCGCAAGTTGATGATGATGATGAGTCCACTCTCCAAATGGCTACGTTATGTGCACTGCACGATGTTGAGGCCAAGGAGAAGGGAGATGTGACGGCGGTGGAGGAGCACGGGAAGACTCTAAAGGCTGTCAACCTCGATGAACCGTGCGCCCAAGTCCACCTTGGACATGTGGGCGGCGAGCGGAAGCAACGATGGTACCTGGACTCCGGCGCCAGCAACCACATGACGGGCTCCAAGGCAGCTTTCTTCGAGCTCGAAGGCAACGTGACCGGCACGGTGAAGTTCGGTGACGGCTCAAGGGTGGCGATCCGAGGGCGCGACACCATCATCTTCAGGTGTTAGAACGGCGAGCACCGCGCATTGACAGATGTATATTATATCCCACAGCTACGTTCAAGCATCATCAGCATTGGCCAGCTGGATGAGCGTTGCAGCGAGGTACTGATCAAGGACGGCGTCCTCAGGATCAGGGACCGGGAGCAGTGGCTTTTTGCCAAGGTGAAGAGGTCCCGGAACCGGCTGTATCTGCTCAACCTGAAGGTAGAGCAGCCCATTTGCTTGGCTGCATGGCGCACAGAGGAGCCATGGCTCTAGCATGCCCAATATGGACATCTCAGCTTCGATGCACTTGGTCGGCTGGAAAAGATGGTGACTGGGCTGCCTCACATCGAGCACGTAGGCGAGCTATGTGACAGCTGCCTGGCCGAGAAGCAAAAAATGTTGTCATTCCCGAAGATGGCGAAGTACCGCGCGGCATAGGCCCTCGAGCTGGTCCATGGTGACCTCTGCGGGCCGATCACTCCGGCGACGCCCGGCGAGCGCAAGTACTTCATCTTGGTGGTGGATGACTGCAGCCGGTACATGTGGCTGCAGCTTCTGACCAGCAAGACCGAGGCGGCAGAAGCGGTCAAGAAGTTCAAGGCGCGCGCAAAGGCGGAGAGCAGCAAGAAGCTGAGCGTGCTGCGGACTGATCGCGGCGGCGAATTCACTTTGGTGGAGTTCGCTGTGTACTATGCGGATCAGGGCGTGGTGCGACATCACATCGCGCCATACTCGCCACAACAGAATGGCGTGGTGGAGCGGTGGAACCAGACAGTGGTCGGCATGGCTCAATCCATGATGAAGGCTAAGAAGATGCCGACAGAGTTTTGGGGAGAGGCGGTGACCACGGCGGTGTTTATCCTCAACCGCGCGCCCACCAAGACCCTGAAGGGCAAGACGCCGTTCGAGGTTTGGCATGGACGCAAGCCGAATGTGTCCTTCCTCAGGACATTTGGCTGCGTCGGCCATGTGAAGAACACCAAGCCTCACCTTGGCAAGCTAGAAGACAAGAGCACACCGATGGTGCTCCTAGGCTACGAGGAGGGCAGCAAGGCCTATCGGCTTTATGATCCTAAGAGAGGCAAGGTGGTGATCCCTAGGGATGTGGTGTTTGATGAGATGGCGGTCTGGGACTAAGAGGGTCCGAGCATGGGGGAAGCTGGCAGCTTGAGCAGCACCTTCGTCGTTGAACACTTAGTCATCCACGGTGGTGGAGACGCTGGAGAAGAGTTGCCGACCACCCCAGAAGTGGTGCCGAGCGGTCTAGCAGCAATGCCAACCACTCCAGAGGGGGTGCCGAGCACTTCAGCAGCAGTGCCGAGCGCTCCAGCAGTGGAGCCAACCACTCCAAGAGTGGTGCCGACCGCTCCAACAGTGGATCCGACCACTTCGGCAGTGGTGCCAATCAGTCCAGCAGTGATGCTGACCACTCCGACAGTGGTGCCGAGCGGTCCAGCAGCGATGCCGACCACTCCGGCAGAACAGGGAGGCCGGGGACCACCGATCGAGTTCACCTCCCCTCCAAGCGACATCAATGAGTTCCTGGATGCATTTGAAAGTGCATCTAGCCCTTTATTGGGTTTTGGATGATTGAATGACAACGTGATTAAAGGTCTAACCCGTTTGCTAAGTGTGGACAGGTAATAGGTTATCTCATAGGTATTTAATGAAAACCAAAATGATATGTTGTTGTATAAACAATCTAGTTCAAGCACAAGACAACAATGCAAATGGAATTCATGCAAAGGTTTATTTATTGTGGGATTTTCATGTACTATGTGAAAGCAAGCCCGGTAAAAAATAGTTGATGAGACATGAGGGATTGCATATGGAATGGTTTCATATTTGAAGCTTGCTAAATTGAAATGAAAAAGATAACAATACAAATGAATGGATGATTCAACACAAGATGTGACTTGATGGCTTGAGATGGTGAAGATAGCAAGGAAAGGTTTCGAGGTACTAAGCAAGGGTGAAGGGCAAGCGATGGCTTGGCGCTCGAAGAACCTAGCTAGGGTGAAAAAGAAAGTACTTGCATTTAGTTGAGGTATTAATCAAGCTATGATGGTCATATTGATGTGGAGGATCAAATCTATTTTGGACAAAGTGTTGTAAGTGACTTGATGCATTTGGATTTATTCATATTTAGTGAATGGAATCAAGTCACGTGCTCAAGATGGCTATGCTCAAGTGAAAAGGATCAAAGTTGACATGTTGGCACCCTCACTTGATAAAGATTGGAATACACGGCTTCGGTTGAAAGAGATCAACTCAAAAGGTTTAAATTCGTTGTACTCTTTAAATTTAAGTTAATAGGAATGTCGTAGTATTAAGAGAGATGCGTCATGTTGATAGATAATGTTTCATAAGTGCTCAAGCCAACCCATGTGAGTTTTGAGTGTTTTAGAGACAAAAGAGCTAATCTGTTTTTTTCTGGTCTGGCAATACCGGTATTGATACCGGACATGTCCGGTATTTGCCCAGCAATGGTAATATTGTTGATATCAGGTTGGTTCATCGGGAGTTCCGATGGTCGGGAGTTCTAGCAACAGTCAGGAGTTCCGACGTCTCGTGCTTAACTGACTTGGAGCCTTCACTGTGGTGGTCATAGGACGGCCAGAGGCCAACGGTTAGTTTTCAAATGCCTTGAGGGTCGGGAGTTCCGACGGTCGGAAGTTCCGACGTGAGTCGGGAGTTCCGATGGTCGAAAGTTCCGACATGAGTCGGGAGTTCTGACACCTCACATACTTTAACTCAGTTACCGTAGTTTTCAAATGTGCTGAGGGTCGGGAGTTCCGGCATTCATTGGGAGTTTCGACGCCTCACAACATCTCTATAACTCTGTTACCGTTGGCGCAGTGTAAGTCGGCAACGGCTATAAAAACGGCTAGTTTTTCCAAGGGGGCTATAAATACCCCCAAGCCTCCACCTTTGGAGGCTGCTGATCCTGCTGGTTGCTATACACGTTTTTGAGCCTTGCCAACTCTCATAAACCCTCTCTTAGTGAGTGTGTGATCCAAATCGCAAAATCCATTTGTGGGTTAAGAGAGAATTTGAAAAAGAGTGCAAGCCACCACTTGAGCACTTGTGCATATTGTCAATCTTGTGATTTGCATTTGTTACTCTTTGACTCTTCGGTTCTAGATGGATAGGCGTCACCGGAGAGCACCCGAGAGATTGTGGTGTGCCTCGAAAAGTTTATAACGGTCGATTCCACCGCCCCAGAATCAACTAGTAGAAGGAGGAAAAGGAGTTGGAAAAGACTCCAGCTAGAGTGACCTTCGTGGTACCCTTTAGGGCTGACCTTCGCTGGGTCGCCCGCAGCCCCTCAACGGAGAGTAGGACTCGAACGAGTACGAACTTTGGTAAAATAAATATCGTATCTCAATTCGCATTTCATTCGATATTTGTTGCTCTAGCTCTTGTGCAGGTTCTTTGTGTATATTGTCATCTCCAGTCGATACCTGCAGTTTGATTTGAAGATAGAAATTGAAAGGAGCAAGTTTGGGATTGCTCTACAAAAATCATGTATACCGGACACGTCCGGTATTTCTTACCTGTGCTGAAAATATTTATTCTCTGTTCTAACTTTGTGTTGCAGGGTTGTAGCTTCTATATATATTATTTATACCTTGTATACTCTTTGTTTAACTTGTGAAGGGTGGTATTACTCTTTATTTTGAGTTTCCATTTTGGAAACTCCCTTTACTAATCATTTTCGCATTTAAATGTGTTAATTTTTAGAAATGCCTATTCACCCTCCCTCTAGACGGCATCCTAGGTTCTTTCAATTGATATCAGAGAGAGGTTCTCACCTAAAGCTTCACCGCCGTGAGAAAAGGATGTCGACGCCTATCGAGTTGGAGCCGGTGCTTCTCCAAAATGATGGTTCAAAGTTCTTACCTTGGTCAATTCATGTACTCAATGCTTTTAGGGATATTAGTCCTCTTGTTGAGCATATTGTGGATGCAAGCATACCTCTTCCTATAGTTGATTGGAGTAAGTACAAAAATTTGTCAAAAGAGAGAGATATGTGTGCAACTCAATGCTCAAGCTATTAATGTCATTTTGAGTACATTAAGTGTAGAGGTTCAAGATGAGGCAATCTTTAATGGACAACCACCTCCGGAGAGTGCTCATCTCATTTGGACTAGGCTTGTTGAGTTATATGGAAAATCCAAATGTGATGATGCACTTGAGATCGAGTCAATGGAAAATTTGTCCATTGTGTCTTCATGCAGCGAAGAAGCCTCACAAGACCTCAAGAGCACCGAGGCAGAGCAAGAAGTGCAAGCAGCGCATTACCTGTTGTCTGCCTGCACATGCCTACCGGACGTGTCCGGTATGGCCGTGGCAGTAGGACAGCAGGCTATCTGTGATGATGAGGCTCAAGCCCAGTGACGACCAAGTGATGAGCCAACCTCAGTATCTCATGACACTCATCACTTGTGTCTCATGGCCATGAAAAGCAAGAAGAAGAGTAACATGAAACATCAAGAAAAGGAGAAAGCACAAGTAGATGATCAAGATGAGAGTGATGTTGAAGTTAAAGACAACTACAACCTTCATCATCTCAACCGTAAGGACAAGTTCATCATCATGAAGATAGTTGAAAAGAATAATGAGCTTGAAGAAGAAATTGAGAAGCAAGAGCAATCACTTCAAAAGTAAGAATTGTTTCTCATTTCCAAGATGAAAGAACTAAAGGCTCTAAGTGAAAAGTATGAAAAATTGTCAATTAAGCATGCTTTAGTTACTAACTCCTCTTCTAGTGTTTCACAACTAGAGAAGGAAAACTTTGAGCTCAAGGCAAGGCTAGATGAACTATCAAGCAAGTATAATATGCTACAAGCAAACTATGTTCATCTAAAGTGCTCTCATGAGGAAGTAGTAGAATCAAGCATCATACTTGAGGTAGCTCATGAGGTTGTGATCACATCGGTAAAATTTTCTCAACCTCTTACACATTCACTCACTAGTACACCATCTCAATTAAATATTTCTTGTACTAATGAGTGTGCTCCTCAAGCAAGCCAATCTTCGATTGAGCTAAATCTTATAGAAAACATAGAGCTCAAAGAAGAGGTAAAAAGGATAAAGAAAGATGTGATTCGGTTGAAGGGTAAGGAGAAAGCACAACCTTCTCAAGATAACCGTGATAACATGGTGAAGAAGCTTGAGAAGGGTTCAAACCTTACTTCCTCCAAAGCCCAATAAAATAATCACATTTCAAGCAAGGCCAACACAACCAAGAGCAAGAAATATGAAAAAATGTTATGCTATGGTTGTGGATTATATGGACATGAGTGGGCAATGTGTCCACATAAGAGTTGGGCCGACAAGTGTGAAGCGGCCGAACAAAAGGCCTCAAACAAGTTGGTCAACCAAAAGAAAAGTGATGGACAAAACGCTTGTCTCATGAGCAAGAAATTGGGGCATCCTACCAAGAAATGCCCAATGTACAAAGAGGCAAGAAAGGAAGCCCAAGTTGCAACAAGAAGATGCTATGGATGCAATGAGATGGGCGACAAGGTTGATAGATGTCCATACAAGCAAAACAAGCATAGAGTAAAAAAGGCCGCATATGCTATGCTTGTAGAAGAAAGGGGCATCTAAGCTATGAATGCCCAAATGGTAATGCTCCTAAGCCGAACATATTTGTTTATAATGATATGCTTAGGAAGACCACAAATAGAGTTAGCACTAGCAAGGTGATGTGTTCACCACAAACTAGTGCTAAAGCCATTTGGGTGCCTAAGCACTTGTTGACTAACTCAAAAGGATCCAATAAGAGTTGGGTATCAAAGTGTGCTTAGGTTAATGATGTAGGGACTTGGTGATGAGATGAAGGCTTTAGGGTGGTTGAGCAAGTAAATTGAAAATATTCACTCAATCTATCAATCAATTCTCATCATAATCTCCTATATGGTTGACTCGAAGATAATTTAATGAATATATCATTTACTTCATCTTCACCATTGGTAACAAGTACTTAAACCGTTATAGGATAGCCACTTTATTTGTTTTGTGCTCAATGACTCACAAATAGGCATTTTTGTGAAAAAGTTGAAAGTGGCTAATTAGTTTTACTTGATAATTATCATGTTTGCCGTATGATGCTTTTAATAACTCTCTAGTAGAGCAATTCATTTGTTGAGATGCAGGTATACAATAAATAATAGAGCTAAACGAAGAATCACAAGCAGCGAATTAATTATTTCTGTCCTGCACCTATCGGATGTGTCCGGTATTACTATCGGACGTGTCTGGTATGGCTAGCGACAGAAAGAAAATGTTTCTGTTCTGCGTATTCCGGACGTGTCCGGTATACCTGCATGACGTGTCTAGTATTGCAGGAACTAGAACACTAATTAGATTGCAACTGAGTCTTTAATCCATATATTTTCATATATCATTAATTTACTCAGAAGCTTGTGATTTACCAAATCTAAGTGAATTGTGAGCATCTCTTGAACTCAAGTTTAAATATGGCAAATTATTTGCTTGCCGTTCAAAATAGAAAATTGACTCCCAAATTCTTAATAGAATAAAGTGCTAGTTGAAAGTCATTTAAATTACTTAAAACACTTATTTAGGGGGAGCTCAGTTTCTATTTTGCACCTCGTGGACTAACAAATTTATCTAGCATTCTTTGTAGTCCTTTGGATGAAAAATTGATTTCGTATCTAGCATGATTATTTGGCAATTAAGGTCAACATAAAGATTATCATGCTATGTATCTTCTTAGTGGTATTCTTGTGGGCTCAAGGCAAAGGTATGTTTTTACTTACATGCATTGTAAGTGCATCTAAAGCCCTTTATATGTTAGAATGTGCATTTATGTGATATAGGAGAGATGATTTTCAAAACCCATAGCTAGCATGTGTAGGTGGTGTGAATTTGAAAAACTATTTGAATCTTGGTCTTTGTGACCTAGCCTTGTCATATGATAATTATAACTCTCCTTGATTGTTTGATTGGTTAATTACACATGACATGGCTTTCTTAAGTCCACAATCTACTATGTCTCTCAATCTCTCTCTCATGTAATCAAAATCTATATATGCCAAATAATTGAAAAAAAAGAAGTGATACTCATGGCATTTGGATAAGAAAAGTAATTACACCTTATTTGGATCAAGGACATACATGTTTTTGGATCAAGAAATGATAGAGAAGGGGATTGGAATTAAGTGAATGAAATTTAGAACAAGAACAGTCAGCCCATAAATACCAGACGTGTCCGGTATGCAAGCGGGGTTATAAAATGGCTGGTACCCCTTCGGCCAAGTTAGTTTTTCCTCTCGTCCAGCCAACCCAGCCGCCTCTCCTCGACCTTCATTGGCGATTTCGAGTTTCCACCATGAAAAGGGAGTGAGGGAGATTGGATCGAAGGAGTTTTGCATCAAGATTGATGGCTCCGGGACTTGGATTTCCAATCGCATCTTCATTCTCTCTCTCAAGGTACCCTAATCCCAGACCTCATCCGATCTAAGCAGTTAGGGCATGATTTTGGAATTCGTTCGGTAGAGATGCTACATTACCTGTCTAGAAGCAATGCCCAAAGTTTGGAATTGATCCGTGAAGGTTTGAATCCAGGGACCCTGGTTAGGGTTGCTGGGCGTGCACACCGGACGTGTCCGGTATGCCTACTGGACATGTCTGATATGACCCAGCAGAGCAGGCCCTCTACTTCCCTTTGATTCAATCTAATTTGAGAATTGTTTATTAGGCTTAGCTTCTTTTGTATCTATGTTTTGCAAACCTAATGACAGTGGCAAGTCAAGGTGATTATAAAACCATGGATAAAAGATTCTACATCAAATTGCAATTTGAGATTAAGTTTTGGTCATGTATCTAAAATTCCTTGCAAATCTTTGGATACAGGACAACAGCCATGAGTGAAAGACAGGAGTCTATGTCCAAGCATAGGCATGATCCAGAACTTGAGAAATACAAGAAGGCAAGACATGAAATGCATCCTAGATATAGTCAACAGGAGCAGGGCAGCAGCAGGGGACTCTCTAGGGCTACTAGGGGTGCTCCACAGCACAAAGATGGAGACAACAGTTCTTCCTCTGACACAGATAGAGAGGAGTATAGAGTGGAGCCCAGTACTAGAAAGAGGAAGAGCACTGACAGAGGTTCAGATGGTGATAGCTCAGATGATGAGCAGGAGATTGAGGAGGAGCAGCCAGTACCTCTAGCTCAGCACCAGCCAGGTCAGGGTATGCACTATGGTTTACTTGAGACACATCCACCTAGTGTACCCTCTTATATTTCTAGAGTTGACTATTGAAGGAAAGGCATGACCAGAAGAGCCAGAGATGAGAGGAGAATTGATCCAAGGGGCTTGTCTAGGATTTAGTTTGATCATCGATTTCAGACAGCTTTTCATATGGACTTCTACACCAGTGTGATCCTCACCAAGATCCCAGTGATTGCCAAATCTCAGTGGATTGACTAGCAGTACATCAGAGATTTGCAGAAGTCCTCCATTGATCATGCTATTGCTATTTGTGAGCATACAGGGGTATATGAGATCATGTAGTTCTAGCATGACTGGAACATAGAGGTGATTGCCCAATTCTATGCCACTCTGTATGTTGAGGAGGATGAGAGGCGTATGTACTGGATGCTTGAGGGCCAGTGGTACAGTGTTGATTATGATGCTTTTGCAGCTCTACTTGGCTTCTTAGATGATGATCTTCAGAAAGATAGGATCCACACAGAGCAGGTGTTGCCTCCAGAGCAGCTCGCCTATATGTATCCACCAGGAGGTGAAAGAGGAGCGGTGGGGAAGGTTCTAGGTCTTCACCCTACCTATAAATACCTGGACAGGATGTTTAGGAAGACCATTGACTGCAAGGGTGGAGACAAGGGCAACATTGCAGATTACTCTAGGAACTTGCTCCACAGGATGGCTCCAGGTGCATGGCCCTTCAGTGTCTTTGACTTCATTTGGTGCAAGATCAGGATTGTCGGAGAGAGGCCCCTCAAGGGCTCTGGTTTTGCTCCCTACATCATGCACATGATTGAGCAGGTCACAGGGCATACCTTTGAGTATGACAAGGTACATAAGGCCCTAAAGATTGTTGCAGATGTACCTGAGATTGGTGTACCTCCAGCAGGACTAGGAGGAGCAGCAGCAGCACCAAAGGCAGATGCACCTACAGGTGGTGCAGTAGTAGGAGGAGCTTCCCCTCTACCACATGCTTCTTCACGTTCTTCTTCACATTGCCGTAGTCCTCCTATTCATACGATGTTTAGTGTTATCTTTAGGATGTGCAAGGACATACGGACCTGTTAGTAGAAGGAGAGGGAGGCTAGGAGGAAGGACACTCGGACTCTAAAGCAGATTGCTGCTAGACTTGAGCTTGATCCCCCTAGATCTCCACTATCAGATGAGGCAGCTAGTGAGCCTGAGACTGAAGAGCAGCAGCAGGGCAGGTACGACACAGAGTTTGCTGAGTTCCTTCAGCGACAGCAGCAGCAGCAGACACCAGAGCACCCTGACATTTACCACTATAGGCTCATGTGCCTACTCACTCTCAGCCACATCCCAGTGCAGCAGATGAGTATGCTTCAGACTGGTGGAGTGACCTCACAGGTAGTTTCAGCTACTACGGGTCTGGTGGCTATGACCCGTCTGGTGCGGGTGGTTTTCGGCTAGCCGGTGCTCCACGCTCAGATGATGAGGATGTTGGTGGAGATGAAGATGATGATGAGTGATCACAGCTTGCAGCCCCTTTGTGGTGATAGATGACAAAGGGGGAGAGGGACTGATTAAAGCTTCAGGATATTTGTTTTATTTGCTTATCTTTATACCTGAAGATATGTACTGCAGGCTGTAGTTTTTTAGCTTTATTGATGTATCTTAAGTTTGAGATAGATTATATCATGTGAGAGATGAGATTTACTTACTATGCTTTATCTATGTATCTCTTGAGACATGATCTTTATTTACATATTAGTGGCTTGTGGACTTGAGAAAATGTGTAATGAGTGCTATGTGTGGCATACATGTATTATATTTATTTTCATAAGGACTATGCATGCTAGAATGAAAATATTTAATGTGATGCCTTCATATTTATTCTTGTGTGATATATCTTGTCATATGCATCACGGTTTACTTTGTCACACACACAAGCACCCCATGGATGCAATGATTTAGGGCGAGTCTCCTATATATTTTAGTATGTGCAATTGACATTTGAGGTCATTTTGTGAATTCTAATCATAAGCACATATTAAGCAGGAGCCTCTCATAAATCATTGAACTCAAAAGCTTAAATGTTTATATTCTTTTGTAAGCTTTAATAAAGTTGTCATTAATCATCAAAAAGGGGAAGATTGAAAGTGCATCTAGGCCTTTAGTGGGTTTTGGATGATTGAATGACAACGTGATTAATGGTCTAACCCGTTTGCTAAGTGTGGACATGTAATAGGTTATCTCATAGGTACTTAATGAAAGCCAAAATAATGTGTTGTTGTATAAACAATCTAGTTCAAGCACAAGACAACAATGTAAATAGAATTCATGCAACGGCTTATTTATTGTGGAATTTCAATATACTATGTGAAAGCAAGCCTGATAAAAATTAGTTGATGAGACATGAGGGATTGCATATGGAATGGTCTCATATTTGAAGCTTGCTAAATTGAAATGAAAAAGATAACAATACAAATGAATGGATGATTCAACACAAGATGTGACTTGATGCCTTGAGATGGTGAAAATAGCAAGGAAAGGCTTCGAGGTACTAAGCAAGGGTGACGGGCAAGCGACGGCTTGACGGCCGAAGAACCTAGCTAGGGTGAAGATGAAAGTACTTGCATTTAGTTGAGGTATTAATCAAGCTATGATGGTCATATTGATGTGGAGGATCAAATCTATATTGGACAAAGTGTTGGAAGTGACTTGATGCATTTGGAGTTATTCATATTTAGTGAATGGAATCAAGTCACATGCTCAAGATGGCTATGCTCAAGTGAAAAGGATCAAAGTTGACATGTTGGCACCCTCACTTGATGAAGATTGGAATACACGGCTTCGATTAAAAGAGATCAACTCAAAAGGTTTAAATTCGTTGTACTCTTTAAATTTAAGTTAATAGGAATACCGTACTATTAAGAGAGATGTATCATGTTGATAGATAATGTTTCATAAGTGCTCAAGCCAACCCATGTGAGTTTTGAGTGTTTTAGAGACAAAAGAGCTAATCTATTTTTTTCTGGTCTGGCAATACCGGTATTGATACCGGACATGTCCGATATTTGCCCAGCAATGGTAATATTGTTGATCTTGGGTTGGTTCGTCGGGAGTTCCGGCAATGGTCGGGAGTTTCGACATCTCGTGCTTAACTGACTTGGAGCGTTCACTGTGGTGGTCATACCGGACGTGTCCGGTATGGACGGCCAGAGGCCAATAGCTAGTTTTCAAATGCCTTGAGGGTCGGAAGTTCCAACGTGAGTCGGGAGTTCCGACGGTCGGAAGTTCCGGTATAAGTCGGGAGTTCCGACACCTCACATACTTTAACTCAGTTACCATAGTTTTCAAATGTGCTGAGGGTCGAGAGTTCCGACGTGAGTCAGGAGTTCCGACGGTCGGAAGTTCCGGCATTCATCGGGAGTTCCGATGCCTCACAACGTCTCTGTAACTCTGTTACCGTTGGCGCAGTGTAAGTCATACCGGACGTCCGATATGCATCTGGTATCGCAACGGCTATAAAATGACTAGTTTTTCCAAGGGGGCTATAAATACCCCCAAGTCTCCACCTTTGGAGGCTGCTGATCCTGCTGGTTGCTATACACGTTTTTTAGCCTTGCCAACTCTCCTAAACCCTCTCTTAGTGAGTGTGTGATCAAAATCGCAAAATCCATTTGTGGGTTAAGAGAGAATTTGAAAAACAGAGTAAGCCACCACTTGAGCACTTGTACATATTATCAATCTTTTGATTTGTATTTGTTACTCTTGGACTCTTCGGTCCTAAATGGTTAGGCGTCGTCGGAGAGCACCCGAGAGATTGTGGTGTGCCTCGGAAAGTTTGTAACAGTCGATTCCGTCGCCTCGGAATCAACTAGTAGAAGGAGGAAAAGAAGTTGAAAAAGACTCTGGCTAGAGTGACCTTCGTGGTACCCTCTAGGGCTGACCTTCGCTGGGTCGCCCACACCCCCCTCAACGAAGAGTAGGACTCGAACGAGTCCGAACTTCGATAAAACAAATATCGTGTCTCAATTCGCATTTCATTCGATATTTGTGTTGCTCTAGCTCTTGTGCAGGTTCTCTATGTATATTGTCATCTCCAGTCGATACCTGCAGTTTGATTTGAAGATAGAAATCAAAAGGAGCAAGTTTGGGATTGCTCTCCAGAAATCGTGTATACTGGACACGTCCGGTATTTTCTACATGTGCTGAAAATATTTATTCTCTGTTTTAACTTTGTGTTGCCGGGTTGTAGCTTCTATATATATTCTTTATACCTTGTATACTCTTTGTTTAACTTATGAGGGGTGGTATTACTCTTTATTTTGAGTTTCCATTTTCGAAATTCCCTTTACTAATCATTTCCGCATTTAAAGGTGTTAATTTTTAGAAACGCCTATTCACCTCCCCTCTAGGCGGCATCCTAGGTCCTTTTAGCCTTCCACGATGGCGAGAAGGTGCGGTTCCATAGGCTGGACAACATCGTCAGCAATGTAGGGGCCACAGGCCTAGCGAGTCGGCTGCTCGACGATCCAGAGCTACTCCTTATTAGTGCCGAGGAGCCACCAACGTTTGCAGTGTCTGAACGCGACGCCAATTAGCGATGGGCGATGTTGGAAGAGATGAAAGCCATCGAGGACAATGGCACATGAGAGCTGGTAGACCCACCGGTGGGCTGTAGGCCGATTGGCTTGAAGTGGGTCTACAAGGTGAAGCGGGATGAGCGCGGCGCCATTGTCAAGTACAGGGCTTGGCTCGTCGCCCATGACTTCGTGCAACGTGAGGGCATCGACTTCGAGGAAGTCTTTGCTCCGGTGGCACGAATAGAGTCCGTTCGCTTGCTGTTCGCCATGGCAGCAGCGAAGGATTGGCGCGTCCACCACCTCGACATCAAGTCTACGTTCCTCAACGACGAGCTCGTGGAGATGGTCTTCGTCAAGCAAGCTCCGGGCTTTGCCGTCAAGGGCGCTGAGCACAAGGTGCTCAAGCTGCGCAAGGCGCTCTACGGGCTGTGGTAGGCCCCTCGGGTGTGGAACGCCAAGCTCGACGCCACCTTGGGCGAGCTTGGGTTCACTCGCTGCGCTACAGAGCACGCGCTCTACACGCGGCGACGGGGGAAGGAGGAGCTCGTCGTCGGTGTGTACGTGGATGAGTTAATCATCACCGGAGCACGAGCATAGGACATCGATGGTTTTGAGCGCGAGATAGCGGCTCATTTCAAGATGAGCGATCTCGGCGCGCTCTCCTACTACCTCGGCATCGAGGTGAGGCAGGGGAAGCAGAGCATCTCCATGGGTCAGCGCGCCTACACGGAGAAGCTGTTGGAGCACGGTGGCATGGCGGAGTGCAAGCCATGCACAACTCCGATGGAGCGGCTGAAGCTGAGCAAGCACAACACTGCTGCGAAGGTGGACGTGACGCGCTACCGGAGCATCGTTGGCGGGCTGCGCTACCTCACTCATACCTGACCGGACATTGCGTTCGCGGTTGGGTACGTCAGCCGTTTCATGGAGGATCCGTGCGAAGATCACTGGTCGGTAGTGAAAAGGTTGTTGTGCTACGTCAATGGGACGCTCGATCAAGCGATGATCTTCCCCACCAGTGGCGTCAAGGGTGGGTTGCGGCTCACGGTCTTCAGTGAGGCACCCCCCAGGGCAAAGGAAGGTGAGCCGGAGCTCACTGTCTTCAGCGATGCCGACATGGCGGGCGACATTGATGGGTGACGGAGCACCTTCGGCGTGCTCGTCTTCTTTGGAGCGGCCCCCATTGCTTAGCAGTCGTTGAAGCAAAAGATCGTGGCGTTGTCGACGTGAGGCGGAGTACGTCGCAGCGGCCACGGCGGCGTGCCAGGCTATTTGGCTGCGCCGACTGCTGGGCGAGCTGACCGGCGAGGAAGCTCATCCGCCAGCTCTGATGGTGGACAACCAACCCACCATCGCCATCGTCAAGAACCCTGTCCTCTACGACCGGAGCAAGCACATTGACATCAAGTTCCACTTTCTCCGGGACTGCATCGATGGAGGACAGATCGTCATCGAGTTCGTCGAGACCGGCAGACAGCTCGCTGACATCCTCACCAAGTCACTCGGACGCCTGTGGTTCATGAAGCTGAAGAAGATGATTGGCATAGATGAGGTCAAGACATTGGGTTAGCAGCAGGATTAGGAAAAAAAATTACAAGACATAATCTACTGCTCCCGTTTCTCCATTGTTGGAGAATGGTCGGCTCGGCCGACCACTCCCTGTTGGGAGTTGGAGTTTAATCGGCTCTGCCAACTAACTCCTGTAGCTGTAGGGTAGTAGTGGTTTACTTCAGTCATGTAGAGTGAAGATGGCTAAGCTAAGTTTTGTACTTTAGGAGTAGGTAGTTGATGTACTCTTATACTCTGGTTATAGGTAGTTAGTGTATTCACCAACAACTATGTACGTTGTGGTTTCGCAAAGCAGCAGCAGCAGCCAACAACTATGTACGTTGTGGTTTCGCAAAGCAGCAGCAGCAGCCAGAGTGCGTTGTGGCGAAGAATTCCTCCGAAAAGCAGAGCATGGGAGACAGAGAAAGGAGAGAGCGGTGGGACCGCCATAAAGCTGGAAGTTGTTGCCTGCGTTTGCCATTGCCCTCGATTCATCTGTTTCTACGTGGACTCTAGTCTGTAGCTTTTTGTTGAGGCCAACGTTTCATGCTGCCTACGTTACTACGTTGTTGCTGCTCTGATGAGCTCGATTGCATAGTTCTAACTGATATGGGATGAAAAAAAAGCAAATTTTGATGAGGACAGGAGGTGGAGTGCGTACCACCAATGGTGGGATGTCATCACCGTCGTTGTACTTGGCTCTGTGCTCCATGACCTGGTCCTCGCACCAGAGGAAGACGGGGATGTAGAAGTGGTATATCCGGGTCTTCTCGGCCTCCGACAGCTGGAGCTCGTTGAGGCGGAAGAGACGCGCCAACCGAGCCCCGGCGAGAAGCCAGCGGTCGATGGACTCGGCGATCTTCTCATCGGTGTAGCCGATCCTGTCAACCAGCGGGCCGCTGTAGATGAAGTCGTACAGGTCCTGCACGGACGCGATGAGCGCCGGGGACGACGACGACGACGGGATGGCGCGCGGCGGCGCGGCCGTGGTCCAGTGGTCCGGCGGGCATGACAGGAACGCTGGGCGGCGGGCCGGGCAGCGCGACGAGGCAAGAAATCAGGAGAACACCAAGTTCCTTTCTTCTTGTCTATATATATGTAATCATCATCGCTGTGCCGAAGAGAGGAGAAGAAAGAATACCTTTTCTCGACGAGGGAACGGCGGCGGCGAGCGAGCAGGAGGCCGCCGCCCTGCGGGGGTGGTACGGCGAGCGGGCGAGGAAGACAGGCGGGACTGCCGCGTGGTGGTGAGCGGCGGCGGCGGAGGGCGGCGGCAGCGCGGCGTGGAGCGGCGCCATTTTGTCGATCCAGTACCAGCACCAGCTCCCGAGGCCGAGGCCAAGGCCGGAGCCTTCGGCGAGAGAGACGTGGGGTTGAAGGGGGACGAGGCGGAGGGGATTAGGCCCGAAGAGGATTGGGCGCGGGGCGCAGGCAGCCTCTAGATGCAGCTCCTGCTGCCCGCCGCGCGGCCGGTCGCTTTCGCCATTCCGTTTGGCGTCTCTCAGCTCAGCTCCCCGACACGGCAAGGCAACACGCTCAGCTAGTCAGCTGTCAGCTCAAACAGGGCGCCGTGGCCTGCTGGTGCTGGCGGCTCCATGGATGCCGGCTGGCCACAGAAGATGGCGAAAGAGTCCAAAAAAAAAAAAAAAAAATCAGGCGAGGCGAGATGGTTCACTGGTTGGTACGGTTTACTGGCAGCGGCGTCAGTCAGTCAGACGAGACGCGCCAGGGAAGCTGACGAGCGAGCGGAAAGTGTTCGGCGAAATGCCTCGCCGCCCGCAAAAGCGCCTTGTTATTTTTGCTATTAACTAGGCAGTGTGTCCATACGTTACTACGAACAACTAAACTTTTATACTAAAAATATACGGATCGTACGATAAGATAATAATACTATAAAATTAAATATCAATATTAAAGTTACAGTTAATAAATACAAAAGCAAAGTTTGTGAAATTAACAGTCACGGAGAGCGTGGCGTCACAGTCTTACAAACTCTACTTTATAGACCTTTTTGTGACACGCCTAAGATAATGTTTTATATCGGCAGGAAGAAATCTCCGATATCCATTTCTTTCGTGCGCTAATAAATCTACGAATAAGTTTCGTCGTATCTTCGTACCATCCTGTACACAAGCTCGATTATATATGTCAATATTAGTGCTTGTTGCATGGGTAATACTGCGTCTCTTGAAAAATCTTCCACAAAACTTAAAACAAAGTGTTATACTCACCATATAAATAAGTGTGGCTTTTGGTCTATTACACGCAGACATATACTGTAGAATAAGATATCCACTTAAGTGTCTGTGGCAAGATTCACGATCAATGATATATAAAAATAGTTAAATCGTAGGTATTATTATTACAGGCTATAGTGACTCTACGTTAGTTACCCATCTATGTCCTCCACAATGTTTTCTTCTCGTCTAAATTTTCATTTGAAGACATCCTCATTCCATCCAAGAATATATACATTCACTGTGTCCGTGTACTGCAAGGTAAATCCAAGAGTGTACGTGACATACATCAGCGCTGGTGTGTCTTTACACCAGTCTTCAATAGGTCTAGGATTAATCATGATAAGCATCTTCTCCTTCTGATCAAAAACATAAAGCATATACTTTCGAACGTGTAGCCATGGTAAAAGAAACTACAAACATGGTAGCGTTTAGAATAGTATATAGGAAACAAGTAATAAAAGCAGGAATAAGCGACTTTAATATCTGCATTGTGCTAAGCTATATTCCATATCCTCACATACACCAATCGCAGCAGTAATTTCTCTCTTAGTGTATTTTTATGGTATTCTGGCATTTTTGTTAAAGCACATATTTTCTGAAAGAGAAGGATATCGAGAGTCAGGATTAGTATAACTTGGCCTACTTTATACGATTAGGAGAACAACAAATAAGACAATATAATATAGCACGATAAGAATTTTAAAAATATGCTTACACAGAATCTCATGTCCATGTGATGCTTCATAATACTATTGTATTTTTTATTGTATTATACTCTTGAGCTGTCTGAAAACGGACATATAAGTTGAAACAGTTCTCAGAGATGTCTCGATTGTTCATTAACAACTCTTGTAGGTCCTTGACACTTAGGGCAATCATGGAAGAATGAAAACCTTTAACCCAAGGCTTTCTACAAAGCATTAGACACAGATGATGATTTTCGTCATATAAGATAGCACACTATTATTAGTAAATAAAGTAATTAAAATAAGCGTGTAGCTTACTTCAATGTCGCTTCATCCTGAATTACCATGACGTAATCACACAGTAACTCAGTCATCTCTTCCTTGTTCATTAACATGTCTTTCATGGCCTCAAATGCTCAAAACTCATCAGGATCTTGATCGGCATGGACTTATGGGGATTTGTTCTGAGTTTGTATGTGTTGAGGGGTGCCCGTTTGAACCACTAAGCATTCGACCTCCTCGTAATATTTTCTCTTTTTTTGTGGACACTTGATCAGCCATCTTTAGATTATCTATTAAGGCACAGTCGCGTGGGCTTCCAATATTTTCATCCCTATCAAGATATGGAGCACCCTTTCGTTTGTTTAACTCTGACGATAGTAAGATCGTCGCAAGCTTCAATCTAAATTCTTTCATATCATCCTTCACGATAGTATGAACCTAATTAATTATTAATTAAAAACCCACAGCTAGTGCACACTCATAACTTATGGTAAGACGCATAGTTTACCTGATTAAACTCATCTGACAAATCGTTCCCAGTCCAATACTCCATAAAGTTTATTAAGAATAAACCACATAAAAAACTATATACAACATTAATAGAGGTTCAGGCTCACATTAGATCGAAAAGGCAAAGATGCATAAAATTCAACTTATATGACATGTCATTATTTCTACCGTACCCATCTGTTTGTAATAATTTCCCGCAAAAAATCTCCCTAACCGGCCAGGTATCAACCTCAACATCTAGCTATTTGTGCTCTTTCGGACCTGTCTCCTCCAATATGAAATCTATCTATTTCCGCAATCCAGCTCCCTATTTATTCATAGAAGAACGAATCAATCATCATTTCTAAAATATAAAATGTGTACAAATAGCTATGTTAGAAAATACCCATAATTTTATTGAGATCAATACGTCCGAACATCTCGCCCAAAGAGTCTAGCACCTGAACCTCATGTTTGACGGCGTTTATAACAGCAAGGTACCAATGTGTATTTGTAACATTTATCAGAAGGAACATCTATAAAATCAAATAATAAACATTTTGTCAGGCATAAAAATTGATAATGAAAGACCAATAGATCGTTTAAAAAAATTACTACCATATCATGCTTCAAGTAAGCTAGCACAATTTGAACTAAACCAGGACCTTGTGAAGTGCCACGGTTAGGGTAATTGGCTTTAATGGTCTCATCCTTCTCTCTAGCCCGCTTCATGATTGCAACTAAGCACACAGTTTTAAGATAGACTGTACCTCCTGGCCTCTTTTTCAAATCCTCCTGAACCTTCAGCAGTTTAATATAAGCATCTATGACCTGCATACATTTTGCCATTAGAGAGAAAGAGCATTGACGTTGGCAATGTTTGATTGAGTATTATGACTTGCATCTGTTACCTCATCAGACAAGTATTCATATGGCTGAAAAAGATATTCTATATGGTTTCTCGACACCAGAACATCATCTATGAGCACAAGCTCCTCATTCCCAAGTGAAGATGGAATTTTTTTGACAGATTTAATTATGGCTATATCAGTATTGGTACAAATATAATCTGAAAAAGAGGATTAAATTAAAGTATACAATAATAGTTAGTAGTTTTTCTAGGTTAATCCATCAAAAAGAAAATATCAATACCTTCTGGAGTAACCAGTGAAGACATAGATTTTTTTGGGTTTATTTTGTACGATTATGATTTCCGAAAGTCCTTTTTCTCCCGTCGGATCTACCCCAGAAGTTGATAGGGCTTTTTCATCATGGGTCGTGCTAAAGCCCTGGTCAACTGGTAGAGCTTCGTGGGTAACTTCTGTACTCATACTTTCTTACAACTATCTAGAATTATCCATAGGCTCACTGGAATTTTTTGTTTGTACAATATCATCTAAGGGGCCTCTATTTTCCTTCGAAACATTTGCATCTAAACTATCCATCGAGATCTAAAAGATGTACTTCATTATCAGTCTATCACATAAATCAGTGTATGAATAACCACACAGTAAAGAAAGTCTATCACATAAATCAGTATATGATCTAACCACACAGTAAAGAATGTATTTGAAGTCACACCCTGAGCACCTGGCCTTTTGTCGTTGATTCTGCATTCCAAAGAATAAAAAGAAAAGAACAATAATTAGTAGGATAACATACAGAGTAATAATTTAAAGGTTTCTATATAACAGCCATATTCTGCATGTGTTTATATAACATCCATATTTTGTTTATCCACGTGCACGGAGGGCACGCGCATTCTACTAATTTTTTATTTCTTTCTTGCGCCATGGGAAACAAACTGATTTGGGGGAAGGCAGATAGCAGGCTGCCCAGAAACCATACCGGCAACTGAGAAACCAAAATTCAGTTACTAACTAGAATTGGTTATTTGGATGTTCTCTGAAAGCGCTGCTTTAAATAGCTTGCAGCTAGTATCATCCATAGACGATTCAAGTGAGTTTTATAATATTTCTTTTTTTCTGCTGCGTTCATTAGCTTGCTGCTAATTATTGTGTTCAACTTTTTTTGGCATGTAAGTTCAGATTTACATATATTGATGTACTCTAGAGGTACAGGCTGCATTAAAATTCAGAGTTTTATCTATGTTGTATGGTAACTGTCAAGGCTGCAGCCTTATAAGGATTCTGGGCAATGAACCAAATTTGCAAAAAATACTATGCTAGAAACCATGTTTGTTTATGTTCTGAACATTGCTTTCCTCAACTATTCTTATGGCAGTTACATTTTGACATCAAATTCTATATCATATTTAATGGTGTTGCTTGTTGATAGATATTGCATCGTATTATGTGTATACCTTGTTAAGTTTTAAGTTAATCTCTGTACTGATCCTTGTTTGCTCTTGCCGATTAAAAATATATGCATGTGTTTCAGCTCATATATGTGTCGCTATATAGCAGCAGTTCATTTCGGTTTGGCATAGCAGCAGTTCAGTTCGGTTTTGAGTATTTTTCACTCTTTCAATTAGCAAGTATTGAAAATAATCATTTTCCTTGTTGCCTTGCTTGTGCCGATGCGCAGGAAAGTAAATAAAGAGCAGAAAAAGGGGATGGTGATGGTCACCTGGATGCGTTCACCGCTTGGATGAGCAGAAAGTATTTTTATGCAGTCCGCGGTCCTCCTCGAGGGCATAGCAAGACGGCGAAGGCGATGGCGGAAGGCGACGATGATGGCGACGCGCTATGGTGAAGCACAGTCGGTGCGTGAGGGAGGGCGCGAGGGTGGAGGCCGGTGCGAGCGAGGGTGAGCTCAGCTGGCGAGGGTGGGCGCTATGGCAAGGCCACAAGATTTATAGCAGAGGATTGATAGCAGTCTCTCTCTTTCCTTGTCTTAATTCTCTTCCCTTCTGTGTTAATTCTCTTTTCTTTTGCTCGTTGCCATGTATGCTGGTGCATGCAAACATGCAATGTGTATATGGATAGCACAATAATTTTCTACTTCCTATTTTGTCGTGATTCCTCTATCACATGACAGATAATATTTAATCAAGGAGAATGGCACGATCAATCAGTAATTAAGATTAACCTGTAATCAATGTGTAATAGCTGAGATTCAGCTTAGGTAGCACAATAAATCTGATGTTTTGAATTACATGCCAAGCGTTTAGCCAATCATAAGCAGTAGTCGCAAAAGTGACCATAGACAGTAGGGTAACTCATTTCAAGAGCCTTTTTAAGTAACTATTATACATTGAAGCCAAGTTTATTGTTTTATATATCAGGAAAACAAAATATATAATCAAGTGTATTGTACAATCTATTTATTTGTAGCGGTGGCAACGTAGGTAACATTGGCAAACTGCAACTGTCATGATTGTACAATTCACCTACTGTGGAATGTCATAAATCTCCAAGTTTTGGAAGCCGAGTTGAAGAAAATGAACATGAAATTTTAGGAATCTTGAGTTGAAGAAATCAGATCACAAGGCTGCAAGGAAACAAAAAAATCACTTAGATTAACTTCCTATACCACTGTAAAGGTGGACTTAATTTGTATTTTGAGCAACGACATGTAGATTGCATGACAAAAACTACCAGGAAGATGATCGATAGGACCTTAAACCTCAAAGTAAGTGCGAAAAGAAAATAACGTTTAATTAAAGAAAGAAATGTATGGGAGTCATATAGTATACATGGTGTCCAATTAAAGTGATAGGCGTAAAATTACAATAAACTGAAATGCAAAACAACCTTTGATATGAAATTAGAATAAACCAAAATGCAAAATGTTAATTTCAAAACCAGCTGATATTCCATATGATAAATAGAGAAGGCGCATATAATCTAAAAATGTCACATTGAAATCTAAGGACCATGGTAAGTGGGTCTGGAGTTGAGTTCACTATACCTGCTTATTTTATCTCTTTGTAATAAGTCTTATCCTATCCTAGTGTACAAAAAGCATTGGTGTGCTGAGCATAGAGCACATGTGAATCACAAGTTCATAGAATGTAATCATTCATCCAATGCACATATACCTATACCTGCACATCAGAAGTTCAATGTGGAAGGCACTCAGAGTTGTGGTAGACAGACTGACATGTACAATAATAGGTGACGGAAACAGCCAGCTATAAAGCAACTGAATCTTGTAAGTTTTCTTATAGGAGCATCAAAAATACAAATAAAATAAAATGGAACTGCACCCAAAAAAAAATAGACCATGAATCTATTAAACTTTGTAAGATGCATCCAAGTAACCTATACCTAACTAAATGAGACATTCAGGTTCGATCTCAAAGCCAAGCTCACTATCAGACAATTGATGTAAGCAATATGAGAAGCAGCCTAAATATCTGAGGCTGCCAGAATGAATATGGCTAAAAATTTAATAACAAACAAAAAAATAGGGAGTGCGATGGAAGTTCTAAAAACATAAACTCAGAACACTTGGGAAACCATGATATATTGATGCAGGCATGCAGTCCTATGTTGCCTGATCACTCCAAGGAACTGATATATGTTGTACGATATGAATGAGAACAAAAGCTATATATGAACCTCACCTGCATATATAGTTTGTCACTGAAATGAGGCCTATTAAGCAACGGAACAGCTCTGGGTCATACTGAGGGAAAGGCACACAACATTAGTTTGAGAACAAAGAAAAAAGAAATAAAGGAGGGAAGTATATCAAGTGATATAACTGTGGTTAAGAAGCCACCAATTGCACCTTACATTTGAGAAATCACCATATGCAAGAGCCTCAAACCTGTGCATACTGTACTTTGAGGTTGTCAGCGTATAACTGTATAGGAATATCTGTATGTATGAATACATGATGGTAAAAGTGAAGCACCACTGGAATATAAAAGACCACATCGCAATGAACAAAGCAAACAACTATGAAAATTAACAGATATCATGCATTCCATAATTTATTTATTCGGATCCAAATTTAGCCAAGCCGAAGTACAACTGACCTGCAGAGCTCTGTTTTCTCATAACTGTGTATAATTGTATAGGAATATTTGCATATATGAATACATGATAGTAAGAGTGAAGCACCACTGGAATACGAAAGGCGACATCATAATGAGCAAAGTAAACAACTCTGAAAATTAACACAGTTTATTTATGAGATCCTAATTTAGCAAAATCGATCTGCAACTGATCTCTGTGTTTTCTTGGACCGTCAAAACACGGATATCATTTGCATACATTACAGAAAAACGAACTGGCATATCCGAATATAAAGTCTGAAGAAGAACTTGGGAACATGTTTTATATTTTAGCAAGCCGACATGAGAACTGGAATGTGTGATAAACAGAGGACATGGCGAGGACCAGTAAAGGCCGTCGCCATCGTATGCAAACGCGCAGCGATGATGCTCCCCTCGACATGTACTCCAAACACCTCAATGGTGTCGGGCATCAAGTTGGAGCCATAATAGCTGAACCCTAGATGAAGAACCAAATTGATTTGTAATAACACAAGATGAAGAACCAAATAGATCTGGAGACATAAGAATCGTAGATGATGAACCAGATCGATTTGCGTATCGGCCTCGCACCTCCCGTTCTCGCACATGGCGTGGAAGCGCCGTTGTCACGGCCACAGGACATTTCCGTACCTCCGCGCCACCCTTGCTTGCCCTCCCAGGCGCCTCCACGCATGTCCCGGCAGCGGTAGCCGCGGCCGCACGTGACCCCCGGCTGCTCCTCCGTGATCACCGGCGGCGGCCGCGGCCACTCGCGACTTTCGACGGCTCCTTATCCGCGATCGGCAGCCGCAGACGCATCTGTATGTATCCGTCTTCCCAGCAGCGACACCTCTACGTCCGCGCCTACCCGCAACCCCGCCAAACGCAGCGGAGGCACAGCTCGGACATAGCAAGCTCGTCGAGCCATCGGGCCTGTCCACCGCGCGGGGAGCGCAAGGTCGAGTTCAGCTGCAACAACAGATACGGAGAGCGTTCTGAGCCATGGCCGAAGGTAGCTTTCGAGCAGGTGCTGATTGGTCGCCGCACCACCGCAAGGAACGCCGCCGCCGCCGGCGGCCTTCTTCCCTTCCTGGCCGACCTTTTCCGCCTCAGCTACGCCGTCTCCGATCAAGCGCCGACCGGATCCGTCCTGGCTGCACCGTGCCCCGGCGAGCGCCAGAGAAACCGGCGGTCCCCGGCGACCTTCTCCGCCTCAGCCACGTCGTCCGCCACGCCTGGTCCAGGCCGTCCGCTCGCGCCGATGCGGTGGCCGATGCGCACGGCGAGGGGCACGACCGCACGGTGGAGAGGGATCTCGCGAGGGGGAGAGAGCGATTGGAGGCGTGACTTACGCGAGCGATGAGGCAGAATTTTTTTTTCGCACGGGCGAAGGCAGAGTGGCGAAGCAAGCGAGGTATCGCACGGTCGTGGGCAGACGGACGAACCAAAACAAATGTCGCAAAAAAAAAAAAATGTCAACGCTTTGTTCTTTTTAGTTGTAGGAGATATACGCCCGAGCTTTGACTTACTACTGCCATCATGATAAGGTAATGCCAGATTCTCACGTAAGTGTTTTTTTTTCTTTTGGTGCTGTGTGTGTCTGAAACAATCCACATATGTCACTGGCTCACTGCCACCACATTAGAAAATAGGTGACCACACTCTTGAGTCTTTGACTTATGAGCAGAGGACTTACTTTGGTTTGCAGATATATGCATCGATGATTTGGTCATTCGGTTGCCTGCCTCCCAAGGACCGAGTATCCCTGAAATGGAGAAGGCAAGCAATTGGAGGTCCTTGCTCCCATCTCCCTTCGTTTTACTACTTCCCTCCCTGATGATCAGCCTTGTATGTGCAACAGAAACCCTCCTTCCAGGACAATTCCTGAATGCTAACCAGAGTTTAGTCTCCAAAAATGGAGCCTTCAAGTTGGGTGTTGACTGCACCAACCCTGGAGATGATATTGATTACTTCTGTGGTTTCGGCATCTGGTTTGCTAACTCATCATCTTGCAGATCTGATCATATTCCAGTTTGGCATCCTGATCTGGATACTTATGGTCCTGGTACTTATTTCTCATCACCATATAACCTCTCAGTCTCAGAGGAAGGATTGCTACAGATCACGGGTGGTTATTTGTCTTGGTCCTCATCATCCTACATGACGACTGCTTCTATCTCTGCTGTTGCAGTGCTTCTTGACAATGGAAATCTTGTGGCAAGAGACAAAGAAAACAGTTCCAAAGTGATTTGGCAGAGTTTCGATTGCCCAACTTCTATACTGCTCCCTGGAGGATACCTGGGATTCAATAGGATAACCGGCAAGAATGCTACGCTTACTATTAATTCCTATTCTTTTGGCATGAGTGTACTTACATATACCGTGTCACTGGATGCAAGTAGAAGGAGAGGTTTTTTGTTAGATAATCTACTGCTACCTTGTGTGAACACAGCAAGGGAAGACGGCGTCGAAAAGGCCCCCTGCTGTGATACTGTAGCCGCTGCAAGTGCAAGCGCCGCACGGCTCATCTGCAGCACTGTAGGCACATGCAGTGGCCGACGCAGAGTTAGCCATGTATGTTATCTAGTTACTGTTACAGCATGTGTGTTGTACTAGGATTAGATAGATAGAATTGTATAAATAGACTACCACGGCAACTCAGTAAAGAGAGCTCAGATTTGCCATCTCACAGACAGGGCTTCAGCCAACGCTGGTGTCTTGTATTGTGTGTGCATGCTCTGTTCTCCCTTCTTCTTCTAGCTCCAGTCATAGTGTGTGGGGACGGACAACGCTTGTTCGTGGTCGGCACGGCTAGTGGGTGCTTGGCAACACTAGCGGGTGCTCGACAAGACTGATGAGTGGTTCACTCACCTGAGCCGATGATCCTGTGGGCCAACAGTTTTATTATCCACCAGAATCCTAATGGTCTGACATTTGCTGGTACCTTCCCTGGATGGATGGACATTCATGAAGAATTAGACTATGCCCTAACATTCAACGACGCAAACACATACCTACACTTAAATAGATCCGGGTTTATTAGATTTCTTAAACAAGGGGAATGTGATTCTATTTTATGGTCTGCCCCAGATAGCTTATGCAACTTTGATTCATATTGTGGACCTTACGGCCTCTGCACAACATCAGGCTCTTGTGTACGCCCTGTTGGTTTTGATCCACCATTGACCAGTGCATGGATTGCTGCTGGTTGTTCAAGAAAGGTCCCTCTAAACTGCAGGAGTGTCGAAGTAGCATTTCATCCAATAGATGGCATCCATACATATCCTCAGAATGCTTTGAAGTTGGAAGCTGCAAACATGAGTGAGTGCCAATCCTCTTGCTTAAGGGACTGTACCTGTACTGCCTTTGCTTACAATACAAGTTGCTTACTATGGTTTTGGGAGCTGCGGAATACAGTAGTGCTTGACTCTGGTCCAAACGGCAACCGTATGTACATACGCATAGCAACCAACCAACAGTCAGGTTCTAGAACTGCTCCACTGTTTTCTTTCAGGAGAAGACTGGTTCTTGGATCTGCGATTGGTGTGATAGCTGTATTTGCTGTTAGTTTGATTCTTTTATTGAGATGCAGAAGAAAGCTTTTCAAGGCTACAACAATTGGTGGCAATGGAAGTCTCATGGTATTCTCGTTTGTACAAATAAGGAAATCAACCAAAACATTCTCCGAGAAACTTGGAGAAGGAGGCTTTGGCTGCGTTTTCAAAGGGGTGTTGCCAGACTGCACTGTAGTGGCTGTCAAGAAGCTAAAATGCCTGAGACAGGAAGACAAACAATTCCGAGCAGAGGTGCAGACCATAGGTATGATTCAGCATGCCAATATTATTCGTCTACTTGGGTTTTGCGCCAAAGACAGTGGAAGGTTCCTGGTGTATGAATATATGGCAAATGGTTCTTTGAGTAACCACCTATTCTCCAGGAGTTCCTCTAAGCTAAGCTGAGAGCAGTGGTACTCGATCGCTCTTGGAATTGCACGCGACTTGGCTTATCTGCATGAGGGATGCAAGGATTGTATTGTGCACTGTGACATGAAGCCAGATAATGTACTTCTTGACGCAGGTCTCTGTCCCAAGATCGCAGATTTTGGGATGGCAAAGCTTCTTGGTCGAGATTTCAGCAGGGCCCTGACGACAATGCGAGGGACCATCGGGTACCTCGCGCCGGAGTAGATCTCAGGGCTACCAATTACACACAAGGCTGACGTTTACAGCTATGGAATGATGCTTCTAGAAATCGTATCAGGGCGAAGGAATTCGGAGAAAATCAAGGAAGGGATGTTCACTTACTTTCCAACCTATGCTGCAGTTAAGGTGAGTGAAGGAGATGTCATGTGTCTGTTAGATAGTAGGCTGGAGGGCGATGCTGATGAGGAGCAGCTAAAGAGAGCCTGTAGAGTCGCATGCTGGTGCATTCAGGATGCTGAAGATCACAGGCCGATGATGGGGCAGGTTGTTCACATACTGGAGGGTGCCATGGGCGTCGATGTCCCACCTGTTCCCAGGTCACTGCAAAACTATGTGGGAATGGAGGATTCAACAGATGTGGACAGTTTCTGAGAGTCTCTTTTTAGTTCAATGTGAGCCTTTTATTTATTTATTTTTCTATTTCTGGGCTCCGTAACACACATGATGTGTATATATACTACATACAGTCGTAAGCAATGCCTTCACTGTATACTCATTTGAGGTTCTTTGGTTGAGTGTACTTCTGTGAACCTGTAGAGAAACTCTGTCACCAGTTGTCCAGTTGGTTGAAACAGAGATGGGGGGACATGTATTGTTTGTTACCCCCATTGCCTTATATTCCCGTTGTGCAATATAATGGTTGACAGTGGCTTGTTCCTAGTTTTCTTGGAGTTTTGAGTGGTAGAGCATGCATGTTCTTGCATCGTATAAGCGTGTGCTTAGTGAGACGCTCTTGGGTAGCCGTAGCTCTAGGCCTGAACATACATATAGTTTACTAATAGCACATGTTTCCATCCTTTACCGCAGTGTATCGAACCCTTGCACAGACTTTTGTTTATGTATGGGGCTAGATAAGAGAGGAAGATAGTGTTAGCTGTACAAAATCGTAAAAATGTTGGAAAGAATAATCCAAAAACACCTTCATGTTGGATGGATGAAGATGAGATGAAAAACTGGACATATATAGGGCCGCGACCTCATTCCGAGGAAACTAAGCTCCGAGTGGGCACCTGTGCTTCCCTCTTCTCGTGCTCCCGCTGAGCCCTCCGCTCCCTCCCGCCGGTGGCCACTCCGGCCCCGGCGTCCACCCCAGCCATCGCCGTTGGTCCTTCTGACCACGCCGATCACTCCTCAGTCTTCGCCGGCGGTTGTTCCGTCCGTGGGTTTGGAAGTGCGGACGAAGCTCTTCTAAGCCCTGCCCCTCCTCCGCGCCCGGCCCTCGTCGTCATCCTGCTGCTGGTCAGGCCGGTTCTGGAGCCTGACGCCGACGACCTCTGTTGCTGTTCGGGCCTGGGGGCGGCGTCCATGCCTGGCAGGCGGGCCCTTGCTGAGCGGCTACCGGTGTTGATGGCCTAGTGCTTGTTTGGCGGCCGTCGCCCGTCCCTTTGCCAAGGATGGGGCCCTTGGCCGGGACCTAGCGCTTTCGGTGAGTCCTGCCCTTGAGCTCTGGAGCTCCGCTCTCGCCTTCTTCTTGTGTTTGTCCTCCATGGGGATGTCTCCCGGGGCTCTCGTTTGATCCGGGTCGTAAAGTTCAATCGGATGTTTGGAGTAGTTTGCAACGGCCGATCTCTTGGCCGGATTTAGGCCCTGATTCGTTTGCGCTTGTGGTCTCCTTCGGCCGTTGCAAGTTCAAGCTTTGCCCTGTTTCTGTTAGTCTCATTCTTCAGGCCACCATTGGCAACTCTGCCCCCCATTTCAAAGTCTCGTGTCTTAGCGATCGTACCTTCAAATTCTTCGTTTCATCCAAGTCTGTGGGTTTCTTTATTCACAACTTGCGATCGTTCTCCTGTGATCTTTTCTCCCTCTTCTTCCACCTCTGGGGCAGTGGCGGCCCGAGCTAGAAGATGGAGTTTCGTTCGTTCCAAGAAGAGGAGCGGGTTTCCTGGACGGCTGCCCGAAGCACTGCGGCCAGAAAATCTTTTGCTGATGTGGTGCCAATCGTGAACCCCTTGGAAAGCCAAAAATTTCAAAAACCATGAGGGACCGCCTCCTCTTTCCTCGGCGTCCGGTCTTTGGACGCGTCGCCCACATTAATTCTAGCCCTCTCAACCAGCAGCACGCCGGCTCTCCTCGGTTGGTTGTGGCCTGCCTGCGCTGCCTCACGGCGGGTCATCCCAGTGTCAAATGTCGTCGCCCAATCAGATGTCGCGCGTTCATGGGTTGGGGGCATATCGCTGCGCTTTGTCGCGCCTCTAATAGACCAACGGCAGCAATCTGGCATCCTGAGACAGCAATCTTCAAAGTTGCCGCCCCTAATAACGCCGGGCTCTTCAAATCGCTTTGCGCTGATAGGCCTTCATCAGCATCTGAGCCGCCGGTGTTTAATTCCTTTGGGGAGCTTTTCAAATCCATTTCTTTGGGCCTAGCCTGGGCAAGTGTGAATTCGGTGCCGCCCGTTACTATTCCTTGGTCATGGCCCATCTCTGACTCTACTTCTTATTTGGCTGTCGACCCTGCTTCTTGGACGCTTGGCTCTTCGTCTTCCTGCCGTACTAATCCAAGCGCGGCAACAGTGCTATCTGAAAACCGTCCTCCACCTCCTCGCTCTACGCCTCCGCTTCCTTTTGCTCCCGAAGGAATGCAGCATGAAGACATCCCCCAATCGCGTGTTCATGGTGCGCGCGGTTGCTCTGACGAGGCCGCCGGCAAGGGACGAGGACCTTGCTATCACCACCTTCAATCCGCTGCCGGCCAACGAGATGCAGTTCGCTGCGGTAAGGGCCGTCCTCAGAGACTTTCTGCGATTTGAGCGTCCTACTGCATTTCTTGATATCCAACCCACGCATTTGGGGCAAGCTCTGGTTCGCTTTATTTAAGGCCTATGATCGGGAAACCATTGTTGCGGAGAGCCCTCACGTCTTTGGAGATGTCACGGTCTCTTTCTCCAAGCATAACGAAGGGCGCAACTGGCGTAGAGCCATGTTCAATCATGAATGTTGGTTGCTCTTGTTCGGATTGCCAAACGACTACTGGACTGAGAGACACATTCACAGTGTAGTCGGAGAGTTTGTAAGGGTTCTTCTCTGGGAGGCTGATGATCGCTTCCGCTGTCGACTGCTTGTGCGGGCCAGAGTTACCGATTTCGAAAAGGTGCCTCAGTTTATTGTGTACTCAGACCCTAACACAATTGATGGTGAGTCCTGGACAGTGCAATGCAAGATTTTTACAGCATCATCCTCAGCAGCAGGGGCCCCCAGTTGAAGATCCGGTTCCAGAAGATGTGGATATGGAGGTGGGAGTCCCTTCCGACTTCTTTGGCCTTGGACAGCCTGTGATTGGGCTCAATGATTAGGAAGAGAAGAATGGTATCCAGCAGCAAGATGCCTGGGATCCGTGGCCAGCTGAGATTCAGGCCCAACAACAGCTCGTGCAAGATGGTCCATTCATGGTTCAGGATCTAAATGAAGTGCCTGAAAACATTCAGCAAGGACAGTTAAATCTTAATCTGCCTCCTCCAGAACAGGACATCAATCAAGATTTGCACCCAGTTATCTTTATCCCAGTCATGCCTAAAGAAAATGCGAATGGACTTCAGATTGACCGCATCTGTTGCAACCACAGGGAGAGGTCTATATCCTGAACCCTCTTGAGGAAGAACTCATGCAGATAGTTGATGAGGAGATGCAGCTGGAGGCTCCAGATCTCAACATCAACATCAATGCAGGGCCACCAGTCTCACCTATCAACTATCTTGATGATGAGATCCCACTAGACCAACTGATGGGATCTGAAGATGAGGGTTCTCCTGAACAACCTGAGCAGTCTGAGCATGCTGATGAAGATATTCAGATGATTGATGAACAGCAGCCACAGGGACCTATTAATCAAATGAATGAGAATCAACTGTCTGAAGGCTCTATTAACATAAACAATGGGCCTGTCCAGGTCCAGGATCAGCAGATTATACCAGAATCAGATGAGCAGAACATTGTGGTTGGCATGGCACTGATGCCATCTTTGCAGCAGAATATTGCTTCCAGGGTTTTGGAGGGAACCAGAGCAAAGGAGGCAACAAAGCTCTGGGATAAGTTCTTCACCAAAGGTTTAAGCACACAGCAAAAGAGTAAAGGCGGCGAGCACACTGGGAGGGCATCAGGCCGTCGGTCGGTTGGTGGAGGCCCATTGCTCTTGGCTTAACCGTGCTTTGTTTGGTCCAATTCGTCCAATTCCCACCAGTGGCCTAAGCTGGTCTGGTCTGGGCTGGGCCGGGCCGGTGATACCCAATTCACCGTTGGATCCGAATTTTTTATTTTTCGGCCTTTTTTTGGAAAATATTCACAAATAGACCCCTATTGGTTTGATTTTCGTTTATGGACCATGATCTCGGCGACATGGCTTTTGGCGCCGAGGAAACACGTCCTAATGGCGCCGAGGTCTTGACGAGGCGTCGGACGTGACGGTGACTTGGCGCTGACATGGACAAGGCCTCGGCGCCATAGATCTTGGCACCAAGTTCGGCGCCGTAGATCTTGGCGCCGAGCTGTTACCCTATAGCTCTTGGCATTTGAAATGAAACAAGTATAATTGTTCCGAAGAACATACAACAACACTATTGCGGTTTAGCTAGTTAGGACATGCATGACTTAGCTCAAAGGCCTGGGTTCGAACCACAGTGCTTAATCTTTTTTTGCTACATTTTTGTTAAGACTCATGCTGTATGTTTGATGCTTTTTTTTTTTACCTGCAATGACACTGAGTAGTTGCCTCCGGATATGGTTTTTATTTGTGTTTTATTGATACATAGTAAACTCAGGTTTCCTGTTTTTGCTTGCATCTCTTTTGTAATTCTGACTTTCATATTCTTGTGAACCATAATGACGTGTGTAAGGATGTGTTTCAGCTCACTTATGCCCCTTAAATATTATGTTAATCATTGTTACAAGTCAGCACACAATGGGAAAAAAGTGTTGCCCTATGAGCATTCTTGATTGTATGCAAGACATAGCCCCTTTCTTTTTTAAGATCTAACAAAGTCCGTTGTCTTCAGCATTAAGCTTCTGGTTTGCTCCTTTGATTAGTCGATTCCATCTGTATCCTTGTATTGTTTCAAATATTTCCTAAATCTAATGTCCTGCTCTTGCACTTCCCATCTGCCTGCATTAGCTACATAGCATTTAACATTTCTAGCTTTCATCAAGGGTCAAATATTGTGCAGTTAGCAGGTAACATTGTTCAAGTATGATATATTGTGTATCCCTCGCTATTCTTGCATTAAACTGTTTCAGAAAAAAGCAATGCATGTATTTCTTGTAGGGACTGAAAGCATCTAGGTTCCTAGTTGGGTTTCGGTGATTAATGACAATACGTGATTACTATAGCTAACGTGTGTTTTGCAGAGGCAATTAAGTTAGGTCATGGTAATGGAGATCTATTGGGCTATCATGGTGGTCATGCCCCTACGATGGAAATCGTTTCGGTTTTCAAAAGATGGACGACAAGGTTAAGGATAGACTAGTTCTAAGTGTCGATTGGAGTTGAAGAGACACTTAGAGTAGTTTAGGACTTTGTTTTTCCTTTGGCCGTACTATTAAGGGGGGTATGGACGGGTAGCTTGACCTAGGTGAGTCTAGTGGGTTAGGTGTGGTGCACACCTGCTAAATCTAGCGCTAGGTAGCTCCTAAAAAGCCCTTAGATTCATTGGAGCAAACTTCATTCACGTATAATCGAAAGTTGGAAGTGAATTGAGGGTCAAATGCTGACCGGACGCTGGCTTCGGTGTGACCGGACGCTGGCGCAGAGTTCGGTCAGTTCATTTGATCAAGGTGAAGTCGTCTGGAAGTGACCGGACGCTGAGAGGTGAAGTGACTGGACGCTCGCTGAGTCCCAGCGTCCGGTCGACTCCAGTAAGGTTCTAGAGAGGGAAAATCACGACCGGACGCCGGTCAACACTTAAACACTGGAGCTCGGGGAGAACTGACCGGAGCGTCCGGTCAACATGACCGGAGCGTCCGGTCACCCTGCAGAGGCACATAACGGTTCATTTTTCAGCCATGGTTATAAATACTTCATTCGTGTGTGGGGGTACTTTTGCTCATTCCAACAGCTGAGAAACACCTTTGTGAGTGCTAAGAAGAGCAATGCCCTAGTGAGGTGATTGAGATTTCAGAATCCCAAAGAGAGCCCTCATTAGTGAGATCAAGAGTAGCAAAGTGTGCATCCACCCTTCTCATTAGGCTTGTCGTGGTGAAGTGAGAGTTCGTGCTTGTTACTCTTGGTGATCACCATCACCTAGACGGTTTGGTGGTGATTGGGAGTTTGGTGATCATCCGACGGAGCTTGTGGATGACCCAACTCAAATTGTGAGCGGTTGTGGGTGATTCACCGCGACGGAGTGTCGAAGAATCAATCCGTAGAGAGCACTTGATCCTTGCGCGGATCAAGGGGGAGCTACACCCTTGCGCGGGTGCTCCAACGAGGACTAGTGGTGAGTAACGACTCTCCGATACCTCGGCAAAACATCGCCGTGTTCCTCATTCTCACTTTACTATGAGTATTTACTTTGAGCAATTCAATTCTTGTCATTTACATTCATAGAATTACCATGCTAGAGTAGAATCAGAACTTAGGTTGCTAAATTTTTGTGCGGTAGATCAATAGAAACACTTTCTAGACACAAAGGGTTAATTGGGCTAACCTTAGGACTTAATTATTGTAAAGAAATTTAGAATTAGCCCAATTCACCTCCTTTTGGGCATCTTGATCATTTCAGGGACATTTTGAAAGGATAGACATTAGTACTCAATACATTTTCCAAAAATGGCAAAAAGTTTGAGAGATATGCAAAGAAAAAAAGGAATCTTTATCACCTGTTAAAAAATTGCTTTCACCCCTTGATCCTTTTTATTATTTTTCTAATGTAATCTGGTGAGTCTTCATCTACAGAATTTGTTTAGAAATCCCTCTAGCAGTTCCAGCTTTGTCAATAGAGGGAGTTGTTCTCGTAAGGGGTCACAAGTCACAATTGACAACCTACTTCAAACTTTTAATGCACACCACATGTATAGCTAAATGAAATTTGTCGCTTGTGTAAAATGAACATGTAATCAACTTAGAAAGACGTGCTCCTGATGAAAAATAATTTAATTTCAGGCTGCCTTGAATTCTAGAGCCATCTCATTTTCTTAACAGAATGATCAACAGCATGTTCGTTTCGTCGTAAACGATCGTAGATTATTTACTGCTGGCTGGTTTGGTGTGAGAGAAAAATATTGTTTTAGCTTATAATCCACGATCCTATACGAGCAAGCGAACAGGCTGCAAAACCTCATTGCATTTGTTAGATTACAACTCATAAGAAAGAAGGGGCATCCACGAAGAAACAGCAAAGAAACAAATTCAGTTCCTCCGCTTTACCTATTTGTACTAATTCTTATTTGCAAGGGAAGAACTTATAAACTCACAGGCACATTATATTACATAAATTCACTTACCGTATATCCATTAGAGGCATCCAACCTTTTTTTTTCTTTGCCATCCGTGCAGTTCTATTGGAGTCTGAGGAGATCCAAGTGTTTTGACAAAAGGGATCCGCAGTCTGCACTGCTGAATTTTCACGTTCTCGATGCTTTTTCATTCAGTAACACCACAATACTAATACATTATATACATATTATTAGGTAACTGCCTATTCAAATTTGGAAGCAAGCAGCGTCTTGTATATCCAGCTTATTCAAATTTTGCAACTATAGTGTGGCACTGCACAAAACAACTTAGTAGTAAATAATAAATGGATTTATTTCGGCATGCTCCACATATCCTTGTCATCCTCAAAATTCTGTAACTACGATAAGTCATCCTCAAAGCACAGTTGAGATCAGGAAGCTGTAAATTCCCAGAGTCTCAAACTCCTCTCTCGTGTGTTCTCAAAGCCCAAGGACCATTGCCAAAAAGGTATGATGCACTCCTTATGGTATTCATATTGTCAGGTAACTGAATACAAGGTTATCTTCAGTTAGCATCATAGGATGTGAGAAATCATTTTTATTTATCCCTTTACAGCTAACTCGAGAAAGTTATCTCAAAGGAGTTGATGTAGGAGGTTCAAATGCATATTTGTTATGCTATATCATTTATGTTTACAAGCCTAGAAAGTCCCTGAAGTATAGCCGCATCTCAGGACCTACTTGGATGGGGGTATTGGCTAAGATTAACCTTTTTTGTTCAGGCACTAAAATGGCCTCGAGATGTGTCGGGTTTATAAACCCGGGGTCCCCAATGGACCTGCTTTCTTGCAAAAACTCGGCCTAGCAGACGGTGAAGCAACAACGCTCGTCTCCCGGGCCGGCCCATATACATAATGACAGGTCGGGACAACGATCCGGTCCCCGACCGGAAGCCCTGGCCAAGGTGGAGGTGAGGTCCGACTCCGACCTCCTTTTCCGACCAGAGATACGCCGGACCTCTGCTCACGGTTCTTCCCCAACCAACGTGGTCGGGGCCAACTAGGGACGACCGACCGGAGACGCTCGCTCGGTAAGGGCCCAGGGATCAGGCAGAGCAGATAAGGTAAGGCGCTCAAGTCAACTGTAATACCGAGGACCGTACCCTGGCATGCCTGCGCACTTTTAGGACGGTGCCACTAGGCCATGCCAGACGGGCACTATGCAACCTTCCAGACGTGTCAGAGTACAAACAGTATTGTAGGTGCCAACGTTTGTCGTACCAGGCGAACACGATAGAGCCTGCCACATGCATCTGACATAAACAGTATTATGGGCGCTGACGACCGTCACGCACCCAACAGCGTGGGCAACAAGACTAGGTATCACATGTATCCATTCTCTCTTTCTCTGACTTGTAAAGCTATCCCCTTCAACTATAAAAGGCGATACGCTCTCTCTCCTCTCTGGGGGACGTTCTCTCTGGCTTGCTCTGGCTCTCCCCCAAAAAGAGAAGCTAGACGATTCGAGGACTCGACGACTTGAGGACTTGAACAACTCAATAGCTCTAGAACTACGCATACGCTCCAATACTTAGCGCATGTTGGAGCACACGTCATTCTCTGTCGTTCGGTTTAGGGTCCGACCGGGCCTTTAACACCCCTTTTCATTCCTACTCGTTTGTAACCCCACAACAAATTTTGTGCACCTGGGCTCAGGAATAAAGTCACTGACCGACTAAAACTAGATGTAGGGCACGTTGCCTGGACCAGTATAAATCCTGTGTCATTGAGTGCTAGGCCACATCTGATCACAACACACGGTAAAACTATAAATATTTACTTGTTGGTCACTTTTCGCACCAACAGTTGGCGCCGTCCGTGGGGAGGACGTCATGTGTTTACGCTTTTGGTCATCAGATGGCCCACCTTTCCACCATCTTCGGCATGGCGGGCTCAAGCGATATGATTCGCTTCGGCTCATTGGAGTTTCCTATGCTCTCACCTGTTGGGATGTGGCTTACTCCCGTCTTCCAGCCGCTCTAGACTGTCCTCTTCGAGAGTCTAGACTTCGTCGTTGACCAGCTCGGCGTACTGTGCCTCCGTGAAGAGGTGCCCATCCCATCGTCCACTAGAGGAGGAGCGCTCTCCACTGACCCCAGGCCACTCGATGACCCCAACGTCGAGACACTCGCGCTTCGCCTTGAGCCCATACTAGGCTCAAACTACACGGTTAGTAACGTACATGTTATTCTTTGCTCGCTATTTAATACCTTCCGCCGACTCTCTGGAGGAACCCCGTTGTCCCCACCACGACCGTCGTGCGACTGGTTCCCCTATGGCTTTACGTCCCCCATGAATGCGTACGCGCAGGGGCTCTGAAGGATGTTGATGTTGCCCCGTCTCACATCCAAATACGTGGGGATGGTGGGCTACTCTCCTGCCTCCTTTCATGACCTCGTGGATGACGAGGTTGAAAGCAACGGCTCCAGCATCGGCGATGTTGTGGCACCTAGCCACCCTCTGTCCTAGGAGTGCGCTATGGCAGACGCTCCGGGATAGCCACCAGTGGTAGCGGAGTCTCTATAGATTCACACCCCTCTAGACCCTCGTGCGGAGGCCCTCGCGCATGCGCAGAAGCACGACGAGGAGTTATGACAAAGGCAACAGAGCCAGCCGCCACCTACGCTGGCGTGCTTGGTGCAGCACGCTATGCCACGCATGTGAAACCCAACGAGTGGCGCCCAGGGCGTGCCCATCAAGTCCAACACAACATCATGGATGGAGGGAACAACCCCCCTCAGTTCGCTTGAGCTGGCCAGAACATCGCTGCTACGGCGATGCTTTTACGCGGCCTCCCCAATACGGTCGACCCCCAAGAACAAGCAATCCACCAGAACCTCTAGGCACTAGTGGAGACCACCACCGTTCAATAGGCGGAGAGCTCCACGTTGTGACACCGGCTTGTGGCCTCTTGCCCAACCGAAGGACTAGGGCTGCACCAGTCGAATCGTTCTGTCCACTCACCACTGCTATTATCGGGGGTGGGGCAGGAGGCCGCAGCTGCACCACAGCCTGACCCAGCGCCCGCCCCACACTAACCACCTATGTGTGAATGCCTTAGGCCAAACCATGATGCTCGTAGCATCATCAACAATCGATGCCATGCCCGGCATGATGATGATGCCTATTGAGTGGCGGCGAGAGCTGGCGATACAGGCCTTGGTCTGACCATCGAGGAGTGCGGGGACATGCACCCTAAGCATGGTGGCCGACCAAACGGCCGGAGTCTCAGCCAAGATGGCCCGAGACCATGGGCCTTTAGTTATCGTATCTAGAAAGCACCATTCCCACAGTGCTTCCGACCACCCACCAACATCACTAGATACATCGAGGAAACGAACCTCGATATATGGCTCAAAGACTTCTGACTCACTTGCCGAGCTGAAGGAGTGGATGATGACCATTTCATCATCCAGTATCTCCCCATCTGTGTGGGGAGCATGTTCGAGCATGGCTTGAATTCCTTTCGCCCGACAACATCCATGACTAGGCAGATCTCAAGAGGGTCTTCGTCGGGAATTTCTAGGGGACATATGTCCATCCCGGGAATTCCTGGGACCTCAAGAGCTGCCAGCAGGAGCCCTGCGAGTCCCTATGGGATTACATCTGTAGGTTCTCAAAGTGGTGCAACTCCCTTCTAGATGTCATTGACGTAGACATCATCACCATGTTTTTCTCTATGACAACTTGTGAGTCCTTGATCCACAAGCTTGGCTATGTGAAGCACCATACCACCCATGACCTGCTCGACATCGCCACAAACCATGCCTTCGGTGATGAGGTGGTCGGAGTGGTCTTTAGCGACAGCCGAGACAGGGGCAAGGCCAAACGCGAGGACTAAGGCGAAGGCCCCTCTACACAAAGGGGCAAGAAAAACAAGAAGGATCGGTGATGACTGGCCAACCCAGCCTTGGTCGCTGCGACCGATCATGCGGGCAAGCAGGCCCAGCAGGGCTAGCCCGACCACTTCGACAAGCTCATGGAGAGTCCAGGCACCAACCACGCCTACCCTATCAAGCACCTCTACAAGGACTGTGAGCTACTCAAACACTTTTTGTGGCACGCCGGCAAGCCGAAGGAAGGGAAAGGCAAGGATGAGGTGGCCAAGAAAAGAGGTGTGGTGGGCAAGGATGATGATGGCTTCCCTGACCCCGAGGAATGCCTCATGATCTTTGGGGGATCCGATGCCATCCACTCCAAGCGCTAGCACAAGGTACGCTACAGAGAGGCATGCGCCGCCGAGTCAGCCATCTTCTTTCCTTAGCTGGTCGGACGCCAGGATCACTTTTGATCGGAGAGACCATCCTTCCCACATCACCCGACCGGGTCACTACCCGCTTGTCATTGACCCCATCGTCCATAAGAAGCATCTCACCAAGGTGCTGATGGACGGAGGCAGCAGCCTCAACATTCTCTATGTTGACACCCTCGACGCCATGCGCATCCTCTGGTCGGATCTCTGCCCACTGAGCTCTCCCTTCCATGGCATGATCCTAGGGATGTAGGTGTACCCACTCGGGCAGATCAACCTGCCCATCACATTTGGTGACTGAGCTAACTTTCGCTCATAGTTCCTCACCTTCGAGGTGGTGGACTTTCTAGGGTCCTACCATGCCATCTTGGGGCGGCCATGCTACGTCAAGTTCATGGCGATCCCCAACTACACCTACCTCAAGTTGAAGATGCTAGGACCGAACGGAGTCATCACCTGTGGGTAGCACCTTTTTGCACGCCTACATGTGCGACCATGAGCATTATGAGCTTGCCACTGCCATCATCAACTCCGCTGAGCTCCTCGAGCTCGGAATTCATCGACTGTAGTAGTCCCTAGACTGCAACGAGCCGACCTTATCGAGTGCCTTCCACCCGATCGAGGAAACCAAGGAGGTGGGGATCGACCCCACCGACCCGACCAAGATGGTGCGAATTGGGACCAAGCTCCTAGCCAAATAGGAAAGCAAGCTCGCCGACTTCCTATGCGCCAATCACGATGTGTTCGCGTGGAAACCTTCTGACAAGTCGGGCATACCAAGGGAGGTCGTCGAGCACGCATTATGCTTTGTCCTGGCTCAAAGCCCACCAAGCAACGCATGCGTCGCTTTGATGATGAGAGGCGCATGGCCATAGGCGAGGAGATCAGCCAAACTCCCTGGCAGCTAGATTCATCAATGAGGTATACCACTCCAACTGGCTAGCTAATACTATTCTTGTGAAAAAGAAGACTAGGAAATAGAGAATGTGTGTTGGTTATACTGGCCTCAACAAGGCATGTCCAAAGAACCATTTTCCTTGGCCACGCATAGACCACATAGTCAACTCCACCTTAGGATGTGACAACCTCTCCTTTCTGGATGCTTACTCAAGCTATCACCAGATCATGATGAAAGAGTCTGACCAGCTCGCAAGTTCATTCATCACCCCGTATGGTTCATACGGCTATGTAACCATGCCTTTCAGTCTAAAGAACGTTGGCACCACCTATCAACGGTGCATGCAGCGATGCTTTGCCGACCAAATCGACCCGCCCGACCAACCTAACCAAGTCAAGCGGCCGAAGCCAACAATTGTTGTCTATGTAGATGACATAGTGATGAAAATGGCTCAAGCTAGTGACCTGATCACAAACTTGGCTACAACATTCGCAAACCTCCAAAGGTTCAGCGTCAAATTGATTCCTAAAAAATATGTTTTTGGGGTTTCAAAAGGGAAGCTGCTCGGAGACATCGTGTCCGAACGCGGCATCGAAGCCAACCCCAAAAAAATCACAACCATCTCCAACATGGGCCCTATACGCAACATCAAGGGCGTATAGAGGCTCACTGGCTGTTTGGCCGCCCTGAGCCAGTTCATCTCCCGACTAGGTGAGCGGGGATGCCTCTCTATAAACTTCTCAAGAAGATAGACGCATTTGTTTGGACTGAGGAGGTACAGCAGGCTTTGGAAAGCCCCAAAGCATCACTAATGTCGGCCCTAATCTCGTCGGTCCCGAACAGGGAGAACCCCTCCTCTACATCACGGCAAACAACCATGTTGTGAGCGTCGCCCTGGTCATTGAAAGGGAGGAGCCAAGACACCCCCTGAAGGTCCAACGACCAGTGTACTTCATCGGTGAGGTACTCACCAACACCAAGGTTCGATACCCCTAGGTTTAGAAGCTTCTATACGCCATGCTGATGGCAGCCCGGAAGCTCCTGCACTACTTCACCGACCACAAAGTCATGGTCGTCACTTCATACCCGCTAGGAGACATCATTCGCAACTACGATGCAGCGGGATGGATCTCCAAGTGGGCTCTTGAGCTCATGGGCCATGACATCAGGTATATCCCCCACATTGCTATTAAGTCTCAGGCTCTTGCCGACTTCATCGCTGAATTGATGAAAGTCTAGCTCCTGACCCTAGACGTCACCCATGAGTACTGGACAATGTACTTCGATGGGTCGATCATGGCACCTGGCTCAGGGGCTAGAGTGGTTCTGATCTCCTTGGATGGGAGCAGGCTTCGCTACATGATCTGTCTCCATTTTCAGCCTCAAACAATGCCGCGGAATATGAGACCCTCATCAATGGACTATGCATCGCTGTCAAGCTCGGCGCCACACGGCTGTATGTCCGCGGCCACTCGGAGTTGGTCATCGACCAAGTCATGAAGGAGTCCTCCTATAAGAGCCCTCTCATGGCAGCATATTGCTAGGAGGTGTGTAGGCTTGAGGACAAATTCTGAGGGATCGAACTGCATCATGTCCCCCAAAAGGACAATGATGTCGCCGATTTCCTAGCAAAATTGGCTGCCAGGCGGGTGTCGTCTCTAGATGGGGTCTTCATCAACAATCTCCATGAGCCATCTGCCTACGTTCTGGAGGATCCTATCCAGATGCACTCCAACATTAATCTGGCATGCGGGGGCTCCGACCTCCCAACATGCCCTGACCCCAACCATGTGCTCGGTGGCTCTAACCCGAGTGCCTTCATGGCAACATCGCCCACTGACATCGCCATAATGGCACTCGATCTGGTCAACTAGAGAGCACCACTGCTCGCCTACCTCCTCGAGGAGGTTCTCCCACCGAAAAGGACTGAAGCGCGATGAATCGCTCGATACGCCAAGACGTTAGTCGCCATTGGTGATGAACTTTACAAGTGGAGCCCATCAGGAGTACTCATGAAGTGCATCCCGACCGACCAAGGGAAACAACTTCTCCTTGAAGTCCATGTTGAAATTTGTGGACATCACGCGGCCTCAAGGTCACTGGTCGGGAAAGTTTTTCGCCAAGGTTTTTACTGGCCCTCCGCGCTATGAGATGCAGAGGAGGTTATCCGCAGGTGTGAAGGATGTCGGTTCTATGCTCAGCAAACTCATCTATCGGCATAGGAGCTTCAGACCATCCCCATCACCTGGCCATTCATGGTCTAGGGCCTCAACATGGTCGAACCCCTCAAAAATGCTCCGAGCGGCTTCACTCACCTACTCGTAGCGGTGGACAAATTCACCAAGTGGATAGAGGTGAAGCCCATCACCAACATCCACTCAGAAGAGGCGGTCAAGTTCTTTCTCGACATCATCTATCGGTTTGGTGTTCCAAACTGTATCATCACCGACCATGGATTAAACTTCATCGGGAAGAAGTTCCTAGACTTCTATGATGGATATGGCATCAACATCGATTGGGCCTTGGTCGGACACCCGCGTACCAATGGTCAAGTCAAGCGGGCCAATGGCATGGTCCTACAAGGACTCAAGCCCTACATCTATGACCAACTCAAAAAGTATGCCAGGCGATGGGTTGTAGAGGTCCCAGCGATCCTCTAGAGCCTAAGAATGACCCCAAACCAGTCCATAGGATTCTCCCCTTTCTTCCTCGCATACGGAGCCAAAGCAGTGTTGCCCTCCGACCACGATCATGGCGCTCCAAGAGTAAAGGCCTTCGATCAAGACCGAGTCATGGAGGCTCAGTAGGACGCGATCAACCTACTCAAGGAGGCTTGTAAGACGATCATCATCTGCTCCGCTCATTACCAGCAAACTCTCTGCAGGTACCTTGAAAGAAAAATCAGGGGGAGGATCCTTGAGGTCGGTGATCTTGTACTCCAAAGGACCCAGTCAACCAAAGAGAAACATAAACTCTCTCCACCATGGGAAGGACCCTACATGGTGACCAAAGTGATCCGATCGGGCGCCAACCGGCTGAAGAACGACAACAGCAACGTTCTCACCAACACATGGAACATCGAACAGTTACGCCATTTCTTCCCCTAAAGCTCGATCTTACCTTTTCTTTCCATTCAACGTTTGCTCCTACAGCACCCCAACCCGAGCACTCTCAGCCTAGGTCGCTCGGGGGCTCCACAGGGGTGCAGTACCACCCTCCCTTTTTACTATCATATAGTAATATTTTTGCCCAAATAAAAGGGCATCGCCCAAACGAAAGGGCATTCTGTTCCTTTGATTACCCTATGTAACTTACATTTTAACCTCCCAACTGATCACACCCTACCATGACCTACGGTTAGGACCAGCTAAGCCTCGTGGGTCATGCCTGGGTTCTTAAGGTTGCAGCCTACGGGTCAACGGGCAGGTGCAAAAAGAAAGGACAAAAAACAAAGCTACACAAGGGTAAAAATAGGGGTGGATGGGACAAGCTTCCCCTCACGAGTGATTTCAGCACAAAATGAACTCAAAATATTCATGAATGTAAAATTGTTCATATAGGAGCTCCCCCATGAACTCGTATTTTTACATAAACTGACTATTTCTACTCTAAACTCTACTATGGTCCCCCGACGGCATCGGCTGATGGTATGGTCGACGAGGACGAAGGCAGCTCGCTTCCGGTCGAGACAACATTTGGCTCTATTAGGGGTAGGATGACGCTTGCCTCTGACCCGGTCTCCACTCCCTCTTCCTGGCGCACGTCTTCAGCCATGCTCAAACGGCGAGCCTCCATCACCCACTGCGCGGTGACCTACTCGGTGACCATCTATGCATGTGGCACCAAACTTTCCCCAGTGCATGGATTTAGTCTGCGCTCCACCCATCGGCATACCCTCTGCAGATGGCCATGAAGTCCAGATTGGGGTCATGGGTAGCCACCGAGGTCAGCACCCCCGATGTCTCGTAGAACATGCCGTTGAAGATAAGTGCCCAAACTTCATTTGGGACCTTCGCTAGCTGGATGACCAACTGCGCAACGTTGCGAATTTGGTCGAGCTCTACCTTGAGAACACATCGCTCCTCAAGGGATTGGGCTAGCACCTCCGTGCCCCAACTGACCGCCTCTTTGACTATTTCTAGCTCTTACTCTAGAGAGCCAATCTTTCCACCTAGTTCTAGAAAAAGATGACAAATTTAGACACAAAGGAAAGGAGAAATCAAGGCTCAATCGAGGGTGGAACAGATACGTACCAAGGCAAGCACTTTTGAGAATGGAGAGCCCTTCCTCTTGCTGGGTCACCTTCTCGATCAGTCGAGCGTTCGACTCCTCTGCCCCGAGCATCTACCCCTGAAGCGCAACCACTTCTTGTTCAGCGTTCGACCGGGCCTTCCGCTCTACCTCTAGAGCCTCCAAGGACTTCTAAAGCACTGCCTTAGTCGCCTCTAAGTGGATGTTCACCGCATTGAGTTCCCACTTGGTAGTAGTCGCCCGCTCAACCACGCGCACTTCCACCGCCCATGCTCCCATCACCTCAGCCGCACGGTCTTAGGACTCACGGCGAGTAGACTCTAGCTAGTGCCTGAGCTCATCGACCTACCGCGACACCATTGTTTCTTGATCCATTTGACGGTGCTCCTCCCAAAGAAATCAAGACTTACGGATCGATATCATCTCTAAATCCTATGAGGCAAGAAGCAGACATGCTAAGACAAGTATTGAAAGGCCAAGGAGTCAAGGACAACACTAAAAATGCAGAGAACTTACCTCTACAATGCATGGCGGGTCAACTATCATGGCTTGATGGATGAGCTCAACCATCTCCAAAGCCTCCTTGAGCCTTGCCTTGGTAAGGGCAAGATCGGACTCCATCAACAGTCCTCTCTCCCCGAGCAAGTGCCAGAGCTTTGCCTCCTCATCATCATGAAGGACGAACTAGGCCTTTCCCAGCTCCCTAGGGCAAGGCCACACCAGCTTGTGGGTGGCCCCCAACCTGCTAGATGATCCAGCCATCGTAATATCATGCGATGACCGGATCATCACCAACTCTCACGACGCGGGATGGCCGGTGGCTCCACCCCAGTGTCTTCCTCACTGGAGAAGGGGATATCCACCATTAGGACTCCACAACTTGCTGGTGGGTGCACTACCTTTGTCCTGGCCATGGCTCCTCCAGACCCCTCTAGCTCTGACCAAGCGGGCGAACTGTGTGCTCCTCCACCGGGTGAGGTAGGGAGCCCGGTTTTCCTCTCTCTCTCCAACTCCGTAGCCATTAGGGGAGGGACCATGAGAGTCACCTCTAACTCAACCTCCACCATTACCATGGGGATCACCGCCATCACTACCCGCCACTGCCACCATACTCCATGACCTCTCAGGAAGACGCAACCCCCGTAGGTGAAGGTCGCGCAACACCGCCAGCCTACTTCCTCCGCCGCTCATCGAGACCCACTGGCTGGGTCTCCACTCCCTCGCATGGGAGCTAGGGATATTCCTAGTCCTGCCAGTCCCTGGCTGCTATCAACAAGCATGGGTTAGTCACACTCAAAAACTCAACTATGAGAACAGGAGGGAGCATGAATGCATACCTAGACAAAAGCGGCAGAGTCCTAAAGCCCCAACCGACAGATGACAAGCCGACCAGATGAGGACCGCTCGTAGGTCACGACCCGTGCCCCTCATATCGACCGAGGGAGGAGCCGACCCGGTTAGTCCCCGATCATCCTACGAATGGTCATGACCGCCCGCAGCTTGTGGCAAAACCACCGGATAACTGAGGGAGCATCTCTCCGATGGAGGTCACGCACGCACGCAGACCCTAAAGATGTAGGGGAACGATCACATCCCCCGACCAACCGACGTGCTCCACCACACTTAGAGTAGGTTGGTGTGAAGCCAATGACGCCTCCAAAGGGCGCGTGACCATGCTCACTTTGCCTCTCGTTCGATGTGGTGTCTTCACTCGTGGCACGCTTCCTTGATTTAGGAACATCGCGGCGTGCCTCCATATAACGCTCGCTCGCTGATGGATGCGGCGATAGGCTCACAGTGCTCCACTAAGGTCACGATAGCACCCCTGTCTCCTTCATCCTTAGAGGCACTCGCGTCGCCACCCATCTTTGTGGGCTCCTCCGACTCGAGCTCTACCTCCATGTTGCTCCGGCTCTCACTCCCGGACCCACCAGCTGATCTCCTTCTCCTTTTTGAACCTCCTCTGGGCCTTCTTGGATTTCTTCTTCTTAGCAAGCACCGCCTCCCTCTGGGCAGCTTGTTGAGCTACGCTCTCTGGCCCCCTCGGAAGATGCGGTCGGGATTTATAGCTCGAGAGTCCCTTCGAAATAGGCAACTCGAAATCGATCAAAACATCAAAACAAGGAGGATAAGGTCACAGGAATAGGGGGCATACCAGATTGGACAGCTTCATGGTGTGAAGAATTTTGGGCATCCCTTCGAGGGAGTCTTTATCCCTCAGTTGTAGCACCTGATCGAGTCGACTCCAGACTTCATCCTTTGGCAACTCCTCCGGTGACGCACGGTTAGGATACATCGGGCCGGAGTACTCCCACATCGACCGCCTTATCTCCGCCAACAGGGTGACCCGACGGCAGAAGAAGGTATGGAAGACCCGCAACCCATCGAGGCCATGCTGCACAAGCCTTTGAAGCTCCGTCTCGATAACCTCCAATTTGTTCTGCCGATCAGTGGGACCCCACGACCAGCTCTCCCTCCTCTCCAGCCTTCTTTCAGTAAACGTCGGGAATGGCACCTCCACCGGGTTCCTGATGTAGAACCATTCACCATGCCACCCTCGATTGGAGTCATAGGGGGAGTACGCAGGGTAGGGGGCCAATGGCTTTAGCTTCTTCTACAAAGTGAATCCCCCAACCGGTGTGATTCTAGGCGGCTTACCCTCGGGTAGGGCTTGCCCACTAAAGATCTGTCGGAAGAGGTCCACGTGCGGCTCCATTTCGAGGAAGGCCTCATAGACGGTGATGAAGCCAGCGATGTGCAGCACCCTAGTCGAGTTGAGGTGCTCCAACTTCAGACCCCACTCATTGAGGAGCCCGCGCAGGAACCAGTGCGTGGGATACCTGAGCCCATGATCATGGAAGGCGAGGAAGGTTACGACCTTGTCGGTAAGGGGTTGTGGAACAACCTCCTCAGCACAGGGGCTCTCCAATGCGTGACCTCCTTTGATGGGAGTAGCCCCTTCTCAATGAAGGCGGCCAGCACCTCTTCATCCACATTGGAAGGCCTCTAGTTTGACATCACGCCTTGGATTTACGGAAGAATATGTGAGTTTTTTCTCTCCTCGCTTTACCCTCCTCTCTCCTAGAAACCGCCGTGGCGCATGAACGGGCTTGGCAAAAGGAGGAAGGAGAAGAGGCAGTAGTTTGAGAAAGGCAAAAGAATGGGACGAAAACCCTCTCAGTTCCCCCTATTTAAGGCGAAGAGGCGTGCGGTGGGACACGCCCTGGCTGATGGGACGTGCCCTACCCGATGAAACGTCGCTTGGTTAACAGGACGTGGCTTGGGCATGGCCCACCACTACTGCAACCTGGGCATGGGAAATAAGGTGCAACCGCATGCAAACACCCCTCCACCTTCCTAGGAAGGGTCTAGAGGGGCCCACCAACAAGATCTCCATCGAGGATAGACCAATGGGTCACCTAGGTCGATCGCATGGCCTTGGTGGCTACCGAGAGACAAGAAAGGAGCAGTGGGATGCCCCATGTAGACTATGCCAACTCCATCACAAACGATGGACACGGATCCCATTTGGACATATCCGATAGGAGCTCCCCAGATCCGTCACTTGAGTCATCGAGGTAACTTTACCAAACCCCTTTTTATTTTCTTTTCTAGTGCATGATCATTCATTCATCCTTTCACATGCATGCATTCATACATTCATCCATACATCCATGCATACATTCATCCCATACATCCAAGCATTGCATATGCAATTGATGCATCACAACGTTTTGTGTTGCGTCATGAAGCGGTAGTCGCCTCATTCGATATGAGCGACGACCGATCGGGGTTCGAAGGCCAGCCCGCAAAGGGCTCAAGGCTGCCTCATGTCAAAAAGAGCCAGGGAGAAAACACAAATGATCCCTAGTGGCCCTCACCTGATCTGCTCTGAAGCGAACAGGGTTATCTCGACCTTCTTGTTCGATCCTGACCTCGAGCCATGCCCACGGAATCTCCATTGAGGGGAGGCCAGTGGGCCACCTGAGTTGGTCTCTAGAATGGCTCGGGCATCTACCAGGAGGCAGGTTAAGGAGCAGTAGAATGCCACATGAGGGCTATGCCTACCTCGTTACGAACGACGGATCAGGATTCCACTCGGACGTGCCCGTTATTAAGCTCACCAAGCGCATCACTCGAGCCATCGAGGCAAGCAACGTTAGTGCCCCCTCCGGTTGTAGAAACCATGGATGGGGTAACGCATGAAACTAGACTAACCCCTCGACAACACCTGACACTTGGGTTGGTGCTCCATCTCGCCCGACCCCTCGGCCACGCCTGACACTTGGGTTGGCGCTCTGTCTCGCCTAACCCCTTGGCCGTGCCCAACACTTGGGTCCACACTCCGTCTCGCCTAAACCCTTGGCCATGCCCGATGATTGGGTCCATGCTCTATCTCTCCTGACCCATCGGTCGCACCCGACACTTGGGTCCATGCTCCGTCTCACCCGACCCCTCGGTCGCGCTTGACACTTGGGTCTGCGCTCCATCTCACCTGACCCCTTGGCCACGCCTGACACTTGGGTCCGCGCTCTGTCTCGCCCGACCCCTCGGCCGCGCCCAACGCTTGGGTCTGCACTCCATCTCGCCCGACCCCTCGGCCACGCTCGACACTTGTGTCCGTGCTCTGTCTCACTTAACCCCTCGGCCACACCCAACACTTGGGTCCGTGCTTCGTCTCGCCCGACCCCTCAGTCGCGCCTGACACTTGTGTCTGCGCTCCGTCTTGCCTGACACCTCGATCACGCCTGACACTTGGGTCCGCGCTCTGTCTTGCCCGACCCCTTGGGTGTGCCTGACACTTGGGTCTGTGCTCCATCTTGCCTGACCCCTTGGCCACGTCGGACACTCAGGTTGGTGCTTCGTCTCACCCGACGCCTCGGGTCCACGCTCCATCTCGGCCAATGGCGACCCACAATCTTACACCCACTAGGTGCTCGCAAAACGAGTATAAACAGCGCATTCATGACTTCACAGAAGTCCCAAAAGGGCTCGGGGTCTCCTATTAGGTTCATAAACCCAGGGTCCCCATTGGACCTGCTTCCTTACAAAAACTCGGCCCAACAAACGGCGTAGCAACAACACTTGCCTCCTGGGCTGGCCCATATACATAATGATAGGCCAGGACAACGATCCGGTTCCCGACCGGAAGCCCTAGCCAAGGTGGAGGTGAGGTCCAACTCCGACCTCCATTTTCGACCAGAGATACGCCGAACATCTGCTCACGGTTCTTCACTGACCAATGCGGTCGGGGCCAACTAGGGACGGCTGATCGGGGACACCCGCTCGGTAAGGGCCCAGGGATCAGGTAGAGTAGATAAGGTAAGGCGCTCAAGTCAACTGCAATACCAAGGACCGTACCCTACCATGCCCTGCGCACCTTTAGGACGGTGCCACTAGGCCATGCCAGACGAGCACTATACAACCTTCCAGGCGTGTCAGAGTACAAACAGTATTGTAGGCACCGACGTTTGCCGTACCAAGTGAACACGATAAAGCCTGCCACCTGTGTCTGACATAAACAGTATTGTGGGCACCGATGACCGTCACGTACCTGACAGCGTGGGCAATAAGACTAGGTAGCACACGTATCCATTCTCTCTTTCTCTCACTTGTAAGGCCATCCCCTTTAACTATAAAAGGGGATGCTCTCTCTCCTCTCTAGGGGACGTTCTCTCTGGCTTGCTCTAGCTCTCCCCCGAAAAGAGAAGCTAGATAATTCGAGGACTCGATGACCTAAGGACTCAAATAGCTCAATAGCTCTAGAACTCTAAAGCTACACAACACATACGCTCCAATACTTAGGGCACGTTAGAGCACCACATGTCCATGAAGGCATGAATACCAGCATAATTGACTACTTGGTTCTCACTTCCAACTACAAAAACTCAAGGATAACACAAAAACCATACTACTCAGTCGAAATAGTATTACTGATAATAATGCTTGAGAAACAATACATGAAGCCACGCTCAATCAGCCCGTAACAAAAAAAATTGCTTTATCCCCTGGCCAAAAGTACTACAATCACAATAGCTTAAAACCGAATCATGCCACAGATACCCCCAGTTCTGGTGTGAAATCAAATTCAAATCCACCTATAGCTCACCCTTATGATCTAGTAAACTTATAGTACCACTCAGTGGAAGGAGTATACCAATAGTATTACTTCAGAACGAGTTTGTATATTGTGTTCAATCAACATTTGTCATTATTCCCCTAACAAAAATTGCTTGATTCCTAGCTCAACAATCACATCAGCTTAGAATCAAATTCAATCACGCTGCAGATATTCCCCAGCGCTAGAGTGAAATCAAATCCAAATGTACCTATGCCGGATGCCTCATACTCAAGATCCAGAAAATCTCGAACCAGAAGGCGGACAAAATCTTACGAGCTTGCCTTTGCTTCCTTCGCCGCCGCAGCCACAATGGACCCCTGAGCGGCGGCCGCCTCTGCCTTGGCCTCGAGCCACTTCTCGTTTCACTCGAGCACCTCGCCGACCTCCTTGGGCATGTACTTCTTGTCGTGCTTGGCGAGCACCTCGGTGCCATGCAAGAAGCACGCGCACTCCCGCGCCTTCTCGGTGACCTTCCTCCCATCGTCGTGGTGGCGGAGGTCATCGGTGAAGGGCTTGAGGAGGCCCTCGACGACGATGGAGTGGCCCTCGTGGAAGAGGTCGGGCAGCGCGTCCTCGTAGCGGACGAGCACGTCGATGATGAGGTCCATGACGACGAACTCAATCTCAGGGGAGGACGGCGAGGGGTGCGCGATGGAGCCCTCGAGGACGAGGCCACCGAGGCGGACGCGGGGCTTGGAGGGGTCGGCGGTGAACTTGGCGAGTGCGTCGGTGGGCGTGACGTAGAAGACGAGCTGGTCCTAGAACGTGGAGAGCATGGTGAGCATGAACGGGCCAAGCGGGGTGGCGGTGGGGGTGGGGGTGGCGACGGCCACCGCGGTCGCGCGTGGGGTGGGGATGGGTGCCGGTGTGTGGAGGAGGGTGGAGAGGGCGCTAGGTTAAAACATCAACTCGGCGCCAAGCTCAACGCCAATAACCACGGCGCCAAACTTGGCGCCAAGATCCATGGTGCCGAGCTGGCTGCCATGTCAGCGTCGACGCCGCCAATGTGGCTCCGACCTAGGCATCAAACCCTTTGGCGCTGAGATGTGTAACCTCGGCGCCACCAACGATGGCGCCGAGCTAAGGTCCAGATTTTGAAAGCATACCTCCAAGGGCATATTTTTGAATCTCCTACAACTAAAAAGAACAAAGCGTGGACACTTTTTGGTGCGACATTCATCCATCGTCCTGCCTGTCGCCCATGCGATCTTTCTCTGCGCCCCTTACGCCCATCTCCCTTCCAAGGAAAGAAACGTCGCTTCGGGAAGAAAACAAAACCCGCTCCCGTGATTCTGGCTGCGTCGCCGCCGCGCCCCCATCGCGCCCACCCTGCGCCCGTGCCCGCCCACAGCAAGACGCGCCGCCGCCACCCGCGCACGTCATAGGTGCGACACCAAAGCCGCTCGCTCCCATGCATCCCCGGATGCGACACCAAAGCCACCGCGCTGCTGGCCCTGCTCTCCACGACCATGGTGGCGGTGCCCTTCCCCATCCCCTCCCGACGGCGGCCACTGCGCCCTTCCCCATCCCAACGGCCTTGCGTGCACGGGTGTCGGTGACGGGCAGCCGCCCTTGCGCTCTAGATCCGTGCAAGGCGGACACGGTGGTGGCGGATTCCCTCGGCTACGTCCGCGTCATCACCGCCTAATTAATCGCCCCATGAGGCCCTCGTCACACACGTCGTCTCGCTGTCGCGCCGCGCTTCGCCATCGTCTCGCTGCGCCTTAGCACAGCAGCAGCCGGTGTGCCGGATCCGGTGCCGCGTCGCGCGAGCCGACTGGAAGCCCATTCCCCGTCGCACCGGAGCTCGAATCCGGCGAATCGAGCGGCGCCGCCAGGCGCGCGCATTTGGTCGCTGAGTCGCTGGGGCCTCGCTGCGCCGTCGCCTCACCGTCGTCGCCGGCCGCTCAAGCTTCCCGCACCGGCCCGCGCTTTCGCCCCCCAGCGGTTCCCCGAGTCGCTACCTGCTCGCGTTTCCCCGAGCCGGCGGTCAAAGGTCGCAGCAGTCGATTCACCGCCCTCATCGGAGCTCGTCCACGACGCCGGTGAAGCCCTCCGATGGCCTCCCTGCCCCTTTACCGCGGATGCCCCTGCCCTGCACCGTCCTGACCTGCTACACCTGGAGCTGGTTTGCAGCTCAGACAACCTGCCATCTCTCAGTCTTAGGTACACACCGGCGACAATGCTTTATCCTACATGGTACAAACAATAGAAAAGATGTAATTTCACCTTTTTGCAGTTTGAGCTAGCTGGATTACAATCTCAAATCTTTTTTTTGGCTGCATTAAACTATTTATTGATTTGCATTTTGCTGCACAAACCTGCGAAGCCTCTGAATCCAGCAGCTTAGAAGGTTGACATTGATTTTTTTCATTGCCTGATCTGATGCGTCAGTGTTTGAGTAGGCACTAGCAAAAGATGACGAAAAAATTGGAACGTTCAGTGTTATTTGTGTCATACTTTATTCACATTCATATAAAAAACGGTTAACTAATATCAACCTCAAAATGTTATATTTTTTCATTCTCCTCTTATTGCCTCAGCAGGTGTAGTTCTTGAAATTTACACAAGACCGGTAATGTTAGCTTTTTTGTTTCAACGTTGGGTGAGTTCTGGTTTTCTTTCTTGTGCCTCATTTCTTATGTTCTGTTCAGACATAACATAATTCTCCATTGTTGCTATGCAGATTAAGAATAGAGAAATATCACTTCCTAAAAATGCGAGAAGCAGCGTCCCACACTCACCGAGCATACGCCTGGTTTGCTGTTGCCAGGAACATGAGAAGCAGCGTCCTCTGCTCACCAGCCCTGCGCCACGCCTTGCCTGCCCAGCCGCCGGTCTCTCGGACGAGAGATCGGAGCAGCGCGGTCATCCCCAGTGGCACTTTCTCCCTGATCAGATCCTCAACACGCCCGTCTAGTACACTGCCAATGGCAGTACTTCACCAACATCATCGCCCTCTTCATCATCGAGCTCATCAATCAAATTGCTCTAAACTGAAGATGAGCTGACAAGTTCAGATGAAGAATTGAAGCCACTTATCTTTCCTATTTTCACCCAAACTGATTTCAGAGGAACAATGGCTTACAGATCCTTTTTGAATTGACAGCGCCGAGCTCAACTATTGCTGGTATAGGTGAATTAATCTCGCTTTCATACGAAATTTCCTCTAATCTGGTTCAGAGGAATACTCTGCATATTCTAGGCCGATATTATTAATGTGCATATAATACCTACACCTGGAAACATAGATGGCTTGAAGCTGAATATAAAAGGTCGTACCCTGTGCGCAGAGAGCTCCCGCTCTGTGTGGAGTCTGAGAAAGGATGTTAGTGGCAAGCCTTACCCTCGCCCGTGCTTTATGTATATTACTTGCATTGCAACTATTAATAATAACTTGAATAAGTTACTGTTGCATATAAGTTACTGTTGTGTTCTGCCCTTGAAGGGTTTGCCTAAAGGAAGTGGGCTACTTCTGCTCGCTGAGATGAGCTCTGCTGGCACCCTTGCTCATGGAGATTATACTGCTGCTGCTGTAGAATTTAATTTCTAAGCAACATTCTAACTTCGTGATGGGATTTTATATCAATAAATCCTGCATCTTGCAACCTGTTCGGTTGGCTGGTTCGTATCGTTGTTGGTTCGTGAAGAAGTACTGCTGGCTGGTTTGTGTAAGAGTAAAATACTGTTCCGGCTAAAAATTTACGATCGTTTACGACAAGCCACGGCCAAACGAACAGGCTGTTGGTCAGTAACACCATCAAGCTCGACGTTTATCCATTACCACACCCGGGTTCAGATGGTCGCTGGAGGAGATGCTCTTGCGCGGCAATTCAACACTCCTGATTCTGTAAGTTACAACCGTTCCTGTACAGTCTGTGTGGCTATTGGAACATTGGTGTTTATTCACACAACTTAATCTCTACTATAAGCGACCAATCAAAATTATACTAGGTCTCTCAAAAAAAGTCCCCCGCTAAGAGACTACAACCATTGTGCACCAATGAAATTGTATTCAGGATTACCGTATCATTAAAATCTATGGCCCTTGATCCTTTCTCACAGGCTTCGACTTGATCCGATGGCCAACGTTATTTGGATCTCTCCCACGCAGGCTTCAACGCACGCCTCACACATCCCGCAGTCTACGGTAAAATAGAAACCAATGGAAGTCAATCAAGGCAAATATGGAAGTCAGTCAAGACAAATATGAAGGAGGGATCCGTGACTCTGATCAAGGCAATTTCCAGCACATCCTACAGTCTACGGTAAAATAGGAAACCAATGAAAGTCAATTAGAGCAAATATGGAAGTCAGTCAAGGCAAATAGGAAGGAGGGATCCGTGACTCCGATAAAGGCAATTTCCAGAATTATCATTATAATGGAAAAACCCATGCCGAGCCTCGGCCCCATCTGACGCGCCCCTTCCAAAACTCTTCGTGTCAGTTCTGGTATTGCGTCAGCAAGAAATGGCGACAGGCCTGTCAACATACCCACTCGCATGTTTCCGTCAAGAACACTGTGGGACCTGGTATGGTGACCCCACGCGTCAGTAAGGAGCAGTGGAGCGTCTGTAGCGTCGCTAAACCTGGAAAGGTCTACCCCTTTCTTCTCATAAAATACCAACGGCGAACAAAGAAGCAAAACGGGTCACTTACAATCCGGGCCCACAGAGAGAAGATCGATGAAGAGGTTTAGCACGTTTGGTTTTGCCTATTTTTTTAAAAAAATAGAAGAAATATCCGGTTTTATCCTCCAAAGAGAGGAGTTAGACCACTGTGTTACAAAAGTAACACACTACACGCTCCGACCGAGTTTACAAAACAAACGAACCGACTTGACACGTGATTATGAAAATAAAAGGCCATTCATGAAAATAGAACACGCAAGCTAGAGACAATTAGTTTTGTTCTAATTTTTAGATATATAGCTTTTGCTATGCACCTAAATATATATTATGTCTATATACATAGTAAAAACTACTTCATCCATTCCAAATTATAAGTCGCTTTGATTTTTTTGGTACATCTAATTTGTTATGCATTAAGATATAATAATATGTCTAGATACATAGCAAAATGAATGAACCAAAAAAGTCAAAGCGACTTATAATTTGGAATGGATAGAGTATGTATCTAGAAAAGCTAGAACGACTTATAATTTAAAATAGATGGAGTACTTAAAACTTACTTGATAAATCAGTTGATTATGCCAAGAAGAAATACTTTTTTCTTCTTTTGTCCAATAATTTTCATTAGTTAGCTTTCTAATACCCGAAAATCATCTAAAGAAAGAAAAACAGGATGGGAGAGAGAGAGAAACCAAGGAATAACCAGATAAATATCCATCGCGGTTGCGCACATATATTTACGACTATATCTATTATTTAATTTTAAAAAAGATCAAATACATTTTTTTCTTTCATTTATCAAAAGTGAATTATAGAGTTACTTTAAGAAGATATATCTACTTTAAAAAGCTTGCTACGACATCTTTGATTATTTGGGATGAAGTTTGCATGAAGTGGCCATGAAGATCTCCAAGAATATTTAAGGACTTAGGCAGATTGTAAATTATATGGTTAATGTGAGAAATAACTTTATTATGTCTTGTTACGTGTAAGTGTTTCTCGGATTGTATATACATGGTCATATACAATTGTGTGAAAGTTGAACTCTAGAAACAAAAATCGTTGTTTGGTTGTTTTCATGTACATCCCTGAAATAAAACCGTAGCGTTAGCACGGGTACTATACTAGTGCTTTTAGTTTGTGGTGCTACTTGGCAACGGTGGTGTAATTATACTATTATCACCAATGATTGTTTGTACTATAATTTCATTGTAATGATCAATACTTGGTGTTTATTTGTAACGTGATGTTTATTGTTTATAACGTGTTTCCTTGCTTCCATGGTTAATGATTAGCGATACTTCAAAGAAAACTTACATCAATGAATCGAAAGGGTTGGACTATGGTATTAGCATGTCATGGAGAATTAAGAAATTATTACAAATGTGAAAATGACCTTAAGAGACTACAAACACGCATGACTACAAATGCAAACAAGAAATTACATACACATAGGATTAGAAGACTATCTTAAGCGAATCACAGACAAGGCATGGTAGTATAGATTGTCATAATGAATACGGTTGTCATGGTAAGAACTAGATCATGATATTGTTTTTGTTGCCATTGCGGTAAAGTGACATTTATATATATATCTTCTCTAATTTAGAATGAATCACAATCTTGATCGATGAATTTGGAGGGAAACACTATGTGTTTAATGCAATTTATAAGCAAATTTATTTGGCCATGCTACTATGCTACTTTGTTTAGTATTGTGATATAATTATAGAAATAATCTTTTTTTTTTACATTTTGTTGTTTGAAAATTGTAACGTGGATGAAGAAGGGTGCTAGCACTAGCATATTTGCATCATGGGAGAAAGCTAGCACTTGCAAAAAAATTTACATGGAATCACGGCAAAAATAGGAAGTAGAAAATTATTAGGCTATCCATATACACATTGCATATTTGCATGCACCAGCATATATGGCAACGAGCCTCTCCCGGCTTCCCTGCGCCTTGCTCCAAGGAAAGAGAAGTAACACAGAAGGAAAGAGAATTAAGACAAAAGAAAAGAGAGAGACTGCTATCAATCCTCTGCTATAAATCATGTGGCCTCGCCATAGCACCCACCCTCGCCAGCTGAGCTCGCCCTCGCTCGCACCGACCTCCGCCCTCACATCCTCCCTTGCGCACCGGTTGTGCTTCGCCATAGCGCGTCGCCGTCATCGTCGCCTTTGCCATCTTGCTGTGCCCTCGAGGAGGACTGCAGACTGCCACAAGGAGCTTCCAACATCTTCTGTCTTCCACAAACGTCCACCCTGTTAGTGAATCCCATCCTACCCTAATGCATTTCTTTATTTGTTATTGCCTCCAGTGCTTGTGTGATCTGAAATCATGCCTCGAGTCTTGGATAGATACGCGCAGAGGCTATGTGATGCGTGTTGTCATGGTAGTGGTTTGGGAATGGTTGGTCCAGTAATTCGTCATGAACCCTCTTTGTTTTTGCTTCAAGTTCTTAGACTGTGAACCTCTATCTGTGCATGAAATCGAATCGTTACCGCAGCCATTTGCCATGATTTTCGTGCTTCTGGTTACTTTGATTTGATGTTTATTGCCTGTGTTCCATCTTTCCATTGAGCTGTCATGATCCTTATAGATTCAAATGGCTGAGTATTCCTGTTATGACCATTTAATTGAATGATGATTAGCACCGGCTCGATCGCTCCATGATCTGGTTCTGCAAGTCTACCGTAGCAACAGTTCCTTTGCTTAACTTTCTTTTACCATTGAGTAAAAGTTTCAGCAAACAATCACTTTTACAGTAACCATCAGTTGCATCACTGGTTTTATTTTTTGAGATGTTCATCATTGGGTTGATGCCGTTGATGCAAGTTACAACTGCTAACAAACCTGCAACAATAGCTGGAGCAGCAACACAAGCCATCTGGAAAAAAGGGGGAAAAAAGTAGCAACCGTGTCACTTGCACCGTTGCACAAGCGCCACCTCCGGAACGACTGAACGAGAGAACAAAGCACACACACCACATTACAAAAGTGACCGGAGCCAATTTTAGTGAGTCGTTTCAACAATTCGACGTCTGCGTCTCATCTCGGTTGTGCACGCGCTCACCGGCATCTGCGACCGTCGATGAGACAACGAGCGCATTGCTTGCTGCTGTGCTGCAGCCGTGGCAATGAACGGTGGACCTGCCACGAGCCCACGAGCTGCCGCAAGCCCGCAACGAATGTATAGCCCACGTGTAGTCGTGTTTAGGACCAAATGTAACCACTGTGGACAGTTTTAGATCCTTCTAGCCCATCCGACCGTCCCTGCCCTGGTCGTGCGTCCTTCTTTCCCATGCTCCAAGAAAGAAAACCAGAGGCGCCCGCTGTCCGCCTTCCCCCAAATCCGTTTGTTTCCCACGGCGCAAGAAAGAAATAAAAAAATAGTAGAATGCGCGCGCCCTCAGCGCATGTGGATAAACAAAATATGGTTGTTATATAGAATGCGTCCACTCTGTTAGTGAATCCCATCCTGCCCTGATGTGTTTCTTTACTTATTATTGCCTCCGGTGCTTGTGTGATCTGAAATCATGCCTCTTTAAGAGTCTTGGATAGATACGTGCAGAGGCTATGTGATGTGTGTTGGGATCTCTAGCTAATGCAAGGCTTAGCTCCTTTTATCTCTTTATAAAATTTATTCCCTGTACTTCTTGGAGAATGTAAATCCTAAAAAATTCATGGCCCTACTTGGATTGGATTTCTGGAGGCTACACAACTCCAATAATAAATCATATAAACCAAAAAATATCTCTAAGGCATCATGATAGCAACCAAAACATGATCTTATTTTGGTGGTTTGATTTGCATCATGATCTATCACCGTATACAACAGTTCAAATTTTGTTGGCACGTGGCCACGCACGGGCATCAAATTTGTGATCATGTATGCTAACAAATTAACAATGTAGGTGTTGTAGTTATTTCAAAGGCCTCACATGACGTCATCAAGATAACAGGATAGAGGCATAGAGCACACGGACAACTTTAAATCTTTAATTGCTTGCCGATCTCCATAGAATAATAGTATATTATGTTTAGACTGACTAATGTCATCCTGTTTATTTTTCATGATTTTGGTTTCTCAGTTGCCAATATGGGTTCTGGCTGTCGGTCACTCAAAAGAAAGAGGGTGTACGCTGACCCGCCGCCTACAATCACCGATACACACATCTACAGGTAACTATGTTACATTTATCTTGTAATTGATCGAGGCAATCATTTTCTATCAACATAGGTTTACTCGTGTGTTTTATCATTTTGATTGACATGACGGGATTGTAGATGGGTTGAATTCCATGAAGTAGGAATAGAACACATATCTTCTATATGGGATGTGAGTGCCATGGTTTTTTGGAAAGGCAACGTACGACATCACCATGGTGATACATATTTGCGTGTAATTTTGAAGGATGAGCAGGTGCATTTTGAGCTCATCTTTTTGGACAATGTCTAATTTTTTTTCTACAGAATATTGTTATCTATCTGTTGGATCTAATATTCTTACAGGGAACCAAAATGGAAGTAGTTGCGTACAGCGACCAAACCATGAGGTTCGATCAGTTTGCTTCGTGTAGGAGAATGTTATGACTTCATGAGAGTTGGCTTCGCGCCTACTCATGTTGGTCCATTGGGCTACATCTTCCGTTTATGTGCCGACTACTTTGTGGTTCTATCTCCACAAAGGCTAATGCACCATCGAAAGAGCTATGGATTTGTTAGTGTCCTCGTACCTTTATGGAATGAGAGAATTATGTATTTGGCACCGAAACAAATCAGTCTTTCGTATTTAGCACTTAAAAATTTGAACTTTCTTATGTGGCACTAAGTTAAAATTTCCTTCCCTATATGGCACTACCATCCATTTCATCCATTCATCTATTAGTTGATTATTTTGACCGTGTCTGTTTTTTCTTAGTGTGACCAACGTACCCTCTGTTACTCACGCATGCAATTTCTCCCTAGACTTCCTGAGCGGCCGAGCGCTCCTATCTCCCGTGAGTTTGTGACCTTCTTCCCCGAAAAAAAACACCAAACCCTAGATTGATGGAACGAGGAGGAGAGGATGATGGAGCAGAGGATGTTGCGAGCGGTGGCGCCCAGCACCAGCTGCACGTGCCCTCTAGTGGGGTGACCTCACCCGACGGAGCCAGGCCATGGCGCGGTCGCGGCGGCGGGGCCGACGCTTTGGCCAGCCCGTGGCGTGGCGGAGGCGGCGCAGCCCCTCCGGCCAGCCAGCAGCGTGGCAGAGGCGATGCGGTGGCGGCTCCCGGCGCATAGGCCACAAGGCATCCCACCATGGCTCCCGCGGAGCCAAGCCAGCATGGAGCTCGTGTGCTCGCAGGATGACACCACCATCGCAGCATTACTGCTCGGGAGCTGGAGCGCCACCGCTACCATGGCTCGCAGGAGCGTCGAGCGTCCTCGCACTGCTACCTCAACCATCTCCGTGCTGGAGCCTGAAGCCGCCGACCACTCCACGCCATGCTCGCCAAAGCCACGCCGTCGGAGCTGCTTCCTGACCTCGCCGCCGGCCACCACGCTGGAGCTAAGCATTGCCGGAGCCGCCCGCGCCTTGACTTGTCGCAACGGCCGCATAGACGAGCATCCCGCTGGCTCGCACCGGTGCCACGCCGCTAGCGCCAATTGCCAATGAGACAAAGCCCCCGTTGTTGCTCTGCTCCGCTCTCTCTATCTGTTCGGCGCTCTCTGCTCTGCTCCTCTTTTCCCCTCTATTCCGCGCGTGGATGAGAAGACCGAAGACGACGACGTCGAACGCTGTACTCGGCCTGATTCCCTTCTCAACTCGAGCCAGAGCCTAGGAGCACTGCCGTCGCCCTATGCCACGATGCTACCGCTCTGCTCCTTCCCCTCCTCTGCTCTCTGGACTATGGAGACGGGAAGTCACGGACGTCGTTCAAAGCCGAACACCGCTCTATGCCGAAGCCAAGCACCACCAGTGATGCCGTGCTCACCCAGAGCGCATCGCCAGGCTACTGAGGTCGTCCGCCGCCGCCCCTCTGCCTCTCTACTTGGCGTCCTCGAAGCCACCACCGTCGCTCGCTAGACTACAGTCGAGGCCGCCGCTGGCGTGGAGCACGAGCACATCAGTTAGTGCCACCAGAGCGAAGCACAACGCCTCAGGCCGCCGACCCAATGCCGTCGAAGCCGCCCTCACGCCGCCACTGGAAGCCGTCGTGGCACCGAGATGGACGCCGCGCTGCTGCCACCCACGGCTTCCGTCTCTCTACACCCGGTCTCTACGGCTCGATCACGAACGGCTAAAGGCACCTGGCCATCCACGTCACAGCAACCAATGGTAGTGCGCCACGTCACTAAACTGCATCAAATAATTTCTAACCAAGCTAATTAGACAGGGCAAATCCCTCCCGCGCTAAGCCTACCCAGCGGGACCTACTCTTGCCTTAGAATTTGAAATTTATTATTTATTTATTTGTAGACTCTGATTATCAAAATTCCCATGTTTTAGTTCACAATATATTTGTGATATTTATAATATTCTTATTTGACAACCTGGCCATCTATTATTTCTGTATTTGGCATCATATATTTCTGCTATAAAGAAGGGCATTCATATCATTTTACCAGCCACTTGACGTCGTTACTAGTCTAAATGGACGGCAGTGCTATCTAGGGAAGAAAATTTTAACTTGGTGCCAAATAAGAAAGTTTAAATTTTTTAATGCCAAATGTGGAAGACTGATTTGTTTCAGTGCTAAGTACATAATTCACCCTTATGGAATTCGAGGATGTATACGCTCAAGCTGAGTACTTTTTTGCAGGTATACCTCATATGTCCTATATTTAAAAATACAGTAGTTAACTGTTGATGCTCCTATTCCGTCAATAACTATCGTTTGTATTTGTAGATGTCATTGGTATAGTTGTGCATGTGTCTAATATTTGAGGAAGGGATGACGTGTGGATGCAACCGTATAGATATGTGGTGCTGATGAATGAAAGGTACTTAGATTGAAAATTTTATCATTGCTCCATGCTATCAATTTTTTATTGTTTGATGCTAATCAATTTTGTAACTCGTAGGTACCACTGCATCATAATAACCGTCAAGTATACACACATATGCCGTCACTTATCGGAAATGGCGACGAGCGACATCAGAGTTGCGCATTTTAGCTGGTCTCTTTGTACAAATGAATAGAAAAGAGGTATTGTATCATTGATGTCCTCATATGTATTGACTAAATAAAGTATCAGTTATTATATTTTTTTGCTCGTGTATGATAGGCGGAGTGACCACTACTGACGATTTCAGCGAATTGGTATTCAGTCCTATTTGTAATTAGGCACATGATTTTCAAAGTGGGGTTCTTTTGGGTAATTCATTGATTTAATTTATTGACTACAACACTGATCCCAAAAGTTTTTTTATTTATTTATAGGCCTACACAATCGTCTACTTGTTGATGAAGCCAGACGTTGTCGAGTTCAAGAATTTGCTAAGGACACCGTATCGCGTCTTATAGATTAAAATTATTTACATGCTTGTAACATACACTTTGAATAGATGATGGACATGAATTTAGTTTAATATAATAGTTATTTTGTGCATTTTCATTGGTCAAACATGTTCAAAATATATGGATTGGGTAATGTTTGTATGATATATTTGATTGCTTCATTTAGTTTGTAATATCGAAGACTTCATGCCGATATAAAACATTATTTTAGTCGTATCACCCAAAGGTTTATACAGTAGAGTTTGTGGGTCAACGGTGCCGTGCTCTTAGTGACTGTTAATTTCACAAACTTTATTTTTTAGATTAAATATCAGTTTAATGTCTTACAGTATTGTTATTTTATCGTGCGATCCTTGTGTTTCTAATACAAAAATTTAGTTATCCAGTAGCAACGCACGGATACGCTACCTAATAATTTTTTTTTAAAAAAAAGGGGCCACGCCCCGTCTTCACGAAGTATTTACATATTTACCATTATTACAGATAACATCTTACACTATATCACTAATACATGAGTCACTACCATGGTATTTTTTATACCACTCACCTCGTAAGGATGGTAAATATGTAAATAATCTCGTCTTCACTCCCATTGGATTGTGCAGGAGGCACAGCAGCCGACGCCGAGGTCGTCCGGTCCCTCCCCTGTGCGGGTGCGGCGGGTGCGGGTGGTGCCGGCGCCACTGCCGTAACCAGAACGGCCCTAACTTGGCCAGCTCCGCTGACCCGACGTCCGACGACCCGTGGCCGTGGCGAGCGGAGGAAGAAAAGCTGCAGACTTGCCCCCTTTCCTTTGCTTCTCAGTTCTCCCCGAGTCCCTGCCTTCTTTCTTCCGCACTTGTGTTGTGTCAAACTCAATCACCCCTCCCCTCCCCTTCTTCGTCTCCCACATCGAAACTCCATCATCATCGTCGTCGAATCGAGGCCGCCATGGCCAGCGGCATCGAGTAGTAAGTCCCGCCTTCTCCGCCATCCAACTCTTTCTCTTCTTTACTTTGCTGTGCCTGGGATACATAAACAGTTCGCCTCCTGTTGCAGCGACTACCTCTTCAAGCTGCTCCTCATCGGCGACTCCTCCGTCGGCAAGTCCTGCCTCCTCCTACGATTCGCTGTAAGCTTCCCCTCGTTCCTGCAAATTACTGATTGGGTACGCCGTACGCGATTGCTTCTGCTCCTGACAAAAGCGGCTTCCTTTGATTTTGATCCATGTATACACAGGATGATTCGTTCGTTGACACCTACATCAGTACCATCGGCGTTGATTTCGTCAGTACACCCTCTCTCTTTGTCCTTACTATATACTGCTCTACGCCTCTACTCATTATTCCTGGATCATCAACTTACTGCGATCATGCCCTGCTTTTCAGAAAATCCGCACTGTCGACCTTGATGGAAAGACTGTCAAGCTACAGATTGTAAGCTCATTCATTCACACCCTTTTATTTATTTTTGCCATAGGACAATTGGATTCATTCATGTCCTGTGGTATCAGAAATATGTGGTTTTATACATCATACTAGATCATAGTCAATTGCCTCGAAGCATTTTTCAAACGCAACTTGATGCGTTCTGTCATGCCTTTACTTGTTATCCTGTGCGTAATTTGTTCAAATGCAATTTGAATGTAGGAATTGTTCAAACACAATTTGATGCATTCTGCCGTGCCTTCACTTATTATCCTGCGCAAAATTTGTTCAAACACAATTTGGATGTAGGAATAACATCAGGCCATAATAAAGTGGGGATAATGTGTTTGTAGGGCTGTGATGGATAGGAAATCTTAGAACTATGGCGCGTAATTTACCTGATTTTTCTTTGTAGGAGATTTCTAAATACTAATGATTTACATCAGATAGCTTCAGTACTTAGATTGCTCATGATGGATTGCATCTAGAAATTGGAAATTGGGGTACTGATTACTAATTATTTGGTGACACTGATGTGTTAGCTCACACATTGCTTTACAAAATATACTCATGTTTGTTCAGACACCAGTTGCTGATAATGGTGTCGGTGTTTCCTGTTCAGTGGGACACAGCAGGCCAGGAAAGGTTCAGGACAATTACAAGCAGTTACTACCGAGGAGCTCATGGAATCATTGTAATTCCTCTTAACTCGTCATTTGCAGCTCGCGCTGATCTGTATTTACACACAATCATTTTCTGCTTTCCTGTTTCACTTATTCAATGTAATACAGCGAGCTAGGATGGCTTGAATAGATTTGCAGTTCACTCTTTTTAGTTATTGAACTGAAGTAGTTAATTGTCCTTTTTGACCTTACACAATGTGCCAATCTTGGTATGGACTTGTAATATTGTGCATTGCTCTTCTCAGATCGTGTATGATGTGACAGACATGGAGAGCTTCAATAACATCAAGCAGTGGCTGAGTGAGAGTGATAGGTATGCCAGTGACAACGTTTGCAAGCTGCTAGTTGGGAACAAGTGTGATTTGGTTGACAGTAAGGTTGTTGACACTGAAAAGGCGAAGGTAAAGATCCTTTTTCTTATCTTGCTCTTTAAAACACTAGCCGTATTTGTGATGCTGGGTAACAGCTAACTAAGACAACTTTTACAAGTAGCAAACAAGAATTAACACAACGAAGGGAAGAATGCAATCTCTGTTTGTTATGAAAGTACAATGATTTGTTTTTATCCAAAGGCGTGTATGCTTAACTGAGGGTGTGTACGGGTGGGTGGGTGTGGTGTGAGTGTGTTGTATTCATACATTCTTCTTGATGCAATGATACATAGCTCTATTCCGTGTTCGATAAAAAAAATGAAAGTGATCACTACGATTCTGTTTTATTCTTGATAGATAATTAGATGTACATGTTTATATGTTCTTCCTAAACCTGACAATCAAATCAATTGCAGGCTTTTGCAGATTCGTTAGGAATTCCCTTTATTGAGACAAGTGCAAAGGAATCCATCAACGTGGAGGAAGCTTTCCTAACCATGTCATCAGAAATCAAGAAAAGGTATGGAAAAAAGTAAACTTTTTTAGAAGCCATTTTGTTCCCATTTATCTGCTACACTCAGCACCGTAAATTACTGAAGTTTCTGCATGGCGCAGAAATGCAAGCTACATAAAACTCTGTTGGTGATTTGTTACTGCTTCTTGATGCACTTTCTTTGGAGGAAAATTATGCACAACTGAGTGCTTGCATTTTTGCTCTTCCACTCGTTACTTGATTACATATTTTCTTGGGTGAAGTTACATTATTCATATATGCGAGCCTGCCAGATGATGAAGCTTTTCCCACAAATTCACATGTAGATTTCCTTTCAAACTACTTGAGACTCAAGCTTTAAAACTTCGAATTCTTTAGGTAAAAAATTCAGGATATCCTCTTGACATTAATGTTAGCTTTCCCAAGTGATGTAGGTGGGTTGTTGTGCAATTGATGTGGCTTTATGTTTCTTTTCGGTGCTCTAGTAATATGGAGTGTGCATGCTCCCCATGTGACAGTTGTATAGGTGATATAATGTCTTTTTGTGCTGTTCTGAGTTGGATTTTAGACCGAGCGTCCTGACTGATTGAAATTACTATTGATGCCGTGCTACTGCTGCAGGATGGCAACCCAACCAACCGTGGAGAGGAGACCCACCGTCCATGTTCACATGAAAGGGCAGCCAATACAGCAGAAGAGCAGCTGCTGCTCATCATAGTCAGGGTTCAGGGGGCACTTAAATTTGGCTTGTGGTTAGATGGATGCCGCAGAATGTTGTCCAATCAAGATTATATTGGAGGAGGCACTGGGTGGAACGGAGGATACTAAGATACTATAAGCGTGTCATTTCAGCGTCAGTTATTCATCTTTATACAGATTAGCATAAATTGCCAGTATTATTATACCTAGCAAAGTGTACCATCAGTTAATCTTAAAACCTGCAGTTGATTGCATGATATATGGTGAGTTCTGGCTTATACAGATCAGCATTAATTGCCACAGTTTGTATAACCTAGCAAAATGTACCATCAGTCAATCTTTAAATTAGCAGTTAATTGAATGATAACCGGTGTAAAGTGCTGGTTGTTTTGATTGTTGAACATGATGATTAAGGTCATCTACCTCATCTTTTTGTCAGCCGGAGCCTCTCAGTGTCTTCAGACAATTCTGTACTTGAATTTTGGAATGCAGATCTCAATTAGAGAATGCAATTAGAGAATATATGTAGGCATGTTGGTACTAGAAGACAATTGACTTGGTGATGGTATAATCATATATAACTGCTTGCTTTAGAGAATATATGTGAACATGAGGTCCAACGAAGGTACTATCTGACAAAATGAATCAACAAACTTTGGACCTGAAAGAAAAGAAAAAAAAACTGGACCTGCGAGGGTATGACCACCCCAGGCATTGCATTAAAAAGAATACCCTTCACGCAGGCCTAGAAAACCCCCGAACCTCTGCCCCACCCTACACAACGGCACTGTCGCCCATGCGAGAATGGACCGGTCCTTAGACCTATGCTTTAGCGTGGTACAGACGAGGGGATTTTTTTTAAGAAAAAAGAACCATCACAACAACACATACGCCACTGAACGAGATCACCATGGGTTCTAAGCTGAGCAGCATTGCTTCTTCTCAGCAGCGGCATCACCACCCGTCGCCACATTGATGGTCTTACCTTCCTTGACGCCTCCAGCAGCGCCCTGCTCAGCCTCATCCGACGCCACAGGCTTCTTGCTGATGGCCCGGTAAATGTCGCCCAGGATCAGCTGGAACGCCTCCTCCACGTTGATCGCCTCCAGCGCGGACGTCTCGATGTAGGACAGGCCTTCTGCCTCGGCGAAGCTCTGCGCGTCGTCGGTGGCGACAGCTCGGAGGTGCCTCAGGTCGGTCTTGTTGCCGACGAGCATGATTCTGATGTTGGAGTCGGCGTGGTCGCGCAGCTCCTTGAGCCACCGGCTGATGTTCTCGAAGGTGGTGGGCTTGCTCACGTCGTAGACCAGGACCGCGCCGAGCGCCCCGCGGTAGTAGGCGCTTGTGATTGCTCGGTACCGCTCTTGGCCTGCTGTGTCCCAGATCTGCGCCTTGATGATCTTGCCCTCAACCTACAATATTACCAAGTTGCACAGGTGAGGGACTGGAGGATTAGTGTCTGTAGTTGGACTGCTTACACATTGACAGAAAAGATTGCGATAGAGGGCAAGACAGGCAAAATTAGATATATACAGAACTTTTTTTAGGAACAACTGGGGAAGCAGATTAGGTTAGTTATATCAGGTCCACTAACTGGCAACTGTCTGAAAAATGCAGAATGCGCCCTTAATTCGGAAAGGGTCTTGATCTGGAGGCTGCAGCTGAAGGAAAAATTCAGCAGGTGAACAGATATGGTTAACTGAGAATGTTGCTGTACAAGAGGTGTAGTTTCCACAATGAGTAGCTTGCTGATGCTTACAGCAGGAAGTCTTCCAGTCTCAGGCAACACAGCAAGCAAGCAAGATAAAACAGCTGAGCTCAGTGTGGTGTGGTAGGCACCTGCCCATACTCATTCTATGGCTGGTGGGCATGGAGGGTCGTTGGGCAGGAGGGTAGTTAGCTAACTCTGCACTAGGGGCACAGCACAGATCACAGTTGCCACTTGCTTACGGAGCTGACAGCGACACTGGTTATGTTGAAGCTAACGTTTATCCACAAGTAAAATAGTGTACCCCACTAGCGGTAGTGGTGGTGCTGGTTGACGATGACTATTATATGATACTGACATGAATCATCATCCATCATGCACATAGTAATGGGATGAGATGAGCACGTGCGGCACCGGCGGAGGCGGAGACGACTTACGTGCGGATCTGCTACCACCCATCCCATGTGCAGTGCGACTTGAATTCAATCGAGGCCACTCGTTGATTTGCTTAGCAGGAAAGACAGTAACTTTTTTAGCTTGCCCCCAACTGTTTGCCTTTTAATTTGGTTGATGTATGTATGTATGTATGTTATGTATCAACTGAGTGTTGAGTTGAGGTAGCTACGGAATGGATGGATGGATGGTGAGAAGTGAGAAGAATGAGTCATGAATTGGAAAGGTAGCGCGCGCAGATCCAGCATCCAGCAAGCTAGGTAGCTGACAGTGTGATGGAATAGACGAACGAACGAATTACAGGCAAGGAAGCAGCCAGTTTAGTAATAGATGCTAATTGGTCGATAAATTGTTAATAATAAAAAAAAACAGGACCTTTAACGGGAATGGAAGGAGGCTGGATCTGTCTGACGATGTATAGAGAGGAGAGGATCATCGGAGATCTGATCCGAATATATGATGCAGTAGTAGTAGAACAATAGAGACGAAGGGAAGAGGGGACTGAGTGACTGACATGAAGTGTTCGTGTGGCGAACTCGACGCCGATGGTGGACTTGGACTCGAGGCAGAACTCGTTGCGGGTGAATCGGGAGAGGAGGTTGGACTTGCCGACGCCCGAGTCCCCGATCAGCACCACCTTCAGCAGGTAGTCGTACTCCTCCTCCGCGCGCCGACCAGCCATTCCTTAATTTCCTTCCACGCCCGCTTCCTCCGCTCCCCTTGCTCTCTCGCTCTCCCTCTTCTTCCTCCTCCGATCTCAGTCAGAGAGGAGGGGACCTGTGCGGCTGTGATGTGAAGCCTAGGCGGCTGGCTGCACTGGATCCCACCCCACTCCCCTCACTCTGCTGTCTGCTGTCTGCTGTCTGCTGTCTGCTGCTTGCGGTTGCGGCAAGGAAAAAGGACCTCCCTCGGGCCCCTGCTCTCCGCTCCAGCGCGCGGCCCGCTAACATGTCTGTCTCCTGCTCCATGGTCAACTGCCCCCGCCCTGCCGTTAATTCAATTGCTTATATAGCTGTATCTTTCATAGTTTCCAAAATCTTAATACATATTTTTTAATCGAGAATTAACTCTGCTTTTATAAAGCCACGACACCATTACAGAGTACGCTGGGGTTACTAGCAGCAAGAGAAGTAAAAGCTAAGCCTGAGGAAACGTCATAATCTTAATGCATTTTAGTATAGTATATAAAAACTATCTCCAATAACTTTTTTATCCTAATCTTTTCGCACCTAGGGCCCGTTTGGCCGGACCCTCACCGCCTCCGACAATGTCGTGCACTATAGCACAGGAACCAAAGGAGCTCGATAAACGCAGCTCCGTTGCCTCCGTCGGTTTGATGGGCAAAAACAGAATGAACCAAAGATGTTTTTGCTAGTGCCACAGTGTAGCACAGTAACACACGGAAGCCGGAGCCGCTTGGACAGGAGCCTTGCCAAAGACGCCCTTAGAAAAAAATCAGTGAACACGTGTCGAAAGATACGTCGTGAAGGGCGACTTCTCCTGTAGGTTTTCTTGCTTCTCCCGTCACCACGGTGCCCAACCCTCCACGTAACTACTAGCCTACTACACCTTGAAGCTTCCTCTCTGACAAGCTCAAGCCATATGTCCATGAGGAGGATGGCGTCGTCATCCTCCGCATGGTCAGCGGACCTCCGCGTCGCCGTCTTCTGCCTTCAGTGAGTCGTGTGACTTCGCACTTAGGTGATATGTCTATGTCGACAAGGAGTGCGATCGCGGCGCCACAGCTCCAAGGTCGACGACGTCAACACCTAGCCTTTCCAAATGTAAGATGTCGGCATCCTTCGCTTACGGGCTGCGAGAAAGCAAAGGGCCACATATCTGAGTGTTGGAACATAACAACTTGAGTTTTTAGAAAGCAAGTATAGCATCCGAGTGTTGTTCTATTGGTAAAACTATGTGTGCGGAGACTGGAATGAATGCGTTTCATTTATTTTTTTTCTATGTGTGTGCTTTATAATATTATATTTGATTTTCAAGGGCGAGATATTAGAAACGATGGAGAGACCCAACGTGTAACTTTTCAGCGACTTAAAAAATATACATCGATTTACCAATTTTTCCTTTTTCCCTATTGGATTCTATAATATAACATATTATAATGGTCTCTTTAGGTCTACCTCAACTAAAATCCCCATATAATCCGGTAAGAAAATATACATCTGGTTTTACCGCGTCCCATGTCACTCCATCAACTCTTGCGCCCATGACCTTAGTTGTTATTGTTTTGTTTTGTTTGTTTTATTTTCTTTTCGAGGTTATGCATATTGGAAGGAGGGTGGGCTGGTCCACCTTTTTTTTATCTTATTATAACTTACTGTATTTTTTGACATAAATAAACTATTGCACTGATTGGTTTATGGATAAATTCGATGAAGACATTGCAAAGCCAATTCATGATCATGTATGTTTGGAGGTATGGTTAAATGCTATGTCATAATTACTTTTGTAAACATTGCTCTACTTCAAAGGAACCATTATTTATCGTTTAAATTTAATTTATGCACCATTAATTTTTGTTCACTCCAAATAATCATACTACAAATTGACATTTGACCGTACCTCCTCTATACATTCCATGAAATAAAATAAGATAAGTTATTGGTGGCAAATGCTTTTTAAAAAGGATCTCAGCTCCATATAAAATAACTATTTCTCTAAATGAGCTTAGACATAATCGTGTGAGGGGAAGCTAGAGTCCTACCAAAATAAACCTGTTGACATTTAAATTGGGCCTCATTTCAATTAGGCCCCATACCAGTTTTGGTACGATATAAGAAAAAATCTACAAAGCGACACAACGATAGTGCCACATTGATTTTTCAATGGGATAAGACCACCCCTACTCCCTGTAAAATAGGGGGTACATGGCCGATTGGGGTATCCAACAATCCAATCGTCTTTTACATCTACAACTCCTTTATGTCATATTCCAATCCCATATTGTTGTTCATCGCTTGATCCGACGACCAAGGATGGCGCTCTAGTCTTGTTGGCCGACTTAAGGCAACCCGACGACGTCCTTGCCCCCACGTGGTCCTTCTCGGGCGAGAGCTTTGACGGTTCTTTTGCTAGTTTGTCTGGAAACTAGCGGTTCTTCATCACGTAAGCACGTTGGTTCTTCGTCACGTAAGCACGTTGGTTATCCTTCGGTGATTTGCTCGTAAACCTCTTGGTTTTTGAACAAGTAAGTGTGATCCTCGCTGCGTTTTTTTTGTCCGTGGCAGCCTGAGCGACCTAGTATAGTTGCTGGGATCAATCCGATGTGTGTGTCCGCAGGCTAGAACGGGCGTATTGGAAGATAAAAGAATGGCACATGCGATGATCAAAGCGCCTATAGAAATCGGCTTGCATGCGTGTCTTACAAAAGGAGTTTGTTTGTGTTTTATCTCGTTTAGCGAACCATCCACGGCGCATGATATTGTCCATTCTAATAAGGAGAAGGGAAAGTGGAAAAAAAAGAAAAAGAAAAGCTGCTTGCGGGCCGTAGGGCGTAGGCATCAGGGGCCGGGCAATGAGGCCTACAAAGAGCCAGTCCTCCTCGTCGTGATCTCGCTCTGTCGCGCGCGCGCACACACACACACACGCGGGCCCCACCCAGTGGCGTCGCGTCATCTTTTTCACTCGGCCACTTCCCTGCCTTTCCTTCCCCTCGAAGGCAGGCAACCAACAAACAGAGAGAGAGAGAGAGAGGAGCACGAGCGCTGGGGCGGCCGCAAAGCAAAGCAAAGCGCGCTTAGCGGAGGAGTTGGAGGATTGGAGCCCCCCAGGGCTAGGCTAGGGTTTCCTTCGCCACCGCGCCGCCCGTCTTGCTCCGGTATCGGCATCGCCCTTCCCTCCTCCGCTGCTCCGTTCCTACTTACTTGTAGATAGATCTGTCTGTCCGTCGCTTTCGTACGGTTATTTTTGGGTTCCCCTCTCTCTCGTGCGCCGCGCCGCCGTTGCTGCATGACCTCCATAGAGAGAGAGGAGGTAGGGAGGTAGGGTTAATTTGCCCGTGGATTGGATGGGATCTATCCCGTCTCGTTCTGCCGATCCCAACCGTTCCGTTCAGGCCTTTCCCTAGTTGCGCTGTTGCCTCCTCCTGTGAATCGTTGATCTACCCGTCCATCCTGGTAGGTTACTATTCCAATCTGTTGTTACATGGTATGAGAGGGAAGCGTAACATCAGATCAGTAGCCACAAACCACAACCCAGACTCTCATCGCCACATTACTTGTCCTAGAATAGTATCTTCCGTGACGGGACGAGTTCGTTTTACTTTTGCATGTTGCCCGCTGCTGTTTGTGTGTTTAACATAGCATGCATCATTTGCTACTAACAATGTGTTTTCACGCAGTCATCCTCCATCCACTTGGCATAGTTAATTTCTTATGCAAATTTAATTCTATCGTTTTATTCTGTTGCGGTTGGTCTTGTTGATAAACGATGTATGTGTATGCAAGGCTGAATAGTTTGCAAATGCTGTGCCCATGCTAGGCCTTTTATTTCCTTTATTGAGTGATATATATAAACGTAACCTGCCCCTGTCTTCTGTTTGTTTTTTTCACCTCATTTCGATGTTAATTTTTTTTATTTATATACATTAGATACATTAGAATCTTTTAGTCTCACAGTCTTGTTGTATCTCTTATGCCAGTGTCTGTCTATCATGGTGAGGAAGAAAAGAACCGTCCCTGGAGAGAGTTCTGGGGAGGCTTCTGGAGCGCCTGGGCAGGGCTCCTCACAGCGTCCTCAGGCAACTCAACAGGGTGCCAGTGGTGGAGGGCAACACCAGGGCCGCGGTGGATATCAGGGCCGTGGAGCGCCGCCTTCACAGCAACCAGGCGGTGGGCCACCTCAGTATCAACCGCGTGGCTACCAGGGACGTGCTGGATATCAGGGACGTGGCGGTCCACCTTCACAGCTTCCTGCTGGCGGGCCGCCTGAGTCTCAACCGCGTGGCTATCAGGGACGTGGTGGATACCAGGGCCGTGGCGGCCCACCTTCACAGCATCCTGGTGCTGGGCCACCACCTGGGTCTCAACCGCATGACTACCAGGGACGTGGTGGTCCGCGTCCCAGAGGGGGAATGCCGCAGCCATACCGTGGCGGGCATGTGGGAGGTAGTGTTGGACCAAGTGTTCCTTCAGGTCCATCTAGACCAGTTCCCGAGCTGCACCAAGCCCCAGATGTCCAACATCAAGGCCCCTGTGGTGGCAACACCATCACCACCGGGAGCTGGCTCGTCCTCGCAGCCTAGGAAGGCCGAGGTGAGCACTGGACAAGTCCAGCAACAGCTTCAGCAACTTGCGATTCATGACCAAAGTTCAGCCAGCCAAGCTGGTCAGGTGGCACCAGCGTCAAGCAAAGCGGTTAGATTCCCATTGCGCCCTGGCAAGGGTACGCATGGGTCCAGGTGCATCGTGAAGGCAAATCATTTCTTTGCTGAGCTGCCTAATAAAGACCTTCACCAATACGATGTAAGCCAATAATATGACATAATTCGTCACCATAGTTTTTATATGAGATTTTTGATAATCAGCCTATTGTCATCAGGTATCAATAACGCCTGAGGTTATTTCACGCGGGGTCAATCGTGCTGTCATGGGAGAGCTTGTAAACCTTTATAGACACTCCCATTTGGATGGGCGTCTGCCTGCATACGATGGAAGGAAGAGTCTTTATACAGCTGGAGCATTGCCGTTTACTTCGAAGACATTCGAAATTACTCTGCAAGATGAGGAAGACAGTCTTGGTGGAGGCCAAAGGTAACGCTGTGCTGTTGTCTCTGTGCTTAAAACGTATCCAAAATTTCCTACTGACATTCCTTCTGTTTTAAGGCGCCAGAGGGTATTTCGGGTGGTGATCAAATTTGCTGCTCGCGCTGATCTCCACCATCTGGCTATGTTTCTAGCTGGGAGGCAATCAGATGCTCCTCAAGAAGCTCTTCAAGTACTTGACATTGTGCTACGTGAATTGCCTACTGCCAGGTAATCTTTGAGTGAATGGTATTTCGGTAAGAGTTTTTTTTTTCTGTGGCAAAATCTCCATTGTAATTTGCATTTCCCTGTATAGGTATTGTCCTGTTGGTAGATCATTTTATTCTCCCAACTTAGGGAGACGTCAGCATCTTGGTGATGGTTTGGAAACTTGGCGAGGTTTCTACCAAAGCATAAGGCCCACACAGATGGGTCTTTCTCTGAATATTGGTTAGATACCATTGTTTTCATGTTTTCCTACCTTCTAGTTTTCAAACTTGATACATGATCATGACAGTTAGGTAACACACTACATACACTACATTCTAGATCATGATGCCTTTGGACATAGTTTGTGGAATCACTATTTGGTCTTATCTGAAAATTTGAGTTTGCTCGATTTCTTTTTTCGCAGATATGTCCTCTACTGCATTTATTGAGCCCCTCCCTGTGATTGAATTTGTTGCTCAGCTTCTTAACAGAGATATCTCAGTTAGACCATTGTCTGATTCTGATCGTGTGAAGGTTTGATTTATTACCCTACCTTTCTTCATAGAAACTTTGGTTTATGCTTCATCTCTTTCCATTTGCTCTCCTTTGTACATATAGATTAAAAAAGCCCTACGAGGTGTGAAAGTCGAGGTCACACACCGTGGAAACATGCGTAGGAAATATCGGATATCTGGCCTTACTTCACAGGCAACAAGGGAGTTATCGTACGTGCACGTTTCTTAGCTTATATCAGTTGATATCATAAGGTATAATGCGCTTACAGGATTTCAATGGTTTTCCTATGATAGATTCCCTATTGATGATCATGGTACTGTTAAGACTGTGGTGCAATACTTCCTGGAGACTTATGGCTTCAGTATTCAGCACACCACTTTACCTTGCTTGCAAGTGGGCAATCAGCAAAGACCAAATTATCTGCCTATGGAGGTTAGTGTCTTCTGCCAGCTGTATTGCAATCGCTGTATTAATTATTGCACTATGTTTATCTATTCATATGATTTCTAAATGCCATATCCAGCTTCCGCATGTTTTCATAAGTTGCCTATGGCATTGAAATACCAGGTCTGTAAGATAGTTGAGGGACAGCGTTACTCAAAACGGCTTAATGAGAAACAGATCACTGCTCTACTGAAGGTGACATTGCCAGCGTCCCCATGACGCGTGAGAAAGACATCTTGCAGGTGATTGTGATCATATTTCTTGGTTTGACTAAGGAATAGTAGTACTAGTAGTTGCAGCAGCAGTAGCACTAGCGTGGCATTTATACGTATAACATTCATAAAATGAAGTTGCTTGATGAATAAATTGTTTGTGCAAAATTAATGTATATAATAATATATTATTGTTGTTATTATTTATATAATATATATTATCATTGTTGTTGTTGTCGTTGCATATATAATGATTAAGTGACATGGTATATTCTGTTTCTTTTGTTTAATTAATTAGCTTTTGCCTTCACAAAAGTAAACCAATGAACTGACTGATTCTAAATCTCTTGTTTGCCTTACCTATTTGATCAGACTGTTCATCACAATGCCTACTCTGAGGATCCTTATGCCCAGGAATTTGGTATAAGGATTGATGAGCGTCTTGCATCCGTTGAAGCTCGTGTTCTGCCTCCCCCAAAGGTCAGTGAGTTTCACCTTGCTTTAAGTTTAACAGCACATAACAGTTGATTTGTATATTTGGGCATACTTTAACCTGGTGTCCTGGTATATTCTTCTTTCTGTGTAATAGCTGAAATACCATGATAGTGGCAGAGAGAGGGATGTATGGCCAAGAGTTGGCCAGTGGAATATGATGAATAAGGTATGCCTCGTTATGACTACGCCGCCAAGACAAAATCACTCTGTGAATTCCTTTAGGTGTAGTCAGTTATATTTATTTTACACAAAAAAATGAACTTAGACCTGCAACCATGATATAGATGCCAGCCTCCCACCCTTGAAGCATGATAGCATGCTTCCAAGCCATTGTCTGATCATTGCATGAACAATACATTAATGAGATTCTTTATGTAAGCTTGATAGCTGCTAATGACTAGTGAAGTTCCATTTTCTGGGTTCGGTAGACAACTTCATATTGTTTCTGCCATCCCCTTATCTAACAATTACATGTGCTTGTGTAGTTTTACGTGGAAAATATTTTCAGAAATTTTGCATGATTTACTTGCCAAATTCTATTGTGAGCGTCTGGTTTACCTGAAATTTTGCTCTTGTCTTGCCTCCGTTTTCAATCACCCTGGTAGTTAATTCGTGACTAATATTTATGCCACCTCGCCACTGAAATTGGCCATTTACTCCTATGCCTTTAACATTATTGTAACATAAACTTAAATCGGTTTTCAACCTATTCCCTTTTGTTTTCCCTTGATTAGTCATTAAGCATTTTGTAACTTTTCTCATGATTGTTTTTAATGTTTTTTATTGCGGTAGAAAATGGTCAATGGTGGTAGAGTTAGCAGCTGGGCATGCATTAACTTCTCACGAAATGTGCAAGATGGTGCTGCCAGGAGTTTCTGTCATGAACTGGCTTTGATGTGCCAAGTATCAGGAATGGTATGTGTGTGTCTCAGAACTTCAATATATTTTCGTTTGTGTTATTTGCTCTTCACATATCTCTTTTAGGATTTTGCACTTGAACCTGTGCTGCGCCCTTGCTATGCGAGGCCTGAACATGTTGAAAGAGCATTAAAGGGACTGCTATCAAGATGCCATGAACATACTCAGGCCTCAGGGCCGAGAACTTGACTTGCTGATTGTAATACTGCCTGACAATAATGGTTCTCTTTACGGTATGTTTTCTTCCGAAAGGCTCTCGAGCATTTGCTCAATGAACAAACTTTGCTATTAGTATTCTTTTCATTCTTCAGGGGATCTCAAAAGGATCTGTGAGACTGATCTTGGATTGGTCTCCCAATGCTGTCTGACTAAACATGTTTTCAAGGCGAACAAGCAGCAGTATCTTGCAAATGTTGCCCTGAAAATAAACGTGAAGGTTTGTAATTGCACTAACTCTTCTAATCTTTGATTTTAACACCGATTCGTCTCTTACAGTTATCGTACTTTTCAGGCTGGGGGAAGGAATACGGTACTTGTTGATGCTTTGACAAGGAGAATCCCCCTTGTCAGTGACGTACCAACTATTATCTTTGGTGCTGATGTGACCCATCCCCATCCTGGGGAAGATTCTAGTCCTTCCATTGCAGCTGTAAGTGAAGCCCTATTGTGGCAAAGAAATACCAGAAGATATGTTATCTTTTTCAGTAGAAGTTTTTACTCTCTTTTTTTCTCACTGTATTTTCCTCCTAGGTTGTTGCTTCTCAGGACTGGCCTGAGGTTACCAAGTATGCAGGATTAGTGAGTGCTCAAGCCCATCGCCAAGAATTGATACAGGATCTTTTCAAAGTATATCAAGATCCCCAAAGGGGATCTGTCTCTGGTGGCATGGTCAGGTATGATCTTTATTAAGATAAATGAGATGCATTCACTTCTACGTGTTTGGATTCCTCCAGACGCATAACTTTTGTTGATTGTGCAGGGAACTTCTCATTTCTTTCTGGCGGGCAACTGGACAGAAACCAAAGAGGATCATATTCTACAGGTTTGTATCCCTTCATGAGCACCTTTTCTGACTGTGATTCCCTGTATATTAAACACTTTTATCACTTTCAGGGATGGTGTCAGTGAGGGACAGTTCTACCAAGTTCTGTTGTATGAACTTGATGCCATTAGAAGGGTAAACTTGATTTGAGTGCATTAGTTTGGTAACTGTCTTCACCTTTATTTTTCTCTGACCACCCTAGCGAAACTATGGATATAGGCCTGTGCATCATTGGAGTCGGATTACCAGCCTCCGGTTACTTTTGTTGTGGTCCAGAAGCGTCATCACACTAGGTTGTTTGCTAATAATCACAATGACCCACGTGCTGTTGATAAAAGTGGAAACATACTGCCTGGTAAGTTCTTGATGTGCCTTTTGTTACACTTTGGGCTTAGCTTGTGTTTTTGGAATAGGCTATCTTGTATAATCTGTATGCCCTCATCTTTTCTGAAATATCTGTATGCCCTTAAACTTTTCTGAAATAATAGGTACTGTGGTGGACTCAAAGATCTGCCATCCAACTGAATTTGATTTCTACCTCTGTAGCCATGCTGGCATTCAGGTCTGGTTTCCCTGTCTCATCGCTGAATTTCAGTTATTTGTTTTATTCTACACTAACGATGGAATTCCTTTTGGGTTACTTTCAGGGAACAAGCCGCCCTGCCCATTATCATGTTCTGTGGGATGAAAACAAATTTACCGCTGATGGGTTGCAAACTCTCACCAACAACCTGTGTTACACGTAACATTTTACTGCTCTATCCCTTAGTTTTTTAGCTCTTTCTAAGCACCAATTTCTAAACTCAAGATCAACCTTTTCAGGTATGCTAGGTGCACTCGCTCAGTATCAATTGGTAAGCCCGACTTGACATTGGCCCTGTTTGGATACTCTAGCTCGGCTAGAGGTTAGAGCTAGTTTCTAGCTCTAGACTAGCCCTTGAACTAACTATAGCCCTAAGAGATGTTTGGATGCAAGGGTTAGATTAACAATAAATGTACTTTTCTAATCATTTGGCTCATTTAAACCATCTTTCCTAGCCGGATTTGGTGTGGCAGGCTCTTGTGTGGCCTCCTCCCGCACACAAATGATACAAATACATTATTTTTACAAATCAAGCATCCAAATCACAATAAATTTTAATTTGTCCATACATATGAGATGTGTCACTCAAACTTACAAGTCCTCAATCAAGCTAAACAAAAAAATTACACTCCATGAAACAAAGCATGAGCTAATTCATCACGGAAGGTATTCATGTTGACATCTTCAACAAGAGGTTCATCTTCTGGCCATGCTGATGCCGAAGAACTAGGCATTGGGTTATAATTTTCATCCACATCACAGGCATTAAATTCTCTATCCGCAATTCTGCTCTCTCGAATAAAATTATGAAGAGCCATATAAGCAACAATAATTCTAGTTTGCTTCTCCTCTGGAAATCGTGGCATGTTCAACAAAATTCTAAACTTCATCTTCAACACTCCAAAAGTTCGCTCTATGACATTCCTAACTTTGGCATGTGCATGGTTGAAGGTTTCTTTCATACCTTGTGGCGGCGGGCCGTTTTGCCATTGCTCCACATGGTACCTTGTACATCTGCATGGTGAAAGGTAGCCCGGCCGGTTTGGGTACCCCGCATCAACCACATAATACTTCCCTACATATTTTCAAAGGCACACAATGAGACTTAGATGAACAAGTGTAATTGGATAAAATTTTTTGCAAGAAGTTCAAGTAGCAAACCTGGTGGTGGATGTGGAAATTTGTGATGATGAGTAGTTATGGCATCTTTGAAAACTCTCATGTCATGTGCTGAACCAGGCCATCCCGACAACACAAAGGTAAATCTCATGTCGAAATCACAAACAACAAGCACATTCTGACTGGTCTCATTGTGCATGTTCAAGTATAGAACTCTCTTACTCTTATCCACCACAACCTTCACATGTGTCCCATCTATAGCTTCTATGCACTCGTTGAAGTGTGGCCAGAATGCTGGATTTTCTAAGTTTGGGTGCACTTCTGGAAATGTTGGGTCCTTGGGTTTAATGTTGTTATGTGCTAACCTAAGGAGGCACCTCATAACTCTGTTAAATGTCCTGCTTACTGTCTCCAGAGACCCTAAAACGATTACCTGTCTAACTGATTGTGGTGCACCAACAATCCATAAAAACATAGCAAGAGCCTCTACAGATGTCATTTTTTAGTGGACTTCAACCCATACCTCTGGACCAAAGTATTATGCAACCTGTAAAATAAAGGTCTCTCAACCCTAAACATGTTGTAACATTGGGTTTCTCGGGCTAGTGTCTCATGCACCCAATCCAAACCAGAATCTCCAGTGACCCTCTTAGGTAGTTTCAGGAAGTAGTTATTAGAGTACATACCCAAGATAGGAACCAACTGGCAGAATCAAATTTTGTTGCTGCACCAAATTGTTGCGGCACATGGATATAATTTCATCCTCACTTGAGCTGCCTCCATCATCTTCTTCTTCCTCAATCATGGGGCCATGATCATCTTCCTGCTTCAACACATGTAACAAACTATCAGCACATAGCATAAAACTTGAACCAGGGTAAGTAAATTAATTCAACAAATTAATACTTCAACACTTGACATCACAGCTCATAGATTAATTTAAATAGGTTCAACACATAGCATAAAGGATCATTACACCACACAGATAATAGTTCACACGCACATATAATAGTTCAACACCTCACACATAGATGATAGGTTCAACACACATGGACCCAAAAGATCCTAACTACTCCAAATTGTTGTCCCTGCACCATTTCTTGAAGTAACCCAACCTAAGCTCAGGAGTTAACTGGCCACAGAAGAACTCCCTTTGGTACTCTGTTTCGAACATCTTGGACATAGCATAGACAGATTCAACGGTTTTCTCAACTGCCACACTCAAATGCCAGCTCCTGACACCTCTTGACAGAAAATGCAGCCTTGTCATTTGCACGTTTCTGGATTTGCTTAGTGTTGGCTGCGACTAGATTCTTTGAAGGTACTGGCTATGTCCTTCACAATCTTCACCATTGGGCTCTTGCTCCTCTTCACTGGACTGGTCAAAGTGCTTGTAGTGCTGTTCAATACCCTCTGCCCCTCTGGCTCCTCTGGCTGCTTCTACTTGTAGGTGTTTGTGCAAACTCTTCTTCTTCTTCATCTTCTAGTCCTTGCATCTTGCCCCTCATTGTCACCATAATCATCACCAGGCACAAAGGCTGTGGTTCCATCCACAGTGTACCCACTGAACAGTTCATCAAGCAAGTCCTCGTTTGCTGGAGGACTCGTCAGCAACTTCTTTAAGTATGGTTTTTTCTGTTAAGATATGAGAGCACAAAAGTTGATTAGAAACTAGTTATGACAGGAGAATATCAGCTGCTTACAATAAAGATGTATAATCAGGCACCACAACATAGCACAAGCATCATTTTTTTCACACGCACTAGCTGTTGCTGCACTTCACACTCACTAATGTACAGCCAAGTAAAACAGAAGACAGTCCAAACGAAAGGATAACAGCATGTACAACCAAGTAAAACAGAAGACAGTGATAAGTTCCTATGTGCAACGACTTGCATTGATCAAATTTGAAGCAAGCATAGAGTAACCAAGCATACTAGTTAATACTAGTTAAGATATGTAGAGCACAAAAATATGCTAGGAATATTGTACCTCTGTGTGAGTTAGCCAGAAATTCATGATCTGCATCAATGGATCCATCTGGTCTCCTCCCCAACCCTGTGTGCGTTTGCAAGTAGCGCCAGAAAGCGTAGGGTGTTTTTGAGTACGCCTATTTGGTTCTTCACTTGTCCACGGGTGTACACCAACCTTCTTCTAGCAAGTAAGCCATCGACAACGGCTTGGTACCCTTCACCACTCATTTGTGAACCATTATACGTTCCTGCTCTACGTTGCTCTATGCACAATTCTAACAAGCAAGCATTATTTGCATCATTCCATTGGGCTCGACTGGCATGGCTCACCGAGGGACCGCCGGAGCTCGCTAACTCCTCCACGTTATCCTCCATTGCTTCATCGTCAATGTCGAAGGTAGCGCCGGAGCCGGATGCTTGCCCACGGACGCCACTCCTCGGTGCCCTCGGTGCTCGGGGAAGCGGTACGCCCTGGCCACCGCTGCCACGGGAAGCCGTGTTGGTGCGCTGGGGACGCTGGCCGGCTGCTGCGGCGGCCGAGTTCGCGCGCTGCCGAACACCACCGCCTGCCCCCGACGACGACCTGCCGGTGTAGCCGCCACCGTTTCCTCCTCCGCGACCGACTGCCGCCGAGGAGCCGCCAAAGAGCAGTTGTCGGGCATGCTGGGGCGCCGGAGTCGCCCACGAGTCTCCTGCTTCGGCACGCGGTGGGCGATAGGGAGGGAGGTCGGAGCCCCTGCTGCGTCCAGGAAGGAGCTCGACGTCGTCGCCCTGGAGGAAGTCTCCGTACAACTGAAGCCTCGGGAACCCCTCCGCCGTCGGCGCTTACGAGTTGAGGTCGAGACCGGCGCGGGCAGGGCCGCTCGCCGACGGCTGCGAGCTCCACAAGTCGTCGAATCCGTCTCCGTCGATGGCGAACTTCTCTAGATTAGAGCACAGCAGAGCGGGGCCGATCTGGAGGTACGGAGACGTGGCTCACTCTCACCTGCGCAGCAAGTGGCCCGGTGGAGGCGACCTGCTGTGGCCGGAGCTTACGGCGGCGGCGGCCTTGGAGACGGAGGGGAAGGGCGCGGCGGGAGGGAGGGAGGCGGCGCGGGCGATCGAGATCCGCCTTCGGGGGGCCGCCGGCGCTGCTCTTTTGGCGGATTGAAGCGGCGGCGGCGCGGTTGGGACCGGTGGCGGCGTGAGTCGCGATGGGGGGATGGGAGTCGCGAGGATCCGGTGCGGGTGGAGTAATAAAAAAAAATAAGAGTTTCCAGGGGGCCCCACCAGAACTATACCAAATAATCACCTCTTTTGGGGGATAGTTTTTTGGGGTGGGCTAGTTGCAAATAACTCACTCTAGCCCTCCTGTTTGAATACTTTTGGGTTAGTTGAGCTCAAACTAGCACAAACTAGCTCTAGCCCCTGGATCCAAACAGGGCCATTGAGTTTAATTTCTTGATCACCGGTACCCACCCACCGTTGATGTAGTGTGGTTTGGTAATGTTATGAAACATACGCTGACTGTTATTTGGATTGCTTGCAGTACCTCCTGCGTACTATGCTCACCTGGCAGCCTTCCGAGCTCGCTTCTACATGGAGCCGGATACCACTGACAGTGGGTCTATGGTGAGCGGTGCTACGCCAAGCCGTGGCCCTCCACCAGAGGCACGCAACACCAGGGCTGGTGTTGGTGTTGGGAATGTTGCTGTGAGGCCACTACCTGCCCTCAAGGAAAATGTGAAGCGCGTCATGTTCTACTGCTAAGATTGATGCTGGCACACCGTTATGCACCGCCGAAGTTAATAATCAGAGCTGTGAATTGGAGCTACCTTTTATATTGAACTATATGTATGGTATTGTAAACTGGTTGCGGTAACTTTGTATGCCTCTCTTCTTAAGACGGGTTTGTCGTGGATTAGATTGCACTATTGGAGGCCTCGTGTGTGCAAACGTGCTGATTGGTCGGTCCTAGCTGGTGAGCACTTGCGTCTCTTTATAGCATTTTGGTTGCCCGCATGTGCCGTGTCCAGGCTCCGCGCATGTGTCCTGGTCTGGGTCTGGGTCTGGGTCTGGGATTCAACTTTCGAGGGCTTGTTTGGGTTTGTGACTGGGCGGAGCTGCCTGGCGCAGGCAGATTGATTTGGATTGCTGCCTGCCAGGTCACTATATGAACAGGCCCTCAAGAGTGCGTTTGGATGACTGCATAAACCAATGAGCTTGTCTCCTGCCATGCAAAAGTAAAGGGGGAATTCCCAGTTCTCCCGTGACGCAGCGTATTAGAAAGCAAGTAAGCATGTTTTATGGTATAATTAGTATTTTAAAGTAGATATGGCTTAACATGACAAAACTAACAGTATTTAATCGATTCAAACAAAATAAATACTATCTTATTACCTCTATTTTTCTTTCATTCCAATTTAATATGATTTATTCTTCAGATTTAGTGAACTAAACAACAAGCAGTTGTATGAGCCGGTCACTGGCCGGCCTAGTTGGTATAATACGTTGAGCAGAAAGCAAACACGCTATTACCAACCCTGGCTCTAGCATAGGGGTAAAAGAAAGAAAGAAAAGAAAAAAAAGAGATGGCAATACACTTGTTAGGGCTTCACCAGCACAAGGTAACAAAAACATATGCTTGAGAAAATTCTTGGGGTATAGGTGAGCTGTGAGGGTGTTAAGTACTCTGTCACAACCTACAGAAATTGTATTTTTTCCCCTCTCATGGATGATTGACTCTTAACTATGTACGTCCGAGCCTAATTGACAACGAAGTCACCACATTGGTGCTGACCTTAGATATTTGTTTCTTCTTCTAAAAAGCAAGTAGCCGTTGTAACATAAAGAGGTAAACAAAATGATGGCAATACACTGTTAGCTATATTTTATACTATACGAAATAAGCAACCATTCTAACATAAAGAGGTGGTAAAAAAAAAACGCTATTAGCTATTGTATTTTGCTTCTAAAAAGCAAGAGCAACAGAACCGATATGATGATCGGCTGAGGCTGTTGCGGGACCTACTACGTACGAACACACACACACGAGTCTCCATCCACTACCTCTCCCTGTCTGAGGAGCCTCGGCGGGCAACACCGCCACCGCGCCTCCAAGGGTGGCGTCCGCCTCGCCCACGCCATCACCCGGATCAACGACTCCGTCCGCTCCACTACCATCGCACCCGCGCCGGCCACCGCCATCCCCTTCCCGCTCGAGCTGGCCCACGGCGACATGGCCGCACCGGTTGATGATCGAGGCCGCAGCCACACCGGTCCAGGCGATCCATCCGTGCATGCGGTCATGGTCATGGTGCTATGGCTTGAGGCTAATCTCAAGAGTCCCAAGTTATAAAAAATCTATCTTTTTTTTTTTTTTTGCATTGGTTTCTTTCTTGAAGCAGCTAGCTATATGCATGTATGCAGACCTTAGCTTTATGATGGATCTTGTTAGGTGCTTTATGATGGATCTCACCTCTGGCTGGATGCCAAGCTACTGATCGATGGGTTTTAATTAGATCGTCTCGTATCAATATATGCAGCGCCGGTACTGAGTTTTTCTAGGCCTAGATTGAGAACTAATATAGAGGCCTATAGTCCACTTTCTAAAAATATCTCTCTCTCTCTCTCTATATATATATATATGGTCTCACAAATACACATCAATTTAGATAATAATATTCGATGCACTAAAAAAACTTATATAGAATATCTCAAAGTTCATAAAATGGACAGATGTAATATTAAATTACTTACTTGGCACTTGACATTATCTTAAACAATTTCTTCTAACATTTCGAGATGCAAAATCATTGATTATACTATTGATATCAATCTCATCCAATAACTTCTTCTCGATGCATAAAGTCGTCAAACCATTTAACCTTTCTTGAGACATTGTTGACCTCAAATAGTTCTTTAATAATTTTAACTTTGAAAAGCTTCTTTTAGCTGATGCGACAGTCACAAGAACGGTAAATAAGATCCGATAAGCAATGGAAGTATTTGGATAATAATCCACCTCTCTGACATGCTCGGAAATCTCCATAGCGGACATTGCACCTTCTTGCAAAGTGAATTTCAAAATCTTCAATTCAGAAATAAGATCATGTACCTCAACATTAGATGATCCATAACCGATTTTTTTTTGGCAAATTTAGTGCAGCACTCTTCAAGTTGAATATCATCTAATGACTTTAGGGTGCTTGAGCTCATTAAGAAACCAAATATATCTTTAAACTCCATGAGTTCTTCAAATCTATTCTTTAAAGAAGTTCTTGCCATATCAACCATAGCAAGAAAATATTTGACTTCAAAAGCCTTCCCAGGTTCTAGAATTTCTTCTTGGCAATTACTTTCGTCAAATTGTTTCTTCCTCGTAGCACGACGTTTTACTGGAAATGATGCCTCTACACCCATGTCAAATGCAATGCCTTTGGCGATAATCAGACTAGAAGGAAACCCCTCATTTCTGTTTGTCTCAAAGTATTGCATCATACCTTGTATTTGCTGCAATGTAGAGTCAATGCACATGTCTGGTGACTGCAACTTCTTGCTTACTTTATTCACGGCAAATAAAATATCATTCCAGATAACGATACCAAGTATAAACTCAAAGTTGCCAAGGGCATCAAATAATTTTTTTGCATCACTTTTATCCTTAGGTTCAATATCAGGAGAATGACGTAACTCAGATAAAGCTGACCTTAACTAGCAGCTTGATATCTTATTGCTGAAACACTTTTGATTCGACTCTCCCGACGAGTATTGGACAATGATTTCACAGTTAAACTAGGAACATGTTTAAGCAAGACATTCCACCTTTTTGTAGAACCAGCAAATAGCACATATATGCGTTGAACAATTCCAAAAAATGAAACAGATTTACCACATGATTTTGCCATATCACATAGAGTAAGATTGAGACTATGACAAGCACATGGCATATATAATGCTCTTGGATTGATATCAATTAACCTTTTTTATACCTCTTGGTGTTTTCCTTTCATGTTAGAACCATTGTCATAGCCTTGACCCCTTATATCATTAATATTAAGGCCGAAGGAGTTCATAGCCTCAACCAATACATTAAAAAGCCCCAAACCAGATGTGTCATCCACCTTCAAGAACCCCAAAAAATATTCCTCAATTTTTATTTGGGCATAAGACAAATTAACACATCGAACTAACAAAGTCATTTGTTCTTGATGACTCACATCGGGGGTGCAATCAAGAATAATGGAAAAATACTTGGCCCCTTTAACAACCTTTATGATAGTGTTTGTGATATCAGCAACCAAAAGAGAAATCAATTCATTCTAAATTTTATGATTAAGATAATGATAATGAATTTCTTTGTCCCGAATACGTATGAGGTGGTCTTGCATTACGAAGTCAAATTCTGCTATCATCTCGGTACAAGCTAAGAAATTGCCATTATTATCATTGTAAAGTTGCTCACTGCTTCATCTAAAAGCCAAGTCGCGTTTGCCAAGAAATTTCACAATTGCAACTATTCTTAATAAAACTAGCCTCAAACGTTCTTTCTCCTTTGTTATTTGCTGCTGCAATTCTTTGTCAATTGTTTGCTTTTTCCGCAGTCTAGCTCTCAATTCATTCCAACTGTTCATATTACTACTATGCTAGGCACTATTTTCATGGTCTTTAAGCTTCAAACTAATATGCCTCCAATCTCTATACCCATCATTTGCTAAGGCACTCGGATTCTTGCTAGTGCTAGACTTGAAGATCTTACGGCAGAAACAAAATACTTTGTCAACATTCTTTGAATAAACTAACCATCTTCTATCATGTAACTCTCCGTTGCTTAGTTTTCTAGAATAATGGGCATATGAAAAATGTCTTGAGGCAGCATCACGAGGGAATTTGATGTTCTCTTCTCTTATAGGCCCTTTCTCCACTAATATGTCTCGTGCTTTATTATCAAGTTTATCCTAATTTCTTGGATCATAAATATCCAAAGTGTAAACCGGTTGATCATCAATACTAGTAGATTGTTCTTGTGCACCCGATGCATGAACGGTGTTCTCATGGTCACTTACATTGTTATCATTGACACCGATGTCGACATTTTCATCATCATTCTCATTAGTTGGTTCATCTAGAGCAATTATCGCCAGCTCATCAGGATTCGTCGAAGCAGCTGTACTACTCTTGAAAAAATTATCAATAGATCCTCTTTGTGATTCTATCAATGCATCCACAAGTCTTTTCCTTTTCCTTTTGTCATTACCAGACTCGAACTTTCTAAATGACATTATATCCCACGATTCTGAAATTTAAATAAACACAAAATAGTTAAAAAGTGAAAGCGTATGTAACTTGAAACGTACAAATAAATTAATCATACCTTTGGATGGATGTGGATTGATCCTTTCTATCCTCTGCCAACTGCCGTGGTGTGGATCTTGCGTGATGATATAGAATATAGAATAGTCAGGGAGCCTAAGAAGTGTACAGTTGCTCGATTACCTCCTGAGTCCTGATGTGTTGCGTTGCTTCCGGCGGCCGCGGGTTCGCTCCGTCTTCCGAGCGGAATAGGGCGACACCACACCAGAGTTGAGTCAAATACTACAGACCTGAGACCTGTGCTACTTCTGTATGACTATTTTTGGGCCATAGAAGCCCACGTACGTATACATACCAGGACTAATGCACACCCTGCACACCCCCAGGGCCGGCACTGAATATATGCCAGGCAATGGATACGTTTGTATGCGGTTTAATTTGCTTGATTTGATTGATGCTATATATTGATTCCGCCCAATGCAAGTGGTGTGCGCGCGTCACCGTCCATCACCTTCGCCGGCGCCGGTTATAGACCCGACGGCGGCGGCCGCGGCCGCATTATACCTCGTTCGCGCTGTTCCTAGTGAATCTTCTTTTTTTCTTCTCTGGTACGGTGGTATCGTTACCGAATAACAACCTTCTTCGTTCTAGCCTGTTGCATCGACAACCAGGTGCCATGCAACCTGTGATTTATGTGACCAGTAAACTACATAAACATTTCCACACGCCGGTCATCACCTTCTTCTAACAAGCTCTAGCTAGCTTGAGACCACAACCTCCCTCGCCTCGTCTCATGCCAAGTTTGGCCTTCTTCTACAGGTGCAAAATACAGTAATTTGTTGTTTGTTGGTTCAGTCTCAAATAACCCATGCATGTGTTGAGCAACAAGGCTTGTTTTTGCATATAAAATGGGTTTAAAGACCAAATTCGACCATATTTCCATCATATAGCCGGCCTTACAAGAAAATAAACCATATTACTAATAACTAACACAAGCGTTAAAGAAGTGCAATTAAAATTAAACCATCCCATAAATTCCAAACACGCACTCAACTTTATTACAATATTGCCTCATCACACCTTCATCTAGTTACAGATAAACTATCATCCAAGCTAAAACCATGACAAAGAAGTGGAGAAATTAAAAAACATGTGCATCAGTCTAAATCCTCCTCCTATGTTTCCGGGTGCAACATTTGATTGTTGCACGCTAAGAGAAGTAGTGCTGTTGTTGTTACTGCTTGCGCGTGCATAATAATGTTGTCTGTTCTGTAAGAGCCGTCTTATTTTCTTCAAAGCTTGTTTGCGTGGCATTGTGTACAGTGGGCTCATTACATAAACAGAGTGTTTACATGGATTTGCATACATATAGAAGAGACCAGCGTTTAAGCGACGATCTTTGTATCTTTGAAGAGCACGGCGAAGAAACTCAAATGATGCCAGAATGCTTTCTCGATGCTCTTTGTAGGCTGCCCAGCTGAGAAGGCCCTTTCTCTTCAACAGAACATACTGATTTGTGATCTTTCTTGCTTCTATGCGAAACATTAGTTCACGGTGTAAGCATGTTACTTTGACCATAACCCTCTTCTTCATGTCTGCAGTGCCATATTCATTACGGAGGCACAGTCTAATTTTTTTTTGCGACCGGAGAATATAGCCCGTTTTTTTATTAAGAAGGAGGCACGGTCTAAATCCTTGTGGTCCAGCAATAAACCAGAATTTTCCTAGCTTTTGTGTTTTCCTGCATGCATTGGATAACTATATGTTAATAATAATAATGCGTCATCAATAAATAAAATAAACCAGTAAGAATTGACGGAGATGAGCAATTAATAATGTGAATAAATTAATAAATCAGTAAGAATAGACGGAGAGGAGCTCCAGATTTATATAGTACGTATACGAGTCTAAATTAATAAAGAAGTTGAAAAAAGAACACTGATTCATCAGAGCAAGTAAGGGCCAAGAGCAATGAACAGCCTTCTAAAAATAGAACACTTGGCATTCATTCAGATGTCAAAAAAGCTCATGCAGATTTCGCAACGTACTTGAGCTTCATATATACTCTGCTCCATAGAGAATATAGAGTATAACAATTCTTTTTATTAAGTGGATCGTATTGAAGCAAATGTAGTGGAGTTCAGTTTGGAAGATTATGCAGGAGCTAGCTAGGAGGCTAGTCGTCGACGAAAGGGAAAAACGACGACGGGCGCTCCCTCCTCTCCTCTTCGATCCGGGGTTCATTAGGATGGCACAGGCACAGGCACGCCGGCTAAGCGGCGGTGAGGATGCATGAGCAATTAAACAAAAACCTACCTAGCTGATCGAGGAGCGAGCGAGAGGAAGTTATTATCAAGATAATAAATCCAATGCAGTGTTACGCACCTGTAGAAGAAGGCCATGCGTGACTGATTTTATTTTTGATTTTGATCAAACTAGTAGTCGCTGTGGCCTACGCCTATATACGCCTGCCCGCCGTCTCTCTTGAACAAGACCCGGATCGATTTGATTACTATCTGCAAGTCCCGGTCTCTCCTTTTGCTATACGAATTCTACTCAGTCTCCTATTCGTATAATTCGATCGGGTAGCATATATAGTTTCAGGTGCGAATTTTTTCGCTCGTCATTCTTAATTCATGCTACTTTTACGTTTTTCGTCGTCATTCTTAATTGGCTGTGGTGACTTGTAATTGATTGGAGATTTTTTCGCAAAAGAAAAACTAATTGGGGATCCCCCCCCCCCCACAAAATAAAAATTAATTGGATAGTATTTTGTCGCAAATTAAAGGGAAAACTAATTTGAGATTTGGGAATTAATGACCTCAAACACGACATCTTCATGTTGTGAAGCCTTTACAATCAATCAAACCCTCTCTGGTCGCCATAATTAATTATCCAAAAAAATTATAGTTTAATTTTCATTTCCTTTAGACAAAAGCAACCATTCATATTAACTTGACAATTAAACTTTGCTACTAAGTCATCCTTCGCCAAAATGGACTTCGGAGATACCAAAGGAAGATTCTAATGTTTAATAAGGATTTTAGTTTCCATAGTCTTTTGTTGATATTAAGGACACCAGAGTGTGTTACCACAACATAAGGTGATTTCATTCAAAGTGCAAGGAAGTAAGTGATTCCAAGCCACTATTTTAGGTCCAATTAAATCCTTTTTAACCAGAAATTATGGGATAAAGCCCTAACGCAACAGACATTTTCTATTAGAAAGGGAAATAAGAGAGAAGACCAAAAGAAACCTAACAAGAGATAAAAAAGAAACAAGATACTCCTAAAAATGCCTCAAAGAAATTGTAATAAATAGACGGGAGTTACACAAATAAGAAGTAAGGTACCATAGACAGACTAGCTATCTTATTATAACTAGTATAGTGCTCGTGCTAACGCAACGGCGACATTACAGAGATACACATAAAAACAACCAGATGTTTCTTAAAACTTTGTGATAGATCACCGTTAAGAGACTTAAAGGAGAGATCTCTGCATTACATTAGATAGAAAAATAAAGATACTCAAAACATAAGAAACAACAAAAAATGAGGGATTTTAATACACAAAATTAAGACCCATCTGACGATGCCCACAAAGCAGTTATCGAAGATGATATACAATCATGCATTCATTGTTCAACAACAAATTTAAAAGAAGCCAAATGAAAGGTCATGAAAAATAAATGTAGAATAGAAACACCAGGACATACATAGATGACCAGTTTCCAGAAGGTCACACTGCAAATCATGGACAGAATAAATTTGTACCAAGTTATGCATAATTTGATCTTATCAGTGAAATTAATAACAGCACAAAGGCATTCTTAGCGACATCTATGTATTTTATTAGCTTTTCAAAATGTTGCACTACTGCACTAAAAGAACCTGTGCTCTAATAGAGGAAAAAATGGAACCTAATTACATATCAGGAAAAGAACACAAATTTATCTTCTTGCAGCAGCACCTTCCTCCTTCCAGTCTCCAAATGCATCATTGGCCTACAAACGCACATGTAGCTGAAATCTTTTAACATACAAGGCAAGTGCACACAAATTTAAAACAATTAATAGATCTTTGCATCATTTGGCGCAGCTAGCCTGAAATGGTAAACTCCTTACGTTGAAGCATGTCCATCAAGAACATAATTTGTATAACCTGAATAGGGTAGAAGACTAATTAAGTTCTGTAAAGCACCATTCTGTTGATCTGTATACAGGATAAGTATATAAGATATTTCGGTAAAATAACATGTTTTTTTTGCAAATCTCAGGTGTATTCTAGCTCCCCCTACGAGGCATAGCATGAAAGAATATCATGACTCTTACATCCGGCATCTACCAAGTCAAGAGAGAGAAGAAATGTGGATTTGAGAAAAAAATACTTGATTTCTTGCAAAACATCAAGCGTCTCTAGTACCCCAGCAAGACATGACCAAATCGTCATGGGATTTGCATCCCGTGACAACCAATCACCAAATCGAGCGAGAGCAGTATGACAATTAGGGGAAATCACTTCACGGAGGCCCGGGTGAGGCGGCCCACCTCGTGGCGGCGTCGATGTCCCCAGTGTGCACCCGGTCGATGAGCGTCTGAAGCAGTCTTACAATCAGGCAACAGAAAAGACTCATCTAAATTGCTTGGTTCAATTGCTCCAAATCAAATATGTAGCACCAGATTTTGATATATCCCGCAAAGGCACCCGCGCAGGGCAAAGCCGCCTCCTGAATCTCCCATTCAAGCCTCGCCGAATATATTAAGCATGAAGCTGCTGGCTTGAAAAACTAGAAAAGAAGATAAAATATATCATTCCATTATTGTAGTATCTGCAGGTGATGAAAATTGAGAACTTTCTTGACACTCAAAACAAACCTAATCTCTCAATTAAAACTTGAGGAAAACTAAGAGGATTTTGTTTCAGGATATGAAAAGGGAAACTATAAAGCCTGAGATATGCAGAGAGAAACGAACACAACCCTACACATACAAGGCGAATTTTGTGAAGTTAACGCAGTAAGTAATGCAGTACTTACTGACAGGTGAATTCATCCTTGTAAAGAATGTTTTTACGGCTAAGGCTCTGCTTAACTCTTCTTCTCTTTACTACCTACAGCAACTGTAGAACCTGAACAACACCAGAACAGCATAGTGAGAAGACGATGCCACTTCAACAACAACCCAATTGAGAGAAGCCAATATACATGTCACAAATGTACCCTGAAAACTGCAGGGATGTAGAAGGATCCTCTAGGAGAAGAGACGGTCTGATTATAGTACTCCAATACATCGGCCTGCATAGCTAAAACGATCATCACATTATATGTTGATAAACGCAAGTAACTGTAGAGTTTCATCAGCATAGGTCACAACTGATGAACTCCTTAGAAAGTTGAAGCCTTTGGTTTGTTTGGTATCTGGTATGCTAACCTTCCCAATGAATTCCAGGCAGATGGCGTGCTTCCAACACACGACATTGACAGGACTGTATGCAGAGCACAGTTTCAGTTCAGCACACTTGACTTGAGGATCCAATCCAGCAAGTGCATACGGTAACAGAAGTGCCTTTCGGAAATAGGAACAGACCACCAGTTTAAGAACTGTAACTCTGCAATTGGTGGGAATGGTTTCCACTGTCAGGTCAACTGCAATAGGCATTGATGCAGTAAGGTTTAAGTTAACGGTAGCTGATTTAAATGATTAGATAAATTTGTTTGCATAAAAATAATATTGAAATATTAAACATGGCTGCATACCATCAGATTCAGATAGGATGCTATCGCCTTCCTCATTGTCAGATGCAACATGGTTTATGGCAGAACCAGATTCTGTGCTTCTTCCTGCCAAATTAACTTTGTATGCCCTGATTGCAACATCCAAGACATCCAAGACATTTCCTAATTATAATATGCTTATTCTAAACATACATATCAAATTTGATTAGATGTTCTCACATGTCAGTTTGTATTTGCAAGTTAAAGTTGAATTGGCATAAATGATATCAAAATATTTATAAATAAAATATGATTAGCTTCAACTAAGTTTTTAAATATAAATATGATTTGTTTAATCTAAATTAATGCTACTCACATAGCTTTCCTAATTAACACAAATCAAGCTTATAGTCTTCTCTTTTCTTTTATAATATAAAATCCTGTAGTCGTTTCTTTACAACTGTAGTTCTGATTAGCGTGCTTTTCGCGTATGTGTGTTCGTAATAACGCATAGAACATCTTTAAAACCTTTTTACTTGTTGTTTCATATGTTTGGTGTACTATTCTAATTTAGTTCTATTGTTTGCTTCGTGTATGATTGCATGGATGCTTGTGTGGTGCTTTATGATCATGTCCAGTCAGTGAGAAGTACGTTGGTGAAATAGAAGAAGTCTTTTAGAGGTTACAATTCAGTAGAAGAAGGATTTAAGTTTAAGACAAGTATAGCATGGGATCATCCTTGTTACCTATTCACTTTAATAATCAATCCATATTTGCATGTGTCACCTTGATAATGATTTCTTAGAATTGTACTTATGCTTTGACTTCTATGGGATATGCATTGGGTAGCTTTGCTAGTGCTCAACTAAACCATGATCTTGTAACTTGACTAATGGTATATGCAATAAATATTAAAATATGACTTTTTAACAACTTGGAAAAAGGGGATGGAGTGTTTAGCTACTTTCTAAATGCTTTAGATTCCTCTCCCTAAGGACTTATCTGTAAGCGAACATTAAGGACTTACAGTACAGCTATGAGGGCTACATGGCTCTGGCTTTAGCTCAGTATGAGGACCTTTTCTAGTTTGTTAGTGGTTACCTTTATGGCGTAAGAATGGCTTGACGAATCGGGTATAGTGCGACCTCTGTCCCGTTGAGTATAGGTTGCGCGTCATTGTGCCATCGGGAAGGGGGCTCTACATCTGTTTGCCAAGTGAATCTAATGGCCTTAGCTTGTTAGACGAAAGTTTGAAAAACTTCATAGTGAACCCTGTCTGCTCACCTTGGAAGTGTTTTGGGAGTTATAAACCCAGACATATGGGTATCACGACTCACAATGAAAGTGTACAACCTCTGCAGAGTGTAAAACTGGTATATCAGCCGTGCTTACGGTCACGAGTGGCCTTGAACCCTTATGGAATAGAAGATAACTATTAATTATTTGTTTATGTTATTCATTAATCGTGTTTACACTGATCATGTGTTTACTATAAGATTATAACAACTTGATGCTATTCATATGCTAAAATTGTGATAACTAACTGTTAAACCTGTGTCAAGCCTTTGAGCCTCATGAATTCCATGTTACACTTGTTGAGTACGACATGTGCTCACCCTTCCTATTTCCCCACACCTCCAGACTTTAGAAAAGTTGCTCCGAAGATTGATGGAGTTACGGATGAGTTATTAGAAGACCGATAGAAGTGCTAGGCATATGATACCCCCAGTCAGCCGTCCCCGTAAAAGATGGAGCCTGAAGATTAGCTACCGTTTTGGATACTCTGATGTAAGTATTAAATATGAGTATATTTTCATTATATAATAAAGCATTGTCTCTTGATACTATTATAATTTATCGGTTTATGTGTGTGACTGATCTCTGGGCGCACATAAGATTATGCATCATATTTTATTCTTAAAATTGGGTGTGACATAAAATAATATTAAAATTCCTATAGTATTAAAAGTTTTCTCTACTAAAAATTACTTCTAATTTTAGTATTATTTTAAAAGTTTTAATAGTAGTATTATAGAAGTAACTTTTCTCTATTATTAATACTATAATACTATAATTCTATAATACTTTTAATAGTAGTATTATAGCATTAGAACTTTTAATAATAGTGTTGTAGTATTAAAAGTTTTAATAATAATGTTATAGTATTAATAACATAGAAAAGTAACTTCTATAATAATGGGGATTTTGCATGTACTCCTGGACAGGTGGTGATTAATTAATGGGGATGGACGAGACCGACCTGCAAATCGATTGTTTAAGGACTAAATTGGATGCTTTGAAAGTCCAGAGACCAAAGTGAGCCCTAGGCAATAGTTTAGGAACAAAAATTGCTATTTCGCCAAAATAATACTAAAATTAGAAGTAGCTTTTAATAGAGAAAACTTTTAATACTATAGGTAACTTTTAATATTATTATATTTGGACATGGACGACATCGCTCGTCAAGTTTAGGGACCTGCGGTGATTACTTTGAAAGTTCAGGGACTGGGATGACATCGCCGGCCAAGTTTAGGGACCTGCGGTGATCGCATTGAAAGTTCAGGGACCTGGATGACACCATCTGCCAAGTTCAGGGACCCATAGATATCACTTTAAAATTTTAGGGACCTGAATGACACCGCCGACCAAGTTCAGGGACCGGCTGTGAATTTTGCTCTTTATTTTAATAACCTATGAAGCATGGAAAAAAGTTTAATTAACAAACCACACAGGCACATGGCAACGACAACTCATTTTAAACTATATTAGCATTCCATGATAATCAATTTCATAAATAGTTATTTTAATTAAGTTTATACATTTGAATTGAAACGTTGTGTCATAACAATATTGGTAATTTACTTTTAAGCACTCCATGATATATAAAAACAATTTACACATATATAATCCTATGATGTGATAAATCCAACAAGTTCAGTGCCAGGGTTGAAAGCATGAAAGCCCCTAATTCAGTTTTGTCGATTAATGATGACATAATAATTGTGACCAACGTGCGTTTTACAGAGGCATTATTATACTACCTAAAAGTAGCTGCTTCTGAAAAACCAGTTTTTGATTTCCACCTATTTAGTTGGCTTTTGACTTTTTAGAAGCAAAAACGGCTACCAAAAGCCTAACTAAAGACACCCTTATATAATGTCGATAGATGATTTGGTTTCTACAATTGCTTCACAAGTCTTTTTCTGGATCTTGGCGGGGAATAATCAGGCTGGGCATTCGGTTTAAACCGATGCTTCGGTTCGGTTTATTCAGTTCCTCAGAATTTTGGTTTTCAAGAATGAGAAGCCGATCAGTTAATCAGAGAATGCAAAACCAACCATTTCAATTTCGATTTTTTACAATGGTTTTTCAGTATAAACTGAGAAAACCGAGCCTACCTCCACTGCCTCGCATCCACGATGCGTGGAACTCCGCCTCAAGCAACGGATGCACCGCCAGCGCCACCTTCCATTCGTGCAGCACCGCCACTGCCGCCTGCTCGCATCAGTGACGCTCCGTGTGAAAGGTCCTAATATGGCTAGAGGGGGGTGAATAGCCTATTTAGAAATCTACAAATCAACTAGAGCAATTTGATTAGTATGACAAATAGCGTAATGCAAACTTGCTCTAGCTCTACAAGGGTTGCAAGCCACCTATCCAACAATTCTAGTTGCAATGATTACTTAGACACCCAAACTTGCTATGTAACTACTCACTAAGAGCTCTCAATCTTGCTACTCTGAAGAGCTCAACTAGATGAATGTAAATAATAAAGTAAGCTCTCAATTCTAATTACACTAAAGAGCTTGTATCAACTTGTTTGCAAGAATGTAAATAAGTGAGTAGGGTGATTATACTGCCGTGTAGGGGATGAACCAATCACAAGATAAAGATTAAGCCAATCACCGGGAGAATGCAAATGACAAGAGACAACCAATTTTTCTCCCGAGGTTCACGTGCTTGCCAACACGCTAGTCCCCATTGTGTCGACCAACACTTGGTGGTTCGGCGGCTAAGAGGTGTTTCACAAACCTCGTCCACACGATTGGACACCGCAAGAACCTACCCACAAGTGAGGTAACTCAATAACACAAGCAATTTACTAGAGTTACCTTTCGGCACTCCACCGGGGAAGGTACAACTCCCCTCACAATCACTGGAGACGGCCATGAACAATCACCAACTCGTGCCGATCCTCCACCGCTGCACCGAGCCATCTAGGTGGTGGCAACCACCAAGAGTAACAGGCGAAATCCATAGCGCAACACAAATACCAAGTGCCTCTAGATGCAATCACTCAAGCAATGCACTTGGATTCTTTCCCAATCTCACAAAGATGATGAATCAATGATGGAGATGAGTGGGAGGGCTTTGGCTAAGCTCACAAGGTTGCTATGTCAATGAAAATGTACAAGAGAGTGAGCTTGAGCCAGCCATGGGGCTTAAATAGAAGCCCCCACGAAATAGAGCCGTTGTACCCCTTCACTGGGTACTAATCGGGGTGATCGGACGCTCTGGTCCAGTTGACCGAACGCTGGATCCAGCGTCCGGTCGCTCGATGTAAGACACGTGTCATTCTGAGTTAAACCTGAGCCACCAGATCTCAACGGCTATTAACTGACCGGACGCTCCGGCACAGGTGACCGGACGCTCGGACCCCAGTGTCTGGTCGTTTCCAGTAAGCTCCCAAAACCGTCTTTTGCCGATCGGACATGTCCGGTCATGGTTGACCAGACACAGACCAGCATCCGATGCTTAGCCCTAGTCACTGTGCCATCCGATAGCTTGACCGGACGTGGCCCTTCAGCGTTCGGTCGCTGGGTGATCCAGCGTCCGGTCAGTTGACCGACACCAGCATCTTTGCGACCAACTCCATTTCACTTCAAACTTCTTTACCCTTGCTCATGTGTGCCACCCACCAAGTGTATCACCTTGTGCACATGTGTTAGCATATTTTCACAAATATTTTCAAGGGTGTTAGCACTCCACTAGATCCTAAATGCATATGCAATGAATTAGAGCATCTAGTGGCACTTTGATAACCGCATTTCGATACGAGTTTCACTCCTCTTAATAGTACGGCTATCTATCCTAAATGTGATCACACTCACTAAGTGTCTTGATCACTAAAACACAATGGCTCCTACATTTTATACCTTTGCCTTGAGCCTTTTGTTTTTCTCTTTCTTCTTTTCCAAGTTCAAGCATTTGATCATCACCAATGTCATGATCTTCGTCATTGCTTCATCACTTGGAGTAGTGCTACCTATCTCATGATCATCTTGATAAACTAGGTTAGCACTGAGGGTTTCATCAATTAACTAAAACCAAACTAGAGCTTTCAATCTCCCCCTTTTTGGTAATTGATGACAACCCTTATACAAAGATATGAATTAAAGTTCATTTGAATCCATGTTGCTTGCCCAAGCATATTTACCATGTGTAAAGGATATGGACAAGTTTCATGAACTCCATATGATAGCAATTGCTCCCCCTACATAAGAGTTTGGATTGAAGCTTTGCACATATGATTAGATAGGAAATATAGGAGACAATTTCTACCAAATAATGCTAAGGTATAAGAGATGGACCTTTGAAGCGTGATACCAATCGGAGTGCACCAATATACCATCCTTAGCACCATTAGTAACTAGACATACACAAAAACTAGAATACCTCATGAGATCAATATTATAAGCAAGGGTCTAGTTTCCATAGAATAAACATAGGTCTAGTTACTTTAGCCTATGCATGCTAGTTTTTCATTTCAATATTCAAACATACAACTAGCATACACCACATAAGCATGGATATTAAAAATTAAAATGTATGCCATGCAAGCAAACATATGTAATGCACATTCAAATTCACCATACAAGTTCATGAGCTTGCTCCCCCTATTTGTATGCTCAAAATTTTAATTTGATCCCCTTCCTTTGTCATATTTTATCTCTCCCCCTTTGTTTCTTTGTTGTCTTTTCACTATCTTTGTACACTATTTCTCCTCCTTTGTCATCAATGACCACAAAGGCTTAAAGTATAGATAGGGTAGGATTATCAATGTCAACAATTAGCACAAAAGGTGATCTCAAATTATAGATATGTTGGGGTGAAATCATGTGAAGTGAGGATCATTTTCCCAATTTGGTTCAATCTAGATTACTTGCAAAGGATATTTAACTCGGTTTGATCCAAGGACAAGCTTCTTCACACCTCCAATTAAGGGTTATCTTGTACCATGTTGAGTTAAACACTTATAGCTCATTTTCTAAATCAAACACTAGGTTTGCAAGCCCACAAACATGTTATATGCTACCACTAGATCATTTCAAACATACAAGCAATAGTGGTACCATACAAGCATCAAATTCATTTGATTTTCATGAATGAGCCTAGGACATGATAGGAATGACTAGATGCACTAGATAGGTCCTTAGCAATGGATGGATGACATGTCAATCAACTTTACCTTTCTTTGCTCGGAGGAGAGGCATGTCATATAGTGGGGGTGCATCAACACATATTGGAGAAGTCAAGTATGTTCAATTCATTCCTTAGCTTGCAAAACCTCTTCTCATCAAGTGGCTTAGTGAATATGTCGGCAAGTTGATCTTCGGTGCTCACACTCTCTATGCAAATGTCCCCTTTTTGTTGGTGATCTCTTATGAAGTGATGACGGACATCTATATGCTTTGTTCTTGAGTGTTGAACTGGGTTATTGGTGAGCTTTACGACACTTTCATTGTCACATAGCAATGGCACTTGCTTGAACTTGATTCCAAAGTCACTCAAGGTAGCCTTCATCCAAAGTAATTGAGCACAACAACTACTGGCCGAAATGTATTCCGCTTTGGCGGTTGAAAGTGCTACACTATTTTGCTTCTTTGATGATCAAGATACAAGTGATCTTCCTAATAGTTGACATGTGCCCGATGTGCTCTTTCTCTCAACTTTGCATCCCGCATAATCGGAATCCGAATATCCAATCAACTCAAATCTTGCTCCTTTGGGATACGGATACCATAATCCAACATGTTGTGTATGCTTCAAGTACCTCAATATTCTCTTAGTTTCCTTCAAATGAGTTTCTCTTGGTAAGGCTTGAAATCTAGCACACATGCACACACTAAACATCACATCTGGTCTTGATGCGGTCACATAGAGTAGGCTTCCAATCATAGACCGATACATCTTTTGATCCACCATGTTGCCACTAGCATCACTATCCAAGCTTCCACTTGTCCCCATTGGTGTACTAATAGCTTTAGCATTATCCATTCCAAACTTCTTGAGCATGTCCTTGATATACTTGTCTTGACTCACAAATATGCCATTCTTCATTTGCTTGATTTGAAGACCAAGGAAGTAACTAAGCTCTCCAATCATAGACATCTCAAACTCACTTGCCATCATCTTGCCAAACTCCTCACAAAATTCTTGATTTGTTGATCCAAAGATGATATCATCAACATAGATTTGCATTACAAACAAGTCATTTCCAAGCTTCTTGGTGAAGAGAGTGGTGTCAACCTTTCCCATCTTGAATCCCTTAGAGAGTAGGAAATCCCTCAATCTCTCATACCATGCTCTAGGTGCTTGTTTCAATCCATACAATGCCTTTCTCAACTTGTAAACATGGTTGGGTTTCTTTTCATCTTCAAAACCGGGAGGTTGCTCAACATACACAAGCTCATTGATGTACCCATTGAGAAATGCACTTTTCACATCCATTTGGTACAACTTGATGTTATGGGCATAAGCATAAGCTAGCAAGATCCTAATTGCTTCCAACCTTGCAACCAGGGCATAGGTTTCCCCAAAGTCAAGACCTTCAACTTGAGTGTAACCTTGAGCCACTAATCTTGCTTTGTTCCTTATTACTATCCCATCTTGATCTTACTTGTTCCAAAAGACCCACTTAGTTCCAATCACATTATGATCCTTAGGCCTCTCAACTAAATCCCATACTTGGTTTCTTGTGAAGTTGTTTAGCTCTTCATGCATAGCATTGATTCAATCAACATCCCTCAAAGCTTCATCTATCTTCTTAGGTTCAATGGATGACACAAATAAGAAATGCTCACAAAATGAGGCCAATCTTGATCTAGTTTGCACACCTCTTGAAATATCACTAATGATAGTGTCCAATAGATGATCTCTTGCAACATTGGTTGGTTGAAGCACTTGCACTTGATTGCTAGCATTTGATTGATCACTTGGTTGAGATGATGAACTAGCCATTTGTTGATCTTGCACATTGCCATTACTAGTGTTTGCTTAGATTTGATCATGAGAACCACTAGCCTGCACATTTGAGTTAGAGAGCACTTGATTCTTGTCATCTTCAACATCAATCACCTCTCTAGGCCTTAACTCACCAATGTCCATGTTTCTCATTGCCTTGACCAATTAAGTGCCTTTCACATCATCTAGATTCTCATCTTCCTCTTGGGAACCATTTGTTTCATCAAACTCCACATCATGAACCTCTTCAAGAGTACCACTAGCCAAATTCCAAACTCTATAAGCCTTGCTAGTAGTGGAGTAACCAAGCAAGAAACATTCATCATATTTCTTTTCAAACTTGCTCAATCTAGTGCCTTTCTTCAATATGTAGCAATTACAACCAAAAACCCAAAAATATGCTATGTTGGGCTTTCTTCCATTCAAAAGCTCATAAGGTGTCTTCTCCATCATGGGGTGACAATAGAGACGGTTGTTATAATAGCAAGCCATGTTGATTGCTTCGGCCCAAAATGAATGACTCACATTGTACTCACTCAACATTGATCTTGCCATGTCAATCAAAGTTCTATTCTTCCTTTCAACTAAGCCATTTGATTGAGCAGTGTACTTGATGTGACCACGCCAACGTCGGGGACCTCGGCGATTTCACCGACCACCTTGGCGAGCTCTCCGACCACCTCAGTGAGCTCTCCAACCACCTCGGTGAGCTCTCCGACCACCTCGGCGAGCTCTCCGACCACCTCGGTGACCTCTCTGACCACTTCACTGACCTTGATGACCTCTCCGACCACCTCACTAGCTGATACACCACTCCAAGTCTCTACTAGACCAATCACTCGTAGCCACGCCAAAAAGATACAACAAGAGGTGCACGCGCTATTTTGTGAATTTCAATTAAACATTGATGGTAATTTTGAGCTACCTAAGTCATGCATGTTGTTATTACTCAGGTTCTCCAAGAAGGAAGACAAGGATACATCAAGGATGGGTCAGAGAGAAGAGCTATGTTCGAGTCAATCTAGCGTGGCGTCCGACCAGTTTTAGTGAAGACTGCTCCAAAGCTCAATAGTCTGCATGAAGCTAAAAATCCCGTGCAAAACTGAAGGAGTTATGGCCAAAATAATGAAGACTGCACAGAAGCCCAAAAGACGCGCGGGAACTAAAGACCACCTCATAAAAGCTCTATGCCAGTTGACCTTCCACCTCCTCACGTGGTTTCTTCAGTTCACATCTATCTTAAGAGACTTCTCATAGTATAAATACCACCTCGAGGCTACTAGAAAAGTACCTTTTGATGATTTGATAATTCCAGTGATATTGCAGCCGAGCTGCCGAGTGCTTACTCAAACCCTTGTTCTTCCTTGTTCTTCCTGGACTTGTGAAGAGATTACTCTGGAATCCACTAGTTCGTGCTTTGTGGGTTCCAGTACGGCTGCCCCGCCTTGTGTGGATGTCACACCCAATTTTAAGGATAAAATTGAATGCACAAAACTCGTGTGTGCCCAGGAAATCAATCACACACACAAGCTGACAAATTACAATAGTATCATCACGGTGTCTCATACATCAGAGTTATAATAGAACTTAGTCTCATACATCACAGCGGAATAATAAAATAGAATGAATTCTCGTGGCCGTCATCACAGGGAAGGTCAACTGGTTGACCACAAGCCTAATAATCCTCCGGGAAATCCTCATACCCGTTGTCATCTGTTACCCATCCGGGATTTTTATCCAAGTAAAGAAAATAAACAAGTGTAAGTACATTCCGTGCTTAGCAAGCTAACATGGGGTTATGAAGCTCAAAAAGGATAGACTCTGGTTTACTGCAGTTAGCATTTTTTTTAATAGGTCAAACTTTTATTCTCAAGTATTATCAAGTTATGCTTAAGCTCCCATTTAAACCCATAAGAACGTATATCAAGGTCAGGTTTACCATCTTTCATCATAGAATAACTTAATTGATCATCATCAAGTATCCAGTTATTCTGTGAGTTTTCCGGGCCGCTCGTAACCGTGAGCACGGCTGTTATAATAGTTTGTTACCCTCTGCAGAGGTGGTGCACATTCACCGCGAGTCGTGATCCCCATATGCCCGGGTTAATTACTCCCATGTCACTACCAAGGTGAGCGGGCAGGGTACACTATGAAGCCATTTCATAGGTTTCCCTAACAAGTTAGGGCCGCTAGGTTTCCTTGGCAGGCAGATGTAGGGACCCCCCTTTCCTATGGCACAAATCCATCGCGGCTATACTCATAGGAACAGAGGCAGCCCTATACCCAAAGTGGCAAGCCCCATTTGTGCCAAAAAGGTAACCTCTAACTGGTTAGGAAAGATCCTATTACTGAGCTAAAGTCAGAGCCATATGACTCTCCCGGTTGCACTGTCAGTCCCAGCTTTTGCCGACAGATAAGTCCTTATGGAGGGCCAGGAGCAACATGAACAAAGGTCATTTGCACTTTCGCCCTATGGAACAGTTGTTATAATTCATGTTACTCACTTTGTTCCATAGTATCATTCATCAATATGTATATCATGTTTAGTTAGAGCACTAGCCATCTACCCATATGCATTTAACCCATAGGAGACAAGAAACAGGATAACAATCACTAGGATGTCCTTACGGGTATCAAATTTAGACACATGCAAATGAGTAATTGATTAAAGTGAAATAGGACATCAAGGAAGGCCCATGTTATACTTGCCTTGGTTCACAAACTCGTGCTGGTCCTGCTGGTCGTCGAAGAGTTCTTGGTCTCCAACGTTTTCCTCACCGTCTGAACGCGACCAACACGGCAACATACAACATTCCAAAAGCATTCATGCAAAGCAAACACTCCTATCATTAGAACAGTACACCAACAGTATTGAAATCAAAATAAAATGTTTGTAAAACTAATCTACGTTTCGCTACGATCACGTCAACGCGAAGTTCACGAAAAACGGAGCTAAAATGCGAAAGTTATGATTAAAACAGGTTTTCCAATAGCCCTATATTTAATTAATTCTAATCATGAAATTAAAAAGTTCCAAACTTGACTAACAGTAGCTCCAACATGTAGCTTATGAAATTACGAAGCTAACGCGATTTGAATGGATCAATTCGGAGTTAAAACGACAATTATATAAGCGAAACAGTTCGAATGGCATTTCTGTAAATACTGAAAGCGTACTTTTGACTTAAACAGTGAGGTTTACGCTTTCTAAACAGGGTTACGCATTCGGGGAAATACGCTAAGGACGGCGGGTTAGGACTTAGAAAAATCCAGGGGCTCTTTAGCAAATTTACCCCCGAAGGGGTATCTTCTATTTCCGGCCGTTGATCGCGCGATGGACGGTTCAGATTAGCCTGGGGGGATTCGGCCGGCCGGAACAGGGTCGGCGGCGAGGCTAGCCATGGCCGGCGGCATGGAACACGCTGGCGAGCTCGGAAAGGGGGGCTAGGGTTCGCCAATCAAAGAACTGAGAGCACCGGGGTTATCGGGGGAAGCAGGGGGGTACGGCTAGGCCAAAAAGGTGGCCGGAGGGGAAGGTTGGAGCGGCGGCCGCCATGGCCGACGGCCAAGAGCTTCCCGGCCGCACGCAAAACGGACACACAAGCCATCAAACGCCAAGGTGAATGACAGGGAGAGATAGGAGAGCATGGGGGTCTCACCGCGGGGAAGAAATGGGTCGGAGATGGCTCGGGGAAGGCGGTCCACGGCGGTTCCAAACTCGGTGAACGGCGGGGCTTCTCCGAGCGACGGTGGCGGCCTCCGAAGCGTGAGCGAGGGCGAAATTGGAGCGGAGAGCGAGAGAGGAACGCGCGGGGGCTCGGCTTCACTTAAAAAGAGGCCGGGGCGAGGGGAGGGCGATCCCACGACGCGCGACGTGGGCGCGGGCGGCGGTTGCGGCTGACGCGCGCTGCGGTTGCGGGAGGAAGGAGGCGGCACTGACGTGCGGGCCCGGGCATCAGCGGCTGAAGGAGGAAAGGGAGGCACGGCGGTTGCCTGGTGCGGCGAGGCTGGGCCGGCACGGTGCGCGTGGCTGGGCTGGCGCGGCTGGGCCGGCGCGGTCGGGCGGCTGGCGCGAGCTAGGCTGAGCGGGAAAAGGGGGAGGCGAGCTAGGCTGCTGGCTGCGGTGCTGGGCCGCGGGAAGAGAAAGAAAAAAGAAAAAAAAGGGCCAGCGGGCCGAATGTGAGGAAGGGAGGAATGGAAGGAATTTTCCCTTTTTCTTTTTATAAATAAAATTTTCAAACTCATTTTCAAAAGGTTTTTAGAATCTTTTAGCATTTGAATAAAACACCCGTCACAGAAATAAATACGCAATAGCATGAATGCATCACATGTTTCTATTCTTGTATTTTCTTTTAATTTTATAAAAGGAATATTACTTCCTAATTTGAATTGCACAAATAATTGCATATTTAAATCAAGTTTACTATTTTAAAAAGAATTCAAATTTTTGGGTGTTACAATTCTACCCCCCTTAAGATGAATCTCGTCCTCGAGATTCGGGTGATTGCTTACTCAAACAGTTGGGGATTGGTCTTTCTCAGATCATCTTCTCTTTCCCAAGTAGCCTCATCCTCTGTGTAACGATTCCACTGCACCTTGCACATCTTTACTGTTCGGCTTCTCGTAACTCTTTCGGCAGTGTCCAAGATCTTTATCGGATACTCCTCATAAGTAAGATCTTCCTTGACAACAAGTTCTTCCAAAGGAATTTGTTCTTCTGGTAGCCTCAGACACTTTTTCAACTGGGAAACATGAAACACGTCGTGCACACCGGACAAGCTCTCAGGCAATTCCAACTAATAAGCTACTTCTCCACGTCTCTCTAGGATCTTAAAAGGTCCTATATACCTTGGTGCTAACTTTCCCTTCATATTAAATCTTCTCACACTTCTCATTGGTGACACTTTCAGGTACACATAATCATCAATCTCGAAAGTCAGCTCTCTTCTGCGAGTATCAGCGTAACTCTTCTGTCGAGACTGAGCTACTCTCAAATTGTCTCTAATCATTCTCACTTGTTCTTCCGCGTCTCTAAGAACATCGGGACCAAACACTTGGGTTTCTCCAGTCTGATTCCAGAACAAAGGGGTTCTACACTTACGTCCATACAACGCCTCGAAAGGTGCCATCTTGAGGCTCTTTTGATAACTGTTGTTGTATGAGAACTCTACGTAAGGCAGACTCTTATCCCAACTATCACCATACTGAAGTGCATAGGCTCTCAACATATCTTCTAAAATCTGGTTGATCCTTTCAGTCTGTCCATCAGTTTGCGGGTGGTAAGCAGAACTAAAATTCAACTTGGTTCCCAAAGATCTATGTACTTTATGCCAGAATTGTGATGTAAATTGGGTGCCTCTATCCGACACAATTTTCTTGGGAACACCATGTAAGCACACTATTCGTTCCATATATAACTCTGCTAATCTTGCACCATTATATGTAGTCTTGACTGGTAAAAAGTGAGCGACCTTAGTGAGTCGATCCACTATTACCCATATTGAATCATAACCTCTTTGAGTGCGAGGTAATCCTACAATAAAATCCATGCCAACTTCTTCCCATTTCCATTCAGGAATCTTCATTGGTTGTAGTAACCCTGCAGGTCTTTGATGCTCAGCTTTCACTCTTTGACAAGTGTCACACAAAGCCACATATTCTGCCACATCTCTCTTCAAACCATACCACCAATACTTTTCTTTGAGATCCAAGTACATCTTGGTACTTCCGGGATGTATAGAATAAGCAGACTCATGGGCCTCTTGCAGAATTGCATCACGGATAGCTTTCACTTCCGGTACACATATCCGTTTTCCGAACCAAAGAGTTCCATTCTCATCCATTCTGAATCCGGGTGCCTTTCCAAGCACTACATTCTCTGCTATCTCTTTAAGTTTTTCATCCTCCAATTGACCTTTGCGTATCTCCTTCTCCAGTGTAGGCTCTATCACCAATTCCATTGCATTAGTGACCAGTCTCAAGTTGAGATACTCCATTTCAGCACACAACTCTGCTGACATAGATGTTGTCTGAATACCATTGGCATAGCTCTTTCTGCTAAGTGCATCAGCTACGACGTTTGCCTTTCCCGGGTGATAATGCACTTCCAAATCATAGTCTTTGATCAATTCCAACCAACGATGTTGTCTTAGATTCAGATCTGATTGGGTGAATATATACTTCAAACTCTTATGATCAGTATAGATATCACTCTTATGTCCAATCAGATAATGTCTCCAGATCTTCAAAGCATGAACCATAGCTGCCAATTCCAAGTCATGAGTAGGATAATTCAACTCATGCTTCCTTAGTTGTCTGGATGCATATGCAACCACTCTTCCTTCTTGCATAAGCACACATCCAAGACCCAAACGGGATGCATCACAATATATAGAGAAGTTCTTGTTTAAATCGGGCAAAATTAATACTGGAGCTGTAGTCAATCTCTCCTTTAGCTCTTCAAAGTTTGACTGGCATTTATCCGACCATACATACTTAGCATTCTTTTCCAACAAAGCTATCATAGGCTTGGCTAGCTTGGAAAAGCCTTCAATGAACCTTCGGTAATATCCAGCCAATCCCAAAAAGCTACGAATTTCACTTACTGTAGTTGGTGGTTTCTAATTCAGTACATCTTGCACTTTGCCTGGATCCACTGCTATTCCACCATTGGAGACAACATGACCCAGAAAAGAGACTTTCTTTAACCAAAACTCACACTTGCTCCGCTTAGCGTACAACTTATGTTCTCTAAGCTTTTGCAAGACCATCCTTATGTGTTCCGCATGTTCTTCTTCAGTCTTGGAGAATATTAGTATGTCATCTATAAATACTACCACAAATTTATCCAGAAACTCCATGAACACCTTATTCATCAAATACATGAAGTATGCAGGTGCATTGGTCAATCCAAAAGACATAACGGTGTACTCATATAATCCATACCGTGTAGTGAATGCTGTCTTAGGTATATCCGAGTTTCGAATCTTAAGCTGATGATATCCAGATCGGAGATCAATCTTGGAGAACACATGAGCTCCTCTCAACTGATCAAACAAATCATCTATCCTAGGCAAAGGGTATTTATTCTTGATGGTAACCTCATTAAGTGAGCGGTAATCCACACACATCCGTTGACTACCATCCTTCTTATCCACAAAGATCACAGGTGCCCCCCACGGGGAAGAACTGGGGCGTATGAAACCTTTTTCTTGCAACTCTTTTAGTTGTTTCTTAAGCTCTTCTAATTCATTAACTCCCATTCTATATGGACGTTTAGCTATTGGTGCAGTTCTAGGTAATAATTCAATAATGAATTCAATGTCTCGGTCAGGTGGCATACCTGGCAAGTCATCGGGGAAGACATCCGGAAATTCCTCCACGACACGATCTTGTTCATTGATTTCACCCTCTAGCTGATTCACTGTGGCTGTAGGCTGAGCTTGCACTACTACTTCTACACAGATTCTATCCCCATTGAGTGATGTCACAACCACAGATTTCTCCTGACACTGTATCACTGCCCAGTGTTGTTTCATCCAATCCATTCCTAGGATAAGGTCAATTCCCGCTGTTCTCAAAACAATAGGCTTCACCTTGAAGTCTACCCCCCTTAAGAAAATGCTAGTTGAGGGGCTCCAATAAGAAGCGGGCATACTACCTCCCGGGGAATTCACTAGTATTGGGTTTTTCATGGCACACAAAGGTATGCTATGCATTCTAACAAAAGCTTGGGAGATAAAAGAATGCGAAGCACCAGAATCAAAAAGTACGGTAGCAGAAATAGAGTTGACACTGAACGTACCCAACATGACCTCAGGCGTCTCCTGAGCTGCATCAGACGACACATAGTTCACCTTCGCTGTGAGAGGTGGTCGGGCGTTGAACTTCTGATTGTTGGTCTGATTCTGAGGTGCTTGCTGGTTCTGCTTCTTAGGACACTGATGAGCATAGTGACCTACTTCTCCACATCGGTAATAGGCATTGGGATTGTTGGGTGCGCCACTCTTCACAGGAGCATTGTTAGGCACTCCCTGGCGTGTTGCAGGATTGCTAGTCTGTTGCGGGGGACGCTGATTTCCAAACTGTTGCTGATACTGGGGGCGTTGTTGGAACTGGTTCCGCTGAGGATACTGACCACGGTTTCCCTGATGAGTTGGTCCTTGATTCCTCTGCTGGAAACCTTGCTGGGGATAAGCACACGGGCGAGTGTTGCTTCCAGAAGCTTGCCCTTGGAGCCTTCTCTTCATAGCTTCCATCTCCTTGCGCTTATCATCAATCACGATTGCGCGATTCACCAAAGACTGGAAGTTAGGATAAGTATTAGACATTAGCTGGAGCTGCAGTCCATCATAGAGTCCCTTAAGGAAACGGCGTTGCTTATCCTTATCATCTGCTACATCATTAGGAGCGTAGCGAGATAGTTGTGCAAACTTGTCTCGGTATTCCGCCACAGTCATTGATCCTTGCTTGAGAGATCTGAATTCTTCCTGCTTCAGTTCCACTAGTCCATCAGGAATATGGTAAGATCGGAAACTGTCCTTAAATTCCTGCCAAGTAATATCAGGAGCATTGTTGGGACGTCCAAACTGGAATGATTCCCACCAATCCTGAGCAGCTCCTTGGAGTTGCCCGGAAGCATACAACACTTTCTCCAGGTCGTTGCATTGTGCTATGTTCAGTTGTTTCTCCACAGCACGCAACCAGTCATCGGCCTCCATAGGGTCTGTGGCATGTGTGAACACCGGTGGACAACCTTTCATAAACTCCCCACGCTTATCTCTAACCTGGACAGGCGGTGGACCCCTTGCAGGTTCATTGTCCAAGCGCTGCATCATAGCTTGCATCAGCTGCGCTTGCATACCCAAGATCTGCTCCATGGTCACAGGTGGCGGTGGTGGATTCATAAGAGCATCACGCCCACGACCACGGCCTCTGCCTCTTCCTCCTCTTGCGGCCATCTGTTGTCCAACAAATGTGCAAAATTTAGAGATTTTTCGAATTATAGAGAACTTACAAGAGATATGAAGCAATGCTGAAATTTTTCTGGGCAAGACTCAAATTCAGCAGTTCAGTAAAACTGTTATAACTCGAGTTTCAGAGATCCAACAGAGGTGCACCAATATTCGTTAGAAAGCTTAGGACATCAACTACAACTTTCATTTAGACCCCTTTTACAGATTCGAACTCGCACATAGTCAAAAATAGAGCTAAACCGAAACTGTTCAGAGTTCCAGACAGCGCAGGAACATCAACTTGTGTCAATTAGATCTCCCAAACCTGAATAGCTATTGACGTGATTCCAAAGACACTTGAAAGATACAGAGGTCTAGTTATCTCCACAAAAATTTCAGAATTTTTATCATCCCAGATTTCGAGTTACCAGATAAAGAACACAGGCTGCTCCAGAAATCAGCACAGCAGAGATAAGGTAAAACGATACTTCTACATTAAGATTTCATTCTAAATTTAAAGTTCCAATCTAAGGAAGTTGTGGACATGCCCACAAACTTCCAGAAATCAAGCAAAATACCAACTCAACCAAGTTCACAAATCAAACATCTAATCAACCAAGTTCACAAGACCAACAAGACTAAATAAGGACACGAACTAACGACGTGATAATCTAGATCAAGGCACCTAACACCTATGGAGCGGTGTCAATCATGGTGAAGGAACGGCGCTTCTTCTTGTAGATGGAAGGCTGTCCCAGCTGTGCTCGAAGTTCATCCACTTGTTTCTGCAGACGTCTCTGCGCCCTCTGAGATGCACGCAGTTCTCCTTTGACCTCATCATCCACTCCCTGCATAGCGTGGACATGCTGCACCGTTGCCTCCAAAGTGGGGTCATTCTCTGGTGGAGCCAAAACCTGCCAAACACCCTCATGATCATTTCGAGGAAGGAACCTGAAGCGATCCTCCCTCATGGCCTCGAAGCGACGACCATGGTAGTGGATGTAGGCATTCTGTGCCGCATCCTCCATGCCATCCAAAGCATGGGCTCTCCTGGCAGGGGCACTGTGGACAGTCTCCACCTCATGTCCATTGATGATATCATTCCATGCGGTGACCACTAGCTCTACCTTCCAGAAGGTAGCCTCCAGTGGGTGCTTGTACTCGGCGCAGTGGTAGCTGATGGAGGCGTGCAAGTCGGGGAAGTAGTCGTCCAGCACGTGGGTGAGGAGAGTGTGGTAGTAGGCTACCTCTGGAGCTGGCTTGAAGTAGTACTTGCACTTCCAGCCAATCTCATCGTCCTCCACGGGGGCAGCTGGGGAGGGTGCAGGTGTAGGGGAAGTAGCCGTCGACTCCTCAGGTGTAGCTACCACAGGGTAGACGGGCACAGCGACTGGTGTAGGAGTAGGTGTAGGCGTCGGTGTAGCCATCTCCACGTCGTCGGAGATGATCACAATCTCCCTCTCTGCCGGTGGGGCACGCGGGGTGAACATGGCACGATAGCCGGCGGTGCTGAGTCGAGCAGTCTTCGGATTATGAGACATCTATAGATTTAAAGTGAGATGAAATTAGAATCAACAATTTTAAATAATAGATTAAGGTATGAAAGCATAAACGTTTTAATAAAATAACAAGGATAAGTCAGTAAGCAAGAAACCAGAGGAGCAAAGCTGCTAAAACGACCATTTTCTAACTAGGCTTGCGTCCTACAGTCAACACGGCTCTGATACCAATTTGTCACACCCAATTTTAAGGATAAAATTGAATGCACAAAACTCGTGTGTGCCCAGGAAATCAATCACACACACAAGCTGACAAATTACAATAGTATCATCACGGTGTCTCATACATCAGAGTTATAATAGAACTTAGTCTCATACATCACAGCGGAATAATAAAATAGAATGAATTCTCGTGGCCGTCATCACAGGGAAGGTCAACTGGTTGACCACAAGCCTAATAATCCTCCGGAAAATCCTCATACCCGTTGTCATCTGTTACCCATCCGGGATTTTTATCCAAGTAAAGAAAATAAACAAGTGTAAGTACATTCCGTGCTTAGCAAGCTAACATGGGGTTATGAAGCTCAAAAAGGATAGACTCTGGTTTACTGCAGTTTGCATTTTTTTTAATAGGTCAAACTTTTATTCTCAAGTATTATCAAGTTATGCTTAAGCTCCCATTTAAACACATAAGAACGTATATCAAGGTCAGGTTTACCATCTTTCATCATAGAACAACTTAATTGATCATCATCAAGTATCCAGTTATTCTGTGAGTTTTCCGGGCCGCTCGTAACCGTGAGCACGGCTGTTATAACAGTTTGTTACCCTCTGCAGAGGTGGTGCACATTCACCGCGAGTCGTGATCCCCATATGCCCGGGTTAATTACTCCCATGTCACTACCAAGGTGAGCGGGCAGGGTACACTATGAAGCCATTTCATAGGTTTCCCTAACAAGTTAGGGCCGCTAGGTTTCCTTGGCAGGCAGATGTAGGGACCCCCCCTTTCCTATGGCACAAATCCATCGCGGCTATACTCATAGGAACAGAGGCAGCCCTATACCCAAAGTGGCAAGCCTCATTTGCGCCAAAAAGGTAACCTCTAACTGGTTAGGAAAGATCCTATTACTGAGCTAAAGTCAGAGCCATATGACTCTCCCGGTTGCACTGTCAGTCCCAGCTTTTGCCGACAGATAAGTCCTTATGGAGGGCCGGGAGCAACATGAACAAAGGTCATTTGCACTTTCGCCCTATGGAACAGTTGTTATAATTCATGTTACTCACTTTGTTCCATAGTATCATTCATCAATATGTATATCATGTTTAGTTAGAGCACTAGCCATCTACCCATATGCATTTAACCCATAGGAGACAAGAAACAGGATAACAATCACTAGGATGTCCTTACGGGTATCAAATTTAGACACATGCAAATGAGTAATTGATTAAAGTGAAATAGGACATCAAGGAAGGCCCGTGTTATACTTGCCTTGGTTCACAAACTCATGCTGGTCCTGCTGGTCGTCGAAGAGTTCTTGGTCTCCAACGTTTTCCTCACCGTCTGAACGCGACCAACACGGCAACATACAACATTCCAAAAGCATTCATGCAAAGCAAACACTCCTATCATTAGAACAGTACACCAACAGTATTGAAATCAAAATAAAATGTTTGTAAAACTAATCTACGTTTCGCTACGATCACGTCAACGCGAAGTTCACGAAAAACGGAGCTAAAATGCGAAAGTTATGATTAAAACGGGTTTTCCAATAGCCCTATATTTAATTAATTCTAATCATGAAATTAAAAAGTTCCAAACTTGACTAACAGTAGCTCCAACATGTAGCTTATGAAATTACGAAGCTAACGCGATTTGAATGGATCAATTCGGAGTTAAAACGACAATTATATAAGCGAAACAGTTCGAATGGCATTTCTGTAAATACTGAAAGCGTACTTTTGACTTAAACAGTGAGGTTTACGCTTTCTAAACAGGGTTACGCATTCGGGGAAATACGCTAAGGACGGCGGGTTAGGACTTAGAAAAATCCAGGGGCTCTTTAGCAAATTTACCCCCGAAGGGGTATCTTCTATTTCCGGCCGTTGATCGCGCGATGGACGGTTCAGATTAGCCTGGGGGGATTCGGCCGGCCGGAACAGGGTCGGCGGCGAGGCTAGCCATGGCCGGCGGCATGGAACACGCCGGCGAGCTCGGAAAGGGGGGCTAGGGTTCGCCAATCGAAGAACTGAGAGCACCGGGGTTATCGGGGGAAGCAGGGGGGTACGGCTAGGCCAAAAAGGTGGCCGGAGGGGAAGGTTGGAGCGGCGGCCGCCATGGCCGACGGCCAAGAGCTTCCCGGCCGCACGCAAAACGGACACACAAGCCATCAAACGCCAAGGTGAATGACAGGGAGAGATAGGAGAGCATGGGGGTCTCACCGCGGGGAAGAAATGGGTCGGAGAT